>NW_027361803.1:7590000-8190000 GCF_039654945.1 Dendrobates tinctorius | reverse complement strand
AGACCTCCTCCGGGCGCCCCCCTATACACAGAGCTCCTCCGGGCGCCCCCCTATACACAGAGCTCCTCCGGGCGCCCCCCTATACACAGAGCTCCTCCGGGCGCCCCCTATACCGCCCCTCTCCCGCTCACCTTGCTCAGACTCAGGCTCTGCATTGTATCCGCCACGTTCTCCGCCATTCCTGTCACTTCCCGGCCAGCAGCTGACGCAACCGGCACCACGAGAGAACAACCTAACCCGGGGAATGACAGAGCCAGCCAATCAGAGGCAGAGACACGCCCACAAACACGGAGGCCTGTCCCCGACCACCAATCAGAGAGCGGCGATAGTAAGGATGGTTGCAGTAACAATAGAACTCATGGCCGTGTCCGGTTCCTCACACACTTTCTGCTGCTGACGTGCGGCCCCGTGACGTCACCAGTCATGTGCTCAGGGAGAAGAAGCCGCCACATAGGACGGACAGTGACAGGAGCAGTGGTGTTATCACTGGAGGACACTAGGGAGCGCGCTGAGCTGTTATCACTGGAGGACACTAGGGGGCGCGCTGTGCTGTTATAGCTGGAGGACACTAGGGGGCGAGCTGTGCTGTTATCACTGTAGGACACTAGGGAGCGCTGTGCTGTTATCACTGTAGGACACTAGGGAGCGCGCTGAGCTGTTATAGCTGGAGGACACTAGGGGGCGAGCTGTGCTGTTATCACTGTAGGACAGCAGGGGCGCGCTGTGCTGTTATCACTGTAGGACACTAGGGAGCGCGCTGAGCTGTTATCACTGGAGGACACTAGGGGGCGCGCTGTGCTGTTATCACTGGAGGACACTAGGGGCGCGCTGTGCTGTTACCACTGGAGGACATTAGGGAGCGCTGTGGTGTTATCACTGTAGGACACTAGGGAGCGCGCTGAGCTGTTATCACTGGAGGACACTAGGGGGCGCGCTGTGCTGTTATAGCTGGAGGACACTAGGGGGCGAGCTGTGCTGTTATCACTGTAGGACAGCAGGGGCGCGCTGTGCTGTTATCACTGTAGGACACTAGGGAGCGCGCTGAGCTGTTATCACTGGAGGACACTAGGGGGCGCGCTGTGCTGTTATCACTGGAGGACACTAGGGGCGCGCTGAGCTGTTATCACTGGAGGACACTAGGGGGCGCGCTGTGCTGTTATAGCTGGAGGACACTAGGGGGCGAGCTGTGCTGTTATCACTGTAGGACACTAGTGAGCGCTGTGCTGTTATCACTGTAGGACACTAGGGGGCGCGCTGTGCTGTTATAGCTGGAGGACACTAGGGGGCGAGCTGTGCTGTTATCACTGTAGGACACTAGGGAGCGCGCTGAGCTGTTATCACTGGAGGACACTAGGGGGCGCGCTGTGCTGTTATCACTGGAGGACACTAGGGGCGCGCTGTGCTGTTACCACTGGAGGACATTAGGGAGCGCTGTGGTGTTATCACTGTAGGACACTAGGGAGCGCGCTGAGCTGTTATCACTGGAGGACACTAGGGGGCGCGCTGTGCTGTTATCACTGGAGGACACTAGGGGCGCGCTGTGCTGTTATCACTGGAGGACACTAGGGAGCGCTGTGCTGTTATCACTGTAGGACACTAGGAGGCGCTTTGCTGTTATCACTGGAGGACACTAGGGAGCGCTGTGCTGTTATCACTGTAGGACACTAGGGAGCGCTGTGGTGTTATCACTGGAGGACACTAGGGAGCGCTGTGGTGTTATCACTATAGGACACTAGGGGGCGCTGAGCTGTTATCACTGTAGGACACTAGGGGGCGCTGAGCTGTTATCACTGGAGGACACTAGGGGGCGAGCTGTGCTGTTATCACTGGAGGACACTAGGGGCGCGCTGTGCTGTTATCACTGGAGGACACTAGGGGGCGAGCTGTGCTGTTATCACTGGAGGACACTAGGGGCGCGCTGTGCTGTTATCACTGGAGGACACTAGGGGGCGAGCTGTGCTGTTATCACTGTAGGACACTAAGGAGCGAGCTGTGCTGTTATCACTGGAGGACACTAGGGGGCGAGCTGTGCTGTTATCACTGGAGGACACTAGGGGAGCGCTGTGCTGTTATCACTGGAGGACACTAGGGGGCGAGCTGTGCTGTTATCACTGGAGGACACTAGGGGGCGAGCTGTGCTGTTATCACTGGAGGAAACTAGGGGGCGAGCTGTGCTGTTATCACTGGAGGACACTAGGGGCGCGCTGTGCTGTTATCACTGGAGGACACTAGGGGGCGAGCTGTGCTGTTATCACTGGAGGACACTAGGGAGCGAGCTGTGCTGTTATCACTGGAGGACACTAGGGGGCGAGCTGTGCTGTTATCACTGGAGGACACTAGGGAGCGAGCTGTGCTGTTATCACTGTAGGACACTAGGGAGCGAGCTGTGCTGTTATCACTGGAGGACACTAGGGAGCGAGCTGTGCTGTTATCACTGGAGGACACTAGGGAGCGAGCTGTGCTGTTATCACTGGAGGACACTAGGGAGCGAGCTGTGCTGTTATCACTGGAGGACACTAGGGGGCGAGCTGTGCTGTTATCACTGGAGGACACTAGGGGCGCGCTGTGCTGTTATCACTGGAGGACACTAGGGGCGCGCTGTGCTGTTATCACTGGAGGACACTAGGGGGCGAGCTGTGCTGTTATCACTGGAGGACACTAGGGAGCGAGCTGTGCTGTTATCACTGGAGGACACTAGGGGGCGAGCTGTGCTGTTATCACTGGAGGAAACTAGGGGGCGAGCTGTGCTGTTATCACTGGAGGACACTAGGGGCGCGCTGTGCTGTTATCACTGGAGGACACTAGGGGGCGAGCTGTGCTGTTATCACTGGAGGACACTAGGGAGCGAGCTGTGCTGTTATCACTGGAGGACACTAGGGGGCAAGCTGTGCTGTTATCACTGGAGGACACTAGGGGCGCACTGTGCTGTTATCACTGGAGGACACAAGGGGGCGAGCTGTGCTGTTATCACTGGAGGACACTGGGCGCGCTGTGGTCTTATAACTGGAGGACACTAGGGGGCGCGCTGTGGTGTTATGAGTGTAGGACACTAGGGGGAGCGCTGTGGCGTTATCACTGGAGGATACTAGGGGGCGCTGTGGTCTTATAACTGGAGGACACTAGGGGGCGCGCTGTGGCGTGATCACTGGGGAATACTAGGAGGCGCGCTGTGGTGTTATCACTGGAGGACACTAGGGGGCACGCTGTGGCGTGATCACTGGAGGACACTAGGAGGCGCGCTGTGGTGTTATCACTGGAGGACACTAGGGGGCGCGCTGTGGCGTTATCACTGGAGGACACTAGGGGGCACGCTGTGGCGTGATCACTGGGGGACACTAGGGGGCACGCTGTGGCGTGATCACTGGGGGACACTAGGGGGCGCGCTGTGGCGTGATCACTGGGGGACACTAGGGGGCGCGCTGTGGCGTGACCACTGGGGGACACTAGGAGGCGCGCTGTGGTGTTATCACTGGGGGACACTAGGGGGCACGCTGTGGCGTGATCACTGGAGGACACTAGGGGGAGCGCTGTGGCGTTATCACTGGAGGACACTAGGGGGCGCGCAGTGGTGTTATCACTGGAGGACACTAGGGGGCGTGCTGTGGCGTGATCACTGGAGGACACTAGGGGGCGCGCTGTGGCGTTATCACTGGAGGATACTAGGGGGAGCGCTGTGGTCTTATAACTGGAGGACACTAGGGGGCGCGCTGTGGTGTTATCACTGGAGGACATTAGGGGGCGCGCTGTGGTGTTATCACTAGAGGACACTAGGGGGCGCGCTGTGGTGTTATGAGTGTAGGACACTAGGGGGAGCGCTGAGGTGTTATCACTGGAGGATACTAGGGGGCGCTGTGGTCTTATAACTGGAGGACACTAGGGGGCGCGCTGTGGCGTGATCACTGGAGGACACTAGGAGGAGCGCTGTGGTGTTATCACTGGAGGACACTAGGGGGCGCGCTGTGGCGTAATCACTGGAGGACACTAGGGGGCACGCTGTGGCGTGATCACTGGGGGACACTAGGGGGCGCGCTGTGGCGTGATCACTGGGGGACACTAGGGGGCGCGCTGTGGCGTGATCACTGGGGGACACTAGGGGGCGCGCTGTGGCGTGACCACTGGGGGACACTAGGAGGCGCGCTGTGGCGTTATCACTGGGGGACACTAGGGGGCACGCTGTGGCATGATCACTGGAGGACACTAGGGGGAGCACTGTGGCGTTATCACTGGAGGACACTAGGGGGCGATGTGGTGTTATCACTGGGGGACACTAAGGGGCGCGCTATGGAGTTATCACTGGAGGACACTAGGGGGGCGCTGTGGCGTTATCACTGGAGGACACTAGGAGGCGCACTGTGGCGTGATCACTGGAGGACACTAGGGGGCGCACTGTGGCGTGATCACTGGAGGACACTAGGGGGAGCGCTGTGGCGTGATCACTGGAGGACACTAGGGGGCGCGCTGTGGCGTTATCACTGGACGACACTAGGGGGCGCTGTGGTGTTATCACTGGGGGACACTAGGGGGCGCGCTATGGAGTTATCACTGGAGGACACTAGGAGGCGCGCTGTGGCGTGATCACTGGAGGACACTAGGGGGCGCGCTGTGGCGTGATCACTGGAGGACACTAGGGGGCGCTCTGGTGTGATCACTGGAGGACACTAGGGGGCGCGCTGTGGCGTGATCACTGGAGGACACTAGGGGGAGCTCTGTGGCGTTATCACTGGAGGACACTAGGAGGCGCACTGTGGCGTGATCACTGGAGGACACTAGGGGGCGCGCTGTGGTGTTATCACTGGACGACACTAGGGGGCGCTGTGGTGTTATCACTGGAGGACACTAGGGGGGCGCTGTGGCGTTATCACTGGAGGACACTAGGAGGCGCGCTGTGGCGTGATCACTGGAGGACACTAGGGGGCGCGCTGTGGCGTGATCACTGGAGGACACTAGGGGGCGCGCTGTGGTGTTATCACTGGGGGACACTAGGGGGCGCGCTATGGAGTTATCACTGGAGGACACTAGGAGGCGCGCTGTGGCGTGATCACTGGAGGACACTAGGGGGCGCGCTGTGGCGTGATCACTGGAGGACACTAGGGGGCGCTCTGGTGTGATCACTGGAGGACACTAGGGGGCGCGCAGTGGTGTGATCACTGGACGACACTAGGGGGCGCTGTGGTGTTATCACTGGAGGACACTAGGAGGCGCACTGTGGCGTGATCACTGGAGGACACTAGGGGGCGTGTTGTGGTGTTATCTCTGAAGGACACTAGGGGGCGCGCTGTGGTGTTATCACTGGAGGACACTAGGGGGCGCGCTGTGGCGTGATCACTGGACGACACTAGGGGGCGCGCTGTGGCGTGATCACTGGAGGACACTAGGGGGCGCGCTGTGGCGTGATCACTGGAGGACACTAGGGGGCGCGCTGTGGTGTTATCACTGGGGACACTAGGGGGCGCGCTGTGGTGTTATCACTGGAGGACACTAGGGGGAGCGCTGTGGTGTCATCACCGGAGGACACTAGGGGGAGCGGTGTGGTGTCATCACTGGAGGACACTAGGGGGCACGCTGTGGCGTGATCACTGGGGGACACTAGGGGGCGCGCTGTGGCGTGATCACTGGGGGACACTAGGGGGCGCGCTGTGGCGTGATCACTGGGGGACACTAGGGGGCGCGCTGTGGCGTGACCACTGGGGGACACTAGGGGGCACGCTGTGGCATGATCACTGGAGGACACTAGGGGGAGCACTGTGGCGTTATCACTGGAGGACACTAGGGGGCGATGTGGTGTTATCACTGGGGGACACTAAGGGGAGCGCTATGGAGTTATCACTGGAGGACACTAGGGGGCGCTGTGGCGTTATCACTGGAGGACACTAGGAGGCGCACTGTGGCGTGATCACTGGAGGACACTAGGGGGCGCGCTGTGGCGTGATCACTGGAGGACACTAGGGGGCGCGCTGTGGCGTGATCACTGGACGACACTAGGGGGCGCTGTGGTGTTATCACTGGGGGACACTAGGGGGCGCGCTATGGAGTTATCACTGGAGGACATTAGGAGGCGCGCTGTGGCGTGATCACTGGAGGACACTAGGGGGCGCGCTGTGGCGTGATCACTGGAGGACACTAGGGGGCGCGCTGTGGCGTGATCACTGGAGGACACTAGGGGGCGCGCTGTGGCGTGATCACTGGAGGACACTAGGGGGCGCTCTGTGGTGTGATCACTGGAGGACACTAGGGGGCGCGCTGTGGCGTGATCACTGGAGGACACTAGGGGGCGCTCTGTGGCGTTATCACTGGAGGACACTAGGAGGCGCACTGTGGCGTGATCACTGGAGGACACTAGGGGGCGCGCTGTGGCGTGATCACTGGAGGACACTAGGGGGCGCGCTGTGGCGTGATCACTGGAGGACACTAGGGGGCGCGCTGTGGCGTGATCACTGGAGGACACTAGGGGGCGCGCTGTGGTGTTATCACTGGACGACACTAGGGGGCGCTGTGGTGTTATCACTGGGGGACACTAGGGGGCGCGCTATGGAGTTATCACTGGAGGACACTAGGGGGGCGCTGTGGCGTTATCACTGGAGGACACTAGGAGGCGCGCTGTGGCGTGATCACTGGAGGACACTAGGGGGCGCGCTGTGGCGTGATCACTGGAGGACACTAGGGGGCACGCTGTGGCGTGATCACTGGAGGACACTAGGGGCCGCGCTGTGGCGTGATCACTGGAGGACACTAGGGGGCGCTCTGTGGTGTGATCACTGGAGGACACTAGGGGGCGCAGTGGTGTTATCACTGGACGACACTAGGGGGCGCAGTGGTGTTATCACTGGACGACACTAAGGGGCGCTGTGGTGTTATCACTGGAGGACACTAGGAGGCGCGCTGTGGTGTGATCACTGGAGGACACTAGGGGGCGTGTTGTGGTGTTATCTCTGAAGGACACTAGGGGGCGCGCTGTGGCGTGATCACTGGACGACACTAGGGGGCGCGCTGTGGCGTGATCACTGGACGACACTAGGGGGCGCGCTGTGGCGTGATCACTGGAGGACACTAGGGGGCGCGCTGTGGCGTGATCACTGGAGGACACTAGGGGGCGCGCTGTGGTGTTATCACTGGGGACACTAGAGGGCGCGCTGTGGTGTTATCACTGGAGGACACTAGGGGGCGCGCTGTGGTGTCATCACTGGAGGACACTAGGGGGCGCGCTGTGGTGTTATCACTGGGGACACTAGAGGGCGCGCTGTGGCGTGATCACTGGAGGACACTAGGGGGCGCGCTGTGGTGTTATCACTGGGGACACTAGGGGGCGCGCTGTGGTGTTATCACTGGAGGACACTAGGGGGCGCGCTGTGGTGTCATCACCGGAGGACACTAGGGGGAGCGCTGTGGTGTCATCACTGGAGGACACTAGGGGGCACGCTGTGGCGTGATCACTGGGGGACACTAGGGGGCGCGCTGTGGCGTGATCACTGGGGGACACTAGGGGGCGCGCTGTGGCGTGATCACTGGGGGACACTAGGGGGCGCGCTGTGGCGTGACCACTGGGGGACACTAGGGGGCACGCTGTGGCATGATCACTGGAGGACACTAGGGGGAGCACTGTGGCGTTATCACTGGAGGACACTAGGGGGCGATGTGGTGTTATCACTGGGGGACACTAAGGGGAGCGCTATGGAGTTATCACTGGAGGACACTAGGGGGCGCTGTGGCGTTATCACTGGAGGACACTAGGAGGCGCACTGTGGCGTGATCACTGGAGGACACTAGGGGGAGCGCTGTGGCGTGATCACTGGAGGACACTAGGGGGCGCGCTGTGGCGTGATCACTGGAGGACACTAGGGGGCGCGCTGTGGTGTTATCACTGGACGACACTAGGGGGCGCTGTGGTGTTATCACTGGGGGACACTAGGGGGCGCGCTATGGAGTTATCACTGGAGGACATTAGGAGGCGCGCTGTGGCGTGATCACTGGAGGACACTAGGGGGCGCGCTGTGGCGTGATCACTGGAGGACACTAGGGGGCGCGCTGTGGCGTGATCACTGGAGGACACTAGGGGGCGCGCTGTGGCGTGATCACTGGAGGACACTAGGGGGCGCTCTGTGGTGTGATCACTGGAGGACACTAGGGGGCGCGCTGTGGCGTGATCACTGGAGGACACTAGGGGGCGCTCTGTGGCGTTATCACTGGAGGACACTAGGAGGCGCACTGTGGCGTGATCACTGGAGGACACTAGGGGGCGCGCTGTGGCGTGATCACTGGAGGACACTAGGGGGCGCGCTGTGGCGTGATCACTGGAGGACACTAGGGGGCGCGCTGTGGTGTTATCACTGGACGACACTAGGGGGCGCTGTGGTGTTATCACTGGGGGACACTAGGGGGCGCGCTATGGAGTTATCACTGGAGGACACTAGGGGGGCGCTGTGGCGTTATCACTGGAGGACACTAGGAGGCGCGCTGTGGCGTGATCACTGGAGGACACTAGGGGGCGCGCTGTGGCGTGATCACTGGAGGACACTAGGGGGCACGCTGTGGCGTGATCACTGGAGGACACTAGGGGCCGCGCTGTGGCGTGATCACTGGAGGACACTAGGGGGCGCTCTGTGGTGTGATCACTGGAGGACACTAGGGGGCGCAGTGGTGTTATCACTGGACGACACTAGGGGGCGCAGTGGTGTTATCACTGGACGACACTAAGGGGCGCTGTGGTGTTATCACTGGAGGACACTAGGAGGCGCGCTGTGGTGTGATCACTGGAGGACACTAGGGGGCGTGTTGTGGTGTTATCTCTGAAGGACACTAGGGGGCGCGCTGTGGCGTGATCACTGGACGACACTAGGGGGCGCGCTGTGGCGTGATCACTGGACGACACTAGGGGGCGCGCTGTGGCGTGATCACTGGACGACACTAGGGGGCGCGCTGTGGCGTGATCACTGGAGGACACTAGGGGGCGCGCTGTGGCGTGATCACTGGAGGACACTAGGGGGCGCGCTGTGGTGTTATCACTGGGGACACTAGAGGGCGCGCTGTGGTGTTATCACTGGAGGACACTAGGGGGCGCGCTGTGGTGTCATCACTGGAGGACACTAGGGGGCGCGCTGTGGTGTCATCACTGGAGGACACTAGGGGGCGCGCTGTGGTGTCATCACTGGAGGACACTAGGGGGCGCGCTGTGGTGTCATCACTGGAGGACACTAGGGGGCGCGCTGTGGCGTCATCACTGGAGGACACTAGGGGGCGCGCTGTGGCGTGATCACTGGAGGACACTAGGGAGCGCGCTGTGGCGTGATCACTGGAGGACACGGGGGCGCGCTGTGGCGTGCTCACTGGAGGACACTAGGGGGCACGCTGTGGTGTCATCACTGGAGGACACTAGGGGGCACGCTATGGAGTTATCACTGGGGGACACTAGGGGGCGCTCTATGGAGTTATCACTGGAGGACACTAGGGGGCGCTGTCATGTTTTCACTGGAGGACACTAGGAGTCACGCTGTGGTGTGATCACTGGAGGACACTAGGCGCGCTGTGGTGTTATCACTGGAGGACACTAGGGGGCGCGCTGTGGTGTTCTCACTGGAGGACACTAGGTGGCGCTGTCATGTTTTCACTGGAGGACACTAGGGGGCACGCTGTGGTTTATCACTAGAGGACACTAGGGGGCGTGCTGTGGTGTTATCACTGAAGGACACTAGGGGGTGCGCTGTGGTATGATCACTGGAGGACACTAGGGGGCGCGCTGTGGTGTTCTCACTGGAGGACACTAGGGAGCGCGCTGAGCTGTTATCACTGGAGGACACTAGGGGGTGCGCTGTGCTGTTACCACTGGAGGACACTAGGGGAGCGCTGTGCTGTTATCACTGGAGGACACTAGGGAGCGCTGTGGTGTTATCACTGTAGGACACTAGGGAGCGCGCTGAGCTGTTATCACTGGAGGACACTAGGGGGCGCGCTGTGCTGTTATCACTGGAGGACACTAGGGGCGCGCTGTGCTGTTATCACTGGGGGACACTAGGGAGCGCTGTGCTGTTATCACTGTAGGACACTAGGGAGCGAGCTGTGCTGTTATCACTGTAGGACACTAGAGAGCGCGCTGTGCTGTTATCACTGGAGGACACTAGGGAGCGCTGTGCTGTTATCACTGTAGGACACTAGGGAGCGCTTTGCTGTTATCACTGGAGGACACTAGGGAGCGCTGTGCTGTTATCACTGTAGGACACTAGGGAGCGCTGTGGTGTTATCACTGTAGGACACTAGGGAGCGCTGTGCTGTTATCACTGTAGGACACTAGGGAGCGCTTTGCTGTTATCACTGGAGGACACTAGGGAGCGCTGTGCTGTTATCACTGTAGGACACTAGGGAGCGCTGTGCTGTTATCACTGTAGGACACTAGGGAGCGCTTTGCTGTTATCACTGGAGGACACTAGGGAGCGCTGTGCTGTTATCACTGTAGGACACTAGGGAGCGCTGTGGTGTTATCACTGGAGGACACTAGGGAGCGCTGTGGTGTTATCACTATAGGACACTAGGGGGCGCTGAGCTGTTATCACTGGAGGACACTAGGGAGCGCTGTGCTGTTATCACTGTAGGACACTAGGGAGCGCTGTGCTGTTATCACTGTAGGACACAAGGGGGCGAGCTGTGCTGTTATCACTGTAGGACACTAGAGAGCGCGCTGTGCTGTTATCACTGGAGGACACTAGGGGGCGCTGAGCTGTTATCACTGGAGGACACTAGGGAGCGCTGTGCTGTTATCACTGTAGGACACTAGGGAGCGCTGTGCTGTTATCACTGTAGGACACTAGGGGGCGAGCTGAGCTGTTATCACTGTAGGACACTAGGGGCGCGCTGAGCTGTTATCACTGGAGGACACTAGGGAGCGCTGTGCTGTTATCACTGTAGGACACTAGGGAGCGCTGTGCTGTTATCACTGTAGGACACTAGGGAGCGCTTTGCTGTTATCACTGTAGGACACTAGGGAGCGCTGTGGTGTTATCACTGTAGGACACTAGGGGGCGAGTTGTGCTGTTATCACTGGAGGACACTAGGGGGAGCGCTGAGCTGTTATCACTGGAGGACACTAGGGAGCGCTGTGCTGTTATCACTGTAGGACACTAGGGAGCGCTGTGCTGTTATCACTGTAGGACACTAGGGAGCGCTGTGCTGTTATCACTGTAGGACACTAGGGGGCGAGTTGTGCTGTTATCACTGGAGGACACTAGGGGCGCGCTGTGCTGTTATCACTGGAGGACACTAGGGGGCGAGCTGTGCTGTTATCACTGTAGGACACTAGGGAGCGAGCTGTGCTGTTATCACTGGAGGACACTAGGGAGCGAGCTGTGCTGTTATCACTGGAGGACACTAGGGGGCGAGCTGTGCTGTTATCACTGGAGGACACTAGGGGCGCGCTGTGCTGTTATCACTGGAGGACACTAGGGGCGCGCTGTGCTGTTATCACTGGAGGACACTAGGGGGCGAGCTGTGCTGTTATCACTGGAGGACACTAGGGAGCGAGCTGTGCTGTTATCACTGGAGGACACTAGGGGGCGAGCTGTGCTGTTATCACTGGAGGAAACTAGGGGGCGAGCTGTGCTGTTATCACTGGAGGACACTAGGGGCGCGCTGTGCTGTTATCACTGGAGGACACTAGGGGGCGAGCTGTGCTGTTATCACTGGAGGACACTAGGGAGCGAGCTGTGCTGTTATCACTGGAGGACACTAGGGGGCAAGCTGTGCTGTTATCACTGGAGGACACTAGGGGCGCACTGTGCTGTTATCACTGGAGGACACAAGGGGGCGAGCTGTGCTGTTATCACTGGAGGACACTGGGCGCGCTGTGGTCTTATAACTGGAGGACACTAGGGGGCGCGCTGTGGTGTTATGAGTGTAGGACACTAGGGGGAGCGCTGTGGCGTTATCACTGGAGGATACTAGGGGGCGCTGTGGTCTTATAACTGGAGGACACTAGGGGGCGCGCTGTGGCGTGATCACTGGGGAATACTAGGAGGCGCGCTGTGGTGTTATCACTGGAGGACACTAGGGGGCACGCTGTGGCGTGATCACTGGAGGACACTAGGAGGCGCGCTGTGGTGTTATCACTGGAGGACACTAGGGGGCGCGCTGTGGCGTTATCACTGGAGGACACTAGGGGGCACGCTGTGGCGTGATCACTGGGGGACACTAGGGGGCACGCTGTGGCGTGATCACTGGGGGACACTAGGGGGCGCGCTGTGGCGTGATCACTGGGGGACACTAGGGGGCGCGCTGTGGCGTGACCACTGGGGGACACTAGGAGGCGCGCTGTGGTGTTATCACTGGGGGACACTAGGGGGCACGCTGTGGCGTGATCACTGGAGGACACTAGGGGGAGCGCTGTGGCGTTATCACTGGAGGACACTAGGGGGCGCGCAGTGGTGTTATCACTGGAGGACACTAGGGGGCGTGCTGTGGCGTGATCACTGGAGGACACTAGGGGGCGCGCTGTGGCGTTATCACTGGAGGATACTAGGGGGAGCGCTGTGGTCTTATAACTGGAGGACACTAGGGGGCGCGCTGTGGTGTTATCACTGGAGGACATTAGGGGGCGCGCTGTGGTGTTATCACTAGAGGACACTAGGGGGCGCGCTGTGGTGTTATGAGTGTAGGACACTAGGGGGAGCGCTGAGGTGTTATCACTGGAGGATACTAGGGGGCGCTGTGGTCTTATAACTGGAGGACACTAGGGGGCGCGCTGTGGCGTGATCACTGGAGGACACTAGGAGGAGCGCTGTGGTGTTATCACTGGAGGACACTAGGGGGCGCGCTGTGGCGTAATCACTGGAGGACACTAGGGGGCACGCTGTGGCGTGATCACTGGGGGACACTAGGGGGCGCGCTGTGGCGTGATCACTGGGGGACACTAGGGGGCGCGCTGTGGCGTGATCACTGGGGGACACTAGGGGGCGCGCTGTGGCGTGACCACTGGGGGACACTAGGAGGCGCGCTGTGGCGTTATCACTGGGGGACACTAGGGGGCACGCTGTGGCATGATCACTGGAGGACACTAGGGGGAGCACTGTGGCGTTATCACTGGAGGACACTAGGGGGCGATGTGGTGTTATCACTGGGGGACACTAAGGGGCGCGCTATGGAGTTATCACTGGAGGACACTAGGGGGGCGCTGTGGCGTTATCACTGGAGGACACTAGGAGGCGCACTGTGGCGTGATCACTGGAGGACACTAGGGGGCGCACTGTGGCGTGATCACTGGAGGACACTAGGGGGAGCGCTGTGGCGTGATCACTGGAGGACACTAGGGGGCGCGCTGTGGCGTTATCACTGGACGACACTAGGGGGCGCTGTGGTGTTATCACTGGGGGACACTAGGGGGCGCGCTATGGAGTTATCACTGGAGGACACTAGGAGGCGCGCTGTGGCGTGATCACTGGAGGACACTAGGGGGCGCGCTGTGGCGTGATCACTGGAGGACACTAGGGGGCGCTCTGGTGTGATCACTGGAGGACACTAGGGGGCGCGCTGTGGCGTGATCACTGGAGGACACTAGGGGGAGCTCTGTGGCGTTATCACTGGAGGACACTAGGAGGCGCACTGTGGCGTGATCACTGGAGGACACTAGGGGGCGCGCTGTGGTGTTATCACTGGACGACACTAGGGGGCGCTGTGGTGTTATCACTGGAGGACACTAGGGGGGCGCTGTGGCGTTATCACTGGAGGACACTAGGAGGCGCGCTGTGGCGTGATCACTGGAGGACACTAGGGGGCGCGCTGTGGCGTGATCACTGGAGGACACTAGGGGGCGCGCTGTGGTGTTATCACTGGGGGACACTAGGGGGCGCGCTATGGAGTTATCACTGGAGGACACTAGGAGGCGCGCTGTGGCGTGATCACTGGAGGACACTAGGGGGCGCGCTGTGGCGTGATCACTGGAGGACACTAGGGGGCGCTCTGGTGTGATCACTGGAGGACACTAGGGGGCGCGCAGTGGTGTGATCACTGGACGACACTAGGGGGCGCTGTGGTGTTATCACTGGAGGACACTAGGAGGCGCACTGTGGCGTGATCACTGGAGGACACTAGGGGGCGTGTTGTGGTGTTATCTCTGAAGGACACTAGGGGGCGCGCTGTGGTGTTATCACTGGAGGACACTAGGGGGCGCGCTGTGGCGTGATCACTGGACGACACTAGGGGGCGCGCTGTGGCGTGATCACTGGAGGACACTAGGGGGCGCGCTGTGGCGTGATCACTGGAGGACACTAGGGGGCGCGCTGTGGTGTTATCACTGGGGACACTAGGGGGCGCGCTGTGGTGTTATCACTGGAGGACACTAGGGGGCGCGCTGTGGTGTCATCACCGGAGGACACTAGGGGGAGCGGTGTGGTGTCATCACTGGAGGACACTAGGGGGCACGCTGTGGCGTGATCACTGGGGGACACTAGGGGGCGCGCTGTGGCGTGATCACTGGGGGACACTAGGGGGCGCGCTGTGGCGTGATCACTGGGGGACACTAGGGGGCGCGCTGTGGCGTGACCACTGGGGGACACTAGGGGGCACGCTGTGGCATGATCACTGGAGGACACTAGGGGGAGCACTGTGGCGTTATCACTGGAGGACACTAGGGGGCGATGTGGTGTTATCACTGGGGGACACTAAGGGGAGCGCTATGGAGTTATCACTGGAGGACACTAGGGGGCGCTGTGGCGTTATCACTGGAGGACACTAGGAGGCGCACTGTGGCGTGATCACTGGAGGACACTAGGGGGCGCGCTGTGGCGTGATCACTGGAGGACACTAGGGGGCGCGCTGTGGCGTGATCACTGGACGACACTAGGGGGCGCTGTGGTGTTATCACTGGGGGACACTAGGGGGCGCGCTATGGAGTTATCACTGGAGGACATTAGGAGGCGCGCTGTGGCGTGATCACTGGAGGACACTAGGGGGCGCGCTGTGGCGTGATCACTGGAGGACACTAGGGGGCGCGCTGTGGCGTGATCACTGGAGGACACTAGGGGGCGCGCTGTGGCGTGATCACTGGAGGACACTAGGGGGCGCTCTGTGGTGTGATCACTGGAGGACACTAGGGGGCGCGCTGTGGCGTGATCACTGGAGGACACTAGGGGGCGCTCTGTGGCGTTATCACTGGAGGACACTAGGAGGCGCACTGTGGCGTGATCACTGGAGGACACTAGGGGGCGCGCTGTGGCGTGATCACTGGAGGACACTAGGGGGCGCGCTGTGGCGTGATCACTGGAGGACACTAGGGGGCGCGCTGTGGCGTGATCACTGGAGGACACTAGGGGGCGCGCTGTGGTGTTATCACTGGACGACACTAGGGGGCGCTGTGGTGTTATCACTGGGGGACACTAGGGGGCGCGCTATGGAGTTATCACTGGAGGACACTAGGGGGGCGCTGTGGCGTTATCACTGGAGGACACTAGGAGGCGCGCTGTGGCGTGATCACTGGAGGACACTAGGGGGCGCGCTGTGGCGTGATCACTGGAGGACACTAGGGGGCACGCTGTGGCGTGATCACTGGAGGACACTAGGGGCCGCGCTGTGGCGTGATCACTGGAGGACACTAGGGGGCGCTCTGTGGTGTGATCACTGGAGGACACTAGGGGGCGCAGTGGTGTTATCACTGGACGACACTAGGGGGCGCAGTGGTGTTATCACTGGACGACACTAAGGGGCGCTGTGGTGTTATCACTGGAGGACACTAGGAGGCGCGCTGTGGTGTGATCACTGGAGG
Organism: Dendrobates tinctorius; assembly: GCF_039654945.1. Classification (NCBI taxonomy): domain Eukaryota; kingdom Metazoa; phylum Chordata; class Amphibia; order Anura; family Dendrobatidae; genus Dendrobates; species Dendrobates tinctorius. The sequence continues at coordinate 8,174,264 of NW_027361803.1, read as the reverse complement.
ACACTAGGGGGCGTGTTGTGGTGTTATCTCTGAAGGACACTAGGGGGCGCGCTGTGGCGTGATCACTGGACGACACTAGGGGGCGCGCTGTGGCGTGATCACTGGACGACACTAGGGGGCGCGCTGTGGCGTGATCACTGGAGGACACTAGGGGGCGCGCTGTGGCGTGATCACTGGAGGACACTAGGGGGCGCGCTGTGGTGTTATCACTGGGGACACTAGAGGGCGCGCTGTGGTGTTATCACTGGAGGACACTAGGGGGCGCGCTGTGGTGTCATCACTGGAGGACACTAGGGGGCGCGCTGTGGTGTTATCACTGGGGACACTAGAGGGCGCGCTGTGGCGTGATCACTGGAGGACACTAGGGGGCGCGCTGTGGTGTTATCACTGGGGACACTAGGGGGCGCGCTGTGGTGTTATCACTGGAGGACACTAGGGGGCGCGCTGTGGTGTCATCACCGGAGGACACTAGGGGGCGCGCTGTGGTGTCATCACTGGAGGACACTAGGGGGCACGCTGTGGCGTGATCACTGGGGGACACTAGGGGGCGCGCTGTGGCGTGATCACTGGGGGACACTAGGGGGCGCGCTGTGGCGTGATCACTGGGGGACACTAGGGGGCGCGCTGTGGCGTGACCACTGGGGGACACTAGGGGGCACGCTGTGGCATGATCACTGGAGGACACTAGGGGGAGCACTGTGGCGTTATCACTGGAGGACACTAGGGGGCGATGTGGTGTTATCACTGGGGGACACTAAGGGGAGCGCTATGGAGTTATCACTGGAGGACACTAGGGGGCGCTGTGGCGTTATCACTGGAGGACACTAGGAGGCGCACTGTGGCGTGATCACTGGAGGACACTAGGGGGCGCGCTGTGGCGTGATCACTGGAGGACACTAGGGGGCGCGCTGTGGCGTGATCACTGGAGGACACTAGGGGGCGCGCTGTGGTGTTATCACTGGACGACACTAGGGGGCGCTGTGGTGTTATCACTGGGGGACACTAGGGGGCGCGCTATGGAGTTATCACTGGAGGACATTAGGAGGCGCGCTGTGGCGTGATCACTGGAGGACACTAGGGGGCGCGCTGTGGCGTGATCACTGGAGGACACTAGGGGGCGCGCTGTGGCGTGATCACTGGAGGACACTAGGGGGCGCGCTGTGGCGTGATCACTGGAGGACACTAGGGGGCGCTCTGTGGTGTGATCACTGGAGGACACTAGGGGGCGCGCTGTGGCGTGATCACTGGAGGACACTAGGGGGCGCTCTGTGGCGTTATCACTGGAGGACACTAGGAGGCGCACTGTGGCGTGATCACTGGAGGACACTAGGGGGCGCGCTGTGGCGTGATCACTGGAGGACACTAGGGGGCGCGCTGTGGCGTGATCACTGGAGGACACTAGGGGGCGCGCTGTGGTGTTATCACTGGACGACACTAGGGGGCGCTGTGGTGTTATCACTGGGGGACACTAGGGGGCGCGCTATGGAGTTATCACTGGAGGACACTAGGGGGGCGCTGTGGCGTTATCACTGGAGGACACTAGGAGGCGCGCTGTGGCGTGATCACTGGAGGACACTAGGGGGCGCGCTGTGGCGTGATCACTGGAGGACACTAGGGGGCACGCTGTGGCGTGATCACTGGAGGACACTAGGGGCCGCGCTGTGGCGTGATCACTGGAGGACACTAGGGGGCGCTCTGTGGTGTGATCACTGGAGGACACTAGGGGGCGCAGTGGTGTTATCACTGGACGACACTAGGGGGCGCAGTGGTGTTATCACTGGACGACACTAAGGGGCGCTGTGGTGTTATCACTGGAGGACACTAGGAGGCGCGCTGTGGTGTGATCACTGGAGGACACTAGGGGGCGTGTTGTGGTGTTATCTCTGAAGGACACTAGGGGGCGCGCTGTGGCGTGATCACTGGACGACACTAGGGGGCGCGCTGTGGCGTGATCACTGGACGACACTAGGGGGCGCGCTGTGGCGTGATCACTGGACGACACTAGGGGGCGCGCTGTGGCGTGATCACTGGAGGACACTAGGGGGCGCGCTGTGGCGTGATCACTGGAGGACACTAGGGGGCGCGCTGTGGTGTTATCACTGGGGACACTAGAGGGCGCGCTGTGGTGTTATCACTGGAGGACACTAGGGGGCGCGCTGTGGTGTCATCACTGGAGGACACTAGGGGGCGCGCTGTGGTGTCATCACTGGAGGACACTAGGGGGCGCGCTGTGGTGTCATCACTGGAGGACACTAGGGGGCGCGCTGTGGTGTCATCACTGGAGGACACTAGGGGGCGCGCTGTGGCGTCATCACTGGAGGACACTAGGGGGCGCGCTGTGGCGTGATCACTGGAGGACACTAGGGAGCGCGCTGTGGCGTGATCACTGGAGGACACGGGGGCGCGCTGTGGCGTGCTCACTGGAGGACACTAGGGGGCACGCTGTGGTGTCATCACTGGAGGACACTAGGGGGCACGCTATGGAGTTATCACTGGGGGACACTAGGGGGCGCTCTATGGAGTTATCACTGGAGGACACTAGGGGGCGCTGTCATGTTTTCACTGGAGGACACTAGGAGTCACGCTGTGGTGTGATCACTGGAGGACACTAGGCGCGCTGTGGTGTTATCACTGGAGGACACTAGGGGGCGCGCTGTGGTGTTCTCACTGGAGGACACTAGGTGGCGCTGTCATGTTTTCACTGGAGGACACTAGGGGGCACGCTGTGGTTTATCACTAGAGGACACTAGGGGGCGTGCTGTGGTGTTATCACTGAAGGACACTAGGGGGTGCGCTGTGGTATGATCACTGGAGGACACTAGGGGGCGCGCTGTGGTGTTCTCACTGGAGGACACTAGGGAGCGCGCTGAGCTGTTATCACTGGAGGACACTAGGGGGTGCGCTGTGCTGTTACCACTGGAGGACACTAGGGGAGCGCTGTGCTGTTATCACTGGAGGACACTAGGGAGCGCTGTGGTGTTATCACTGTAGGACACTAGGGAGCGCGCTGAGCTGTTATCACTGGAGGACACTAGGGGGCGCGCTGTGCTGTTATCACTGGAGGACACTAGGGGCGCGCTGTGCTGTTATCACTGGGGGACACTAGGGAGCGCTGTGCTGTTATCACTGTAGGACACTAGGGAGCGAGCTGTGCTGTTATCACTGTAGGACACTAGAGAGCGCGCTGTGCTGTTATCACTGGAGGACACTAGGGAGCGCTGTGCTGTTATCACTGTAGGACACTAGGGAGCGCTTTGCTGTTATCACTGGAGGACACTAGGGAGCGCTGTGCTGTTATCACTGTAGGACACTAGGGAGCGCTGTGGTGTTATCACTGTAGGACACTAGGGAGCGCTGTGCTGTTATCACTGTAGGACACTAGGGAGCGCTTTGCTGTTATCACTGGAGGACACTAGGGAGCGCTGTGCTGTTATCACTGTAGGACACTAGGGAGCGCTGTGCTGTTATCACTGTAGGACACTAGGGAGCGCTTTGCTGTTATCACTGGAGGACACTAGGGAGCGCTGTGCTGTTATCACTGTAGGACACTAGGGAGCGCTGTGGTGTTATCACTGGAGGACACTAGGGAGCGCTGTGGTGTTATCACTATAGGACACTAGGGGGCGCTGAGCTGTTATCACTGGAGGACACTAGGGAGCGCTGTGCTGTTATCACTGTAGGACACTAGGGAGCGCTGTGCTGTTATCACTGTAGGACACAAGGGGGCGAGCTGTGCTGTTATCACTGTAGGACACTAGAGAGCGCGCTGTGCTGTTATCACTGGAGGACACTAGGGGGCGCTGAGCTGTTATCACTGGAGGACACTAGGGAGCGCTGTGCTGTTATCACTGTAGGACACTAGGGAGCGCTGTGCTGTTATCACTGTAGGACACTAGGGGGCGAGCTGAGCTGTTATCACTGTAGGACACTAGGGGCGCGCTGAGCTGTTATCACTGGAGGACACTAGGGAGCGCTGTGCTGTTATCACTGTAGGACACTAGGGAGCGCTGTGCTGTTATCACTGTAGGACACTAGGGAGCGCTTTGCTGTTATCACTGTAGGACACTAGGGAGCGCTGTGGTGTTATCACTGTAGGACACTAGGGGGCGAGTTGTGCTGTTATCACTGGAGGACACTAGGGGGAGCGCTGAGCTGTTATCACTGGAGGACACTAGGGAGCGCTGTGCTGTTATCACTGTAGGACACTAGGGAGCGCTGTGCTGTTATCACTGTAGGACACTAGGGAGCGCTGTGCTGTTATCACTGTAGGACACTAGGGGGCGAGTTGTGCTGTTATCACTGGAGGACACTAGGGGCGCGCTGTGCTGTTATCACTGGAGGACACTAGGGAGCGAGCTGTGCTGTTATCACTGGAGGACACTAGGGGGCGAGCTGTGCTGTTATCACTGGAGGACACTAGGGGCGCGCTGTGCTGTTATCACTGGAGGACACTAGGGGGCGAGCTGTGCTGTTTTCACTGGAGGACACTAGGGGCGCGCTGTGCTGTTATCACTGGAGGACACTAGGGGGCGAGCTGTGCTGTTATCACTGGAGGACACTAGGGGCGCGCTGTGCTGTTATCACTGGAGGACACTAGGGGGCGAGCTGTGCTGTTATCACTGTAGGACACTAGGGAGCGAGCTGTGCTGTTATCACTGGAGGACACTAGGGGGCAAGCTGTGCTGTTATCACTGGAGGACACTAGGGGAGCGCTGTGCTGTTATCACTGGAGGACACTAGGGGGCGAGCTGTGCTGTTATCACTGGAGGACACTGGGCGCGCTGTGGTCTTATAACTGGAGGACACTAGGGGGCGCGCTGTGGTGTTATGAGTGTAGGACACTAGGGGGAGCGCTGTGGAGTTATCACTGGAGGATACTAGGGGGCGCTGTGGTCTTATAACTGGAGGACACTAGGGGGCGCGCTGTGGCGTGATCACTGGGGGATACTAGGAGGCGCGCTGTGGTGTTATCACTGGAGGACACTAGGGGGCACGCTGTGGCGTGATCACTGGAGGACACTAGGAGGCGCGCTGTGGTGTTATCACTGGAGGACACTAGGGGGCGCGCTGTGGCGTTATCACTGGAGGACACTAGGGGGCACGCTGTGGCGTGATCACTGGGGGACACTAGGGGGCACGCTGTGGCGTGATCACTGGGGGACACTAGGGGGCGCGCTGTGGCGTGATCACTGGGGGACACTAGGGGGCGCGCTGTGGCGTGACCACTGGGGGACACTCGGAGGCGTGCTGTGGTGTTATCACTGGGGGACACTAGGGGGCACGCTGTGGCGTGATCACTGGAGGACACTAGGGGGAGCGCTGTGGCGTTATCACTGGAGGACACTAGGGGGCGCGCAGTGGTGTTATCACTGGAGGACACTAGGGGGCGATGTGGTGTCATCACTGGAGGACACTAGGGGGCGTGCTGTGGCGTGATCACTGGAGGACACTAGGGGGCGCGCTGTGGCGTTATCACTGGAGGATACAAGGGGGAGCGCTGTGGTCTTATAACTGGAGGACACTAGGGGGCGCGCTGTGGTGTTATCACTAGAGGACACTAGGGGGCGCGCTGTGGTGTTATGAGTGTAGGACACTAGGGGGAGCGCTGAGGTGTTATCACTGGAGGATACTAGGGGGCGCTGTGGTCTTATAACTGGAGGACACTAGGGGGCGCGCTGTGGCGTGATCACTGGAGGACACTAGGAGGAGCGCTGTGGTGTTATCACTGGAGGACACTAGGAGGCGCGCTGTGGCGTTATCACTGGAGGACACTAGGGGGCGCGCTGTGGCGTAATCACTGGAGGACACTAGGGGGCACGCTGTGGCGTAATCACTGGAGGACACTAGGGGGCACGCTGTGGCGTGATCACTGGGGGACACTAGGGGGCGCGCTGTGGCGTGATCACTGGGGGACACTAGGGGGCGCGCTGTGGCGTGATCACTGGGGGACACTAGGGGGCGCGCTGTGGCGTGACCACTGGGGGACACTAGGAGGCGCGCTGTGGCGTTATCACTGGGGGACACTAGGGGGCACGCTGTGGCATGATCACTGGAGGACACTAGGGGGAGCACTGTGGCGTTATCACTGGAGGACACTAGGGGGCGATGTGGTGTTATCACTGGGGGACACTAAGGGGCGCGCTATGGAGTTATCACTGGAGGACACTAGGGGGGCGCTGTGGCGTTATCACTGGAGGACACTAGGAGGCGCACTGTGGCGTGATCACTGGAGGACACTAGGGGGCGCGCTGTGGCGTGATCACTGGAGGACACTAGGGGGCGCGCTGTGGCGTGATCACTGGAGGACACTAGGGGGCGCGCTGTGGTGTTATCACTGGACGACACTAGGGGGCGCTGTGGTTTTATCACTGGGGGACACTAGGGGGCGCGCTATGGAGTTATCACTGGAGGACACTAGGAGGCGCGCTGTGGCGTGATCACTGGAGGACACTAGGGGGCGCGCTGTGGCGTGATCACTGGAGGACACTAGGGGGCGCGCTGTGGCGTGATCACTGGAGGACACTAGGGGGCGCGCTGTGGCGTGATCACTGGAGGACACTAGGGGGCGCTCTGTGGTGTGATCACTGGAGGACACTAGGGGGCGCGCTGTGGCGTGATCACTGGAGGACACTAGGGGGCGCTCTGTGGCGTTATCACTGGAGGACACTAGGAGGCGCACTGTGGCGTGATCACTGGAGGACACTAGGGGGCGCGCTGTGGTGTTATCACTTGACGACACTAGGGGGCGCTGTGGTGTTATCACTGGAGGACACTAGGGGGGCGCTGTGGCGTTATCACTGGAGGACACTAGGAGGCGCGCTGTGGCGTGATCACTGGAGGACACTAGGGGGCGCGCTGTGGCGTGATCACTGGAGGACACTAGGGGGCGCGCTGTGGTGTGATCACTGGAGGACACTAGGGGGCGCGCTGTGGCGTGATCACTGGAGGACACTAGGGGGCGCGCTGTGGCGTGATCACTGGAGGACACTAGGGGGCGCTCTGTGGTGTGATCACTGGAGGACACTAGGGGGCGCGCTGTGGTGTTATCACTGGACGACACTAGGGGGCGCAGTGGTGTGATCACTGGACGACACTAGGGGGCGCTGTGGTGTTATCACTGGAGGACACTAGGGGGGCGCTGTGGCGTTATCACTGGAGGACACTAGGAGGCGCGCTGTGGTGTGATCACTGGAGGACACTAGGGGGCGTGTTGTGGTGTTATCTCTGAAGGACACTAGGGGGCGCGCTGTGGCGTTATCACTGGAGGACACTAGGGGGCGCGCTGTGGCGTGATCACTGGACGACACTAGGGGGCGCGCTGTGGCGTGATCACTGGAGGACACTAGGGGGCGCGCTGTGGCGTGATCACTGGAGGACACTAGGGGGAGCGCTGTGGTGTTATCACTGGGGACACTAGGGGGCGCGCTGTGGTGTTATCACTGGAGGACACTAGGGGTCGTGCTGTGGTGTCATCACTGGAGGACACTAGGGGGAGCGCTGTGGTGTCATCACTGGAGGACACTAGGGGGCACGCTGTGGCGTGATCACTGGGGGACACTAGGGGGCGCGCTGTGGCGTGATCACTGGGGGACACTAGGGGGCGCGCTGTGGCGTGATCACTGGGGGACACTAGGGGGCGCGCTGTGGAGTGACCACTGGGGGACACTAGGGGGCGTGCTGTGGCGTGATCACTGGGGGGACACTAGGGGGCACGCTGTGGCATGATCACTGGAGGACACTAGGGGGAGCACTGTGGCGTTATCACTGGAGGACACTAGGGGGCGATATGGTGTTATCACTGGGGGACACTAAGGGGCGCGCTATGGAGTTATCACTGGAGGACACTAGGGGGCGCTGTGGCGTTATCACTGGAGGACACTAGGAGGCGCACTGTGGCGTGATCACTGGAGGACACTAGGGGGGGCGCTGTGGCGTGATCACTGGAGGACACTAGGGGGCGCGCTGTGGCGTGATCACTGGAGGACACTAGGGGGCGCGCTGTGGTGTTATCACTGGACGACACTAGGGGGCGCTGTGGTGTTATCACTGGGGGACACTAGGGGGCGCGCTATGGAGTTATCACTGGAGGACATTAGGAGGCGCGCTGTGGCGTGATCACTGGAGGACACTAGGGGGCGCGCTGTGGCGTGATCACTGGAGGACACTAGGGGGCGCGCTGTGGCGTGATCACTGGAGGACACTAGGGGGCGCGCTGTGGCGTGATCACTGGAGGACACTAGGGGGCGCTCTGTGGTGTGATCACTGGAGGACACTAGGGGGCGCGCTGTGGTGTTATCACTGGACGACACTAGGGGGCGCTGTGGTGTTATCACTGGGGGACACTAGGGGGCGCGCTATGGAGTTATCACTGGAGGACACTAGGGGGGCGCTGTGGCGTTATCACTGGAGGACACTAGGAGGCGCGCTGTGGCGTGATCACTGGAGGACACTAGGGGGCGCGCTGTGGCGTGATCACTGGAGGACACTAGGGGGCGCGCTGTGGCGTGATCACTGGAGGACACTAGGGGCCGCGCTGTGGCGTGATCACTGGAGGACACTAGGGGGCGCTCTGTGGTGTGATCACTGGAGGACACTAGGGGGCGCGCTGTGGTGTTATCACTGGACGACACTAGGGGGCGCAGTGGTGTTATCACTGGAGGACACTAGGGGGCGCTGTGGTGTTATCACTGGAGGACACTAGGAGGCGCGCTGTGGTGTGATCACTGGAGGACACTAGGGGGCGTGTTGTGGTGTTATCTCTGAAGGACACTAGGGGGCGCGCTGTGGCGTTATCACTGGAGGACACTAGGGGGCGCGCTGTGGCGTGATCACTGGACGACACTAGGGGGCGCGCTGTGGCGTGATCACTGGAGGACACTAGGGGGCGCGCTGTGGCGTGATCACTGGAGGACACTAGGGGGCGCGCTGTGGCGTGATCACTGGAGGACACTAGGGGGCGCGCTGTGGTGTTATCACTGGGGACACTAGAGGGCGTGCTGTGGTGTTATCACTGGAGGACACTAGGGGGCGCGCTGTGGTGTCATCACTGGAGGACACTAGGGGGCGCGCTGTGGTGTCATCACTGGAGGACACTAGGGGGCGCGCTGTGGTGTCATCACTGGAGGACACTAGAGGGCGCGCTGTGGCGTCATCACTGGAGGACACTAGGGAGCGCGCTGTGGCGTGATCACTGGAGGACACGGGGGCGCGCTGTGGCGTGCTCACTGGAGGACACTAGGGGGCACGCTGTGGTGTCATCACTGGAGGACACTAGGGGGCACGCTATGATGTTACCACTGGGGGACACTAGGGGGCGCTCTATGGAGTTATCACTGGAGGACACTAGGGGGCGCTGTCATGTTTTCACTGGAGGACACTAGGAGTCACGCTGTGGTGTGATCACTGGAGGACACTAGGAGGCGCGCTGTGGCGTGATCACTGGAGGACACTAGGGGGCGCTGTGGTGTTATCACTAGGGGGCACTGTGGTGTTATCACTGGAGGACACTAGGCGCGCTGTGGTGTTATCACTGGAGGACACTAGGGGGCGCGCTGTGGTGTTCTCACTGGAGGACACTAGGTGGCGCTGTCATGTTTTCACTGGAGGACACTAGGGGGCACGCTGTGGTGTTATCACTAGAGGACACTAGGGGGCGTGCTGCGGTGTTATCACTGAAGGACACTAGGGGGTGCGCTGTGGTATGATCACTGGAGGACACTAGGGGGCGCGCTGTGGTGTTATCACTGGAGGACACTAGGGGGCGTGCTGTGGTGTCATCACTGGAGGACACTAGGGGGTGCGCTGTGGTGTCATCACTGGAGGACACTAGGGGGCACGCTGTGGCGTGATCACTGGGGGACACTAGGGGGCGCGCTGTGGCGTGATCACTGGGGGACACTAGGGGGCGCGCTGTGGCGTGATCACTGGGGGACACTAGGGGGCGCGCTGTGGCGTGACCACTGGGGGACACTAGGGGGAGCGCTGTGGCGTGATCACTGGGGGGACACTAGGCGGCACGCTGTGGCATGATCACTGGAGGACACTAGGGGGAGCACTGTGGCGTTATCACTGGAGGACACTAGGGGGCGATATGGTGTTATCACTGGGGGACACTAAGGGGCGCGCTATGGAGTTATCACTGGAGGACACTAGGGGGCGCTGTGGCGTTATCACTGGAGGACACTAGGAGGCGCACTGTGGCGTGATCACTGGAGGACACTAGGGGGGGCGCTGTAGCGTGATCACTGGAGGACACTAGGGGGCGCGCTGTGGCGTGATCACTGGAGGACACTAGGGGGCGCGCTGTGGTGTTATCACTGGACGACACTAGGGGGCGCTGTGGTGTTATCACTGGGGGACACTAGGGGGCGCGCTATGGAGTTATCACTGGAGGACATTAGGAGGCGCGCTGTGGCGTGATCACTGGAGGACACTAGGGGGCGCGCTGTGGCGTGATCACTGGAGGACACTAGGGGGCGCGCTGTGGCGTGATCACTGGAGGACACTAGGGGGCGCTCTGTGGTGTGATCACTGGAGGACACTAGGGGTCGCTCTGTGGCGTTATCACTGGAGGACACTAGGAGGCGCACTGTGGCGTGATCACTGGAGGACACTAGGGGGCGCGCTGTGGCGTGATCACTGGAGGACACTAGGGGGCGCGCTGTGGCGTGATCACTGGAGGACACTAGGGGGCGCGCTGTGGCGTGATCACTGGAGGACACTAGGGGGCGCGCTGTGGTGTTATCACTGGACGACACTAGGGGGCGCTGTGGTGTTATCACTGGGGGACACTAGGGGGCGCGCTATGGAGTTATCACTGGAGGACACTAGGGGGGCGCTGTGGCGTTATCACTGGAGGACACTAGGAGGCGCGCTGTGGCGTGATCACTGGAGGACACTAGGGGGCGCGCTGTGGCGTGATCACTGGAGGACACTAGGGGGCGCGCTGTGGCGTGATCACTGGAGGACACTAGGGGCCGCGCTGTGGCGTGATCACTGGAGGACACTAGGGGGCGCTCTGTGGCGTGATCACTGGAGGACACTAGGGGGCGCGCTGTGGTGTTATCACTGGACGACACTAGGGGGCGCAGTGGTGTTATCACTGGACGACACTAGGGGGCGCTGTGGTGTTATCACTGGAGGACACTAGGAGGCGCGCTGTGGTGTGATCACTGGAGGACACTAGGGGGCGTGTTGTGGTGTTATCTCTGAAGGACACTAGGGGGCGCGCTGTGGCGTTATCACTGGAGGACACTAGGGGGCGCGCTGTGGCGTGATCACTGGACGACACTAGGGGGCGCCCTGTGGCGTGATCACTGGACGACACTAGGGGGCGCGCTGTGGCGTGATCACTGGAGGACACTAGGGGGCGCGCTGTGGCGTGATCACTGGAGGACACTAGGGGGCGCGCTGTGGCGTTATCACTGGGGACACTAGAGGGCGCGCTGTGGTGTCATCACTGGAGGACACTAGGGGGCGCGCTGTGGTGTCATCACTGGAGGACACTAGGGGGCGCGCTGTGGTGTCATCACTGGAGGACACTAGAGGGCGCGCTGTGGCGTCATCACTGGAGGACACTAGGGAGCGCGCTGTGGCGTGATCACTGGAGGACACGGGGGCGCGCTGTGGCGTGCTCACTGGAGGACACTAGGGGGCACGCTGTGGTGTCATCACTGGAGGACACTAGGGGGCACGCTATGATGTTACCACTGGGGGACACTAGGGGGCGCTCTATGGAGTTATCACTGGAGGACACTAGGGGGCGCTGTCATGTTTTCACTGGAGGACACTAGGAGTCACGCTGTGGTGTGATCACTGGAGGACACTAGGAGGCGCGCTGTGGCGTGATCACTGGAGGACACTAGGGGGGCGCTGTGGTGTTATCACTAGGGGGCACTGTGGTGTTATCACTGGAGGACACTAGGCGCGCTGTGGTGTTATCACTGGAGGACACTAGGGGGCGCGCTGTGGTGTTCTCACTGGAGGACACTAGGTGGCGCTGTCATGTTTTCACTGGAGGACACTAGGGGGCACGCTGTGGTGTTATCACTAGAGGACACTAGGGGGCGTGCTGCAGTGTTATCACTGAAGGACACTAGGGGGTGCGCTGTGGTATGATCACTGGAGGACACTAGGGGGCGCGCTGTGGTGTTATCACTGGAGGACACTAGGTGGAGCTGTCATGTTTTCACTGGAGGACACTAGGGGTCGCGCTGTCATGTTTTCACTGGAGGACACTAGGGGGCGCGCTGTGGCGTTATCACTGGAGGACACTAGGGGGCGCGCTGTGGTATGATCACTGGAGGACACTAGGGGGCATGCTGTGATGTTATCACTGGAGGATACTCGGGGGCGCGCTGTGGTGTTATCACTGGAGGACACTCGGGGGCCAGCTGTGGTGTTATCACTGGAGGACACTAGGGGGCCAGCTGTGGTGTTATCACTGGAGGACACTAGGGGGCCAGCTGTGGTGTTATCACTGGAGGACACTAGGGGGCCAGCTGTGGTGTTATCACTGGAGGACACTAGGGGGCCAGCTGTGGTGTTATCACTGGAGGACACTAGGGGGCACGCTGTGGTGTTATCACTGGAGGACACTAGGGGGCCAGCTGTGGTGTTATCACTGGTGGACACTAGGGGGCCACCTGTGGTGTTATCACTGGAGGACACTAGGGGGCACGCTGTGGTGTTATCACTGGAGGACACTAGGGGGCCAGCTGTGGTGTTATCACTGAAGGCCACTAGGAGGCCACCTGTGGCGTTATCACTGGAGGACACTAGGGGGTGTACTGTGGCGTTATCACTGGAGGACACTAGGGGGTGTGCTGTGGCGTTATCACTGGAGGACACTAGGGGGCGCTGTTATGATTGAGTCACCGAGGAGGAAAAAACAAAACACAAGCTCAGCCCAGAAAAACAGAGAGGTTGGAAACTAGCGGATTGCAGACCCTAATCCTATCACACAACTAGCAGTAGCCGTGGAGTGTTCCTACGGTGATTCTAGACACCTCGTCACAGCCGGAGATCTACATAAGCCTAAAGAGAAAAAAAGGAAAAACTGACTGCCCCAGAGCAGACCCCAAAGCAATAGGCAGCCCCCAACATATAATGACGGTGAAGCAAGATGAAAACACTAACACAGATAGAAAGATAGGTTGAGCAAACGATGGGGCCCAAGCTAACTAAAAAGGACAGGATAGAAAAGCTGCTGTCTGCAATCCGAGAAAACCCTGCTAAAGAATATTACCAACACAACTGATAAGCAAAAAGGACCCTGAAGTGACTAGACTTCAACCCCTATATCAGCACTCAGAATATTCTGGAAGCAGAGCAAAAGATTACACTGATGAAGGAAAAAGAATCCAGCACACCCCCGGCCAGGGATGGCTGTACTCCAAAAAACAAGGTAAACAAAACCAAAACTAATAAGTTCAATAGCAGAGCAAAAACTTATCTTTGGGAAGCAGGAATCAGACTGGTCTCCAAGAATCCAGCAGAGAAATCAGCGACTCAGAAGGGCGTCGGTTGCCTTATATCCAGTCAGAAGTTCCCGTTACCCAGTCACCATCCACCTGATCAGGTGTTTGGTAATCAGCCTCACTACCTTCCTTCACCTGAAGAGGGAGATCCTCGGACACAAAAGATGAATGAACAGATGAGCTCACAACAGGGCGCGCTGTGGCGTTATCACTGGAGGACACTAGGGGCCCAGCTGTGGTGTTATCACTGGAGGACACTAGGGGCCCAGCTGTGGTGTTATCACTGTAGGACACTAGGGGGCGATCTGTGCTGTTACCACTGGAGGACACTAGGGGGCGAGCTGTGGTGTTATCACTGGAGGACACTAGGGGGCGAGCTGTGCTGTTATCACTGGAGGACACTAGGGGGCGAGCTGTGGCGTTATCACTGGAGGACACTAGGGGGCGAGCTGTGGTGTTATCACTGGAGGACACTAGGGGGCGCGCTGTGGTGCTATCACTGGAGGACACTAGGGGGCGTGCTGTGGTGTTATCATTGGAGGACACTAGGGGGCGTGCTGTGGTGTTATCACTGGAGGACACTAGGGGACGTGCTGTGGTGTTATCACTGGAGGACACTAGGGGACGTGCTGTGGTGTTATCACTGGAGGACACTAGGGGGAGCGCTGTGGTGTTTTTACTGGGGGATACTAGGGGGCATGCTGTGGTGTTATCACTGGAGGACACTAGGGGGAGCGCTGTGGTGTTACCAGTGGAGGACACTAGGGGGCGTGCTGTGGTGGTGTCATAAGACGCACCTAGGCTTTAGAGGAGAAAACTAGAAAAAAAGATTGAAGTAAAAATGTGGTCAGTTCTGTACTAATATCCACCATCCTGGTATATAGTGAAGGAAATAAGTATTTGATCCCTTACTGATTTTGGAACTTTGCCCACTGACAAAGACATGAACAGTCTATAATTTTCAGGGTAGGTTAATTTTAACATTGAGAGATAGAATATCAAAAATAAAATCCAGAAAATCACATTGCATAAATTATATAAATGGGGGTTGAGATCTGGTGACTGTGCTGGCCACTCCATTACAGATAGAATACCAGCTGCCTGCTTCTTCCCTAAATAGTTCTTGCATAATTTGGAGGTGAGCTTTGGGTCATTGTCCTGTTGAATCCAATCAAGCGCTGTCCACAGGGTATGGCATGGCATTGCAAAATGGAGTGATAGCCTTCCTTATTCAAAATCCCTTTTACCTTGTACATATCTCACACTTTACCAGCACCAAAGCAACCCCAGACCATCACATTACCTCCACCATGCTTCACAGATGGCGTCAGGCACTCTTCCAGCATCTTTGCAGTTGTTCTGCATCTCACAAATGTTCTTCTGTGTAATCCAAACACCTCAAACTTGTATTCTTCTGTCCATAACACTTTTTACCAATCTTCCTCTGTCCAATGTCTGTGTTCTTTTGCCCATATTAATCTTTTCCTTTTATTAGCCAGTCTCAGATATTGCTTTTTCTTTGCCACTCTGCCCTGAAGGCCAGCATCCTGGAGTCGCCTCTTCATTGTAGACCTGTAGTCGTTGACACTGGCGTTTTGCGTGTACTATTTAATGAAGCTGCCAGTTGAGGACCTGTGAGGCGTTGATTTGTCAAACTACAGACTCTAATGTACTTGTCTTGTTGCTCAGTTGTGCATCGGGGCCTCCCACTTCTCTTTCTACTCTGGTTAGAGCCTGTTTATGCTCTCCTGTGAAGGGAGTAGTACACACCGTTGTAGGAAATCTTCAGTTTCTTGGCAATTTAACACATGGAATAGCCTTCATTTCTAAAAACAAGAGTAGACTGTCGAGTTTCACATGAAAGTTCTTTTTTTCTGGCCATTTTTGAGAGTTTAATGGCACCAACAAATGTAATGCTCCAGATTCTCAACTAGCTCAAAGGAAGGTCAGGTTTATAGCTTCTCTAATCAGCCAAACTGTTTTCAGCTGTGCTAACACACTTGCACAAGGGTTTTCAAGGGAATTCTAACCATCCATTAGCCTTCTTACACAGTTAGCAAACACAAAGTACCATAAGAACACTGGAGTGATGGTTGTTGGAAATGGGCCTCTATACACCTATGAAGATATTGGATTATAAACCAGACATTTGCAGCTAGAATAGTCATTTACCACATTGACAATGTATAGAGTGTATTTCTGAATCATTTAATGATAGCTTCATTGGAAAAAACTGTGCTTTTCTTTCAAAAATAAGGAAATTTCTAAGTGACCCTAAACTTTTGAACGGTAGTGTAATACAGCTGTCTGTAATGCAGGTATACAATGGGATTTTCTGGATTTTATTTTTGATATTCTATCTTTCGATGTTAAAATTAACCTACCCTTAAAATTATAGACTGTTCATGTCTTTGTCAGCAAAATCAACAAGGGATCAAATTCTTATTTCCTTCACTGTATATATGTCCCCAATCTAGGTATACATAACCCCTTCATCACTATTCAGTTATGTATGCCCCCCTCATCCCCAGCCTGGTATGAATGTCCCCCTCATCCCTATCTTGGTAGGCATAGCAACCTCATTTCTCATTCTGGTATGCATTGTTCCTTCATCCCTATCCTGGTATGCATGGCCCCCTCATCAAAAAACATAAAAAAAAAAAATTCTACTCACCTTTCCTGCGCTCCCTCGAAGTGTCCTGTTCTGATGCCAGCAGCTGATTTCAAATAGCGAACATAGAATGTAATGTCATACTCTGCTTACAAGCCGAGGACAGCTGCCGGAATAGTCACTGCTCCCCACACCCAGGACTATAGGAGTGGAGAGGAGTGAATATTCTTTAATAGTGGGCAGTAGTGATGGGTCATTCATGAATGAAGCGAGACAAAGAGCCAGCTCCTTGCTGTGAAGGATGGGAGCCGACACCCCAGTGAGAGCCACTGAATTCTCTGAATGGCTCTCACTAGGTGTAAAATTCCCGTGTTCGGTGGATGTAACTCCGCCCATCTTACCCAAACTCTGCCCATTCATCGATTTAATTGGCTAACTGCAATTAGGCTGGTTTCGGCCATGGGTGGGTGGGGTTTTGGCCACATTCACGTAATTTTAAATGTGTTTGGGTCGCCCCACGACGCTGGCTTCACCCAGGGCTGTGGGGTACTCGGCACCAGGTCGGTGTCAGGGGGATGATGTGCCACAGCAGCGGTGACCCGACCCGTGGCCCAGGGCGCCCGATATCAATGGCGGTGATGTTAATAGTAGAATAGTTTATATGGATAGTATAGTTCGTGACGCCACCCGTGGTGTTTGGCAAAGGAGATGGTAAGCCAACGCTGCGTGCAGATCCACTGGGACTGATGGTGTGGTGCAGCAAAGATGGTGTAGCTCCCCACAGGTGGAGCTGTAGTCCCAGGGCAGTGTAAGTGCAATGGATGAGGAGAGGCGCAGAATGGCATAGATGATGGTACCCAGATGTAGCGGTGCTGAAGGTGTTAGCGGCGAATGAATGGAGGACACCAGGGCTTGCAGTTTCAAAGCTTTACTTACAGTTCTTGGTAACCACTGGGGCCCGCTTCCATGCTGTGTCCTCCGGGGCAGAGACTCAATCAACCTCCCGGGCAAGTCAGGCTTCTCCTCTCCAGCACTCCGCCAACATGTACCTTTCTGAACGACTCCTCAATGCGCCTTTTATGGCGAAGCACTCCAGTACTTAGTTATCCTGGAATGCCTCTCTCTAGATGTTCCTAGTCTCTACTTGTATGACAGACAGCTGTAGCCTCTATCGGGGACTCCTCTCAGAGTCCTGGCTCGCAAATCGGTTGCTGTTGTGTCCCAAGTCGTGGATGGGAGTAGTGCATTTACAGCCAACTACTCCACCGGTGTCTGCTGCAGAACCATAAAAGTGTCCATACAACCTCGGGGACGGGGCCCCGGCCTTGCACTGAGAACCTATAGGCAGGGTACTCTCTCTCAACCCACAACTCCTCTCCATTCTCCTTCGTTCCGCGCTGTTCCTTCTCTCTCTTATGGAAGCTTAGGTTGCAGGTCTACGTCTTTCTTCTTCTCTTCTCTTTCCCGTGCCAGCTGGCTCAGATCACTGAGGCAGCTGCAGCACTCTTTCTAACTGAACTCAAAAGTGAACTCAAACTAACTTCAGAACGGAACTCTCTTACCTGACCTTCTGTCAGACTCCCCTCTCTGGGACTCACCCCAGACTGACCTGTAATTCTAAACTTTCCCTCTCTTTTATACTAACTCCACCCACCTCCCAGCACATCTCGTGTTACGAAGCAGGGTTCCATGAAGGGTGCTCTGCTACCCCCAGCCTGAAGATGCTATGTGGTCCTACTGAACTATCCTGTGTGTGGGATGCAGGTGTTGGAGTGTGGAAAGGAGTTCCCAACTTACCTAGGTGGTGGGGCACTACACCTTAGGAGAAGGTGCAGTACCTCTGTGGCGACTGAGCCTCAGGGGCGCCACATGTTCACAT
Organism: Dendrobates tinctorius; assembly: GCF_039654945.1. NCBI lineage: Eukaryota > Metazoa > Chordata > Amphibia > Anura > Dendrobatidae > Dendrobates > Dendrobates tinctorius. The sequence continues at coordinate 8,156,296 of NW_027361803.1, read as the reverse complement.
ATTGTGAACACATATTTAATAGGCATCCATTTAGGTTCTAAAAGGGGAGTGGAGCCCAGAGAGCCAGATCACCAAAAAGAGCCAGACTGCGCATCAATAGCAGGCAGTGTTACCCGCAGGCTTTCGACTGCTGGGCGATCACTTGTGCCCGCTACTAAAGGGAATGAATATTCACTGCTCTCCACTCCCATGGGCATGGAGAGCAGTGAACATTCTTTGTAGTAGCGGGCACAAGTGATCACCCAATAGCAGGAAGCCTGCAGTTGTGGCTACTATGCCCGCTATTAAAGTGAAGAAGCTAGGCAAAAAGCGCGCGTTGGGGCGAGGAAGTAAGCGGGCCTCTTGACAGTGGCACATCATATTTAGTAAATTGGATGCTAAAGGTAAAGAAATTCATAAGACACATAAGTATTTCTTCAGATTAGTTTATGTATGCTAAGCTCAACAACTGACGGAATAATAATTAAGGCATAATCGATTAACAATAAGATGTTCTTATAATGATAAGACGTTGTGCCTGGTACGTATATTAATGCAATAAGTGAATATACCTTTTTGTTGAGGTCTTTCCTATAGGATTTCACCTCCCTCATTTCTGTCTATTGGCCTAAAAGACCGCTGGCTCTGCAAACCACTTGCGACTAACCTCTGCACTAATCCGTACCTCCCACTCCCGACTCCAAGACTTCTCCCATGCTGCTCCTATCCTCTGGAATGCTCTACCCCAAGAAATCAGGACTATCCACAATTTGCAGTTTTAGGCGCTCCCTCAAAACACATTTGTTCAGAGCGGCCTATCATGTTCACTAATCAAAGTCATTCTATGTGTAAGTGTGTGTGTAGCCCATTCACTATCTCCATCCATCCCTCACTCCCTCAAGATGGCTGGACCAACACTGTAAATACATCATTGTAAATACACACCTGTACTTTGTATCTCCCTCACCTCATTGTAGATTGTAAGCTCTCACGAGCAGGGTCGTCTTATTTTGCTTTAAATATTGTATTGTTAACGTTGTTACTTATGACTTGTGTTTTGAAACTGTTAAACTGTAAAGCGCTGCGGAATATGTTGGAGCTATATAAAGATTATTATTATAACTTAATCTAATTGTGGAGCAATACTGCCATCTTGTGGCCTACAGCAAAGTATGCAAAGATTAATTATTTTTTTGGGAAATCCTCTCTCTTATTTCATTATGAGATAGATTTTCTATCCATAATTATAAGCACATTTGCAATTTATATTTGGTTATTCCACTATATGATCATTTAAATCTAGTGATTGTGTCTTTCCAATGGTCATTTGAGAACCCATAAAAACATCTATTTCTTCAGTACTTTCTACCTGTAAAAAAAGAGTTTTTAAGCAATATTTTATGTTAATGAATAATCAATATGCTTGAATTTTTTAAAAAAGAAATTTTTCTTTGTGTCACTTCAAATTTTTTTTTTGTCTCTTGGGTAATGAGATCTTTACAAAAAAATATCTGAAAAATTATTTGGAAAGGGATCGTATAGTGCAACAAATAGCATGTATCATGTTATGTGAATAAATTGTTGTATTCAAATGACAAGACCCGATAGGGATGAATCGGGGGAACACACAGGCCAACACAGGAGGGAGGATAGGGAAGAACTGGGGGGAACACACAGGCCAACACAGGAGGGAGGATAGAGAAGAATCGGGGGGGAACACACAGGCCAACACAGGAGGGAGGATAGAGAAGAACCGGGGGGAACACACAGGCCAACACAGGAGGGAGGATAGAGAAGAATTGGGGGGAACACACAGGCCAACACAGGAGGGAGGATAGAGAAGAACCGGGGGGAACACACAGGCCAACACAGGAGGAAGGATAGAGAAGAATCGGGGGGAACACACAGGCCAACACAGGAGGGAGGATAGAGAAGAACCGGGGGGAACACACAGGCCAACACAGGAGGGAGGATAGAGAAGAATCGGGGGGAACACACAGGCCAACACAGGAGGGAGGATAGAGAAGAATCGGGGGAACACACAGGCCAACACAGGAGGGAGGATAGGAAAGAATCGGGGGAACACACAGGCCAACACAGGAGGGAGGATAGGGAAGAACTGGGGGGAACACACAGGCCAACACAGGAGGGAGGATAGAGAAGAATCGGGGGGAACACACAGGCCAACACAGGAGGGAGGATAGAGAAGAACCGGGGGGAACACACAGGCCAACACAGGAGGGAGGATAGAGAAGAATCGGGGGAACACAGGCCAACACAGGAGGGAGGATAGGGAAGAATCGGGGGGAACACACAGGCCAACACAGGAGGGAGGATAGGGAAGAATCGGGGGAACACACAGGCCAACACAGGAGGGAGGATAGGGAAGAATCGGGGGGGAACACACAGGCCAACACAGGAGGGAGGATAGAGAAGAACTGGGGGGAACACACAGGCCAACACAGGAGGGAGGATAGGGAAGAATCGGGGGAACACACAGGCCAACCCAGGAGGGAGGTATAGGGAGGATAGGGAAGAATCAGGGGAACAAACAGGCCAACACAGAAGGGAGGATAGGGAAGAACCAGGGCGGAACACACAGGAGGGAGGATAGAGAAGAATCAGAGGAACACACAGGCCAACACAGGAGGGAGGATAGGGAAGAATCGGGGGAACACACAGGCCAACCCAGGAGGGAGGTATAGGGAGGATAGAGAAGAATCGGTGGAACACACAGGCCAACACAGAAGGGAGGATAGGGAAGAACCGGGGGGAACACACAGGCCAACACAGGAGGGAGGATAGAGAAGAATCGGGGGAACCCAGGCCAACACAGGAGGGAGGATAGGGAAGAATCGGGGGGAACACACAGGCCAACACAGGAGGGAGGATATGGAAGAATCGGGGGGAACACACAGGCCAACACAGGAGGGAGGATAGGGAAGAATTGGGGGGGAACACACAGGCCAACACAGGAGGGAGGATAGGGAAGAATCGGGGGAACACACAGGCCAACCCAGGAGGGAGGTATAGGGAGGATAGGGAAGAATTGGGGGAACACACAGGCCAACACAGGAGGGAGGATAGAGAAGAATCGGGGGAACACACAGGCCAACACAGGAGGGAGGATAGGGAAGAACCGGGGGGGAACACACAGGCCAACACAGGAGGGAGGATAGGGAAGAACCGGGGGGAACACACAGGCCAACACAGGAGGGAGCATAGGGAAGAATCGGGGGGAACACACAGGCCAACACAGGAGGGAGCATAGGGAAGAATCGGGGGGAACACACAGGCCAACACAGGAGGGAGGATAGGGAAGAATCGGGGGGAACACACAGGCCAACACAGGAGGGAGGTAAGGGAAGAATCGGGGGAACACACAGGCCAACACAGGAGGGAGGATAGGGAAGAATCGGGGGAACACACAGGCCAACCCAGGAGGGAGGTATAGGGAGGATAGGGAAGAATCGGGGGAACACACAGGCCAACACAGAAGGGAGGATAGGGAAGAGCCGGGGGGGAACACACAGGCCAACACAGGAGGGAGGATAGAGAAGAATTGGGGGAACACACAGGCCAACACAGGAGGGAGGATAGGGAAGAACTGGGGGGAACACACAGGCCAACACAGGAGGGAGGATAGGGAAGAATCGGGGGGAACACACAGGCCAACACAGGAGGGAGGATAGGGAAGAATCGGGGGGGAACACACAGGCCAACACAGGAGGGAGGATAGGGAAGAATCGGGGGGAACACACAGGCCAACCCAGGAGGGAGGTATAGGGAGGATAGGGAAGAATCAGGGGAACACACAGGCCAACACAGAAGGGAGGATAGGGAAGAACTGGGGGGGAACACACAGGCCAACACAGAGGGAGGATAGAAGAATCGGGGGAACACACAGGCCAACACAGGAGGGAGGATAGGGAAGAATCGGGGGAACACACAGGCCAACCCAGAAGGGAGGTATAGGGAGGATAGGGAAGAATCGGGGGAACACACAGGCCAACACAGAAGGGAGGATAGGGAAGAACCGGGGGGAACACACAGGCCAACACAGGAGGGAGGATAGAGAAGAACCGGGGGGAACACACAGGCCAACACAGGAGGGAGGATAGAGAAGAATCGGGGGAACACAGGCCAACACAGGAGGGAGGATAGGGAAGAATCGGGGGGGAACACACAGGCCAACACAGGAGGGAGGATAGCGAAGAATCGGGGGAACACACAGGCCAAGACAGGAGGGAGGATAGGGAAGAATCGGGGGAACACCCAGGCCAACCCAGGAGGGAGGTATAGGGAGGATAGGGAAGAATTGGGGGAACACACAGGCCAACACAGGAGGGAGGATAGGGAAGAATCGGGGGGAACACAGGCCAACACAGGAGGGAGGATAGGGAAGAATCGGGGGAACACACAGGCCAACACAGGAGGGAGGATAGGGAAGAACCGGGGGGGAACACACAGGCCAACACAGGAGGGAGGATAGAAGAATCGGGGGAACACACAGGCCAACACAGGAGGGAGGATAGGGAAGAATCGGGGGAACACACAGGCCAACCCAGAAGGGAGGTATAGGGAGGATAGGGAAGAATCGGGGGAACACACAGGCCAACACAGAAGGGAGGATAGGGAAGAACCGGGGGGAACACACAGGCCAACACAGGAGGGAGGATAGAGAAGAACCGGGGGGAACACACAGGCCAACACAGGAGGGAGGATAGAGAAGAACCGGGGGGAACACACAGGCCAACACAGGAGGGAGGATAGAGAAGAATCGGGGGAACACGGGCCAACACAGGAGGGAGGATAGGGAAGAATCGGGGGGAACACACAGACCAACACAGGAGGGAGGATAGCGAAGAATCGGGGGAACACACAGGCCAAGACAGGAGGGAGGATAGGGAAGAATTGGGGGAACACCCAGGCCAACCCAGGAGGGAGGTATAGAATCATAGAATCATAGAATCGTAGAGTTGGAAGGGACCTCCTGGGCCATCTGGTCCAACCCCCTGCTCAAAGCAGGATTCGCTAAATCATCCCAGTCAGATGTCTGTCCAGCCTCTGTTTGAAGACTTCCATTGAAGGAGAACTCACCACTTCTCGTGGCAGCCTGTTCCACTCATTGATCACTCTAACTGTCAAAAAGTTTTTTCTAATATCTAATCTGTGTCTCCTCCCATTCAGTTTCATCCCATTGCTTCTAGTCTTTCCTTGTGCAAATGAGAATAAAGTTGATCCTTCTACAATGTGACAGCCCTTTAGATATTTGTAGACAGCAATTAAGTCTCCTCTCAGTCTTCTCTTTTGCAAACTAAACATTCCCAAATCCTGCAACCTTTCCTCATAAGACAGGGTTTGCAGACCGGTCACCATTCTGGTCGCTCTTTTCTGAACTTGCTCCAGTTTGTTGATGTCTTTTTTAAAATGTGGTGCCCAAAACTGGACACAATATTCCAGATGAGGTCTGACCAAAGAGGAGTAGAGGGAAATAATGACTTCACGTGATCTAGACTGTATGCTTCTGTTAATACATCCTAGAACTGCATTTGCCTTTTTTGCTGCTGCATCACACTGTTGACTCATATTCAGTCTGTGATCTATTAGTATACCCAAGTCTTTTTCACATGTGCTGTCACTTAGCCCTATTCCTCCCATTCTATATATGCTTTTTTCATTTTTATTGCCCAGATGTAGTACTTTGCATTTCTCCCTGTTAAAAACCATTCTGTTAGTTACTGCCCACTTCTCCAGTTTATTTAAATCTTTTTGAATCCTCTCTTTCTCTCTTCTCTAGTATTAGCTATCCCTCCTAGCTTTGTGTCATCAGCAAATTTAATCAGTTTACCCTCAATTCCTTCATCTAAATCGTTGATAAAGATCAGCCCTTCAGTCCGGCATCCGGACCTTGAGTCCACCATTAAAGGGCCCCGTCTTGGTTCTTCATGAGAGTCTTACAGAAGATGGTGATGGCTCTCAAGGATGTTCAGTATGCCCAGTTTCATTCCAGCTAACATAGAAAAAATTCAAAAAAACTCACACAACAAGATATGGCTTTACCAGAACCTTGTCTGATGACAAATGCACATATAGCAAGATGCAGCTGGCCTCCACTAATAGAGGCAAGGGGCAGCTCAGGTGCAAACTACTGATAAAAACAGCTACCCCACACCTTACAAACTATGGTGGGGTTGGCTGCCTAGTAGGAAAAATGCACATAGATAAGGCTTGCATAGGACGCCCCTTGAGCCCCGACGCGCGTTTCGCACTACCTTCGGAAGAAGCAGTGCAAAACGCGTGTCGGGGCTCAAGGGACATCAGGGGTTCTCCTCCAACTGACATTTAGAGGTAATTAACCCTTTATTTGTTCACCCGCCCTGCGGTTAGCACCGTTTGGGCATTCACATGAGAAGGGACTGGTAGTATTATTGATCTTTGTATGTTGGTCATAGACAAGGATATCCATTATAATACACCAATTGGAGTATGTTCTTGTCCCTTTTTCATTATATTATTGGGTGCACTGAAATGTTTTAGACAAATTGCGGTGGTAGGACTTTCCATTGACCTTTTTAGTTCCTTTGTCTATTGTTTGACACCTTTTTTATTACACCTTGTTTTTTGTTTTGTATCAAAATGTGCTTTTATTAATTATATGCCATTGTGTGGTGCCAAATATTTTTTTCTACTTTTTGGTTACCATAAAGTGTTATCTGTTGGTGGTATATTACCCATAATTGGGAATGTGTAATTACTGGGCAATTTTTGTGATTACATTAATATGTGCAGCTGTAGTCACAGGAACATCAAGCTGCTTGGAGATGGTCTTATAACTTTTACCTTTAACATGTTTGTCTATAATTTTCTTTCTAATCTCCTGAGACAACTCTTTCCTTCGCTTCCTCTGGTCCATGTTGAGTGTGATACACCATGTCACCAAACAGCGCAGTGAGTATCTGTAGCCTTTATACAGGCCACTCACTGATTCCAAGATTGTAGACACCTGTGATGCTAATTAGTGGACACACCTTGATTTAACATGTCCCTTTTGTCACATTATTTTCAGGGGTGCCATCATTTCTCTCCAGGCCTATTTCACTAGTTTTATTTTTTTAAACATTCTGGGGAAGCATGATGGAAAAGCAATGTCTGACTTTCATTTGTTCATTATCATAGATTTTTGATTTATTATTACTTTTGTCATATTCAAACCCCCATTGTGGGTTTTTCTGTCATTAAATGAGGAAAACTAACAATTTTGACCACATGTGTATGTCCTCCCTATATATGAAACTAAATGTTTCCAAAACTGAATTTCTTGTGTTTCCCCTTCTCCTAATCCTCCTAAACCAGATATTTCTATTTCTGTGAGTGGTTCTACCATAAGCCACAAGCAGCACACTACTTGATTTGTGGTTATATTTGCCTTCACTCCCTATATCCAATCACTTTCTCAGTCATGTCACCTATACCCCAAAAACATTGCTCGAATCCACCCTTTTCTTATCTTTGAAATGGCAAAAGCTCTTTCTCTCTTATTCATTCTCATCTAGTCTACTGTAACTCTTTTCTTATCAGTCCAATATATCCTGAATGCAGCATCCAGGCATATATTTCTGTTCAGCTGTTACACCGATGCCTCCACTGTATCCCAGACACTGCACTGGTTAACCATCCACTACAGAATATAACAAACTTCTCAACCACAAAGCTCTCCAAAGTGCTGAACAGTCCTACATCTCCTCACTCACCCCTGATTCCTTCCCTACCCGTCCTCTCTAGGGAGCTGCACCTATCCTCTCCATAGTGATGCAACACCCCTCATCTCCGTATATCACCCTAACCATCTTCTCTGCAGTGCTGTATTCCTCTACATCTCATCCTTCATCATTGTCTAATACCCTAGCTGCCCTCTCCACAGTGCTGCACCGACCTGCATCTCCCACCTCATCTCTGTCTACTCCCCTACCCATCCTTTCCACAGTTTAGCACCACCCTACATCCCCTCATCTCTGCCTACCACCCTACCCGTCCTCTCTGCAGTGCTGCATTCCCCTACATATCCTCCCTCATCTGTCTACCACCCTACCCGTCCTCTCTGCAGTGCTGCATTCCCTTACATCGCCTCCCTGATCTTTTTCTACCACCCTACCTGTGCTCTCTAGTCTGCTAATGACTAAAATCCTCCATAATCCAAATTTCCCATTACCGTCTTCATGACTTTCCTTGTGTTGCACCGCTTCACTAGAATGCACTACCTTGCACTCTGTCAGCACAGAATGACTGTTCACACCAAGTGGAGGTGCTCAGTGCCCCCTTGTTGTGGTCAAACATTTAAATGCGCCTTCCCATCTACTTGGTTTCACTTTTTTCCACCCTTCCCTCGCTCTATAAAGCTAAAGCTTTGAATCAATGAAGCGCAACGTGATGTACATGTAACGTGGTGCCATGTCTAATGAAAAGAGCCATGGATACCATCAGGTAGGAGGATTTTTCACTGCTACCATTCAGTGGACACACACCATTGTCGTGGATAGTGTAAATCGATTTGTACCAAATGTATTTATTTATATACATAACATTCCACATGAGGTCTCCCGAATATTCCTCAGTAGTGGTCACCATCGGCCTCCCCAGGGTTACATTTACTTCCAAAGTCGTAGGTCCTGCGGTTCCATCCATATAACGTGTATTTATGGCCAAATTTAAATTTTTCTTTACTTTTGCGCTTCAGAAATCAGCTGGGATGAGAGGCGCAATGTTCCTGATCTAATGACTGTGAGCCCTCGCGGGCAGGGTCCCCTCTCCTTATGTACTTGTGTGTCCCTTGTCTTACACATGTGTACTATACTTGTCTATATTTCCCCTTTTCACATGTAAAGCGCCATGGAATAAATGGCGCTATATAAATGCATAATAATAATAATAATAATGATGAGAGTTCCATGAAAAGCCGTAATGACATTTCTTGATGAGAGTCCAACAGTTTGTGCTGAAGAACAGAACGAGGAGGCAATGCCAAAGAGAACTGCATGAAAGCTGCTGAAACCAGATTGTGCGCTGACCCCACATAACATTCCCCTCGCCGCTCTCTGATGTTTCTCTGCTGCATTTTATATCCAGCCATCGAGATCCTTCCTAAATTAGGCAAATTATTTGCTAAGATTTCAAGAGTCCACCTGCGTTATTAGCTTCCAGCAAGGAAGTGGTTAAAGGGGCTTCCATATCATATCATTGGGGTCCAAAATCTGGGACCAATGCTTACCGTGGGAATGACAAACCAAGGGTCCCTATGGCGCCCCCTAGCACCACTATACGGGGAACAGCAACACAACCCCATTTTAGTAAATGCAACGCCCTGTACAGGAGGCAAACGCTGGGTGACAACTCCTGGGGTCTTTGTAACGTGTTCTTAAAGGGTATGTCCATTTCTGAAACTTCTAAAATCTGTTTGCTTCAATGTATCTAAAATAAAAAAAGCAACTTTTACACAAAAATAAAATCTACAGCTGCTTTGCAGAGCTACGTCACACCTGCTGAAATCGTGACACATTTGTAAGCTGCGCCAACCGGTGAACCAGGGAACTGCCCTGACAGATTGGTACCAACTTATATATGGTATATTCTGCCATTTCTGTTGTCTGGTTTGCCGGAAGGTCCAGCGAAAAACAGAACGGTTGCCAAATACATCACACTACCCGACATTTAGAAATTTTCACCTGATACAGGAATATCACCATGCCCCTTGTGCCGGCCACGTCCAATTCTATTCCTGGGTCTAGTTGTGGACCATCTGCTTGTCTCTTTACCCAACCTCAACAGCCCCGGAGGCAAATATTCGGCTGTTGGGTTCAGGTCAGAACTGAGGTTGGCTCAAAACTAGACCTTGAGAACCTCCCCCTAAGACTATGTTCACATTTAGGTGTTTTTAGCCCGTGGAGAATGGACCTCACATGGAACGAATGATAGACTATGTGCTAGTGCAAAAGGGATATTTTCCACTTGGTCCATTTTGAAAAAACCCAATATGTGCTATATATGCTAAATATATGCTCCTCCTTCGGCATCAAAGGCCTTGCCCTATCCTGGATCTCCTCATACCTTTCCAACCGCACATTCAGCGTCTCCCACACCACCTCCTCATCCCACCCTCTCTCTGTTGGAGTCCCCCAAGGCGCTGTCTGGATGTCGGGGATGCATCTTGCACCACGGCCTGGGAAACGCTTGGTTTTCACAATGCTTCTGTGGGGCGATTTGACAACCCTTCCGTGATTCTGAGATATTCCCCTTTTTTCCATGCAGATTGGAAAGTCTGTATAATTTAATTTTAGTTTTTGGAAAGAAAGATCCGGTCCCATTGACGGGGCCATATAGGTAGAGCGCACTTTTGCGGCCACTCACGCCATTATTTGCCTTTCTGCATACGGTAGTTTCCTCTACGAACAGAAGTGAATGGAGAATCACCGAGACCTTCTATATTAGTGTATTATGGAAAGCTCAGTGCTAATATCAACATAGACAGAAACCATTCCAGAGCTGGAACCTGCGCTGATTTGCATATTTTTGGTATAATACAATAAATAGATGATAAGCTTGTCTAGACCGCAGTCAAATAAAAGGACCACCTACGAAGCAGAGGTTTCCTTGCAAGTGCACATTTACTCTGGCAATGCGGAGCACAGATTTTGTTAGCAGGATGTCTATGTCTGAAGTGGAGAAAATCAGTATTTTTCAAGCCCGACTCCACTTATACAAGCTCTACCCTTCTCCCACATACCTCCATTGTTTTCTTCTGTGTCTCCACCGCTGCATTGGGGTGGTGCCTAGTGGAGCAAATGTAGGGGCTTCTTGGGGCCCATAAGCCTTACCTTAAAGGTAACATCTCTGTGCCTACATAATATACACAAAGAGACAAGGATGCAGTTCTATCTGTATTTACATCTTTTCCATGGAGAGAAAGGAATGCAGAGCTATTTGTGTCCACTTTAATATACGCGGTGATAGAGCAGTACTAGCTGCGCCTAAATCATTTTCATGGAGAAACCGGGCGGCTGTGCTAGCTGTATTTACATAATCTGCATAAAGAAACAAGGAGGCAGTACTACTGTCTAAATTATTTCCAGGCAGAAACTGAGCAGCTGTACTATCTGTAATTACATGAAGAGACAGGGAGGCAGTGTTATATGTGCCAAAATTATTTTCATGGAGAAACTGAGAAGTGGTACTTATCTGGAGTCACATAATTTACATGAAGAGACAAGGAAGCAGTACTATCTGTACCTAAATCATTTTCAGTGAGTAATCGGGCAGCAGAACTATCGTTAGTTACATAATTTACATGGAGACAAGGAAGTAGTACTATCTGCACCTAAATCATTTTCAGTGAGTAATCGGGCAGTAGTACTATCGTTAGTTACATAATTTACATGAAGAGACAAGGAAGCAGTACCATCTGTACCTAAATCATTTTCAGTGAGTAATCGGGCAGCAGTACTAGCGTTAGTTACATAATTTACATGGAGACAAGGAAGTAGTACTATCTGCACCTAAAACATTTTCAGTGAGTAATCAGGCAGTAGTACTATCGTTAGTTACATAATTTACATGAAGAGACAAGGAAGCAGTACCATCTGTACCTAAATCATTTTCAGTGAGTAATCGGGCAGCAGTACTATCGTTAGTTACATAATTTACTGTCACGGGGGCTTAGTTCAACTAAGGCTGAAAGACCCGGGGCCCCTGTGGTGTCCCTTTACTAGGGGAAACCCTGTCTGACCCTCAACCCAGGGTTTTTGCTGAAGGTGCAAATGCCTGAGCCTCCGACCTTTCCTTATCTCCTGCTCAGCCCTGCACTTAACCCTCCACCCTCCACCCAGTGAGAAGTCACCACCAAAGCTCCCACACAAATAATGACAGACAGGGAGAACTTAAACTGCACTGCGCCGCACACACACAGGAATAAACAGTAATGTGAACAGGGCACAACTAAACACAAATATGGGAAGGAGAAAGGATAACGACGGATCATACGACACCAGATATGAATCTCTCTCTCTTGAACACCTCCACTCCAGACCGGAACCACTTGGTATGAAACACAAGCTATAATCGGCGACGCCCATAGGCCAGCATGACTATTTAAAGACCGTGGGCGTGACTAACCATCCAACCTGGTCTCCAGCAGGATTAACCCCCGAGAGCCTGAAGATCAGGCCGGCGCCACTGAGGCTATAGTGGCTGGAGGTGGAACTACCTCTGCCTGCCGGATGCTGTGGTGTGAACAGCGTCCGACATGACAGTACCCCGTCTTCTACGAGGGACCCCAGGGCCCTCAAGACTCATAGGACCCGGCTTGTCCGGATGACGACGGTGAAAAGAACTGACCAGCCGATCCGCATGTATGTCTGAGGCTGGAACCCAAGACCTCTCCTCTGGACCATACCCCCGCCAGTGCACCAAATACTGAAGAGTACGGCGTACTACTCGAGAGTCCACTACCTTGGCGACCTCGAACTCTAACTCGCCATCCACCATGACTGGAGGTGGCATCGGCGTTGTGTCCACAGAGCCTACCACCTTTTTCAATAAAGCCCTGTGAAACACGTTGTGTATCTTGTACACTGCGGGAAGTTCCAACCGATAAGCCACTGGGTTAATGATGGCAGAAATCCTAAAAGGCCCAATAAACCTTGGACCCAGTTTTAAAGAAGGGATTTTGAGTTTTATGTTCTTCGTAGCTAACCACACCCATTCACCCACACACAGGTCCGGACCTGGCACGCGTCTACTGTCAGCCACCCGTTTGTACCTGGCACTCATGCTCAACAAACGCTGTTTCACCCGCCTCCAGACTGATGACAATTGGGCTCCTAGCTGATCCTCCTCCGGGACACCCCCGGAGTCACCCTGACGTAAGGTACAAAACTGAGGATGTTGACCGTACACACAAAAGAATGGAGACTCTCCTGATGACTCTTGGCGGTGATTATTTAATGCGAATTCGGCCAGAGGAAGGAAAGTAGACCACTCCTCCTGGTTGTCGGACACAAAGCATCGTAAATACTGTTCAAGATTTTGGTTCATGCGCTCAGTTTGTCCATTAGACTGTGGATGAAACGCCGATGAATGTGACAACTTGATCCCCAACCTTGAGCAAAAAGCTTTCCAAAACCTCGCCACAAATTGCGTACCCCTATCAGATACTATGTCAGACGGTACTCCGTGGAGTCTGACCACCTCCTTCACAAATACCTGAGCCAACGTCTTAGCATTGGGCAAAGAGGACAACGCCACAAAATGCGCCATCTTTGAAAAACGGTCAACCACCACCAGGATGACCGTGTTCCCTGCCGAGGCTGGCAAGTCAGTGATAAAATCCATGGAGATTTCTGTCCATGGCCTATTGGGTACCCCCAGAGGCTGTAGCGTGCCAGCAGGACGGGTTCGGGGTGACTTAGCCCTAGCGCACGTGATGCAAGCTGCCACGTACGAGACCACGTCCTGCCGGATTTTGGGCCACCAGAAACGACGCGATACCAGCTCTAAGGTGCCCTTCACCCCTGGGTGACCAGCCAGTACCGAATCGTGGTGTTCCTTCAACACCTTAGGCCGAAGATGCAGGGGTACAAATGATTTGTTGGCGGGAAGTCCTGGTGGTACCTCCTCTTGGGCCTCGGCAATCTCCGCCTCTACCTCAGTCGTGAGAGCCGAGACCACTACCCCTTTCTGGAGGATGGGTACCGGCTCTTCCCGAGGTTCTCCCCCCGGAAAACACCTAGACAAAGCATCCGCCTTGGTGTTTTTAGCCCCGGGACGGTACGTCACAAGAAAATTGAAACGAGTAAAAAACAATGCCCAGCGAGCCTGCCTAGGAGACAGACGCTTGGCCGACTCCAGGTAGAGCAGATTCTTATGGTCGGTGATAACTGTGACCTGGTGAGCCGCCCCCTCCAAGAAGTGTCGCCATTCCTCAAAAGCCAGTTTGATGGCCAACAACTCCCTGTTGCCGATATCATAATTCCGTTCGGCCGGCGACAACTTCTTGGAGAAGTAGGCGCATGGATGCATCTCGCTCAAGGACGAGCCTTGAGACAGTACTGCCCCCACTCCCACCTCCGACGCATCAACCTCTACCACAAAAGGTTTAGACACGTCTGGCTGCACCAGAATGGGGGCTGAAGCAAAACTATTCTTCAGACGCTCAAATGCACGTATAGCCACCTCAGGCCAGTTCGCCAGATCGGCACCCTTTTTTGTCATGTCCGTGAGCGGTTTGGCGACAGTCGAAAAGTGTTTTATAAATTTCCTATAATAATTCGCAAACCCCAGGAACCGCTGGAGTGCTTTCAGACTCTCCGGCCTCTCCCATTGCAACACCGCTTGCACCTTAGCGGTGTCCATTTTAAAACCAGCTGCGGACACAATATATCCCAAAAAGGGCAACTCCTGGACAAAAAATAAACATTTTTCCAGCTTAGCATAGAGCTGGTTCTCCCGGAGCAACTGTAACACCTGCCTAACATGCTGCAAATGAGTGTCCCGATCGCTAGAATAAATGAGGATATCATCCAGGTATACAATCACAAATCTCCCCAGGACATGAGCAAAGACATCATTAATAAAATGTTGGAAAACGGCAGGCGCGGTGGTCAACCCAAACGGCATAACCAGACTCTCAAAATGACCCTCAGGAGTGTTAAACGCCGTCTTCCACTCATCCCCCTGACGGACCCTTATGAGGTTATACGCCCCCCTGAGGTCCAGCTTGGAAAACCATTTTGCCCCCGCTACCTGGTTGAACAAATCCGGGATCAACGGCATTGGGTAGGGATCACGGATAGTAATCTGGTTTAACTCTCGGAAATCCAGACACGGGCGTAACCCCCCATCTTTCTTCTTAATGAAGAAAAACCCCGCGGCTACAGGCGAGGACGAAGGCCGGATGTGACCTTTGCTCAGACTCTCCGCGATGTAGTCTTTCAGAGCTTGTCTCTCAGGACCAGAAATATTAAACATCCTGGCCTTAGGTAATTTGGCCCCGGGTTTTAGCCTAATAGCACAGTCATAGGCTCTATGTGGAGGCAGTTCTGAGCAACCCTTCTCAGAGAAAACATCCGCGAAATCCTGCAAAGCCTCCGGCAGGCTGGGCGTCACGGCGGACACACATGTGGCCAAGCAATTGTCTTGGCAGAAACCACTCCATTGTACTATGTCCTGAGTTTTCCAATCAATTACCGGGTTGTGCCTGGACAGCCATGGAAAACCCAGGACCATTTGAGCTGGGAGATTACGGAGGACCCTACATGTAACCGACTCAGAATGTAGGACCCCAATGTGGAGTTTCACCTCTGCCACAAACTCAGTAATCTCCCCTTGAGGGAGGGGAACAGCATTAATGGTCACCACCTGTATGGGGTGAGGAAGTTTTTCAATCTTAAACCCGGCGGTGTGTGCAAACTCCTCATCTATGAGATTGGTGGCGGAACCGCTATCCACAAACACTGATATAGGTAGCTCTCTGCCGGCGACAATAACCTTGGCAGGGAGCATACATTGAGATACCATCATGGAGGATATGCATACGCTCAGTTGGGTCTCCTCCATACCCTCTGAGCTTAACAGTTTTCCGCCGGTGTGACCCTCTTAGGTAGTACCGGGCAAACGTTAACATAATGACCACCTTTACCACAGTAGAAACATGCTCCGGACTTCCGGACTCCCGGAGCGCGAGGCCGAACCTGTGCCACGCCAGCAATCTGCATAGGTTCAGGGGACTCATCTACTTCAACCACACCTGCACCTCTGTTTTCCCCCAGAGGTAGCGTCTCCTGTGCCCCCTGACGAAAACGGCGATCAATACGTATCACCAAACTCATGGCAGACTCCAATGATGCCGGAGTCTCATACATCAGGAGGGCTTGTTTCACCCTCCCTGATACCCCATGAATAAACTGGCTCCGCAGTGCTGGGTCATTCCACTGTGTGTCTACAGCCCAGCGGCGAAATTCCGAACAATAGTCTTCTGCCAAGCGCTCCCCCTGGCGGAGGGCGCGGATTTTAGATTCCGCTAGAGCCAGTCGGTCAGGGTCATCGTAAATGAGCCCGAGGGCAGAAAAAACATTATCGACCGAATGAAATGTAGCAGAGTCAGGTGGTAAGGAAAATGCCCATGCTTGGGGGTCACCACTCAGTAATGACAACACCAGCCCTACTCGCTGGGCCTCATTACCTGAGGATATTGGCCGCATGCGGAAGTATAATTTGCAGGCCTCCCGAAATACGACAAATTTGCTGCGATCGCCTGAAAATCGTTCTGGCAGCGGAAACTTCGGCTCTGCACCGATACCTGCAGATGCCGTTTGCACCTTTGCTACTACCAGGCCCTGCTGCTGAACTGCCCCATTCAACTCGGAGACCTGTATGGACAGCGCCGCCAACTGGCGGGTTATGGAATCTAATGGATCCATGGACTCCTGAAAAAATGTGGGCCGATTATAATGTCACGGGGGCTTAGTTCAACTAAGGCTGAAAGACCCGGGGCCCCTGTGGTGTCCCTTTACTAGGGGAAACCCTGTCTGACCCTCAACCCAGGGTTTTTGCTGAAGGTGCAAATGCCTGAGCCTCCGACCTTTCCTTATCTCCTGCTCAGCCCTGCACTTAACCCTCCACCCTCCACCCAGTGAGAAGTCACCACCAAAGCTCCCACACAAATAATGACAGACAGGGAGAACTTAAACTGCACTGCGCCGCACACACACAGGAATAAACAGTAATGTGAACAGGGCACAACTAAACACAAATATGGGAAGGAGAAAGGATAACGACGGATCATACGACACCAGATATGAATCTCTCTCTCTTGAACACCTCCACTCCAGACCGGAACCACTTGGTATGAAACACAAGCTATAATCGGCGACGCCCATAGGCCAGCATGACTATTTAAAGACCGTGGGCGTGACTAACCATCCAACCTGGTCTCCAGCAGGATTAACCCCCGAGAGCCTGAAGATCAGGCCGGCGCCACTGAGGCTATAGTGGCTGGAGGTGGAACTACCTCTGCCTGCCGGATGCTGTGGTGTGAACAGCGTCCGACATGACATTTACATGAAGAGACAAGGAAGCAGTACTATCTGCACCTAAATCATTTTCAGTGAGTAATCGGGCAGCAATACTATTGTTAGTTACATAATTTACATGAAGAGACAAGGAAGCAGTACTATCTGTACCTAAATCATTTTCAGTGAGTAATCGGGCAGCAGTACTATGGTTTGTTACATAATTTAAATGAAGAGACAAGGAAGCAGTACCTAAATCATTTTCAGTGAGTAATCGGGCAGCAGTACTATGGTTTGTTACATAATTTACATGAAGAGACAAGGAGGCAGTACTATCAGTGTCTAAATTATTTCCAGGCAGAAACTGAGCAGCTGTACTATCTGTATTTACATGAAGAGACAGGGAGGCAGTGTTATATGTGCCAAAATTATTTTCATGGAGAAACTGAGAAGTGGTACTTATCTGGAGTCACATAATTTACATGAAGAGACAAGGAAGCAGTACTATCTGTACCTAAATCATTTTCAGTGAGTAATCGGGCAGCAGAACTATCGTTAGTTACATAATTTACATGGAGACAAGGAAGTAGTACTATCTGCACCTAAATCATTTTCAGTGAGTAATCGGGCAGTAGTACTATCGTTAGTTACATAATTTACATGGAGACAAGGAAGCAGTACCATCTGTACCTAAATCATTTTCAGTGAGTAATCGGGCAGCAGTACTATCGTTAGTTACATAATTTACATGAAGAGACAAGGAAGCAGTACTATCTGCACCTAAATCATTTTCAGTGAGTAATCGGGCAGCAATACTATTGTTAGTTACATAATTTACATGAAGAGACAAGGAAGCAGTACTATCTGTACCTAAATCATTTTCAGTGAGTAATCGGGCAGCAGTACTATGGTTAGTTACATAATTTACATGAAGAGACAAGGAAGCAGTACTATCTGTACCTAAATCATTTTCAGTGAGTAATCGGGCAGCAGTACTATGGTTTGTTACATAATTTAAATGAAGAGACAAGGAAGCAGTACCTAAATCATTTTCAGTGAGTAATCGGGCAGCAGTACTATCCTTAGTTACATAATTTACATGTAGAGACAAGGAAGCAGTACTATCTGTGCTGACCTTATCTCCATAGGCAAACAAGTCTGTGTCTATATCACTTAAAGGGAGTGACAGAAAGGCAGTGGTATCTGTATTTACACCGTTTATAAGGGACAAGGAGGCAGGTCTATCTGTATCTACATCATTTAGTGGGAGAGACAAGCAAGAAGTACTATCTGTATCTAAATTATTGTATTGCCCCCACTAAAAGGATGACCACTGTGGTCACAGTCCTTTTCAAGTGAATGCAATGCTGCCAGCCCTTCAATCTAAGGATTAGTGGGGATGTCCCACCACCAGACCCCCAAGATCAGTAAGTGGAGGCATATTTTAGGATTTTTATTGGAAAACCCCTATATATCAGTACAGGATCTATAAATGAATGAGTTAATGCAGATTGTACGGTTTATGGTTTCAATATTGTTTTCTGTTCTGTGGATTTTCGTTTCATTGAAGTTTCCTAACAGTTTGTTGTGTCCTTAATAACCCGTAAACTTTTCAGAAGCTCCTGCCAGAAGGGAGGGTGATCCCAGAAAACACCTACTCCCTTCCCAGACATCTCTCACTAACCGCAGAGGGTTTCGCCGTTCCAGAGGAATGCTCCTCACAAGAGAGCTCTCCCTCACGCCGCACACTTTCCTAGAGAAGGCAACAATGGGCTCCTCCAAGGAACGGCAAGTGCCAGACTATCAGCCATGACCAATGCTCCCACAGGATGCTCAGAAATACTTTTCTCAGCTTCCTCCTGTCCTGTAACAGTTTTCAATTATTCCAACCTTTCTGATCTCTTCCACATGGACCAGATATGCAGAGAGACAAAATACCTCCATATAAAAGCACCTCCGCTCCTCACCAAGGCCAGACCCCAGGGAACCCAACGCAATATGTATACGCGGACCCCACACACCATGTGCCACATATAATACGGGTGTGATACGTTGTTTCTGGACCCCTGCATGGACCAGGGCTGGGTGTGACCGCTACCTCTGGAGTCACATGAGTGCGGGCCCTGACCGGCGTGGGTTCATGTTCCGTACTTTATCAGAGGGGGATGTTGTGGACGGATTGTGTGACATGTTGTACACACGCAGTCATGGGTGGAGCAGATATTGGATGCTGCGAGGGAATCGCCTGTCACATTAATCACGTCTTGTTCTCGATGAATTTGATGTAAGATTTGTCTTGGGCTGATTATCATTCCGGAATAATGTGCTGCATCAATGCATGTGTACACATGTGCAGGTATCGGCTTATCACTGCATGTGTGCAATTGTGTGTACATATGTGTGTATGTCTGTGTTGATTTATGTGAAATTGTTCCACTAAATAAAGTATTTCTCCCAGAAAATGATTGCAATTACACGTTTTGTTATGAACAAGTTTATTTCCTTTGTGCATATTAGAATAACACAAAAAGAAAAAAAAAAAAAAAAAAAAAAAGGCAAATTGGACATAATTTCACACAACCGCCCCCCCAAATGGGCAGGGCAAAATGGTTGGCACCATGCCAAAATTGAGGGTAAACAACTTTGTTTTAAGCATGTGATGCTCGTTCAATCTCACCTATGGCAAGTAACAGGCGTGGGCAATATGAAAATCACACCTGAAACCAGATAGAAAAGGGGGGAAGGTGACTCAATTTTTGCATTGTGTGTCTGTGTGTGCCACACTAAGCACAGAGAACAGAAAGAGGAGAAGAGAACTGTCCGAGGACTTGAGAACCAAAGTTGGTGAACAATATCACAATCTCAAGGTTATAAGTCCATCTCTTGAGATCTTGATGTTTCTTTGTCCATGGTGGGCCACATAATCAAGAAGTTTACAACCCATGTCACTGTAGATAATCTACCTGGACATGGATGGCAGAGAAAAATTGATGAAAGGTTGCAATGCAGGATAATCCAGATGGTGGACAAGCAGCCCCAATCATGTTCCAAAGAAATTCAATCTGTCCTGCAAATTCAGGGTGCATCAGAGACAGCGCAGACTATCCATCAACATTTGAATAAAATTAAACGTTATTTCAGGAGACCCAGGAGGACAACACTGCTGACACAGAGACATAAAAAAACTAGACTGCAGTTTCCAAAATGAACAGGAGTAAGGGTACCGTTACACATAGCGATGCACCAGCGATCCCGACAACGATATGGATCGCTGGTGCATCGCTAAGTGGTCGCTAGTGATCTGCCACACAGGTAAATCTCACCAGCGACATAGCAGCGGTCGGGGGTCGCTACTTACCTGTCAGACGCGGCGATCCTGACGTCCTCCCGCCCGCGTCCACGCGTCGCTCGTTGTCACAGCAGGAAGCGCCGTAGGAAGTTGACGATGAGAAATGATCCAGGACCTTCTCGCACGACCAACGATGAGCAGCAGGGGAGCAGGTCGGAGGTAAGTATCACATGCAGCGATATCGCTGCAACGTCACAAAATCGGTGACTTTACAGCGATATTGCTAGCGATATCGCAGTGTGTAACGGGGGCTTAAGCCACAATCCTTCTGGGAATGCATCTTGTGGACAGATTAGACTAAGACAGAGCTTTTTGATAAAACACATCATTCTACTGTTTTCCGAAAACAGACAAAGAAACAAAAGAAAAAAAACACAGCACCTACAGTCAAATATGGTGGAGATTCAAATATGTTTTGGGGTTGTTTTGCTGACTCTGGCACTGGGTGCCTTGACTGTGTTCAAGACATCATGAAATCTAAAGATTACCCAGTGTCAGAAAGCTGGGTTTGCATCATAGGTCTTCCAGCAGGACAATGACCCCAAACATACTTCAACAAGCTCCCAGAAATGGAGGGAAACAGAGTGCTGGAGAGTTGTGAAGTGGCAGCAACGAGTCTGGACCTAAATCTCATTGATCACCTTAGGTGAGATCTTAAAATTGCTCTTCTGAGAAGATGCCTTCACATATAAGAGACCTGGAGCAGTTTGCAAACGAAGAGTCATCTGAATAATAATAATAATATTCATTTTCAGGAACACTTTCTAGGGTGCCAACATTTTTGGCCGTGACTGTATATATCTGTGACTATTTAAACTCATATGCTGTATTTGTATATGATGGTCTGTATGGATCTGCATCAATCTATATGTGCATGTAGGTGTGTATACATGTATGTCTGTATTATGTAACTGTATCTGCATGTACATGTGCGTATGTGTGAATAGATCAGTCTGTGCATGGATGCCTTGAACTCTGTTGGCGATAGAACTCTTCAGGCTGTGTGCCCACGTTGCGTTTTTGTAAGCGTTTCCGCAGCGTTTGTGCCGGATCAGACGCTGCAGAAACGCTTAAAAGAAGCTTCCTATTCAATTCAATGCATTTTTGGCTTTTTGTGCCAATGCATGCATTTTTGAACACTCAGGAAACGCTTAGCGGCTAAAAACGCAGCATGCTCATTAATTCCCGCATTGCTCCGCGTTTTTAGCCATTTCCAATGTTCCCAGTTTGTGCAAAAAACGCGCTGAATTAAAACGCGGGTTTTCTGGGAAGGAGACCAGTTTCCTGAGCGTTTAAAAACGCTAACGTGGGCACATAGCCTCAAACTTTAATTTTCTTTTTTTTTTGGTGGTGGCCGTACACTCTTACCAGTTTGCTAACATTCGTAGTCCTCCAAAAAACCACTAGAGAGCGCTCTTGACCTTCACAAGACTCTTAGACCAAATTGCAAGAAATTGACATTTGTTGCACTCAAATGAAAGAGCAAAAAAAAAATACAGATTGTAAGAAATATAATGAAAATGAAGTCTTCAATGAAAATCGGCACTCCACAGAGGAGAGCTCTGCTCTAGAGAATAAAATCTACTGTCGCTTTACATTTGTATGTGAATAAAGGGTTTGTGGTCCCCCCTGTATTAGATGGTACAGGACAGCATGACTTCTACACTGTATTATTTTCAAGTATCTACATTCCAACAGCAGGAAATGCAGAAGTCAAGAAAAAGAGATACATGCAGTTTACCTGTAATGGCCACTAGGGGGAGCACACGCCATGCAGATTTATAGTGCTGCTGTGCTCAATGGGGACCATGCAATCTGTCTGCAGTGAGCGCCACCTAGTGATGCGAAAGCTTTACTATTTAGGGGTCATGGGGGAGGTATTTTACCAAGAGGGAACAGTGTGGACATTTTTAATACATGTGTATATGTCTGCATATAAATATATATATATATATTCACTGTATATAAAAAGTCTACACACCCACGGTGTCAGATTTTTGTCACATAAAGAATTCATACTATTTCTGAACTTTCCCACCTTTAGCGTCGCCCCTAATCTGTACAAGCCCATTGAGAAATAAACTGAAATAATTTTGGGTGGAAAAAAAAAATAAAGAACTAAAATACTGTGGTTGCATAAATATGCACACCCTTAAACTAATATTTTGTTGTGTTGAAGTCCCCTTTGAATTTATGCCAGCATGCAGTCTTTTTGGATAGGAGTCTATCTGCAAGGCACATCTAGAATTGGTGATGTTTGCCCACTCTTCCCTGCAGAGGCTCTTGATCTGTCAGATTGCAAAACCATATCCTAGGTACAGCGCCCTCTTCAGGTCATCCACAGATTGTCACTTGGATTCGGGTCTGGGCTCTGGCTGAGCCATTCCAAAACGTTAGTCTTCTTCTGATGAAGCCATTCTTTGGTGACTTGGAGGTTGCTTAGGGTCGTTGTCGAGCTTAAAGGTGAAATTCCTCTTCATCTTTTTTGCAGAGGCCTGAAAGCTTTGATGCGAAATTGACTGATATTAGGAACTATTCATCATTCCCTCAACCTTGACTAAAGCCCCAATTCTAGGTGCCAAAAACCAGCCCCAAAGATTTCTCCACCACGCTTCACTGTGGGTATGGTGTTCTTTTGTAATTATGGCCAAAAAGTTCACCCTTGGTCTCATCAGACATAACATGTTTTCCCACATGCTTTTACCACACTTGATATATGTTTTGGCATAAAATAGCCAGGCTCAGATGTTTTTCTTTGTAATTAAAGTTTTCTATCTTTCCTCCCTAGCCCATAGGCCAGACATATGAAGAATACTGGATATTGTTGTCACATGCAGGACCCAACCAGTACTTGCCAGAAATTAGTGCAACTCCTTTAATGTTGCTGTAGGATTTTTAGCTGTCCCCCGGGCCAATTGTTTTCCTGTACTTTCATAAATCTTTGAGGGGTGTCCAGTTTTAGGTAATGTCACTGCTGTGCCAAATTTAAGCCACTTCTTGATGACATCTTCACAGTGCTCTGTGGTATATCTAATGCCTTGGGAGATTTTTTCATACCAGTCTCCTGACTGGTAACTTTCAACAATGTGATCCCTTTGCTGTGTTGTCAGCTGATATGGTCCATGGCTTTTGCTAGAAAAGGCAACTAAGAAAATTTCAGGAAAATCCTACTAAAACGGCAAAACCTTATATGGAGTTAATCAGATCCAGATTCAATGTATATGATAGCAGCTACTATTTACCATGAGTTCAAATGGGATTGGCTAATTCTGAACACAACCACAGGCCCAGTTATAAGACGGCGTTCACACACATATGGAACCACATCATTTTAGGTTAGTTGTTTTTATTTTATTTTAGTTTGTTTCTCAATGGATCTGTACATATTATGGATGATGTTTAAAGGTTGAGAAAGTTCTGGAAGGATTCTTCTTGGTAGAATTTTTTGACATGGCAAAAAAATTAACATTATAACGGGTGTGTAAACTTTGTATATTCACTGCATATGTGTGTTTCTTTTACTGCGAGCGATCAATAATTTTTAGGAGGTACAATGTGGGCATTTTTACTTATAAGGGGTACAGGGCAGACATTTTTCTATTATGCGGCACTGTGTGGATATTTCTATCATTCAGTTTATACATTTGTATTTAATTTAGGAGCATTTTTAGTAAGGTGTTGGATTTTTTTAACTTTTTTTAAATTAAGATAGCATAGTGCAAGTCATTTTTTATTTTATTTTTTAGGGGCATTATGTGTAGTACTACTAGTTTCAGGGGTCACTGTTATTTGCTTCTATAATACTCAGAGACACAGGGTGTAACATTTATATTTAGGTGGCCATATAGTGTGTAACACAATATTCTAAAAAAGTGGTTTGGTACCGTGTTAGCCAGTAGAAAAAAATATATAAAGTGCTCTCAGTGAGAGAAACAAAATAGGAATCTTGTGGGTATGATACCTTTTAATGGCTAACAAATAATAGTGAATGTTGTTACAAAGCAAGCTTTCGGGACTGCTTATGTCCCTATCAGCCTGAAGAAGGGACATAAGCAGTCCCGAAAGCTTGCTTTGTAACAACATTCACTATTATTTGTTAGCCATTAAAAGGTATCATACCCACAAGATTCCTATTTTGTTTCTCTCACTGAGAGCACTTTATATACACAATATTCTGGGGCATACTACAAGGATGCACTGCAAAAGCAAAGAGCAAAAAAAAAAAACACTTCTGAGTGGTAAGGTCTGCACAAAACAAATACAAAAAGACTGACCGTCGCTTCCAAACTGAAAACTGGTGTGTACAGGTGCAGATTAAGAGTAGCCATCTCCATATATTACTAGCAAATAAAGTTACACTCTGTAACGCTATAGTATGAAACCATGAAATTGGAATTGGATTACTGCGCTAGAAAATATGAAAAAATTAAGATACTTAGCTCATAAATTGGCCAATTCATGTTTGCCCAGCAGCCACGGCAAGGCGATCTTCTTTGTTTGGAACCTATCCTAGTGTGATTCCTCTCATGGGATGATCACCTACATTTATATCGGTGCATAGAATCCTTTTGTGATTGACTGACTGAGCACTCCACCCAGCCGGATGTGGTTTACCCATATAAATATAGGCTATCAACCCATAAGAGGAGTCACATTAGATTAGGTTCCCAGCAAAAGAAGATCGTCTTGCCATGGCTGCTGGGCATACATGAAGTACGAGCTTAGTTACACATTTTATATTTTCTTGTTATGAGCTTGGTTCCAATGCTGTATCCTTATTATGAGTTTGGTACTGTATTTATTATGAGATTGGTTCTGGTGTTATATTTTCTTGTTATGAATTTCGTTCTAGGACAGTATTTTAATTATAAGCTTTGTTCTGATGCTGTGTTTACAAGCTTGGTTTTAGTTTTGTATTTTATGGGCTTCATTCTGAGGTTGTATTTGTATATGTACATTGAAACTTATCACTAGTCCCCCAATTATTATAATTCAGGTAGTATTATTATATTATTATTTTCTATCTGTAAAATCATAGTATCCTTC
Source organism: Dendrobates tinctorius (assembly GCF_039654945.1). Taxonomy (NCBI): domain Eukaryota; kingdom Metazoa; phylum Chordata; class Amphibia; order Anura; family Dendrobatidae; genus Dendrobates; species Dendrobates tinctorius. The sequence goes on along the minus strand of NW_027361803.1, from coordinate 8,130,862 downwards.
TCTTCAGGTAGGTCATTTAAGATGAAATTGCTTGAACTATACCACCGAATTTCTTCACAAGGGGAAAAACTCCAAGTTACTCAATCACAATTACTGATGATGACTATACAGCTCCTGTCACACAGTTATAATGAAGTAAATCAGAGTTCAGCCCCCCCGACTGAATACTTATAATCTTTTAGCTCATTTAAGAGAATAGAAGGATAAAATATACTGTCCCAAAAGCAGCAGGATATTGTACTGACTCTTTGTCTAAGTGATGCATGATGATTCATGGAATTTGACAAAAAAAAATGGAGAATTAAAATCCAGGGTGAAATTTGCCTGTGCAAGCTGAAGATATGGATGAACTCTTTATGCATCAAATGCCCAAGTTCTCCAAAAAATATGACATAGTTGTCAAGGGAGATTTCAACTATCCAGACATTTGTTGGGAATCTCTCTCAGGCAAAACTAACAGGTCAAGGAAATTCTTATCCTCTCTTGCTGACAACTTTATCTTCCAAAAGGTAGGGGAGAAAACAAGGGGGACTGCTACCTTGGATCTAATCCTTATAAACAGGGAGGAAATGGTTGAGGAGGTAAAAGTGGCTGGGACCCTAGGAGGTAGCGACCATGCTATTTTAGAATTTTGGATAACTAGAGGAGGAAGACCTGTGAAGACTCAGACGTCAAGGTTAGATTTCAGAAAGGCAGATTTTAAGGGATTCAGAAAGAGAATTGGAGGGATCCAATGGCTGGATATCCTTAAAGACAAAAATGTCCAGGAAGGATGGGAAATCTTGAAAAATGAAATTCTCAAAGCACAGTTGTTAACAATTCCGAAAAGAGGGAAGAATAGGAAGCATTTAAGGAAGCCAGGATGGATGAACACAGAACTTAAGCACATGCTAAAAAGGAAGAAAAAAATGTTTATAAAATGGAAAGAGGGAGGCATATCTAAAGAAGAATATAATGCTGTCTGCAGAACCTGCAGGGCACAAATCAGATTAGTAAAGCTGACAATGAATTGAGGCTTGCAAGAGATGTCAAAAGCAATAATAAAGGATTTTGGGGATATGTCAAAAGTAAAAGTCAAAGATGCCATAGGATTTTTACAGGATGAAAATGATGAAATGGTAAGACAGGATGTTGAGAAGGCCGAACTTTTAAATTCCTATTTTGCATCTGTTTTCTCTCAGAAAGGAAATGTAACATCAACTGTTCTTCACTGTCCTATTAAGGGAATAGAAGAATCCAGGATATCTATAAACAGAAATATAGTGAGGAAACACTTAGCTAACCTAAATGTATTCAAGTCTCCAGATCCAGATGAATTACACCCCAGAGTACTGAAGGAGATAGCAGAATAAATTTTTGAACCCCTCTCCATTATCTTTGAAAATTCTTGGAGAACAGGAGAAGTCCCAGAAGACTGGAGAAGAGCAAATGTTGTTCCTATCTTCAAAAAGGGGAAGAAGGTGGACCCAGGCAACTATAGGCCGGTGAGTCTGACTTCTATACCAGGAAAGATCTTTGAACAAATTATTAAACAACATATATGTCAGTACCTGGATAAGAATAAAGTGATTAAACAGAGTCAGCATGGGTTTGTAACTAATAAGTCATGTCAGACTAACGTAATTTCCTTCTATGACAGAATCACTGATTGGGTGGACCAAGGAAATGCTGTAGATATAGTATATCTTGACTTCAGCAAAGCATTTGACAAAGTATCTCATACAATCCTTATTGAAAAAATGACTAAGTATGGAATGGACAAGGCAACTGTTAGGTGGATTCATAACTGGCTTGGTGATCGGACCCAAAGAGTGGTCGTAAATGGCTGCACATCCAGTTGGAAGAATGTCTCAAGTGGGGTACCACAGGGCTCTGTCCTGGGCCCTGTATTGTTCAACATCTTTATCAACGATTTAGATGAAGGAATTGAGGGTAAACTGATTAAATTTGCTGATGACACAAAGCTAGGAGGGATAGCTAATACTAGAGAAGAGAGAAAGAGAGGATTCAAAAAGATATAAATAAACTGGAGCAGTGGGCAGCAACTAACAGAATGGTTTTTAACAGGGAAAAATGCAAAGTACTACATCTGGGCAATAAAAATGAAAAAAGCATATATAGAATGGGAGGAATAGGGCTAAGCAACAGCACATGTGAAAAAGACTTGGGTATAGTAATAGATCACAGACTGAATATGAGTCAACAGTGTGATGCAGCAGCAAAAAAGACAAATGCAATTCTAGGATGTATTAACGGAAGCATACAGTCTAGATCACGTGAAGTCATTATTGCCCTCTACTCCTCTTTGGTCAGACCTCATCTGGAATACTGTGTCCAGTTTTGGGCACCACATTTTAAAAAAAGACATCAACAAACTGGAGCAAGTTCAGAAAAGAGCGACCAGAATGGTGACCGGTCTGCAAACCCTGTCTTATGAGGAAAGGTTTCAGGATTTGGGAATGTTTAGTTTGCAAAAGAGAAGACAGAGGAGACTTAATAGCTGTCTACAAATATCTAAAGGGCTGTCACATTGTAGAAGGATCAACTTTATTCTCATTTGCACAAGGAAAGACTAGAAGCAATGGGATGAAGCTGAATGGGAGGAGACACAGATTAGATATTAGAAAAAACTTTTAGACAGAGTGATCAATGAGTGGAACAAGCTGCCACGAGAAGTAGTGAGTTCTCCTTCAATGGAAGTCTTCAAACAGAGGCTGGACAGACATCTGACTGGGATGATTTAGTGAATCCTGCTTTGAGCAGGGGGTTGGACCAGATGGCCCAGGAGGTCCCTTCCAACTCTAACATTCTATGATTCTATTTGGGAATGCAGGGATGGAACTTTGTAACTAAAGTCATGTGAACTTGTCTTACAAGATAATTGGCCTGCAAAGCATTTCTATTTTCCATGTTTCATTAGTTCTATGATTAAGGAACGCATAAGATCTATGTCTTACGTGTTTTTACTATTCTGGATATGTAATAAAGTATTTCTTTGATTATGTCATGAACTTGATTTTTCTGATGTATTTATGTCATAAGGTTGAGCCTGGTGCTGTATTTATGCCATTGCCTTGGTTCTGGTGCTGTATTTGTTATGAACTTGCTTTTGGTACTGTGATTTTATTATGAGCTTAGTTCTCATGCTGTATATATGTAATGACATTGATGATTCTGATGCTGTTTTTATGCTCTGAACTTGGTTCTGGTCTTGTATTTATATTATAAGTTTAATTTTTGTGGATGCATTTGTGTAATAGGCTTGGTTCTCTTGTCAATTTAGGATATGAGCTTGGTTCTCAGGCTTTTTTTTATCCCAAACTTTGTCCTTGTGCTGTATTTATGTAATGAACTATGTTTTTTGTATTGTATTTCGGTAATTATATTGGTTCTGATGCTAAATTTAGGTAATGAGCTTGGTTTTGGTCCTGCAGTTTTGTTTCTTGCTTGGTTCTGAGGCTGTATTTAAGTTATGAATTTCAATCAGGTACTGCATTTATGTTATGACGATAGTTCTAGTAAAATGTTTATGTAATGAGCTTGATTCTCGTGCTGTAAGCATATATGTTATGACATTGTCTCTGGTGGTGAAGTTATGTTATGAGCTTTGCTCTGGTCCTTTGTTTAGGTAATGAGCTTGGTTCTCATGCTGTATGTATGTCATGACATTGGTTCTGGTGCTGTTTTTTTTTCTGTGAGCTAGGTTCTGGTATTATATTTATATTATAATTTTGGTTGCTGTGCTGTATTTCTGTAATGAGCTTGGTTTTCATGCCATATTTAGTATGAGCTTTGTTCCCACTATATATTTTTATTATGATCTACGTTCTTGTGCTTTTTTTATGCAATCAACTCAGTTCACATACTGTATTTTAGATATTGAGCTTAGTTCTGATGCTAAATTTAGGTAATGAGTTTGGTTCTGGTGCTGTATTTTTATTATTTGTATGGATCTGGTACTGTATTTTTGCTATGTCCTTAGTTCTCATGTGGTATTTATGTAATGAGCTTGATTCTCATGCTGTATGTTATAACATTGGTTCTGCTGCTGCACTGAGTTTATGAACTGGATTCTGGTCCTATATTTAGTTCTAGTGCTGCATTTATGTTTATGAGCCTGGTTCTGGTGCTGTGTTTATATTATACACTTGGTTCATGTTATGAACTTGGTTCCCATGCTGTATTTATGTACTGAGTCTACTTTTCATGCTGTATGTACGATATGTCGTGACATTAGTTCTGGTGAGGTGTTTCTGTAAGAAGCTTGATTCTTGTGCTGTATTTATTTTATGACAGAGGTTCTAGTGCTGCATTTATGTTATTAGTTTGGTTTCTGTGCTGTGTTTAGGAAATGAGTTTAGTTCTCGTGCTGTATATTTGTCATCAGCTCGGTTATGGTGCTGTTTTTATGTAATGAGCTTTGTTCTGGTGCTACAGTGCCTTGCGAAAGAATTCAGCCCCCTGGAACTTTTCAACCTTTTCCCACATATCATCATGCTTCAAAAATAAAGATACCAAATGTAAATTTGTGGTGAAGAATCAACAAGTGGGACACAATTGTGTAGTTGAATGAAATGTATTGGTTATTTTACATTTTTGTGGAAATTAAAAAGTGGGGAGTGCAATATTATTGGAGTGCAATATTATTTGGCCCCTTTACTTTCAGTGCAGCAAACTCACTCCAGAAGGTTCATTGTGGATCTCTGAATGATCCAATGTTGTCCTAAATGACTAATGATGATAAATATAATCCACCTGTGTGTAATCAAGTCTCCGTATACATGCACCTGCTCTGTGATAGTCTCAGGGTTCTGTTTGATGCATCATGAAGACCAAGGAACACAACAGGCAGGTCCGTGATACTGTTGTGGAGAAGTTTAAAGCCGAATTTGGATACAAAATGATTTCCAAAACTTTAAACATCCCAAGGAGCACTGTGCAAGCGATCATATTGAAATGGAACGAGTATCATACCACTGCAAAACTACCAAGACCCGGCCGTCCCTCTAAACTGTCATCTCAAACAAGGAGAAAACTGATCAGAGATGCAGCCAAGAGGCCCATGATCACCCTGGATGAACTGCAGAGATCTACAGCTGAGGTGGGACAGTCTGTCCATACAGTTGTGGCCAAAAGTATTGACACCCCTGCAATTCTATCAGATAATACTCAGTTTCTTTCTGAAAATGATTGCAAACACAAATTCTTTGGTATTATTATCTTCATTTAATTTGTCTTAAATGAAAAAACACAAAAAGAATTGTCCTAAAGCCAAATTGGATATAATTCCACACCAAACATGAAAAAGAGGGTTGAAAAAAGTATTGGAATTGTTTGAAAAATCATGTGATGCTTCTCTAGTTTGTGTAATTAACAGCACCTATAACTTACCTGTGGCACCTAACAGGTGTTGGCAATAACTAAATCACACTTGCAGCCAGTTGACATGGATTAAAGTTGACTCAACCTCTGTCCTGTGTCCTTGTGTGTACCACATTGAGCATGGAGAAAAGAAAGAAGACCAAAGAACTGTCTGAGGACTTGAGAAACCAAATTGTGAGGAAGCATGAGCAATCTCAAGGCTACAAGTCCATCTCCAAAGACCTGAATGTTCCTGTGTCTACCGTGCGCAGTGTCATCAAGAAGTTTAAAGCCCATGGCACTGTGGCTAACCTCCCTAGATGTGGACGGAAAAGAAAAATTGACAAGAGATTTCAACGCAAGATTGTGCGGATGTTGGATAAAGAACCTCGACTAACATCTAAACAAGTGCAAGCTGCCCTGCAGTCCGAGGGTACAACAGTGTCAACCGTACTATCCGTTGGCATCTGAATGAAAAGGGACTGTATGGTAGGAGACCCAGGAAGACCCCACATCTTACCCCGAGACATAAAAAAGCCAGGCTGGAGTTTGCCAAAACTTACCTGAAAAAGCCTAAAACATTTTGCAAGAATGTTCTCTGGTCAGATGAGACAAAAGTAGAGCTTTTTCGGCAAAGGCATCAACATAGAGTTTACAGGAGAAAAAAAGAGGCATTCAAAGAAAAGAACACGGTCCCTACAGTCAAACATGGCGGAGGTTCCCTGATGTTTTGGGGTTGCTTTGCTGCCTCTGGCACTGGACTTCTTGACCGTGCGCATGGCATTATGAAGTCAGAAGACTACCAACAAATTTTGCAGCATAATGTAGGGCCCAGTGTGAGAAAGCTGGGTCTCCCTCAGAGGTCATGGGTCTTCCAGCAGGACAAAGACCCAAAACACACTTCAAAAAGCACTAGAAAATGGTTTGAGAGAAAGCACTGGAGACTTCTAAGGTGGCCAGCAATGAGTCCAGACCTGAATCCCATAGAACACCTGTGGAGAGATCTAAAAATGGCAGTTTGGAGAAGGCACCCTTCAAATATCAGGGACCTGGAGCTGTTTGCCAAAGAAGAATGGTCTAAAATTCCAGCAGAGCATTGTAAGAAACTCATTGATGGTTACCGGAAGCTGTTGGTCGCAGTTATTTTGGCTAAAGGTTGTGCAACCAAGTATTAGGCTGAGGGTGCCAATACTTTTGTCTGGCCCATTTTTGGAGTTTTGTGTGAAATGATCAATGTTTTGCTTTTTGCTTAATTCTCTTTTGTGTTTTTTAATTTAAGACAAATTAAATGAAGATAATTATACCAAAGAATTTGTGTTTGCAATCATTTTCAGGAAGAAACTGAGCATTATCTGACAGAATTGCAGGGGTGTCAATACTTTTGGCCACAACTGTAGGACAACAGTCGTACACTGCACAAATCTGGCCTTTATGGAAGAGTGGCAAGAAGAAAGCCATTTCTCAAAGATATCGTTTAAAGTTTGCAACAAGCCACCTGGGAGACACACCAAACATGTGGAAGAAGGTGCTCTGGTCAGATAAAATCAAAATCGAACTTTCTGGCAACAACGCCAAACAATATGTTTGACGTAAAGGCAACACAGCTCAACACCCTGAATACACCATCCCCACTGTCAAACATGGTGGTGGCAGCATCATGGTTTGGGCCTGCTTTTCTTCAGGAGGGACAGGGAAGATGGTTAAAATTGATGGGAAGATGGATGGAGCCAAATACAGGACCATTCTTGAAGAAAACCTGTTGGAGTCTGCAAAAGACCCGAGACTGGGACGGAGATTTGTCTTCCAGCAAGACAATGATCCCAAACATAAAGCAAAATCTACAATGGAATGGTTCACAAATAAACGTATCCAGGTGTTAGAATGGCCAAGTCAAAGTCCAGACCTGAATCCAACCGAGAATCTGTGGAAAGAGCTGAAAACTGCTGTTCACAAACGATCTCCATCAAACCTCACTGAGCTCGAGCTGTTTGCCAAGGAAGAATGGGCGAGAATTTCAGTCTCTCGATCTACAAAACTGATAGAGACATACCCCAAGCGACTTGCAGCTGTCATCGCAGCAAAAGGTGGTGCAACAAAGTATTAAGTTAAAGGGGCCGAATAATATTGCACGCCCCACTTTTCAGTAGTTGAATTTCCACAAAAAATTAAAATAACCAATAAATTTTGTTTAACTTCACAATTGTGTCCCACTTGTTGATTCTTCACCAAAAATTTACATTTGGTATCTTTATGTTTGATGCATAATATGTGGGAAAAGGCTGAAAAGTTCCAGGGAGCTGAATACTTTCGCAAGGCACTGTATATTTATGTAATGAGCTCAGTTCTTGTGGTATACTTATGTAATGAGATCAATTATTATTATATTATTAGTTCTGGCGCTATATTTTTATTAGGAGCTTGGATCAGGTTCTGCAGTTATGTTATCAGTTTGGTTCTTGTGCTTTATTATTTTGAATGAGCTAGGTTCTGCTGCAGTTATGTACTTGTTATAGTACCCCATTCTATTACATACTTGCTATGGTGCCCCCAGTATTAAATAAGTTGGACTCCCTTGAGCTACATACATACAATGTCCATCTTATGTGTCCAGTGCTGATGACCATAAAAGCTCAGGCCCATCACCCCTTGTACTCGGAAGCTGTGATTCAGTGACTTAGCACTATAAGCAGGTCCTTCTCACCAACACTGGACATTTTTGGTGGATGTTCTGAGAGGGAATTTAAAGAACATTAGGGGGAATCATAATACGTCTGTAACAGAATATATCAATACCTCTATCATCATTTCTTAGTATCTATCTCACCTCTCGAAGATGTCAGGTGAAATTGAAAATTTGGCATTGTAAATGTGCAAAAACTCTCACTTTGCGATTGAACTTTTTAAGTACTTCCGCTTTTCATTTATGGATACAAATACCCTGGTCAAGGTTCTGGGATCTGCTTCTATATTTTGGAAACTATCTATCTACAGTTGTGGCCAAAAGTATTGACACCCCTGAAATTAATACTCAGATAATACTCAGTTTCTTCCTGAAAATGATTGCAAACACAAATTCTTTGGTATTATTATCTTCATTTAATTTGTCTTAAATGAAAAAACACAAAAAGAATTGTCCTAAAGCCAAATTGGATATAATTCCACACCAAACATAAAAAAGAGGGTGGACAAAAGTATTGGCACTGTTCGAAAAATCATGTGATGCTTCTCTAATTTGTGTAATTAACAGCACCTGTAACTTACCTGTGGCACCTAATAGGTGTTGGCAATAACTAAATCACACTTGCAGCCAGTTGACATGGATTAAAGGTGACTCAACCTCTGTCCTGTGTCCTTGTGTGTACCACATTGAGCATGGAGAAAAGAAAGAAGACCAAAGAACTGTCTGAGGACTTGAGAAACCAAATTGTGAGGAAGCATGAGCAATCTCAAGGCTACAAGTCCATCTCCAAAGACCTGAATGTTCCTGTGTCTACCGTGCGCAGTGTCATCAAGAAGTGTAAAGCCCATGGCACTGTGGCTAACCTCCCTAGATGTGGACGGAAAAGAAAAATTGACAAGAGATTTCAATGCAAGATTGTGCGGATGTTGGATAAAGAACCTCGACTAACATCCAAACAAGTTCAAGCTGCCCTGCAGTCCGAGGGTACAACAGTGTCAACCCGTACTATCCGTCGGCGTCTGAATGAAAAGGGACTGTATGGTAGAAGACCCAGGAAGACCCTACTTCTTACCCCGAGACATAAAAAAGCCAGGCTGGAGTTTGCCAAAACTTACCTTAAAAAGCCTAAAACGTTTTGGAAGAATGTTCTCTGGTCAGATGAGACAAAAGTAGAGCTTTTTGGGCAAAGGCATCAACATTTAGTTTACAGGAGAAAAAAAAGAGTCATTCAAAGAAAAAAAACACGGTCCTTACAGTCAAACATGGCGGAGGTTCCCTGATGTTTTGGGGTTGCTTTGCTGCCTCTGGCACTGGATTGCTTGACCGTGTGCATGGCATTATGAAGTCTGAAGACTACCAACAAATTTTGCAGCATAATGTAGGGCCCAGTGTGAGAAAGCTGGGTCTCCCTCAGAGGTCATGGGTCTTCCAGCAGGACAGTGACCCAAAACACACTTCAAAAAGCACTAGAAAATGGTTTGAGAGAAAGCACTGGAGACTTCTAAGGTGGCCAGCAATGAGTCCAGACCTGAATCCCAGAAGAACTGTGGAGAGATCTAAAAATGGCAGTTTGGAGAAGGCACCCTTCAAATATCAGGGACCTGGAGCTGTTTGCCAAAGAAGAATGGTCTAAAATTCCAGCAGAGCATTGTAAGAAACTCATTGATGGTTACCGGAAGCGGTTGGTCGCAGTTATTTTGGCTAAAGGTTGTGCAACCAAGTATTAGGCTGAGGGTGCCAATACTTTTGTCTGGCCCATTTTTGGAGTTTTGTGTGAAATGATCAATGTTTTGCTTTTTGCTTCATTCTCTTTTGTGTTTTTTCATTTAAGACAAATTAAATGAAGATAATAATACCAAAGAATTTGTGATTGCAATCATTTTCAGGAAGAAACTGAGTATTATCTGACAAAATTGCAGGGGTGTCAATACTTTTGACCACAACTGTATATCTCTATCTATGTAATATCTATCTATCCATCTACCTCATAAAGTCAAGCCCAACAGTGTTGGCACTCTTCAAACTGTTCCAGAAAATTATAGCAATTACACATGTCTTGTTATATTTCCTTTGTGTGTATTGGAACAACAAAGAAACAGAGAATAAAAAGGAAAATTGGCCATATTTTACACAAAACTCCAAAATTGGGCTAGACAAAATTGTTGGCACCTTTCCAAAATTGTGGGCAAACAACTTTGTTTCCAGTAGGTGATGCTCGTTCAAACTAACCAGTGGCAAGTAACAGGTGTCAGCAAAATGAAAATCACACATGAAACCAGATAAAAAGGGGAGAAGTTGACTCAATCTTTGCATTCTATGTTTGGTTGCCTTAGTGTGTGCCAAACTAAGCATGGAGAACAGAAAGAGAACTGTCTGAGGACGAGAACCAAAACTGTTGAAAAATATCATTAATATCAAGGTTACAAGTTCATCTCCAGAGGTCTTGATGTTCCTGTTACCACAGTGCACAACATAATCAAGACATTTACAACCCATGACACTGTAGCTAATCTCCCTGGATATGGACGGCAGAGAAAAAAATGATGAAAGGTTGCAAAGAAGGCTAGTCTGGATGGTGGATAAGCAGCTCCAATCAAGGTCAAAAGAAATTCAAGCTGTCCTGCAGGCTCAGGGTGCATCAGTGTCAGCGCGAAATATCCATCCCCATTTGACTGAAATGAAACACTATGGAAGAAGACCCAGGATGATCCAACGCTGACATAGAGACATAAAAAAGCTAGACTGCAGTTTGCCAAAATATATGTGAGTAAGCCAAAATCCTTCTTGGAAAGTGTCTTGTGGACAGATGACACCAAGATAGAGCGTTTTGGTAAAACACATCATTCTTCATTCTACTGTTTAACAAAAACAAAATGAGGCCTGAAAAAAAAAAAAAAACCACAGTGCCTACAGTCAAATATGGTGGAGGTGCAAACATGTTTTGGGGTTGTTTTGCTGCCTCTGGCACTGGGTGCCTTAACTGTGTGCAAGGATTCATGAAATCTATAGATTACCATAAAATATATTGGGTCGCAATATCGTGAAATTATGTCCAATTTGCCCTTTTTTTCTGTGTTTTTGTGCTGTTCCAATACACACAAAGGAAATAAACATTTGTATAAGAAAACATGTGTAATTGCAATTATTGTCTGGGAGAAATACTTCATTTTCTGGAGCAATGTCAAGGGTACCAACACTTTTGGCCATGACTATGTATCTTTTATATATTATCTATATGTTATCTATCTAATTATCTATTCTCTATCTGTCCTATTTATTTTCTATTATCTCTTGTGGAGTTCTTTGCAGAAACCTATGGATAATATAACAGTAGACATATCAGTTCACAGCTTCCGAACAGCATTCACACAGTCCATCCCCTGGACAGGGTAGAGCTGAGTTTGTCGTTGCCTATCTTCACATATTGGTGATGGCTTGACATAGGAAAGTAGGCAATCTTCTCCAACTTCACGACGTGCGAAAAAAAAAAAAATGAAAAACCTGATCGTCTCTGCTGCATCACTCCATGGGAGCTTTCCATAGGAATATGTGTGTGAGCTGGAGCCTGCAGGGAGGAATGAGAGCGCACACTGTAACCCCAGCTCCTCCTCTACCTCTCCGGTGAGATTCCCAGAGAAACAAGAGCTGCAGTCAGCTCCTCCACAGCCTCTCAGATGATTATTCATAGGCCGAGAACTTTCACCCTCCTGTAAGGCGAATACTTCTGGAAACAAAGCCAAATATTTTTGTTTTTATTTATTTACTTGTTTTTCTTGTCATTACTTCAAAATTCCAAAAAAAAATAAAAATTTTTCTTACCTTCCTAGGAAAAAAAAAAATGTTTATTTTTGTACAAAATGACTGCAGGATCCAAGTGCCACTCACTCACTCACTCTGGCTTCTCATTCCAGCTTCATTAGATAAGAGTGTGAAAACAGTTCCCCCAAAGAATGTTCCACTCCGGTGTCTGCTGCGATCCCCCCAGCACTAATTCCACGCCGTGCCCTGAAACATACCAGAAGCTGCAGGGATTCCTGCCCGGCTCCGGCTACTAAATCCGCTCATTCTAAGGCTGTGTGCACATGCTGCAGATTCTGCTGCGGTTTGCCACCTGCTCCATTGTGGAGATGAAAAACCGCAGGTAAAACAGCAGGACTTTTGACCTGCAGATTGACCTGCGGATTTTACAAAATCCGGGCGGCCAAATCCACACCCCATTCCACAGCGTGTGCACGTACCCTTACAATCCAAGGAACAAACATTCATTTCCCAACAAAAAGAAGAAAAAAAAATATTCGAATGTAGCAGAGCCGAATGTGTTATCTCACTATTTGGGGGCTCAGTTGTTACTTTATTGCAATACTTCAGTCTTACTTTGAATTACATAGTAAAAAAATAGGACAAATTGGACTTCATGATGTAGGAGGTATCATGAGCGCTGCGCGATGGCAAACTCAGCACTGCTACATCTGCGTGCTGCACAGTCTGAGTTCAAATTGTAAGTTTAACTTTGATCATTTGGAATATGACAAATAAGACTCTGTGATGTCAGCCTGATAAGTGCTAATAACAAAATGACAAACACAGCTCTGCTACATCTGCACATTATGTGTGCTGTCTGCTAACTCTCCTAAGATAAGATAATTTGGTGATAAACTACTAGATAAAACCCAGGATGAGACATTGATATCAGCAGGTATTTCATAACAACAAACACAGCCCTGCTACATCTGTATAGTGTACTTTCAGTCTAATACTAAGAGCAAAAACACAGTACTGAAAGGGTTATTTCTTACTAGAGTAATTAAAGGGTTAGCTCACTGTCTGTGAGGGTCCCACTGTTGGGACCCTCCCAAGATGGGGGCTGTGGGATCCAGGTGTACCATCTTTTGGCTTTCTCCGAGGGTCCCATAGACAATGAATGGAGCGGAGGTCGAGCGTGTGCACATCTGCAGAGCTTGGTGATAGGGTTTGGGTGGTCCCTGCAGTCGAACCCCCAGCGATCAGTAAGGTGTCCCCTACCCTAAGGATAAATGTGATAATTTGGGAATGGCCCTTTAAGTTGGTCTTGTTTCAGTTAGAATCCTGAAGAGCTGAATTTGTCATTTGCCACAATTCCTTATATTTTGTGCATGAAGTTTTATGCTCCCAACTAATGCCGCCCCAATGAGCGCCTGCACAAGACTAAACATGACGACCAACTCAACTCTACTCCATCGAAACCTACATACAATCGTAACCGAGAGGATTCTAACATTGTTAAGTGACATATTCTGCACTGCTACATGACACAGGTATTCCTACATATCAAGAGTTATTATAGTGCTGAATGACATACTCAGCCCTGCGGCTTCTGACCGCTCTGCCCTCTAGATGATCTTACTGATTCTAGTGTTAAATGGCAAAAGTCAGCTCTGCTATATCCCACAGGTCTATAGAAAATCATCTTAACTAAGCGCGTTTTCAAAGAGTTAAATGACAATGTCAGCTCTGCTACACAGCTCTACATAAATGTCATGAATTAACAAGTCGTTACGTCTTGAAGTTCAGCTCTGCTACATCCCACAGCAACGTATTATCTTAACTTCCTGATATAATGGCAAATTCAGATCTGCTCCATCTTCCAGATATATTACCATAACATAGTGAGTTATCATAGAGTTAAATGACAAACTCAGCTCTGCTACATCCAACAGGTAAATTATTACCACATCATATATGACATTCAGCTCTGCTAGATTGGACACCTATATCTACTATATTATCTCAACTTAGTGACTTATCATAGCGCTAAATGACAAATTCAACTTTGCTCTGCTACATCCTTCAGGTATATTGTCACAGCATAGCGAGTTATCATAGGGTTAAACGACAAACCCAGCTCTGCTACATCCCAAAGGTTAGAGAGAGTTATCACCGACATAACTGACAAATGCAGGCAAATTAGAACATAGTGAGTTATCACAGAGTTCAATGACAAACTCAGCTCTGCTACATTTGACACCTATCTTAATTTAGGGAGTAATGATCACGTTACATGACAAATTCAGCTCTGCTATATCCTTCAGGTAAAACGTCATAACATAGTGAGTTATCATCAAAAACAGCTCTGCTACATCCTACAGGTATATTGTCAGAAAATAGCATATTAGCATAGAGGTAAATGACAAACACAGCCCTGCTCCATCTGCATGCCCCCCACCCCCCATACCTGCATATTTCCCAGCCCAGGGAAGGAGTCAGTAAGTGGCTCTAGAGGATGGGGATGTGAAGTGTTAGACATTCTCTGCATGCTTCTCTATTATTTTGCAGATTGCCTGCATACCAAGAAAGATCTCTGTCCCCATAAGCGCTTATAGGGCCCCCCCTGCTCCGTCACATGATGCAGAATTTTTTTTTTTTAATTATTTTGCACTTTTTCTTTTAAACTTTTTTTTCAAACAATACCCTGCTGCTAAGTGCGGTGTGTACAGCTTTAAGAAAGAGGCGGCTGTCAGACAGATGACGTGGGAATGTTAATGAGTAACTCTGGAGAAAAAAAAAAGCCCCTTCTGAGTGAGTGCACCATGTGTGGTAACAGGCTTGGCTGCCACACTATTTAAACTGGGGATAAACTAAAGAAGAAGAAGAATCAATAAGATCAAACAGCAGAGGTGCCATCAATGAGAAGAAGCCTGTTACCGTAGAGAATCCCTACACACCAGGAGCAGAACTCACCTGATTACACGGAGCCAGACCATCAGGAGCAGAACTCACCTGATTACACAGATCCAGAACATCAGGGGCAGGAGCAGAGCAGAACTCACCTGACTACACAGCTACAGAACATCAGGAGCAGAGCAGAACTCACCTGATTACACGGAGCCAGACCATCAGGAGCAGAGCTCACCTGATTACACAGATCCAGAACATCAGGGGCAGGAGCAGAGCAGAACTCACCTGGCAACACAGCTACAGAACAACAGAGGAAGTGGCAGAGCTCACCTGACTACACAGCTACAGAACATCAGGAGCAGAGCAGAACTCACCTGATTACACAGATCCAGAACATCAGGGGCAGGAGCAGAGCAGAACTCACCTGACTACACAGCTACAGAACAACAGAGGAAGTGGCAGAGCTCACCTGGCAACACAGCTACAGAACATCAGGGCAGGAGCAGAGCTGAGCTCACCTGGTTGCACAGCTACAGAACATCAGAGGAAGGGGCAGAACTCACTTGGCTACACAACTACAGGGGTAGGAACAGATCAGTGCTCACCTGGCTACACAGCTACAATACATTAGGGGCAGAGCAGAGCTCACCTGGCTACACAGGAGCAGAAGTTAGCTACACAGATACAGAACAAAGTGCAGGTGCAGAGCAGAGCTCACCTGGCTACACGGAACATCAGGAGCAGAGCTCACCTGGCTACACAGCTACAGAACCCCTGATCAGAGCAGAGCCCACCTGGCTACACAGGAGCAGAGCCCACCTGGCTACACAGGAGCAGAGCCCACCTGGCTACACAGGAGCAGAGCCCACCTGGCTACACAGGAGCAGAGCCCACCTTCCACCGCGCTTCCCCTTTCAGGATGGCCTCTCTCCTGCTGGCCGTGGCTCTGGTGGTCCTAGCACAGGGCGCCCCCCTGGACGATAAGACGGTGAACATGCTGGCGATCCTGCCCCGCGATGACCGCTACATGTTCTCCATCCGCCGGGTGCAGCCCGCCATAGAGTACGCGCTGCGGGCCGTGCACAGCGATGCCAGCCTGCTGCCGGGCTTCACGCTGAATGTCACGTACCGGGACTCGGACTGCGGGAACCAGGCGCTCTTCAGCCTGGTGGACGCCGCCCTGAAGGAGCAGAAGCCGGACGTGGTGCTGGGCCCGGTGTGCGAGTACGCGGCGGCCCCGGTGGCCCGGCTGGCCTCCCACTGGGACATCCCCATGATCTCCGCCGGGGCTCTGGCCACGGGCTTCATGCAGAAGGCGGACGAGTACTCCCACCTGACCCGCGTGGCGCCTGCCTACACCAAGATGGGCGAGATGCTCCTCGGGCTGTTCCGCTACCACAAGTGGAGCCGCGCGCTGCTGCTGTACAGTGACGACGGCGCGGAGCGGAACTGCTACTTCACGGTGGAGGGAGTCCACACCGCCTTCAAGGAGGACGGCTACCACATGGCCGTGCACAGCTTCGACGAGGCCAAGCATGTGGACGTGGAGGACATCGTGCACTCCATCCAGAACAAGGAGCGAGGTAGGACCGGGGCAGAGGGGAGCGGGCGCTGTGCGGACCGGGGCAGAGGGGAGCGGGCGCTGTGCGGACCGGGGCAGAGGGGAGCGGGCGCTGTGCGGACCGGGGCAGAGGGGAGCGGGCGCTGTGCGGACCGGGGCAGAGGGGAGCGGGCGCTGTGCGGACCGGGGCAGAGGGGAGCTGGTACCGGGGCAGAGGGGAGCGGGCGCTGTGCGGACCGGGGCAGAGGGGAGCGGGCGCCGGGGCAGAGGGGAGCGGGCGCTGTGCGGACCGGGGCAGAGGGGAGCGGGCGCTGTGCGGACCGGGGCAGAGGGGAGCGGGCGCTGTGCGGACCGGGGCAGAGGGGAGCGGGCGCTGTGCGGGCTGAGGCACGGAGTTTAGGGCAAGACAAGGGGCGTGTGGAGCCCCCTCTGGGGAGCAAGCAGCAATATTTACATAGGACTGACAGCTGATGATAAGGATGCATCCACAAAGAGACAGCTAGGTCTGCTCCAGCTGTAGGGGGCTGGAGGGTGATTCATGCATAAAGATGCAGCAGAGCTGGGTTTGTCATTGGCGCAGATCTCTGCACTAGTACAAGGCGCTGTGGCTTGTTTGTGTCCCCCTATATGGAGATCGTAGTGAGTGTGCATGTGCTTTTACATAGGACTGACAGTCGATAATGATACAGGAGAAACTTAGGTCTGCAACACCTGTGAGTAGTTGTAGAATATTAACCCTTCACATCCAGAACTGGGAGACGTGCTTTAGCCACTTATTTGCGGCTGATTGTAGAGAGATGCAGCAGAGCTGAGTTTGTCCTTGGCACTGTTCAGTCTTGGAGGATCAGGTTTCTGCAGCAGTCCTGTGTCTACATGCCCTGGTCATGACTAAGTGGCTTGTTAGTGTCCCCTGTAGCCATATAAAGATCATGATGAGTGAGGATGACTTTGCATGTACTTTTACATAGGACTGACCGTTGATGATAATGATGCAGCTTCAACATACATAAGAAACGTAGGTCTGCTCTGTCTGTGTGATTCCATTTCCATGTAGTGTAGGCTCCAGAATGATTCCATTCAGAGAGGTAAGGGACCCTTGTCTGTGCAGAGGCAGCAGAGCTGAGTTTGTCAGTGGCGCAGTGCAGTGAGCTCCTTCACCTGGGGCAGAGTTCAGTGCCTACATACCCTGGTGGAGGCATAGAGGCTTGTTAGTGCCCCCCTTGTATCCCTCTAGTTGGACACCTCGAGATCCCGATGATTGTGATAAGTGTGTGACAAGTACTTTTTTACATAGGACTGACCGTTGATGATCATGCTGCAACTTCACAGTAGATGAGAAACTTAGGTCTGCTCCAGCTGTAGCACTGTACCATTTACAAATAAGAGAAATGTCCTGTCACTGCCCCTCGCTCGTACCCCCCAAATCCCATATGAGTGACTGGTGTAGAAAGAAGCAGCAGGGCTGAGTTTGTCATTTGGCCCAGTTCATACTGACATCCTGATATGTGTGCTGTGTGACATATGACTGAGAGGTGATGATAATGCCACCTCAAAGTAAAGAGACACTAAAGTCTGCTAGATCTGTAGGAGGGCATGTATGGTAGCAGAAGAATATTAACCCTTCACAAGCCCCTGCCATCAGGTGCAGCAATATAAGGTCTTTTGCTCCCACATATTTGTTACCACTGATGTAGCAGAAATGAATTTGTCATTAGACATTTTTAAGCCACCCGCAGCACAGTGAGTGGTGCCAAACAACCGATTTAGCTCTGCTACATCTGTAATCCATCTTGGGACTAGGATTTCCCTAACGTTGTAGTCCTAGTCAGGTCTGATGACATTAATTAAAGCATGGAGTCGAGATTAGATACCGCACTTGTATCCAAGGATTAGGTTCTTTTGAAGAATTACAAAAAAGCGACTGCAGACATCTGGGGGATCTCTGACTGCCAAACATAATGAGAAAGTATATTGAATGCAGATGTAGCAGAGCTGAGCTTGTCACATGGATTGTAGCTGAAGTTTGATCAACTCCCTGCAACTACAATGGGGGTTACCTGTGGTTTTACATAGAACTGCTGGTAAAGATACTGTATTATCTTTACTCATAAAATTAGTATGTAAAGACAATGACAAAATCAGCTCTGCTACATCTTTTTTTCTAAACTGAGTTTGTCAATGCAGCAGAGCTGAGTTTGTAAATTGACGCAGCTAACTGACTACTTAATGTATGAGGATAGTAAGAAACTGTCCAAATGTAGCAGAGCTGAATTTATCATTTACCGGAGAACTACTGTTTATAGCATTAGATGATCTTGTCGTGTAAACTTATTCAAACCCTGTTGTATGTACAGATGTAGCAGTGTTGAGTTTGTTATGTAGCACTCTCTCATTTTCTCATGCATTATTTGAGGGATTTTTTTTCATAGGACTGCAGGTAAACTTACTGTGTTGGATCGGAGGTGACATAATGACGTCAGCCGTGACACTCGTATAGATGTAACAGAGCTGAGTATGTCATTTAAACACATTGCGATTCCTGAGGTTGAGTAAGGCTGGGGCTTCAGCTCTCTTGGAAATCTGGTATTGCAATGTGTTTGAATAACAAGCTCAGCTCTGCTACATACGTGCACCTGACCATTATACATGTCCCTTGACACTGCAGCCGACTGAGAGCCTACATAAGGATTTGGCCTCTCTCCTTGTTACCTCTGCCCCTCGGTTGCCCAAGGAGAAGGGTGAGCGACGCGCCTTGTTCTAGGTTACGGGAGAGCTCCACGTGGAAATCACATTAGTTTCACACTCCAGCAATTACAGACATTCTGTTAATGTTTTCATACTTAGAGATGTAGCAGAGCTGTTGTCATTAAACTTTGTGAATTGTGAAGTCAAGGATAAGCAGCTTTAACTGCAGTCCTATGTAAATCTACATCTATTAAATGATCAGCAGCCTGATTCAGAATCATAAAAGGGAACTCCGTCCAAATATCGCACATCTGGGCTTGGTTGAACATATCGATCAACCAGTAACTAGTTAATTCTGTGAGATGTGAACATGACAAATTCAGCTCTGCTACATCAATACGTTACTCCTAAAGTAAAGAGTCAACTTGTTTCCACCAGACAACCCCTTCATCAGGGGTAAGAATAAGTGATAACTTGTTAATCAGTGGGGTCCGACTGCTGGGACCCGATGGGAGATTATTAATGAATTAGGTTTTGGCGGATTATCAGATTTTCTGGATTATCAGAAGACCGTCCTTGATCGCAGGTTGTCCAGCTGCGTGGATTGTACTGATCTGGGGAAGCAGATGTAGCAATGCTGAATTTGTCATTGAACTTCTGTCCGCTTTGTTAGAAGAGGTTACTTGTAATAGATGGAGCAGTTTTTGGGGTCATAGATCCCCCCCCAACATTTTGACTTTATCTGTGAAAGTACCAGGCAGCAAGTGTTTGATTCTCCTGCAGTGCCTTTGCAGGAAGAATTAAGTATTGCACTTCTTCCAATGAAATCAGTTTGTAATATATGGGCCTGTTGGGTCCTCCAGCGCAGGGGATGCTCTCTGTAGCCGCTTTCATATTTGGACTGGATGGGTTCACATCTATCTTTTCTGCTACTGGAGATATAAGGGGGGGAAATGGAGACGTAAGCTGAAACCCCAATGCAAAATCTGTTATGGGACCCCAACCTACCAAAAGCCAATTATAATACTGATGTCTTATTATGTGACACAGGAGCTTAAGATGCAACTGCTTCCTCTATGACTATGCCCCTGGGGGGTATCCCTAAAAAAAAATTACATTGTTGGCAGATCCTATTGATTTTTGTGGGTCGACAGAAAACCCTAAACTCTATGACACTGAGAATCCTGTGTGCTGGAATCACATGTAAATCCAGGTTAATGACTCCTGAAAGTCCTTGACCCACATCCCGCTGGCCGTGCCGTACGTGACCGGCGGACAGCACCATTAGCCTGCAGTGCTCACAACTGGCAACTCTACAAGGCAGTTGGTGCCGTAAACTGTACTGCAGCTCTCACCTGAGCAATGTCTGTCCGCTGTATATTCTAGGTATAATCCCACATGTAAGGTTTAGTCATTTTGTAAATATTTTACATTTTCTAAATTCAGATTCTCCATACTTGTAAATATCCCAGTCTGCAGGCAGTAATGCTGGTGACCAGGGGCGTCCCTATAATAGGTGCAGGGTTTGCTATTGTACCTAGGCCCTTAGGGTGTGTGCGGATTCTGCTGCAGATCCACAGCAGTTTTTGCTGCAGAGTACAGTACCATTCTTTTCAATGGAAATCAAAAACCGCAGTGCACACGGTGCGGATTTGCTGCGGTTTCAAAAACCGCAGCATGTCACTACTTTGTGCGGAATTCGCAGCGGTTTTACACCTTTTCTATTGTAGTGGGGTCAAACCGCAGGGGAAAACCGCAGATAAACCGCAGGTCTTTTGAAAAATCCGCAGCAGAATCCGCAGCGTGTGCTTTGAAGCCTAGGGGGCCCCATAAGAATAGACTTTTACTATTAACGACCCATAACAGTTGGGGGCCCTGTTAGAGATTTTGCATTGGGGCCCATAAATTTTAAGTAACTAGATGTCTTGGAGAGACTCTGATAAGTGTGAGGCACAGGAGAGGCTCCGTGCAGCAACATGCATGTCACAGGCAGTGAATGAAGGAATGAGCTATAGAGGATGGCTTGACTGTTGCCTTATCGCATCTACAGGGGACAGAAAGCCAAGAGAGTCTGTGATCGCAGCATAGTACCACACGGCACCACAATGTGGTGTAATATTGGAGATCTAGTTATCCATTCTAGATTGAAACCGAATTCTAATAAATTGGGAAATTTCTATAACTTTAGTAGACTTTCATTATTTCATGATCTCTGCTTTCAGCAAATTCTTGATCAAGTGTAAAGGCTGAAATATCAAACAAAGAGATGGATGTAAAAATATTCCTAATATTTGGAGTCCAGGCTGATCCATTTGACCTGCAGCGATAGGTTGTAACAAACTGTTAGGACAGGAGAAGGAGATGTGTGCAGCTAGATATGTCTGGACTAGATACAATTGTATCAGATGTGAGCAGTATTAAATCTCTGGAATTTTAACCTGTGGATTTAAAGGGAAGCTGTCTAGGATGTTTATAAAGGCCCTTTGATTATTAAATGCTTCTCTTTCTTGCTCTGAAGTTTTAAGCAGTCCAATGCCTGCGTACTTATTTCCCTGCCCGCTGTCAGTCTCCAGTCTTTGACTGACAAGTCGCTCTTCTCTCTTCGCCTATGTGAGACTCTGCACAGGCGCCAAATCATTGCCCAGAGTCGTCTCAACAGAGGGGCGGCGCACATACTGATCATTTCCAAGAGTGTGCCTATGGATCTGCATGTGTGCTGCCCCCTCTGATCATTGCTTGGGGTCATCTCAATGGATCGTTAGACCGGATCAATCTGCGTAGCTTGAGATGACCCCGGACAATGATTTACTGTCCATACTTTTCAAACCCATCGTGGGGTAAACGTGTGGACCCACCGATCTTGGTTGCAATGGCATGCAGTCTGTGTATGGGGGCCTCCCAACCACTACCCAGACTTTGGGCGTGAAGGGGGTAGTGGAATCAAGCATTTTGGATTTTGACATTCCTTGTATTTTTCCTCTTGGGGTATGGCAGTAGTTTATGACTCTCTCTACCTTAGGCCGGGGTCACACTTGTGAGTGCGATGCGAGAAACTTGCATCAATGCCCAGTGCTGCGGCCATTACTCGAGACCAGAGTTTGGGCTGCAGGAGAAATACATGCACCCGCACACTCCAGTCCCGAGTGCCGGCGTCAGCGCCGGTTATTGATGCGAGAGACTCGTATGAGTTTCTTGCATCACACTCGCAAGTCTGACCCCGGCCTTAGGGATAAATTATCCGTCAGTGGAACAAGTTCCATTAGAATAGGACAGGTGCTCTGCAGATATCTGTAGACATGATGTGAGTGACCCGCTCTCCACCCGATGCAGGAGCGAGCTGGGCTGGATTACCCCTGGTCAAGGAATATCTGGATCTGTCAGGAAGGCCGGGGTCACACTCGCGAGTTCAATGTAAGAAACTTGCGCGAGTCTCTGCCCTTAATACCTGGCACTGTCGCCGGCGCTCAGGACCTGAGTGGGCAGCTGCATGTATTTCTATGTAGCTGACCGCTGCGGTTCCAAGTGCCGGCGGCAGTGCCGGGTATTGAGGCAAGTTACTCGCATTGCTCTCGCAAGTGTGACCCCGGCCTAATCTATAGTGTATGGAGAGCTGTCTGATCCTAGAAGTTATGTGCAGCCATCATATTGGCTACACGGATCATAATCTAGCCAAGTTTCAGTTGAGAAACCCTATATGATAGAATTTCGTCACTCCATAAAGGGCCTTATGGGATTTTGACACGATGTCGGAGGTTGTAGTCATTATCGTATTTTCAGCATCTTCCTTGTTGTGGAAATTTACAGGAAATGTGGGCGGATTTCACGAGTTCCTATACCTAAAACCTCATTAAGTTTTGGACAGACGTCAGCTCGTACCGCCGGCTCCTTCTTGGGCTCCGGGAGGAACGCTTACAAATATTAGTTTGCATCCTTCCTTTGTTTTTATTGCTTTTCGACATTGAACGTCACCTGCCTTCAGAGCTGATACTGGGAACCAGTGAGGGCACCACCAGTATCCATGACTATCCCGGTTATTACATCAGGCTCCTGAGTTTGGGGTCCCAATTCTAAAATTGCGTTTGTCATTTCTGGGCCCCTAGGGTTAATGTTTAGGGCCCTTTTTATGTTGGATACTGAGGTACCCATACTGTGCTGTATTGACCCCTGCATTTTGCACGTTTAGACCATATTGTCGAGGATCGGGCATGTCGGTAACCGCGGGTTATGAATTGGGTAGATGCTGCGCGGGGCACAGGAGGCTGAACCCAAGTTTCTTCAAAATCTGTAAGAGCCTGGTCCTACAAAGTAAAACCCGTATGAAAAAATGTCATAAAGTAACAAAAAGATAAAAAAAAAAACTAAAAAATCCAGAATTGTCATTTTTTTGGTTGCCCCCCCCCCCTCTAAAAAGCCATGAAATCATTGTATGTACCCCAGCTCAATGTGGTGCCAATAAAACTACAGCTAGCAACGGAAAAAAAGGCCCTCACTGCTCCACTGAAAGAAAAAAGTTACGAGTCTCAGAAAATGGTGACACAAAACTAAATTTGTATTTTTTTTCATCACGTAAAGAAAATAAATTATTTATATATATATACTAGCTGAAGAGCCCGGCGCTGCCCGGGCATAGTAACTAACTGTGGTTAGTTATAGCAAATTATAATTATACTCCATCCCATAGTCCCGTGCCCATATACCCATCATACATATCCACCATCCCATAGGCCCGTGCCCATATACCCATCTTACATATCCTCCATCCCATAGGCCCGTGCCCATATACCCATCATACATATCCTCCATCCCATAGTCCCGTGCCCATATACCCATCATACATATCCACGATCCCATAGTCGAGTGCCCATATACCCATCATACATATCCTCCATCCCATAGTCGAGTGCCCATATACCCATCACACATCCTCCATCCCATAGTCCCGTGCCCATATACCCATCATACATATCCTCCATCCCATAGTCGAGTGCCCATATACCCATCACACATCCTCCATCCCATAGTCCCATGCCCATATACCCATATACATATCCGCCATCCCATAGTCCCGTGCCCATATACCCATCATACATATCCGCCATCCCATAGTCGAGTGCCCATATACCCATCACACATCCTCCATAACATAGTCCCGTGCCCATATATCCATCATACATATCCGCCATCCCATAGTAGAGTGCCCATATACCCATCACACATCCTCCATACCATAGTCCCGTGCCCATATACCCATCATACATATCCGCCATCCCATAGTCCCATGCCCATATACCCATCATACACATCCTCCATTCCATAGACAGCCATTATGACATCAATCTAATGAGCGGCGGCAGGGCTTGCAACCTATGATGACATCAGCGTCGCCATGGCAACCATTGTGACATCATAATGAGGGGCGGGGCTTGACGCGTGCACACTGCTTCCCCAGTATGCAAATAGGGGCATTATGACATCATAATGAGGGGCGGGGCTTGACGCGCGCAAACTGCTTCCCCAGTATGCAAATAGGGGCATTATGACATCATAATGAGGGGCGGGGCTTGACGCGCGCACACTTTTTCCCCCAGTATGTAGATAGGGGCAAAATTGTTTGATGAATTGGAACGCGCGGGGTTAAAATTTCGCCTCACAACATAGCTTAGGACGCTCTCGGGGTCCAGACGTGTGACTGTGCCAAATTTTGTGGCTGTAGCTTAAACGGTGCGGATGCCTATCCCGGACACACACACATACACTTTGAGCTTTATATATTAGATATATATATTTACCACATAATGAACGTCATAAAATGGAAACCCAAAAAAACTATAATGGAAATGATTTTTATTTCATTGCACTTGGATTTTTTTCCCTTTTTAAGTACATTATTGTAGGGCAGGGAAAAACGAAAGTGGAAAATTGCCTGGTTTGGACGCAGCCGCAATGGTGGTGTTTGCCACGTGCCAAATATGGGCAAGGTAGGAGGAGATATAGACACCTCAGGAGAAAGCGGAGCAGCTAAAAGTGATAACAACGACCAGGCGGCCATTTTTGTTGTGTACGACCCTATATAATACATGGATACCGCCGTGTGTGTGTGATCTGTAGGGTCTTCATGACTCTTTATATGACAGTGCACGATATATAATCTAATATTCGCCTCTTGCTCTGCATTTCCACACTAGGCCTCATGTACTAAATTTGCCTTGTAGGGGCCCTTGTTACCCATAGCAACCAATAAAAGTTCAGCTTCCATTTTGAAACCTGAGCTGGAAAAATGAAACGTCAATTCAGATTGGCTGTTATAGCCAAATTCTAAAATGTCAGCAGCCAGGTGTATACATACATGTAGGGCGGATAAGTGCCGCCAACGTGATAAAGTGGAGGCAAGTTATGAGCAAAAAAATGCTAAAAATGTATTTTTTTGAGGAAAAGTTGTGGATTTTTGACAAAGATTTCACTCATTTTGTCTGGATAGGGTTAAAATCACAACCAAATGTGGATTTTACAGTGGATTTTGTTTCTAAATGTGTGTTGGAAATGATCTGTTACATGTTGTGGAAGATGCGGGGCAAAAGCAATGGTATCAACTACCCCATCATCTCTTGTATCTGGGAGAAGTTTCTGGAACAACCCAGAACCTTTGCATTTTTAACAAAATACTACGGCGCCAACTATCCAACCACCCCCTATAACTGTACCCCAATCTATTGCCACTTCATTATTAACACCTGAATGCGGAGAGAAAACACTGCCTCCGACAAGTAGCAGTATAAGGAGGCAGTGTTTATTTCCAGAGATATTGGCGCTTTTATTTAATGCTTATTTTTATGGTCTTTGACAAGGGGGCGTGGCTCACTGGGTAATAATGCAAAGCAGCTGAAAGACACGCCCCCGAGGATCCTGTGAAGCACGCACCCTTGTAAAGACCATACGAATTAGCAAAAAATAAAAAAGGCCCATATCTCTTTAACCATATGGTAGATTAAAAAAAAAAAATAGGGAATAAAATAAAGGCAAAAACTGGCTACTTTTTGAACTTGTGATTAAGTAGCTGGTCAAGCAAGTCTGATTTCTTACTGAAGTGCTCCATATGGGAAATTGATAGTAGCAGGCAATGGGGCCCTGCGATATTACCGTTGAGCTTATAACCTCTGTTACTACTTTATAACCTCTGTATCTCAATTTGGAATAATCTGCGCTCGCTCTAATCCTCTGCTAAAGACTAAATAACACATTGTGTAAAACAGATTTTTTTCTTTTTTCCTTGTAAAAAGACTTATATTCACTGTAACCTTATCATGTGGCAAAAGGTTACTGGCACAAGCAGGCATGGCGGGAAACAGAGGCCGCCCTCACCGACATGTTCACACAGCTTTCAAAGCAAGGCTTTAATCCCTGGGACATGTTACCATAATCCCCTGCCCAGGCCCTAATTACCATAAACCCTAACAAGGTGATAATTCCCATTTACATGGTATTCCACTATTGAGTACAGTGAGTACAGATGTAGCAGAGCTGAATTAGTCTTTGAAGCCTGCACTGAAAACATGGAATATTTTTAGGCATATAGGCCCCCACTTTGGGGTCACATGGGTCCAGGGAGCTGAGATATTAGGATTGACACGCTTTAAAGCTGACTTAATTAATCTTTTTACTCTGCATGATGGAATAGTCAAAATAGATCTAGAGCGTGATCGGATAAGGTGTTATCTGAGCATACTTGAGTCCTAATCAAGTATTGAAAATGCGTGCTAAACAAAAAATGCTCAAGTCATTGTGGCTGCATGTCTAGCGGCTATTCGACAGCCGCAGCACATACAGATCCCCGCATGTGTTGCATGCTCAGATAACACCTTACCACTAATTTTGACTCTTCAAATCCTGTCTTCATTGCTGACACATTCCCTCCCAGTCCTTGTATATTATATATTAGATCTAATCTTTGGGTGGTGTCGTGATTTTCCCCAGTGATGGAGATAAAAGAAAAAAAAAAAAAATGATGGGGCTGTTGGATTTCAGCATGCCCAATCCTTTTTATCTCATATCAGCCACTAGAGGTGTTTGCCAGCAGATTACTCTCCGTTTCTCATTCGCAACACATGAACAGGCGGAGCAAACAATCGGGGATACGACCACTGGGACATCTACCAAATCTGAAACAGGAGTTCTGTGTCCCTTATATGAATGGAGTGGTTGCGTTCGTTTATGGTGGTCACACACGCCCTACTACTCCCACAGACCCATGAAAGTGAATGGTGGTCCGTTTTCTGAATCAGTTGGATTTCCAGAGGGCGGACCCCACTGATACATTTATCATTTATTCTGTATCCTTTAATATTGGTATCGCATGTTCTGGCCTTTGTTGCCATCATGGCTGCTGAGACGTTTTACTATATTATGCTTGGTTCAGAGTTGCGTTGCCCCCACTGATGACAATGAAGGAAGCGCTGTGTCTTCTTTATGGGTTTTCTCGTGCACAGCGCCCCCTGTCACCTGGCGGCAGGTCCCTGCACAGCTGGTTTGCTTACGCTCCTCTGTACAGGGAAAAATTGCAAGGTAATGCAGCGTTGCACCAATGCTCAATCCCACATTCTGAGGGTTATTGGGGGGGTCACAGAAGATGGACCCCATATTTATAAAGTGATGGCAAAATGTCATCCCTTTATTAAATAGGAACCTGTGTAATACTACACTGGTGCAAGAAGTTGATTCCATATATCTTTTTTTTCCAGCTGAGAGGTGCCATAGTGACAGGCCCCTTTAAATTTGGGCTCCAAAAAAGTCTTACAAAAATCATCACACAGGAAGGACTTGCCCCACAGGCTTATGTAGCTGATTTCCATGTGAATGGGGAGAACTTGAAGTTCCTGTACTTTTTGGCTGTATCTACAGGTTTATGAATCACGTGTAATTGTTATTGTGACAAAATTACATAATTCATTACCTGCAAAGAGTTTCGCTCATATTTAGCAAACATGGAAACTAGTGTAGCAGAGCTCACCTTGTTAGTGTCCATATAGAATTAATCTTATAAAAAATTACATTACGTATCCTGAGTCACATCCTGTATTATACTCCAGAGCTGCACTCACTATTCTGCTGGTGCAGTCACTGTGCACATACATTACATTACTGATCCTGAGTTACATCTTGTATTATACCCCAGAGCTGCACTCACTATTCTGCTGGTGCAGTCACTGTGTACATACATTACATTACTGATCCTGAGTTAAGGGGGTTTTACACTAAGCAATATCGCTAGCAATATCGCTAAAACGTCACTGGTTTTGTGACGTTATAGCGACATTGCTAGTGATATCGCTATGTGTGATACTTACCAGCGACCGGCTCCCCCGCTGCTCATCGCTGATCGCGCGAGAATGTCCGGCTCCATTTCTCGTCGTCTGCTTCCTGCTGGGCTTCCTGCTGTGACGTCCAGCGACGCGTGGAGGCGGGCGGGAGGACGCAGGATCGCTGTGTGTGAATGGTAAGTATCGTGCGCTGCGTCGCTGCTGCATCGCTGTGAGATCTTTCTGTATGAAAGCTCACTAGCGATCATTTAGCGATGCACCAGCGATCCTGACCGGGTCGGATCGCTGGTTGGATCGCTGGTGCATCGCTAAATGTAAAAGGGCCTTAACATCCTGTATTATAGTCCAGAGCTGCGCTCACTATTCTGCTGGTGCAGTCACTGTGTATATACCTTACATTACTGATCCTGAGTTACATCTTGTATTATACCCCAGAGCTGCACTCACTATTCTGCTGGTGCAGTCACTCTGTACATTTATTACATTACTGACCCTGAGTTACATCCTGTATTATACTCTAGAGCTGCACTCACTATTCTGCTGGTGCAGTCACTGTGTATATACCTTACATTACTGATCCTGAGTTACATCTTGTATTATACCCCAGAGCTGCACTCACTATTCTGCTGGTGCAGTCACTGTGTACATACATTACATTACTGATCCTGAGTTACATCCTGTATTATAGTCCAGAGCTGCGCTCACTATTCTGCTGGTGCAGTCACTGTGTATATACCTTACATTACTGATCCTGAGTTACATCTTGTATTATACCCCAGAGCTGCACTCACTATTCTGCTGGTGCAGTCACTCTGTACATTTATTACATTACTGACCCTGAGTTACATCCTGTATTATACTCTAGAGCTGCACTCACTATTCTGCTGGTGCAGTCACTCTGTACATACATTACATTACTGACCCTGAGTTACATCCTGTATTATACTCTAGAGCTGCACTCACTATTCTGCTAGTGGAGTCACTGTGTACATACAGGTGCTCCTCACAAAATTAGAATATCATCAATACAAAAAGTGAATCTCATATTCTATAGAGTCATTACACACAGAGTGATCTATTTCACGTGTTTATTTCTGTTAATGTTGATGATTATGGCTTACAGCCAATGAAAACCCAAAAGTCATTATCTCAGTAAATTAGAATACTTTATAACACCAGCTTGAAAAATGATTTTAAAATCTGAAATGTTGGCCTACTGAAATGTATGTTCAGTAAATGCAGTCAATACTTGGTCTGGGCTCCTTTGGCATAAATTACTGCATCAATGCGGCGTGACATGGAGGCGATCAGCCTGTGGCACTGCTGAGGTGATATGGAAGCCCAGGTTGCTTTGATAGACACCTTCAGCTCGTCTGCATTGTTGGGTCTGGTGTCTCTCATCTTCCTCTTGACAATAATACTCCATAGATTCTCTATGGGGTTAAGGTCAGGTGTTTGCTGCCAATCAAGCACAGTAACATAGTAACATAGTTATTAAGGTTGAAGGGAGACTTTAAGTCCATCTAGTTCAACCCATATCCTATCCTAACTTGCCCTAACATGTTGATCCAGAGGAAGGCAAAAAAACCCCATGTGGCAACAGTAAGCTTCACATTGGGGAAAAAAATTCCTTCCCGACTCCACATACGGCAATCAGACTAACTCCCTGGATCAACGCAATATTAAGGAGACTAGTGTATATACCCTGTAATATTATACTTTTCAAGAAAGGCATCCAGTCCCTTCTTAAATTTTAGTAGTGAATCACTCATTACAACATCATATGGCAGAGAGTTCCATAGTCTCACTGCTCTTACAGTAAAGAATCCGCGTCTGTGAGTATGCTTAAACCTTCTTTCCTCCAGACGTAGAGGATGCCCCCTTGTCCCCGTCACAGGTCTAAGAGTAAAAAGATCATTAGAAAGGTCTTTGTATTGTCCCCACATATATTTATACATTGTAATAAGATCACCCCTAAGCCTTCGATTCTCCAAACTAAGTAACCCCAAGTGTAATAACCTGTCTTGGTATTGCAGACCCCCTAGTTCCCTAATAACCTTGGTCGCTCTTCTCTGCACCCGCTCCAGTTCAGCTATGTCTTTCTTATACACCGGAGACCAGAACTGTACACAGTATTCTAAGTGTGGTCGCACTAGTGACTTATATAGAGGTAAAATTATGTTCTCCTCATGAGCATCTATGCCTCTTTTAATGCATCCCATTATTTTATTTGCCTTTGCAGCAGCTGCTTGACTCTGGCCACTAAATGTGAGTTTGTCGTCCACCCATACACCCAGGTCTTTTTCAGTGACTGTTTTGCTCAGTGTTTTACAATTAAGCACATAATTATACAACTTGTTCGTTCTACCCAAGTGCATGACCTTACATTTATCCCCATTAAAGCTCATTTGCCATTTATCAGCCCAAGCTTCTAGTTTACATAAATCCTCCTGTAATATAAAATTGTCCTCCTCTGTATTAATTACCCTGCAGAGTTTAGTGTCATCTGCAAATATTGAAATTCTACTCTCTATGCCCCCTACAAGGTCACTAATAAATATGTTAAAAAGAAGCGGGCCCAAAACTGACCCCTGTGGTACCCCACTGCTAACCGTGACCCAGTCCGAGTGTGCTCCATTAATAACCACCCTTTGTTTCCTATCCCTGAGCCAGCTCTTAACCCACCTACACATATTTTCCCCTATCCCCTTTGTTCTCATTTTATGTATCAACCTTTTGTGTGGCACCGTATCAAAAGCTTTTGAAAAGTCCATGTACACCACGTCCACTGCATTCCCTTGGTCCAGTCCGGAACTTACCTCTTCATAAAAGCTTATCAGATTAGTCTGACAGGAACGGTCTCTTGTAAACCCATGTTGATATTGGGTCATAAGGTTATTCTTCTCCAGATACTCCAGTATAGTATCTCTTAGAAAACCCTCCAGGATTTTACCCACAGTTGAGGTTAAACTTACTGGCCTATAATTTCCAAGTTCAGTTTTTGTCCCCTTTTTGAATATTGGCACCACATTTGCTATACGCCAGTCCTGTGGTACAGACCCTGTTATTATGGAATCTTTAAAGATTAAAAATAGTGGTCTATCTATGACTGTGCTTAATTCCTGCAGTACTCGGGGGTGTATCCCATCCGGGCCCGGGGATTTGTCAATTTTAGTGATTTGTAGACGCCGCCGTGCTTCCTGCTGGGTTAAGCAGGTGACATTTAATGGAGAATTTTTATCCCTGATCATGTTATCCGTCATGGGATTTTCTTGTGTAAATACTGTTGAAAAAAAGTTATTTAGCATATTGGCTTTTTCCTCAT
This sequence comes from Dendrobates tinctorius, assembly GCF_039654945.1. NCBI lineage: Eukaryota > Metazoa > Chordata > Amphibia > Anura > Dendrobatidae > Dendrobates > Dendrobates tinctorius. Next base: position 8,099,282 of record NW_027361803.1, on the reverse strand, counting down.
CCTCATCCACCATTTCACCCAGACTATTTTTAAGGGGACCAACACTATCATTTTTTAGCTTCTTACTATTTATGTAGTTAAAGAATATTTTGGGATTATTTTTACTTTCTCTGGCAATGAGTCTCTCTGTCTCAATCTTTGCTGTCTTGATTTGCTTTTAACAGAATTTATTTAATCTTCTCTATTTATTTAATGCCTCATCACTACCTACTTGCTTTAATTCTCTAAATGCTTTATTTTTATCTCTTATTGCGCCCCTTACAGCTCTATTTAGCCATAGTGGTTTCCTCCTATTTCTCGCATGTTTATTCCCATACGGTATATATTGTGCACAGGTCCTATTCAGGATGCTAATAAATGTCTCCCATTTTCTTTGTGTATTTTTATGTCTCAGGATATCGTCCCAGTTAATTGCACCAAGATCATCTCTCATCCGTTGGAAATTTGCCTTCCTGAAGTTTAGTGTCCTTGTAACCCCTCTACTACACATCTTATTAAAGGATACATGAAAACTTATTAATTTGTGATCACTATTACCCAAGTGACCCTCAACCCTTACATTTGATATGCGGTCTGGCCTGTTGGTTAATATTAGGTCTAGCAGTGCCCCCCCTCTTGTTGTGTCCTGAACCAGTTGTGAAAGGTAATTGTCTCTCATCGTTGTCAGAAACCTATTACCCTTGCTGGAACTGCAGGTTTCGGTTCCCCAATGTATTTCAGGGTAGTTGAAGTCCCCCATAATAATGACTTCTCCTTGAGTCGCTGCTTCATCTATTTGCTTTATGAGGATATTCTCTGTAGCTTCCATTATTTTTGGAGATTTATAACAAACCCCTATCAGTAATTTATTATTTTTCCCCCCTCCCCTTATCTCTACCCACAGGGACTCTACATTTTCATTAGATTCATATATATTATCACGAAGGATGGGTTTTAAGGATGATTTTACATATAAACACACGCCTCCCCCTCTCTTATTTGTTCGGTCATTTCTGAACAGACTATAGCCCTGTAAATTAACAGCCCAGTCATGGCTCTCATCCAGCCATGTCTCAGATATCCCCACCATGTCATAATTATGTTCCAACAACATTAACTCCAATTCCTCCATCTTGTTGGCGAGGCTTCTGGCATTAGTATACATGCACTTTATGTATCTCTCTGTACCTCTATTCTTTCTTAAATTATTAACTGTTCTAACCCCACCCCCAATGTCATTATTTGCGCCCAGGTCTCTATCTGCACTATCTTCCCCTCCTATAAAATGAATACCCTCCCCCCCCCCCCCCGTCCCTAGTTTAAACACTCCTCCAACCTTCTAGCCATTTTCTCCCCCAGCACAGCGGCACCCTCCCCATTGAGGTGCAGCCCGTCCCTAGCGTAGAACCTGTAGCCAACTGAGAAGTCGGCCCAGTTCTGCAGGAACCCAAACCCCTCCTTCCTACACCAATTCCTGAGCCACTTATTAACTGATACTGTTGTTTGTAAACCAGGTATTGGTACTTTTGGCAGTGTGGACAGGCGCCAAGTCCTGCTGGAGAATGACATTTCCATCTCCAAAAAGCTTGTCTGCAGAGGGAAACATGAAGTGCTGTAAAATTTCCATGTGACTTTGGTCTTGATAAAACACAGTGGACCTACACCAGCAGATGACATGGTTCTCCAAACCATCACTGATTGTGGAACTTCACACTAGACCTCCAGCAGCTTGGATTGTGGCCTCTCCACTCTTCCTCCAGACTCTGGGACCTTGATTTCCAAATGAAATGCAAAATTTACTTTCATCCGAAAACAACACCTTGGACCGCTGAGCAAGAGTCCAGTTCTTTTTCTCCTTGGCCCAGGTAAGACGCTTCTGGCGTTGTCTATTGGTCACGAGTGGCTTGACACAAGGAATATGACACTTGTAGCCCATGTCCTGGATATGTCTGTGTGTGGTTGCTCTTGAAGCAATGGCCCCAGCAGCAGTCCACTCCTTGTGAATCTCTCCAAAATTTTTGAATAGCCTTTTTTTAACAATCCTTTCCAGGCTGTGGTTATTCCAGTTGCTTGAGGAGCTTTTTCTACCACACTTTCTCCTTCCACTCCACTTTCCATTAATATGCTTGGATACAGCACTCTGTGAAAAGCCAGCTTCTTTAGCAATGATCTTTTGTGGCTTACCCTCCTTGTGGAGTGTGTCAGAGACTGCCTTCTGGACATCTGTCAAGTCCGCAGTCTTCCCCATGATTGTGGAGCTACTGAAACAGACTAAGGGACCTTTTTAAATGCTTAGGAAGCCTTTGTGGGTGTTTTTGATTTGAAGTGTACGGATTTTATTTTGCATTGATCATCTGTATTTCTGCCCGGTAGATGGGAAAAGGACACTTTTATTTGGCACTTTCATTTCTATAGCGTTCTGTGGCCTCAGTCTGTCTGTGAACAAAATGTGAACATAGCATTACTTCCCACTTATCTAGTTGGATACAGCTATGAGAAAACTAACGTAAAACATTTGTAATTGCACCTTAACAAGCTCTGCTACATCTTCACATTGATACACTTCGCTTTTATATTCTTCCACTATTTATAATTTTTGATTAGTTTCTTCTCTCGATCAATAAAAAGGGAACAAACGGAAAAATCTCATTCGAGCCTCGATACAGGCGCGATTGGCTTTTACTGCCATTTATAATTGACTTCACCAATAGAAAGTTTTTATTGTGCAATTTCCCTGTGTTTTATGATGTAGAATTCCTGCAGCCATTTTTATAAACATTTCTGCATCTTTCTATTTTTTGGTTTACATTGTATTTTTCCTCCATTTTTATTTTTCATTACTTTATTCATTTTTTTTTCTTGTACTTTTGTATTTTTTTTATATTTACATTTTTAGATTTGCATTTTTTTTTTATTTTCATATTAGGATTTTTTTATTCTGCAGGTTTTTTTTCTACATTTTTAGATTTGATTTTTTTTTTAACATTTTTGAAGTTTTATTCTTTTTTGTTACATTTTAGTTTTTTTTTCCCTTTTTTTGTGTTTAAATGCTGTTGAATAAAGGGATAATTGTAGAATAATTAGCTATACAATGCATCCATAGGAGTGGATCTGTATGGATCCAGTGTCTAGTGCATGCAGCTGCAGTGTTAGGGTTAAGCCTAACCCGCTGCTCTTCGGCTATTAGATTAGATAGCGGACAATGAGTCCAAGCATGCTCCCTATTGATCAGATCTATGGCAAAAACCTTTCTAATTGAGCTTCTGTTGACCCCATTCATGAGAAAGTTCCTCTATTGCCTGCAGCAAAACCTCCTTATTGAGCCGGGTCCTTGTAACAATGGCTCGGTTTCAAGCATGGGGAACAAGCTGTGTTTCATGGCACACAGAACAATAACATAAGTTGTGGATGGAAGAATTCTGGAGCCCAGAGATCTGCACAAGAGGGTTCTCCGCTGCCAAACAATTCAATGGTCTGTGAAGGTTTAGATTTCCTGATAACCCAAACCCATGGCTAGTGCCAGGCCGCTGTATTGGGGGCATTATGTAGAAGGAAGAAAGGAACCAGATGCACAAAACTCCATTGTCTTCTTCAAAAATGTCAGTTAGCTGCCTGTAAAGCCAGGTCTTTTTAATTCTAGAAACAATATGCCGATTATTCCAGTGCCCACTCCTATTATGATCAAACCTTTAGGCTGGACTGTTGGGGCACTTATTGTGCCAAAGCCCGTGTGCTCTCCCCTGGTCCATGATTCTCGATTCTGTGACATCAATATATCATTTTTCTCTTCTGCTTGTTACATCTTTGTTTTTTCCTGTAAACTGAGGACACAACTTCTTGGTGATTTTTTTTTTTTTTTGTGATTTTCTGGTCTTATTATACAGCATACCATAGTATAACGGTGATGTGACATCACTGGGTAGAATAATCCTGCAATGAGACACCACTCTGTGCACTGTTCCTGTACTAGAACATCACTCTGTGCACTGTTACAGTACTATGACATCATTGTGTGCACTACTCCTGTGCTGTGGCATGACTGTGTGCACTATTCCTGAGCTGTGGTATTACTGTAAATAGGTTGTAGTCATAAGTATTTGGCACTTTAATATACACATTGGTAAACCAAACTTGGTAGTGCCAAAAGTAGTTATGGACATTTCTAGTTGGTTTTGTACAATACAATATCATCCGATAGAAAAAAGTACTCAAAAACCAATTTTACAAATGAAGACATATAAACTTTATTTAGAGACGTGCATAAAAACAGTTAAAAAGACAGTCTTAAAAAAGTGGGAGACCACAAAAGTGGCACCATTACCCACAATCAAAGCCTTAAGGAGGCTGCACACAATATAAACTTCCAGCAAGCGCTGTATCTGTACTAGTATCTAATGCCCCATAACCACATGGTGTCCACACATAAACAGCATACCGCTAGTGCATGAATAGATAAATGGCAGGTGCATAAAACATTACCTCCTGTGGATTGATGGTGTCAGCCCCAACGCATGTTTCGGCAAAAAACGCCTTCTTCTGGTGGTGACTGTCTCTTTAACTGTTTTTATGCATGTCTCTAAATAAAGTTTATATGTCTTCATTTGTAAAATTGGTTTTTGAGTACTTTTTTTCTATCGGATGATGTGGCATTACTGTGCATACTATTCCTGTGCTGTGTGCACTATGCCTGTACTGTGAAATCACTGTGTGTAATGTCCTGCTATTATTACATCTCTGAGCATTATCCTTGAACATTAGGAAGACTAAATGTAGACATATTTGAACTTGCTGCAGAAGGTGGCCTCATTGGAGAAGGACTCCATGCCAAGTCATAGCATGGAGCCCCATGGTTATGCCCATATGTCTACCTAGATGTGAGCTTAATATGAGCTACAGAACACACGCACGCACACACAAAGTTGTGTGAAAAAGTGTTTGCCCCCTTCCTGATTTCCTATTCTTTTGCATGTTTATGACACTTGAATGTTTCAGATCACCAAACAAATTTAAGTATTAGACAAAGGTAGCACAAATAAACACAAAATGCAGTTTTTAAATGAAAGTCTTTATTAAGGGAAAAGAAATCCAAACCTACAGGGCCCTGTGTGAAAGTGATCCCCCCAAACATAGAATAACTGTGGTTTATTACATCTTTGGGAAGCGGAGTTCAAATTCCCTAGCCACACAAGGCCTGATTACTGCCTAACCTGTTCTCAATCAAGAAATCACTGAAATAGGACCTGCCTAACAAAGTGAAGTAGACCAAAAGCACGTCAAAAGCTAGGCATTGTGCCGAGATCCAAAGAAATTCTGAAACAAATGAGAAACAAAGTAATTTAGATCTATCAGTCTGGGAAAGGTTATAAAGTAATTTCTAAAGCTTTGGGACTCCAGCGAACCAGAGCGAGACCCATAGTACATAAATGTTAAAAACATGGAACAATGGTGAACCTTCTCAGGAGTGGTCGGCTGACCCAAATTACTCCCAGAGCGCAGCACCAACTCATCTAAGAGGTCACAAAAGAACCCACAACAACATCCAAAGAACTGAAGGCCTCACTTGCATCAGTTAAGGTCAGTGTTCATGACTCCACCATAAGAAAGAGATTGGGCAAAAATGGCCTGCATGACAGAATTCCAAGATGAAAACCACTGCTAAGCAATAGGAACATAAAGGCTTGTTTCAGTTTTGCCAGAAAACATCTTCAGTGCTTTAGGGAGAATACTCTGTGGACTTGCGAGACAAAAGTTTACGTTTTTTGAGGTGTATGTCCCATTACATCTGACGTAGACGTAACACAGCATTTCAGAAAAAGAACATCATGCCATCAGTAAAGTATGGTGGTGGTAATGTGATGGTCTGGGGCTGTTTTGCTGCTTCAGGACCTGGAAGACTTGCTGTGGTAAATGGAACCGTGAATTCTACCAATCGTGAAGGAGAATGTCCGGCCATCTGTTTGTGACCTCAAGCTGAAGCGCACTTGGGCTTTGCAGCAGGATAATGATCCAAAACACACCAGCAAGTCCACCTCTTAATGACTTAGGCTATGTGCACACGGTGTGGATTCTGCTGCGGATCCGCAGCGTTTCTGGCCCTGCGGGTCCGCAGCAGTTTCTGCTGCGTTGTACAGTACCATTGTTTGCAATGGTAATACCAAAAATGCTGTGCACATGCTGCAGATTTTTCCACGGGTTACAATCGGGTTACAATCCGCAGCATTGTGAGGTGTGAAACCGCAGGCTAATACGCAGGTCTTTTCCAAATCCGCGCGTAAAAATCCACGGCACTTACAACTACATGTGCACATAGCCTCAAGAATAACAAAATTAACCCCTTAGTGACAGAGCCAATTTCGTTCTTAATGACCCAGACAACTTTTACAATTCTGACCCCTGTCACTTTATGAGGTTATAGCTCTGGAACGCTTCAACGGATCCCGCTGATTCTGAGACTGTTTTTTTTTTTTTTTTTGTTTTTTTTGGGACATACTGTACTTCATGTTGGTGGTAAAATTTCTTCGATACAACTTGCATTTATTTATGAAAAAATTTCAAAATTTTGGCAGAGTAGTGTCACACAAAATAATTAACAAATAACATTTCCCACACGTCTACTTTACATCAGCACAATTTTGGAAAACCATAATTTTTTTTTTTTTGTTAGGAACTTATAAGGGGTAAACGTTGACCAGCGATTTCTTATTGTTCCAACAATATTTACAAAACCATTTTCTTAGGGACCACCTCACATTTGAAGTGAGTTTGGTGGTGGGGGTCAATATAACAGAAAATACCCAAAAGTCACATCATTCTAAAAACTTCACCCCTCAAGGTGCGCAAAACCACATTCGAGAAGTTTATTAACCCTTCAGGTGCTTCATGAGAACTAAAGCAATGTGAAAGGGAAAAAATGAACATTTTACTTTTTCCACAAAAAATTTACTTTGGAATCACTTTTTTATTTTCACAAGGCTATCAAGAGAAAATGGACCATAAAACATGTTGTGCAATTTCTCCTGAGTACGTCGATATGTGGGGAAAACCACTGTTAAATAAAATTACACACCCAATATTGAAATTACAATACCAAGAAGGATATAGAACAGTGTGCAAATCTAGATGCAACTAAGATCTGCAAAGGATCAACTTGGCAAACCCCTCACTCCTATCTGTGGCACACGAGAGGAGCGCTACATAAAACCTCAAAAAGCGGATCACGTCCTATGAGATGATTAAGCGATGACTCCTGTTTGTCGATGTGCCACTTATCAACGCTCGTTGCAAACTGAGACAAAATCTTTGAACGGAGAGACCTTGATATATCCCTCCGGCAGATCGCAACGGGTGTAGGTCAAGATGTCAGCAGTGGAGTGACAAGCGGTCCTACTCCCAGATGGTAGTGTGCTGTGCCTTGGAATAATGTAAGGTAGACATTAAGCAGTCAAGGCTGTAAGTCCTGGGATTCCTGCGCGTGGCTCTCATACTTGATGCTGAATAAATGGAAATGTTTTGAAAATGTAGTTTCCGTTTTTCCATAATTTGCAAATCGGTAACATGTCTCCATCCTGTGATTTCCATAATTCCACAACTTTTCCTTCTTTGTACTGGAATTTTATTGTTGAAGAGTCAGTATATGATATTAGATATAATGATAGATGGAGGTGAGATATAGTTGAGATAGATAATAGATAAATAGATAATTGATAATGGATAATAGGTAGAGATAAGGGAGTAAATATTTCTTTAACAAGGTATTTGTATTATATTTAGAATATTCTCCCCGATGTTCATAGATTATTCTACCACGCACGCTTTTGGTTAATGAGCCTTGTGATGACGCACACCATTACATGGCATCCTTTAGATCCAGAGGAACCTATATCCCTGTGCATTCTTGCGTGCCTTAGGTACATGGTGCTGCTGCCCTCACATATTTCCACTAATCTTTTGATTTCCAGGCTCCAGCTATTGCTAATTTCCATGTCTGAGTATTACATTGCTATAATTAAAGCTTATGATTGGTGACCGGGAGGTAATTGCTCAGGGATTATCTTGTCTACCTTGATGGCATCATTACATTCTTGTGTATGAAGGGGTTAGGCCACACTAACACGCAAGGTATTATATCTTAGCTGATCCCCCTCTCCAAACTGATGGCCACTACTTTTTTTTTTGGTCTAGGGTATTTGGAGGGATGCATGTCTCTTCTTTATGGATGCTAGAAGCCCGGCTGTGGATATCGATGGGTTGAAGTCTTCTAACCCATTCTCTAACATTCAGCAGTTACCTATGAACCACAAGTGACTATACATTATCCTGCATTAAAGCAAACCTGTCATCAGGATTTTGCTAAGTAAACTACAGGCATTGTCAGGTTTGCACTGTTACACTGATTAAAATTATACTTCAGTTGTAGAAATCCGTCTTGTGTAATCAGTGTTAGAAGTTTTGAGTTAATGAGATTCTCATTCTTTAGGGTGGGACTGTGGCAGGTGTGGGTTTTTTTTTTTTTTCTAATGCTTTCTGGCTTCACTGTCAACCTTATGGGCTTAAATGACAGGTCACTCAGCCTTCAGTGACCTGCTTCCTACTTTAAATATTGCGCTTATACATTTAATACTGTGGTATTCACAACATTTTTTTTAGCTCCAACAAAATGGCTCACCGATGGCACATCTATCAGCAAGTGAAGCTCTGTCTGCGCATGTGGCGCCCACTGTGTTCCGATGACCAGTGCGAGAGCATTGCTGTAGTCAGTGCAACAATTTGATTTACTCTTCTTGTACTCGCTCCACAGACTGATCTTTGTAACACAGTGGTGTTGCTCCGCTGCCAGCGCCATTTTCTTGGAGCTAAATTTCTTATTTTTAAATACCAAAGTATTAAATGCACAATACTTAAAGTAGGAGGCAGGTCACTGAAGGTTCAGTGACTTGTCATTTAAGCCCAGAATGATGCTGATGAGGCCAGAGCACAAAAGAAAGGTACAACCACAACAAGCAAACAAAGATTAAACAACAACCACAAGACAGATTTCTTCACCCCCAAGTATCATTTTAGTCAGTATAACGGTGCCAACCTGACAGTGTCTGTAGTTTACTTAGCAAAATCCTGATGACAGTTTCCCATTAAACTGATTGACCATCGCTGCTCTGTGCCAGAAATAGCAGGATACCTGTCCACAGTGTTTGGCTCTCTCTGGTTGTAAAATAAAACACCGTTCTGTTGAGCATGGTTCCCAGGATCCATTGACCTTTGTTGACCATTGAAATCAGTTGCTAGGCAATATGTAATATGTGGACTCTTAGAGATTGTTCATTAGCATTGAAGCTGGAAAAGCAAGGCATGAAGGGGTTTTCCACTCTTTATTTTTCTCCATCTAAAATGAAAATCCACTTTCAGATACGGATTTCCCGGTCTCCTTTTGCAAGTGTAACATGGCGAGGGTCAGTATTGAGGTACTCGCCTGTTGCGCCCTGGCATGCTACATGAAAGTGGGCATCCTGGCTGGGTGTGTAGACTTCTGCTGTCAGGACAATACGTCCTTTCAGGCCGCATGTAACCGATCTTGCTGGTTTGCCAGGACCAGATGTTTAGCAGCTCAATGAGGATGACCACCAGTCAGAAATGAACTTTTTTGTTGGTAGGAAATATATACAAGGGACATAGGGTACACAGTCTTGTGAACATTTCCTTTACAACTCAAATCATTTTCCACACAATTTCTCTTGTTTTTCTAGTGTTCTCGATTTCCACTGTTTTTCACTACTTCACCACAACCCAGCTTTCATACTACAGTCCTGCTGACCACGTGTCGTTTACTCGTCCTACGCTTCCGCATCTAGGGTGCCAGTATGGCTGGTAATCTGGAGCTACAGCCCGGGACACTTTTGTCTTCCCTCGGACTCAGTCGTGTTCAGGCCTGTTACCTTCAAGCGTCAAAAGCTCAGGGTCGCGTGGCAAGGAATCATCTCCTAGGACCTATTTCCTGAAGGTTACTCTCTCTTAGTCACTTCTGCTCCAGATCTCGCCATCCATTTTCTTTTGGTGCACTCTCACTTAGTCACCCTAGAATGTGGCAAGGCTTCACCTGGGATCTTTAGGCACACTCACTATGCACTTCAGGCCCTATTTGCCTCTCTTACAGGAAATTGTCACTTTCCTTGCAACTCAGCCTCTCCCACTATGGTCTAGCCATAAATTTAACTCTAACTGTCCCTGCCAACTACCTTTTGCTGGGCAGACTACAGCTTCATCACTAACTATCCGTATTGTCAAACTCCATATGTTATCAATACTGCTAACTCCTTTAAGGCACATCACAATTCACATTAACGCATCACACTATGCACAATATAACATATTGCAATAATAAACTTCTTCAAGAGGGGAACTTGGGTAACATGTCCACCTCCTTGCTCAGACCTGCTTTGTACATCCTGTCCAAATTGTACAGACCTATGACTTTTGCAGCCAGTCACGTGCAGGTTCCCTGCCAACTGATTGTCTGCAGCAGTCACATGCCTATACATACCATAAGAAGAAGCAAATGAGATCAGTGGGGGATCAGGGCACTGCTATAAAGGCGCAGTGATGGTTCGATAGGCAAGAGTATATTTTTTTCCAAATTTCAGGAAGGAAAAAAGGGATGGCAACTAATTTATGGGTTTGGGTCCATCCCTTTCTATATTGCCAATTACGAAATTTGGATAATTGGATGATGTCCTCCTGCTAACAAGGAATGGCTCCTCATTTGCAGACTAGGGTTGGTTTTGTGTTGCACGATCAGCCATTTATTTGCCACGTATCCTCACTCACAGCCGCTGCGGAGCCCATATGTGGCAGCCACATTTCCCCTGATGATGATCTCTTCCCTATCACCCCATTGCTGAGCCGTCTTTGACTTGGCTGGAACTTGAGTGCTAATTATGAGTAGAACTGATCCAAGCCAGCCATTGCCCCCCTTAGCTCCAAACAGAAGAGGAATTGTGGAACCAAGTTTTGCAGGGGGTCAATGATGACTGTTTCACAAGCAGCGCCACACCTGTTAACAGGTATTGTCTGGTGTTGCAGCTCGGTTCCATTCACTTTGAATATCAGACACAAATCCTGGTCAGAACTGGTGAGGTTTGAAGAAGAAAGCAGCCAAATTCTGATATATTCCAGGAGGTGATAAGTTTGTAGTAGTTTTAATGTCTTTCTCGTCTGCTGGCCTTCGCTTCGCTCCTTGCGGGGGGAGCGCGGTCGCGTCCAGCTCCTCTTTTACATGGAATGTGAAGCACACAAACAAGCTGCCTGCTATTTACATAAAATGATATTTATCCGGGTGAATGTGCTCATTGTGCCCGGCTCTGCCGCTTAATTAGTCCAGGGCAACCTTATTATTTGCAGCATGTCGAGTGGGCAAATGCTGCCGCTCAAGACGTCGACGCACAATATGTTTAGTTTACCTTTGAAGTGTTTTATTAACTTCTGCGATAAAGAGATAAAGACAAAAAGTAAAGAGACCCTGATGTATGTAACGTCCCTTTAAATAGTAGTTGCCATACCACTAGTTTTGGGCACATATGGTGGGGGGCAATTCAAAGACTGACTGTCTGGGTGGGGGATATATAACAGCTTTGAGTTGGATTTCTCCAAATATCTGGTGACAAAATCGTCTCTGCTACATCCGCAGTTTTTTTTAACTGCATTGTCAGTTCCTCAACTTGATATTCTAGGTGTTTGATTTAGTTTTCGCTGTTTTTCTCCTTCAGTGGTGATAATGTGCGCGAGCAGCGACACCGTCAGGAACATCATGTTGGCCGCACACCGACAAGGACTGACCAAAGGGGACTATGTCTTCATCAACATTGAACTCTTCAACAGCTCGTCTTATGGTAGGTTGAGCTTCATGTTGCTACTACTAGTTCTGTTAAGGGTCTCTGTTTTTGTTTAACCTCATGCTTATCACCAAGACAGGTCACTGCCTAACTCAAAATCAACACCCTCTTGTTCTGCTGCTGCTGCCATTATTTTCACACATTCAATGGCTGGAAAAAAGTGTTTTATCTTTATTCAATTCATACTAATATCTATTATTCCCTGTAGGCCTACCCTTACTAATTCAATCAGATGACTGGATAAGTTACTGCTTCCCACAAGATCAGCACACCCCTCTCCTTTTGATGTGAACTTTTACCTGCCACCAGAGATGTAGAGTCATGTTGGTGGGACTCAATGTACAATCTGTATCCGGGCCCAACCATGTGCAGAGGGGTCTTCACACTCTTTTAGGGACTAGGGCTTGCATGCAACTGCTTCTCCACCCCTTTTAGCTATAAACCTTGTGGTGGCACAGTGGTTAATCCACTGCCATATATTAAAAACCTACAGAATTGACGTCACTTGCTCCTCTTTTGCTGCTGTGACAACTCCTGTCTTCTGATAGCTTGCGTAACATTTTATCCTTATCTTCTTTATAATACTACACTGTCATTTTATCAATAATACTGTGAAAGCAGAGGATAGGTCACTGCCTCTCACAAAGTCAGCATCTTCCTCCTCTGTTGCTGTGACCACTCCTATTTGATTGGCTGCCTGGTGTCCTTTCCTTATCGCCTCATATTCTTTGTGACTCTGACCATGCCATATTGAGTCAATGATGCAGAGAATGCAGTCCCTATAAAAGGTCACTGCCTCTAACAAAATAAACACTCTCTTCCTCTTCTGCTTTGATGACTCCTATCATCTATTTGACGTCCTATAGTTTTCTATTTATCTGCTCTATGGTACTGTCTTTCCACAAGGTGTCAAGTTATTAATTATGCAATGGCTGGAGTAAACAGGTCACTGCCTTTCATATGATAAACATACGCTCCCTCTGCTAGCTTGAACCATTTCTATCATCTGATTGACTTCAGAGTGGGTTTTTTTTTGCCTACTTTATCATACAGTCATTGCACAGGGAGCCAAGTTATCAATAATACAGTGATAAGAATGAACAGGTCACTGCGTCTCACAAGATCAACATACTCCCCCTCTGCTGCGGGGATCACTCATATCGGATTGACTGCATAGGGTTCTGTCCTTACCTGCTCTATGGCTCTGACCCTGCTCTATGCCGCCATGTTCTCAATATTACAGGGACAAGAGTGGCGAGGTCACTGCCTCCCACAAGATCACCACATTCCTCTCCTGCTGCTTTGCTTATCTTAGCTGAATTCTGTTCCGAGCCATATGTTTTTCAGCTGATTTTTATTGCATTGTTTAATCTCATAAATGTACCCCGTCTTGCGTGAGAACAGATAAATAAATTGATCGATGATTGAAACCAGATTCCCATCTGCCACTTGGGTGAGGACCGAGGAGATCTGATTTTGTTCTAGGATTGTTTAGAGTCCTGAAGGTGCAAAGTATTGGAAATGCTTTCTGTATCCTGGCATCAGTGTGTCAACAAATCCGAGTCCTTGACAGAGCCAGATGCTGTTTGCTGCGAAGACTGACGAAAAGTAAACTTAGCTTACCGCTTTCCAGGTTGAGCATTAATCCTGTGAATCGGCCCTGAACGGCCCTCGCTCGCGAAAAAAATAGCTTCTCTTGCATCATTTTAGAGTGTAAGGTGACCTACATGGCTGCTTTCTCCTGAAAACAGCGCCACCACTTTCCACAGTTTGTTTCTAGTATTGCAGCTCAGTTCCATTGAAGTGAACTGTGCTAAACTTCAATATCCTACACATGCCATGTTTTTATAACCCTGTACAACCCCTTTAAGGCTTAAAGGGGTCATTAATTGTAAATATATATAAATGTATATTTACACCCATGGCGCCTGACTGACTGTAACGGAGCTTACAATACAAATGTGAACACAGCATAAAAAAAATCATGCTGAAACTCAGGTTTAATGAGGACTTGTTACTTAACAAAAAAAGGTAATTTTATTGCCTGGGGTAAACGTTGCTGTTCTTCCGAGTCTGGTGTAGTTTTTCTTGTGTTTCTGCTCCTCTTCGTTCTTGAGATATGACCCCTCTTCCCTGTATGTGTTTTTTTTTTTTTTTTTTATCCAAATGGGTGTCAATCAACTGTTCCTTGTGGGTGTCTTCCCGAGGACCACACCCACTTGTGAAAAACACCAGATATCCATACAAGGAGGAAAGGGGAGAAGGAATAAAAGGAAAAGAACACGGATACATTGCTGCAGACTAATAATGGAAGAATTAAAGGGTTAAGGGTTAATCCCATGGTATTGAATAAAGGGGCTGTGCGGCGGATCTTCCAGTCACCGGCTAGACAGAAAAGTGCAGCCCGCCGCCATTCACAGCTGGTGGTCTGGAATAATTGACGTATGGGCAGATGCTGCCCTGGGTGCTAGACTGGCACAGTGCCCCAGTTTTAGGTTTCCCCCCATTGGCACTATCCTACAAAGCAATATGGAAAACATAAACCATCCCAAATGCCAGGAGGTGAAATATCCGAGCCCTGCTCTGACTGTAATCTCCTCGCATAATAAGAAGGAAATAATGACAACAAAGAAATCCCCTCATTCCTGTTTGCACATTACAAGGAAGTTCCCTGTCACCTGCGCCCTCGCCCCGCATCGGGCTCATCCACATTCTTACACGCCACGTTTAGCACGGACGACGCCAGAACTCCACAATCATTTCCTAGTGCAGTATTTTCATTGGAATAAGTCGATGTTGACATTTTGAAGAGTTTTATGACAGCAGATCCATTAACCGTCGTTTCCTACTTCCTCTGGTATAGCTCCCGTACAAGGTGAGAGCGGTGCAGAGCCACAATACGCCACGTATGGTGCCATACGGGACCTCTGTTTGCCTCTGATTTCATACATCTGAGAGATTAAAAAGCAATGCCATGGCCGCTTATGTCTCTGCAAAATGTTCAAGACGGATATGGCACACGGAGTGTCCACAGCTCCTTAGTAGGAAACCATAGGGGCTTGGACTGCTGCCATATTGTCTCCTTACACACAGCTCAGTCCTAATTGTGCCCTTTCACATTAGATAAATTTGGTTGAACTCAGGATCAGCTATAAAATGTGCATGGGGGTGTCCTAACTATCTCAGTGGCAGATATCAAATTAGGACAGATTGGACATATTTGACTTTTTCATGCCCGATCGTTAAAGTTTTATTACCTTCATGAAGCCGCTATCCAAGGATAGTTAATTACTTGCTAATTGTTGGGCGTTCTAAAACATATACTGTATATATAATATTTTGAATGTTTAAATCGCCCTCCTTTTTTATATGTAAAAACAATCCCAAAAGATAAACATATTTGGTATTGCCAAGTGCAAACAATTCTAAAATTTGAATGGTATTAAAAATAATAATAAATCTGTTTGATCCCTAAAATAATATCAGTAACAAGTATTCTGATAAAAATCTGCTTTGTAAGTTTTGGAAAACCAAAATCATCCTGACGACTTTTTTTGGTAGGGAAGCCGAGTAACCAGCAGTGTCAACCAAAAGAGAGGGCATCCTCTGATAACCTGGCGTCTGATGCCCATAGAGGTCAATGACCTCATCAGACCGGTGGTTGTCGCCTAATAGCAGCACATGACAAACAAGCTTTCCCAGGTGTCAGTAGTCAGCTCTGCTAAATCATAAAGCAAATAATTCCCAACGTGAATGCAGTTGTAACGCACCCAAGTCCGTGGAGGCAGCGATCCAAAGATCCAGAGGTAGCGATCATTTATTAATGCAGCAATAAATATGTCAGTGATACATTACTGGATGATGATGGCTGGGGAGAACGATCCTGAGTGTTCCCAGTACATCCCAATCCAGGCCAATAATTGTGGGGGGGTCTACCTTTTTATCAGAAAATAAAGGAAAATGAAAAGTGTGTGAAGCTGCAACCCTAAGAGAGACCCCCAAATGCTATGTGCTCAGTCTTTCGGTGCAGAACCTCCCAGTTTTTGAGTTTTGACTTTTGTGTGGAGAATTTGAAGAGTACCTGCTCAGTTTCTGCTCCAAAAACAACCTAAAAAAAGAAATATAATTGTCCAGTGTCCCTGAGGTCAAGAAAAATTAAAGTGGTTATTCCACAAGAGGTTTGGCCTATAACCATCGTTTCCTGGCTGTCACAAGACTCCTGCCCTAATGGAATAGGAAAGGCTGCAGACAATCACCGACCACTGATTAGAAAGTCAGGGATTGTTATTCACATCTCTGGTGGATTAGGGAAGGGTTATATTATCCTTGTCTCTGGTGGTCTAAGGAAATGACAGGCTATCACATCCCTGGTGGTCTAGGGAAGTGAAGAGGTATCACATCCCTGGTGGTCTAGGGAAGTGAGTTATTATCCACATCCCTGGTGGTTTCTTCAGTAATAATGCCCCCAGAGTGCCCGCCTTCAGTAATAATGCCTCCAGAGTACCCCTGTCAGTAATAATGCCCGCTGCATGCCCCCCTTCAGTTATAATGCCTCTAGAGTGCCTCTGTCAGTAATAATGCCTCCAGAGCACCCCCTCCAAATACAATTATTCCCTCTGAGGGCCCCTCTTCAGTAATGATGCCGGCAGAGTGTCCCCCTCCAAGTAATACAGTAATGCCTCCAGAGTGCCCCCGTCGGTAGTAATGCCTCCAGAGTGCCCCCGTCGGTAGTAATGCCTCCAGAGTGCCCCCGTCGGTAGTAATGCCTCCAGAGTGCCCCCGTCGGTAGTAATGCCTCCAGAGTGCCCCCGTCGGTAGTAATGCCTCCAGAGTGCCCCCGTCGGTAGTAATGCCTCCAGAGTGCCCCTTTAGTTAATTTGATTAATAAGTGACTTTTAAATACTAATGACCCCAAAGAGCCCCCACAAAGAAAGTCTATACTTGTAATCTCCATAGCCACCGAGGTCTATTCTTTTGCAAGCAATAGTGGGCCAGCACTAGCGGCACAATGCAGTGACATCATTGCACCGGGACGCAGACGTCTTGAAGGCCAACAGTCTCCTCTAGCCTGCAGTTTACAGACAGTGAGTGCTGGGCAGGGAGATGGCGGCTTCCTTCTCTACCCCGGGATTGAACAGTAGCACCGTCATGTTGATGCCAATACCGGTCAACATGTCACTCGCTCGCCGGATAGTCCGGCTCCCAGCCGGAAGTCCAGGAGTTTTGGTACTGGCGACACCCCTGTGTAGTGGTGTAGTGAAGCGCTGGAAGTGCTAGCAAAAAGTAGGCAGAGGTGTCTACTGCCCCTACCACACTGATGGGTGGTGGTCCAGTCACTGGGGTAAATAATTTGTTGGTTTAGTCTCAGGGTCAAAGTTTGTGGCGACATGGCAGGAGGAACGGTGCCACCTAAAAGGAGAGGAGCGGAACAATGCAAGTTTCTAAAAGTATTTCCTGGGAAGTCCTCAATGACTAAACCAAGGAGCAAACTTGGGGCAAGTAGGGACATCTGATATCGGAAGCACCGCATAGAGATACTGTATATTCGCCCAGACACGGCTGTCCCCATCCCGCCCTGTGTTCTTTATAACGCTGGTGGAAACTCCAGTGGTCCCGACAGACGACCTGTCTTTTAGGAGTGGACGGGGGCTAAATAAAGTGCTCCCTGGGTGCATTCCTGCCATTTTTTGGACTCTTTAGCAGACAATAGTCCATACTGTTATTTACTAACATGGCTATTTACTGCATGGAGAAGCTGGCCCAGATTGTAAATATGTTTGTGTCCCCCAGGAGATGGCTCGTGGAGGCGAGGAGACAAGCACGACGTTGAGGCAAAGCAAGCGTACTCATCCCTGCAAACAGTCACCCTACTCAGGACAGTAAAACCCGAGTTTGAGAAGTTTTCCATCGAGGTGAAAAGTTCTGTTCAAAAGCTGGGACTGACCGAAGACGATTACGTAAGTAGCTGATGGCCGGCCTCAGCTGTCTGTAAACAACCTCATAATTTAATCAAAGGTGGCAAAATGCTCGGCTCGGCCCTGCCGGCCACAAGAGACGCGCTAACTTAGAAGGATTTATTTTTTTTATTTTATTTAAAAAAAAAAAAAAAAAATATACATGTAATAAAAAAAACAAAAAAATATGTTCCATAAAATAAGGGCTGCGTTGGATTGCTTGGAATTTTGAGATGAAGCAGAGCTGGGTCTGTCACTTGGAATGGCTGAAAACTTCGCTACAATGTATCAGTGCATTCAAAGTGTATCAGTACGATTCACGTTCAATGCACTGATACATTGTAGCAAATAACAGCAATTTCTGCTTTTTTTTTTTTTTTTTTTTTTTGGTTTCCTGCTGCTGTCAGATTGCAAAGCAAGAAACCTGCTGTCAGATTCCTTTTAAAGGGGTTGTCCAAGATTGCAAAAAAGTTTCGTACATACAAAGACGGGGATCTCGGAGGACATCTCCTTTTGAGCTTCACTTACATAAAGTTAGGAAACTCCTTCGTGTCAGTTTCTGCTATGCCTAAAGCAGTTTTTTTTTTGTTTTGTAAAGGAAATTTCCAGCTTTGTGCAGATTTCTTTCACAACTTATAGGTCTTGTCCCTACTGGGCTCGACTAAAGAAACACAACCCAAAACTATACTCGCCCCCTGGACCAGCGCAACTCTTCCATTCCTTGGTGATCTCAGATCTCATGGCAGTGTTTTGTCTTGCAAGCGCTGCAGCCCATCAGTGCAGCCTCTACAGTTCCATCAGACGTAACCATGTCGTGAGATCTTTGGAGAACGGCGTTGGTCTGGGAGGTGAGAATGTTGTGAAAATGCTCTGCGACCCATACAGAGGTCATTGTGCAGGGTGGTAGGAGGTGAGCTGTGACATCACCAGTTGTGAGGGGTGGAGACTGTTATCTACTGTATATATAGAGGTGTTTTCAGTCATTGTACAGGAGGAGGAGGTGACCTGTGACATCACCTATTGTGAATGGTGGATCCTGTGTTATCTACTGTATATAGAGGTGTTAACAGCCATTGTACAGGAGGGGGAGAAGGTTAACTGTGACACCTATTCTGAATGGTGATTCCTTTGTTATCAGTCATTGTACAGTAGGAGGAGGAGAGCTGTGATATCACTTATTGTGAATGGTGGATCCTGTATTATTCAGCCTTATAATAGAGTGGGTACCTGACATCTTCTAGCTCATCCAATTCATGAAGTAATCCATGTTATGGTGCAGTACGGAGGTAACATATAGCAGCACATGTAATATGGAGCCATAGGGAATCGGAGGATCTAACATTGCCACCCTTATAGTACCCACCAGGGTTTCCTTTCTTTACCCTGGGTAAAGATCAGTATGTTAGCCTAACCCTGAGTCTAACTATCCTGGCCATGTTAGAATGGTTATTAGTTCACCCCTGGCGTTTCCCTTACAGGTTGGCAATCGCCATTAATGCCACACACTGTTCATAAACTTCAGGGACTGAAACGACTTTTGGAAATTATACATTTTAGGAAAATGTCCATCAAAAGAGGGTTGAGGTTTTCGATCTTGTCTATCCAACCACTGTGACATCTGGTTCCTTACAAGACATTAGTTTGTGGTTTCTAACATTTTTCCTCTCTCAATTCTGACTTTTGTTTTTCTTCTTGAGAATGAAAGAACATTCAGATAAAAAGATGTTCATGGAAATCCTGCGCCTCCCGATAACGCGGCCTATCACGCGCCATTGTAGGGCCTCAAAATAGACAATTTGTCCCTGACTTTTCTATGGAAAGAATGCTATCTAGCTTTGCGAATCGTTGTATTGAAAGACAAACATGGGCCCGAGTCCAGTGTAATCTAGTTTGAAAGAAAAATATTTGCTCCATCGAAAAAAACCCATAAAAAATGTAAGTGGTTTGACTTTGCACAGAGTTTATTAGGCACAATTTGCATTTCTCATCAGAAAGTAAGCAGCAGGGGTAAGAGACCTATTTATATTCCCCTCAAAACTCATAAATATCTGACGTCTTCTTCCCAAACAGCCTAAAAAGGGCCATTTTATGTAGGGAAAGGGCTATGACAACCCTGCTGACCATCACCTGGAGAACACTGGGAGGTCCATGGTGGCTTTTCTGTTGACTCTCTGTATATCCGAGACAATCCTTTGCTTATCTCGACCATCAAGTGTCCATGTAAACATGACCTTCACAACATTCGTAAGCACGAGAACGTAATAAAAAGTTAATTATAATTTCCTGCTCATTTTTATTTGTAAATCTGGCTCCAATTTGGCTTGATTTGTAAATGTTTGAAGCTGTTTACGGCCTAAAGCCGCTACAAAAATAGCAAAAAATGTCATTAGAATTGTGTAATACCGAGGCCTGTTGAGGTTGCCTACCAGCCACGCAAAATTTCTGTGTAGGGGACCACCAATTGATTCCATATAGTGGTAGGAGGAAGTTCTATGTGCAGTACAGGCTCTCTCTATATATATATATATATATATATATATATATATATATATATATATATATATATATAAAATACAAGACCTTTTGCGAAAATCTGAAAGCCACGAACAAATAGAACAAAAGGTATGTGAAAAAGGATGTTGTGGTATAATCAGGGTATGTGTAACAGTGTGTTTTGAGGACTTATCCGTAGGATGGGCCGTCAGCACTGTTCAGCTTTTTTACGGTATTAAGGTAGGAGTCTCTGAGATATGATTGCCAAAAATCAAATATTGATGGTCTATTATTTGAAAAGATCATCCAATATTCCAATCCTGGAGAACCTCTTTAATGATGATGATATTTTGAAAGTTTACGGGGTTTTTTTTTTTACATCTCTTGATAAAGACTGGATATTGGGCAGAGGCAGAGCTCAGATCTCCTTGTAGAGACTGGTCATTGGGCAGAGCCATAAGTTTAATTTCCTTTAGGACACTGGCGTTTGGGTAGACATATAATTGGGATCTCCTGGAGGATCATGAGGTAGAGGTTAAATCTTGTGGAGAACACTGTTCATTGGGCAGTAGAAGAGTTTGGATCTCATCGAGGAGTCAGGTTATAGGGCAGAGGTAGAACATGAATCTCCTAGAATAGATTCTTGATTGATGTAAGGCAGAGGTTGGACATCCATTGCTCATTGGACAGAGGCAGGAACTTGCTCTTCTTGCTTGGAGAAGACTGGCCATAGATCAGAGGCAGAACTTGGATCTCCTAGAAGAGGCTTGTCATTGGGTAAAGGCATGAGCTTGGATCTGCTGGAGACTGACCATTGGGTAGAGCGAGAACTTGGATCTCCTGGACGAGATAGATTCTTGATTGATGTAAGGCAGAGGTTGGACATCCATTGCTCATTGGACAGAGGCAGGAACTTGCTCTTCTTGCTTGGAGAAGACTGGCCATAGATCAGAGGCAGAACTTGGATCTCCTAGAAGAGGCTTGTCATTGGGTAAAGGCATGAGCTTGGATCTGCTGGAGACTGACCATTGGGTAGAGCGAGAACTTGGATCTCCTGGACGAGATAGATTCTTGATTGATGTAAGGCAGAGGTTGGACATCCATTGCTCATTGGACAGAGGCAGGAACTTGCTCTTCTTGCTTGGAGAAGACTGGCCATAGATCAGAGGCAGAACTTGGATCTCCTAGAAGAGGCTTGTCATTGGGTAAAGGCATGAGCTTGGATCTGCTGGAGACTGACCATTGGGTAGAGCGAGAACTTGGATCTCCTGGACGAGATAGATCCTTTGCACACTGACCAATCAGTGAGCTTGGTTCTCATGGAGGAGACTGGCTATTGGGCAGAGGCAGAGCTTGGATTTCCTGATAGGAATTGGTTAGTGAGCAGAGGAAGAAACTGGTCAATGAGATTGGTCATTGGGCAGAGGCAGAGCTTGGATCTCCTGACCAAGGCTGGTTAGTGAGCAGAGGTCAATGAGCTTGGTTCTCCTGGAAGAGATTGGTCTTTGGGCAAAAGCAGATATTGGATCTCCTGACCAAGACTGGTTCTTCTGGGGAAGATTGGTTATTGGGTAGTGGTAGAACTTGTATCTTTTCACTGTTCATTTTGTAAAGCCAAAGCTTTGAATAACCTTGAAGACGTTGGTTGTTAAGATCTTAAGTTCTTCAGCACAACTGCAATATGCTAAATATAAGAATTTTGAGAGATGTTTGTCCCACTTGAACACTCAGACACATGTTTACATGACTTCTTATAGCTATGTCATGAGTACAATATCCCTTTTTTGTAGATTGAATTATATTGCATGTGTACAGTCAGTGGATTTGACCATCAAAAGCTGAGGACACCTTGTAGATGGTAGATGGTGGCCAGGTCTAAACGTCCATCCTGACAAGACACAATCTGTAATCTGAGTTGGTCTTGTATCTCCTATGGCAGTTGGCAAGAGGACTAACAATTCTAACTAGACCATAACCCATATTGGACTGTGGCTGATGGCCTTAATGTAGAAGATGTCTAGTTTGCAGGGTTTGGCAAGTGTGCCGGCCCCATTTCTTCATGCCAGAAGTGTCTGAATTACATACACGCAGATTGTCAGCTATACACTACAGGTCCATATATAATCTGATATTGTCTATTTAATGTCAGCACCACGGACAGTGGCTATAATGTAGTGTTTTATCCCTGCACCAAGGCTTAAGCCAAACTGCCGGCAACATGTGAAACTGCCGTACATGTCTGTCACGGGTGTGCCTACCAGGGTAGCAGGCTCAGCAGCCCGACGGGTAAGGGAGGACATTTCAGCTGGGAATATGGTGCAGTTAATGATATACTATATGTAAGTTGGATTGGAAAATTGGATTTGGACCCAAGTTTTACCCCATGGTTTCCTGCGGCTTGTATTATCATTCTCTGTGACATTAGATATTACATTATTCCTGTGCTGAAACATCCCCATATTATTCCTGTACTGAGCATTCTACATGCCTGATACCTGTATGTGACATGTTTTCTCCCTGTGCCTTTTTTGTGAGCCATTCCTGAGCTGTGACATCACTATGTGCATTATCCATATACTGTGACATTACTATATGCTTTGTCTCTGCACTGTGACATCACTATGTGCATTATCTCTCTGCTGTGATTGTGACATGACTATGTACATAATCCATATACTGTGACATCACTTTGCATAGTAATTTTGTGACATCACTTTGCATAGTAATCATGTGTCACTGTGCCTTAAATCTGTACTGTGACATCAGTATGCATATTTTCCATGTACTAAGACATAACTGTGAGCACTAGCCTTGTTCTGTGATAACAATGTGTTTGTTTATTATCACTGTACTGTGACATCACTGTGTGTTATCCCTGTACTGTGACATTACTGTGTGTATTATTCCTTTACTGTGACATCACTGTGTATTATCCCTGTACCGTGACATCACTGTGTGTATTATCCCTGTACTGTGACATTACTGTGTATTATCCTTGTACTGTGACATTACTGTGTATTATCCCTGTACTGTGACATCGCTGTGTGTATTATCCCTGTACTGTGACATCGCTGTGTATTATCCCTGTACCGTGACATCACTGTGTGTATTATCCCTGTACTGTGACATCACTGTGTGTATTATCCCTGTACTGTGACATCACTGTGTGTATTATCCCTGTACTGTGACATTACTGTGTATTATCCTTGTACTGTGACATCGCTGCGTGTATTATCCCTGTACTGTGACATCACTGTGTGTTATCCCTGTACCGGGACATCGCCGCGTGTGTTATCCCTGTACCGTGACATCGCCGCGTGTGCTATCCCTGTACCGGGACATCGCCGCGTGTGCTATCCCTGTACCGGGACATCGCCGCGTGTGTTATCCCTGTACCGTGACATCGCCGCGTGTGCTATCCCTGTACCGGGACATCGCCGCGTGTGCTATCCCTGTACCGGGACATCGCCGCGTGTGTTATCCCTGTACCGGGACATCGCCGCGTGTGTTATCCCTGTACCGTGACATCGCCGCGTGTGCTATCCCTGTACCGGGACATCGCCGCGTGTGCTATCCCTGTACCGGGACATCGCCGCGTGTGTTATCCCTGTACCGTGACATCGCCGCGTGTGCTATCCCTGTACCGGGACATCGCCGCGTGTGTTATCCCTGTACCGTGACATCGCCGCGTGTGCTATCCCTGTACCGGGACATCGCCGCGTGTGCTATCCCTGTACCGGGACATCGCCGCGTGTGCTATCCCTGTACCGGGACATCGCCGCGTGTGTTATCCCTGTACCGTGACATCGCCGCGTGTGCTATCCCTGTACCGTGACATCGCCGCGTGTGCTATCCCTGTACCGGGACATCGCCGCGTGTGCTATCCCTGTACCGGGACATCGCCGCGTGTGCTATCCCTGTACCGGGACATCGCCGCGTGTGCTATCCCTGTACCGGGACATCGCCGCGTGTGCTATCCCTGTACCGGGACATCGCCGCTTTTGTTATCCCTGTACCGGGACATTGTAATTTGCCAGAGAAGATGATGATGGCTAGTCGTCAGCACTGAGAAAGGCTTGTAGACTCCAGTGGCACGGCTTGTGGGCTCACATGGCTTCTACTGGGTGTCGGAGGGGTGGCTACAAGACACTGAGCCTTGTCCAGAGTATTTAGATACAGGCACGGGTCTGTGAACTGAAATTTTGCTCAAGATGAAGGAAAACCAGGTTACGTCTCCTCAGTTAGCCGCGACGTTGTGCTGCCTGCCAATGATGGCGCTGCTGGTTCTCCCCTTGTGTTGGCGGCTCTGCGGTTACTTAATGTGAATTACTATGATCAAGATGTTAGATGTTGAGAAAATGCTTCTGACATTGTCCTATGTGATCAGATGAAAGTGCAACAAAACATGAAGGGAAAATACAAAACAGATTATTGTCCCTTTCAATTGTGGTTTGCACGCATGTTATGTGTCAGAAATGCTTTAAGTTACACAATCCAGACTCTGCGAGGCCCGTCCAGGCATTGTATGCTAAAAATGGGACCGCAGCAGAGAATACGGGGGCAAGGAACACAAAAAGGCATGTGTCCCCTACAGGCATCCTAATGATAAAGCTAGGGGTCATAGGGGCCACCAGAACATTCGGTAAGGATCCTCGATGCCCTGACACTAGGGCTTCAGGTCCAAGTCCAGGATTTAGCTTCATGGTGACTCCTTTTAAAGGGTTATTCACCTGGTCCTTGGTGGTTGGACAGATCCTAAAAACATTAGAGAGAAGCAATGAGTGGCATGGGACTGCTGGAAAAAGTTTGAACGCTGCACTCGGCGTTTAGAAGCGTTTTGCAATTTTACCCATTTACGAAAATGAGACAACTCCTTTATAATTATCTCAGCTTGGGGTTAGTGTAAAATGTAGGTCAGGTCAAGGTCGGATACACATTCACATATACATATTGTCGCATTATATTAGGGTTTTACATAGGACTGCGTCTAAGCATGTAGACATTCCCTTTCGCCACTCTAAGCCTCGTGCGCGATATTTAATGAGACGTTCCAGCAGATTCCACATGTAGTTGTCCTCAAAAGTCCTTTTCTCCTAGGAATACAGCGAACATAGGAGGCGTACGACGAGCCCTGAAATGTTGCATCAGGCGGCACAAGGAGCACAACGTTGAGCTTTGGCCTCCAAACAACATTCCTTTATGTGAAATAATTCCAGATAGCGTGCTAAATCTCCCAGTGTTTCACCAGTAAACTCTACATTCAGCCGCTTTCTATAAAATAATTCCCGACACTTCCTTCATAGAGATTTTCTTCAGCACAGATTGAACTCGGGTTTCGGGCTCCTTAATGCCACCTCTGTTCCCGGTAGGACGAGAATTCCTTAAATGCTGTTTTCATTTCTTGATCAGTATTCTGGAATGGAATCGTTCTCGGTCCTGGTTACTAGTCACCAAGGCCCATATTGTCCCTAATTAACCCTATTCAACTTACAAAACATGGACGCCATACCTCCTGGTACCTCCATTAACATAAGAATTCAAAGACATGTAGCAATGTAAGGTTTTAAGGGGCGCTCCATTTTGGACAACTTCTTTTTTGTTGGAAATGTTTCCCCCAACAATAAGTTGATGACATGGTGGTATATCTATATAGACCTCTATGTACATACACTATATGGAGAAAACACTTGGGACCCAAACACATTACACCTCCAGGGGCTTTTCTCACCTCCCATTCTCCATCCATAGGCATTAATATGGGGTCAGCCTTCTGCAAATATAACAACTTCCAATCTACAAGATTTTGGTGGCGTCTTGGGGATTTTTGCCCCTTTATCAAGAAGAGCATTTGTGAGGTCAAACCCTGATGTTGGGGGGGGCCGGGCTCACAATCTCCATTATTGGTGTTGGATGGGGCTCTGTGCGGCCGCTCTTGTTCTTTCCTCCTTGTCTGTATGGACTTTGCACGCTGGGCACAGTCATAGGGAAAAGGCTTGTCCCCAAACTGTTCTCACGCAAAGCTGAAGCTAATTGTGCACCATGTCTTGTGCTCAAGATTAAGATTTCTCTTCACTTGAACGAAGGGCCTGAGGCCGCCCCCTGACAACAGCCCATAGCATTATCCTCCTCCACCATCTGTACAGCGGGCACAATGCAGTCAGGGGGTAACGTCCTCCTAGAATCACCAAACCCAGACTCCTTCATCAGACCAGATAGAGAAGTGCGATCCGCCACTGCACAGAACATGTATCCTCCAGAGTCCAGTTGTGACGGCTCTAGACTACTCCATCTGACTCGCAGCATTGTGCTTGGTCATGTATGGCTGCATGCAGCTGCTCGGCCATGAGGCTCCCGGCAGGGGGTGCAGTGTTTGTGCTGATGTTATACCAGAGGAGGTCTGGACTCTTCAGTTATGGGGTTAGCAAAGTGGTGGTGACACTTCTGCTTTCTGCTCCTCAGCACTCGGCCCCCCTCTCTGTAATGTTATGGGGTCTCCACTTCGTGGCTTCTTCCATTTCTCAATAATATTTCTCGCAGATGATGGGGTGAGATTCAGGAGGAAGAAATGTCATGGAAGGAATTGTTACACCGGTGACTTGCTGGATGTTTTACACAAGGACGCAAGGGGCCGGATATTATACTCAGAGGGGAAATGGGGCCTGATGTTATACACCGGGGCAGGTGGCAATGGGGCTGGAAGTTATACTATAGTGGCAGTGGTGCCGGATGATTTGATATACTCCAGGGGGCAGTGGGGCTGAATTTTATACACTGGAGTCCAAGGGGGCAGGATGTTGTATACTAGGCGTGAGGGGCTGGGGGTCAATGGGACTGGAAGTTATACTTCTGGGGCAATGGTGCTGAATGTTATACTTTGGGGGCAATGGGGCCAGATGTAATACACCAGGGGTAATGTGGCCGGATGTTATGCTTCGGGGGCAATGGGGCTGGATGTAATACACCAGGGGCAGTGTGGCCGGATGTTATACTCCTGGGGCAATGAGGCCTGATTTTATACACCGGGGGCAGTGGGGTCGGATGATATCCGGCCCAATTGCCCCCTGCAGTATGTTATACACCAGGGGCAATGGTGACAGATGTAATACATCGGGGAAGTGGGGTCGGATGTAATACACCAGGGGCAATGGTGCAGGATATTATACTCCGGGGGCAATATGGCTGGATGTTATACACCAGGGGCAATGTGGCCGGATGTTATTCTCAGGGGGAAATGAGGCTGAATGATAAATTTGAATTCAGTGTTTAAGACGTGTATTAATGCTTTATGTATACAGTGCACAGTGTGTGTGAATGGTATTGGCCGCTTTTCTTGTGACTTGTGATGCACTTTTATTACGGTTTGTTAGTTTTTGTTTCTTTGGCCGTTACTACTCCTCTTTGGGAGCTCGTTTTTAGCACCGAGCTCTTACCTCACTTCGAGTCGCCGGCATTAATCAGATTCGTTTACAGCTTCATTGCGTCTCACTTAAACAGACCCACCCCATAGACCAAAGTTTATTTAACGTGTTTTCATTCTGCACGTCCAACTCCATTAAATCCCGCTCTGTGTCATCCCAGCGAGCTCCATTCCTCGGATCGCATGCCTGAAATGCAGGATGCCGGGAATGAATTAAAACGGCCACCAGGGATCGCCAGAGAAACCACAAAAACCAAACGAAATGAGAAGCATAATAACGCCTTCATCTGTCGGAATTTCTGACAAGTAAAACAAAAAAAGAGGTTTATTCTTGCGAGAGGTGGATGCGCCGTTTTGTGTACGCCACATGATGACCCCAGGTCGAAAAACGAATGAAACAAAGTAATTAGGCGAAGCGCAAAAGTAGCATAAACCTTTATTATGTGAGGTTAGCAAAGCAAACCGCAGGACATACAGCCAGTTTGCCTTAGGTTTAGTGGTATGTGATGCACTTCCAGTCACTGCTTTCTTATTCATTGGCTTCTGTGTAAATGTGGAGAGAAGGCTCTTAAAGGGACACTAAAAGGCAAAAAATTATTCATGCAACTTTTTCATGGTTTCCGTATTTTTGATTCTTTTTTGCATTTTATTGCAATCCAAAAGGTGACAATACTTGTCCACAAATAAAAAAAACTTGTCTACATGTGTCCTAGAAAGCAGCCATTTTGTCTCTGATTTCATTAAATGCAATGTCCAAGTAGTGGACAACCCCTTTAAGGAGGAAAGAGGGGTAGAACTGATTTGAGTTAGATGATACTTTGCAGAATAACTTAAAAGGTGCTATTACTCATCTGGTGCGGTGGATCCTTGAAGTCTTTGGTCCGGATGAGCAGTTGTTGTGCAGCGCGGACAAAAGATGTTGGTGCAGCAGGAAGATCCAGACTGAACAGCAGAAGCGATAGCGGCAGAACATCAAAAAGGAGGCGCAAAGGAAATAATGGGATTCAATGAAGCAGAATTAAGTTTAGACAGTGATCTAGGAGAAATGAGCTTGCCACAAAGTCTGATTCAGAGCTGGCAGTGGCACAGCAGAGCTGATACAGTGATAGCAGAGCTAAGTTTGTCACAGAGTCTAGTGTAGAGATGGCAGTAGAGTTTACTCACTGGTATCATAGCTATGTTTGTCACAGATTCCACTGGCAGCGGTATGGTAAAGTTGACTCAGTGATGTAGCAGAACTGAGTTTGTCACAGAGTCCAATATAGAGCTGGCAGCGGTATAGCAAAGTTAACTCATTGACATAGCAGAGCTGACTTTGTCACAGAGTCCAGTATAGCTGAGTTGGGTTTATCAAAGGTTTTTGTGATGTACAACTGGCTAGCAGTATAGCAGATCTGGCTTTGTCATGAAGTCGTAGATCAGACGCTGTCCATGGTAGCGGCATGGCTGTCACAATCTGAATACTCAGATGGTGAACCACTACCTGAGCTGGCCTAAATGACCTGGAGGCAAGATGATGGCTATCATCACAACCTAATGTGTCCAGGACCAACCAGAAAGAGCCAACGGCAGGAGGAGGGAGGAGGAGGACACGGCGCCTAGATCCAGGAGAGGCAAGTAATAAAAGGGATAGTCCATGCATGCAGTCTCTGGCAATAAGCAGATTATAATATCTCACTGATGAATCATATTTCATTTAGGAAAGAATCTAGTGTCAGATTATTTCCTTACAGCACCTCTACGTAGGAAATTAAGTATTGCACAGGCAGGTCCTCCAAAGACTATCTTGGTAACTGAAAGCCACTTTGGGGGTCTCTATTATTTATAATTTGCCAATAGAGTAGTGCAAGAGTGACCACCCAATTTATGTATCTGGGCACCATTTAATAATATCTACCACTTCCTCTCAAATTGCCATTTACAGTGCCAGGTCTCACATGGAACTTCAACCACTTAATCCTCTTCAGTAATGTCTGTTATTACACACAATAG
The DNA here is from genome assembly GCF_039654945.1 of Dendrobates tinctorius. Taxonomy (NCBI): domain Eukaryota; kingdom Metazoa; phylum Chordata; class Amphibia; order Anura; family Dendrobatidae; genus Dendrobates; species Dendrobates tinctorius. Next base: position 8,069,565 of record NW_027361803.1, on the reverse strand, counting down.
GTGGACGAGCTGCCATAAGAGTATACAGTATCCACTCATGGTCACAGTGGACTCGCCGAAAACATGGATATCAGCGGGGTCACTGATGCCTGTACATGTATATGGAGGTAATAGGTCACTGATGCCTGTACATGTATATGGAGGTAATAGGTCACTGATGCCTGTACATGTATATGGATGTAATGGGTTACTGATGCCTGTACATGTATATGGAGGTAATAGGTCACTGATGCCTGTACATGTATATGGAGGTAATAGGTCACTGATGCCTGTACATGTATATGGAGGTAATAGGTCACTGATGCCTGTACATGTATATGGAGGTTATGGGTCACTGATGCCTGCACATGTATATGGAGGTTATGGGTCACTGATGCCTGTACATGTATATGGAGGTAATAGGTCACTGATGCCTGTACATGTATATGGAGGTAATAGGTCACTGATGCCTGTACATGTATATGGAGGTTATGGGTCACTGATGCCTGTACATGTATATGGAGGTTATGGGTCGCTGATGCCTGTACGTGTATATGGAGGTAATAGGTCACTGATGCCTGTACATGTATATGGATGTAATGGGTTACTGATGCCTGTACATGTATATGGAGGTAATAGGTCACTGATGCCTGTACGTGTATATGGAGGTTATGGGTCGCTGATGCCTGTACGTGTATATGGAGGTAATAGGTCGCTGATGCCTGTACGTGTATATGGAGGTAATAGGTCGCTGATTCCTGTACGTGTATATGGAGGTAATAGGTCGCTGATGCCTGTACGTGTATATGGAGGTAATAGGTCGCTGATGCCTGTACGTGTATATGGAGGTAATGGGTCACTGATGCCTGTACGTGTATATGGAGGTAATGGGTCACTGATGCCTGTACGTGTATATGGAGGTAATGGGTCACTGATGCCTGTACGTGTATGTGGAGGTAATGGGTTACTGGTCTTGTGCCCGCAGCGGCCTCTCATTGGGAAGTCTGATGCACCCCTAATGAATAGTCATGGTGGGAAACTGAACGTCCCATTAATTCCTTCTCCACGTGACTGCTCTCATTATACACGGCACATTAGGCAGCGCCTGGTTACACTGTACTTTTTCTTATATTCGTCGGTGCCAGTCTGCACAACAGAGACTTGGCCGGACAGGACGCAGTTTCGTGCATTTACTACAATATGGAAATCTGTTTAACATTCAAAAATCACTTTGCAAGGAAAACGATAACCAAGGAACAAATAGGAGGAAAAGTCCCACAGATCTGCCCCAAAGTGCTCCAGATACTCAGCAGGGATGACATCAATCATCCATATAATAACAATGGTCATCCTAAAATCTGTACTCATCCCAAACCTGTCTTCTGCTGGTACTTCTCCATTTTGCCTCTAGTGTGGTAAACTTTTGCTTTTGGTGACATAATTTCTGTATGACAGACCCTATGATGTTTGGGACACAAGGCATTATGGTGCCAGGCATCTTCACCTGCCCATTTTCCAGGTCCATGGACAAATCTATGTGGAAAGGAGGATACTTTTGTCTAATTCCATTGCTGGGAGAAGGTTGAAGTACTGGAATGGCAGATTCAGGGTACATACATCCCATAGACATGACTAATTGGCCAATTGTTAATGATTTTTCAATGGAAAAGGAGATGTCGTAGCCAGACACCTCCCAGGGAACAAAAGGGTTGGACAATTGAAATCATACAGCCCAACCCTTATCGTCCTCGATGGATGGCGAGTCTGGAGACCTGCAAACAATTTAGATGTTTTGCTGATCCCACGGCTATCTTTGAGTTTGGACAACATTATTGTAATGTGTACGGGGGGCATGAAGGGGTTGTCTGGAGCCACTCACTTCTACTTTGGAGATGAATGGTGCCGATGGCACAAATGGCCGGTATCGTGCATGTGTCTTATTCTAATTGACAGGGCGCACTGTGCACACTTCAGTTTACCAGGGGACCTTCTTTGTGATGAAGTATTGAAAAGACTGAATGGAAGCAAAGATTGTGAACCTTCAGGTCAGGGGACAAGTGTCACGGGTGTGTCAGAGGCTGCTCGGCGATAGGTGCAGAACCTATATAGGGACGTTAGGACAGACAGGGTGATATTAGATCTGCCTAGGGGTCTCCACTACCCCCTTCCCTAGTGTTGGGTTCCCTTCCACTTATCCCTTCGTATTGCACTTAGTCTTTCCTATACTGTGCGTGACACCAAGACAACATTTGGGGCTCCATTTTCTTTCCACTATGGAAGAGCCATGACTCCTGTAAAAGTAAATGGAGTGAGCTGTACAGTCACCATTGCATTTATTCTCTGCTGGAGACGCAACGGGGTTCTGGGGATCCCAATACTTGAGATACATATGTAGCAAATGCCATTTTTCCCACTTTAGAGCACTAAGTCAGTAGTGTGGGCCATCAAGCCAACTACGTAGCGCCATATTACAAGGGCTGTGCCAAACAAATAATTGACAGTTTGTGATGGATCATTGAAAAAGTTGTATAGCTGTAGACTCGGGTCCCACATACATCATGGAAGGGAATACCCCGCGTCTGACTTTCGGACCCCTGATGGCTGCAGTCTACCCCTTTGATAAAGTTGCAGGTTTCCTATGACTCCCGCCGAAGCACGGCTGATTAGTCTAGTCACCATGACCTACGTAGCAGCCATTACGGTATTACCAGCCCCAAATCACCGAGGCAGGATGAATAAGTGGCGGCTTTTGTACTCCCTTCATGTGTAACAGAATTGAGGGTATTTTTCCACTCGGCCAGAGAATAATTTGTCCCCATAAATAGACCCTTTCATTAGTTAGAGTGTTGCGCTAATTGTGTTGGAAAGTACAAAAGCCGACCACAAGCGGGCGAGAGAATAACGCACCATGGTAACTCTGTAGGGATATAAATTATTTCAACTGCTAAACCAAAGGACAAAAGCTTAAGTAAGATTCAGTGACCCAAGTGTGCTGGGCAGCAGGAGGCAAGATGGTAACACCAAGAACCACAGCTTTACAGGCTCTGCAGAGTTACATCTTTACATTAATGACCATTCCCCTTTTTTAAAGTCACAAAACTGTGTAAGTCACGTTACTAGAGATTATAAAATGGCAAACAGTGCCACTCTCATGCACTGGCTTTGGCTGGTATTGCAGCTCAGCCCTATTCTAGCAATACCAGACACAGCAAATGGACACGAGGGGTGCTTTTGCTGCTCAAGTAGCAAAATTTACACAGGGTAGCACAGGGTCTCCTTTCTTAGAGCTGCAGTTTTTCTCCACAGCTGCTCTTCCTTCTGAACTTCTTAATGGAATACACCTCTGAGTAAACACTGATTCACAGGATAGATGATGATTTCTAGAATGGTTGCTTGTCAAACTGCTAGGACCCCCTCAGATCACCAGAATGGGGCACGTTTGTTCCCTTTCATGAATGGACTTGCTCTATGAAAAAAGAGACCAGATGGAGCTTGTAAGCTCAGTGTTCCTTGCCTAGGAGACTGGCCACCGCTAATAAACTTCAGAGGTGGCCAGTAACCTAGGAAACAAGCTGTAAGCCATAAAATTAAAAATCCTTTCTGAAGATTTCAACAAGTAAATTACGAAGTTTCTGCTTGCTGTTATTTTGATACAATCACAGTATTCTCTGCTGCAGTTCAAGCAGAGCTTGGAATGCTGAACTCTGTATAACCCCGCCCACACCTCTGGCAGATTTTTGTGTGCACTGTGTATAGGCAGAACGCTGACAATTTGTTTTGGGGGGGCGTGGTTGGACCAGGAGGCAGGAGACTGACTGACTGATTCCTTTGGCGGACCTAGCTTGGTTGAGCATTACATGGACACCTCAATGATTTTAATGTGAATGTTGTAATTCTTTAGTTTACCTGCGATGAAGCTGAAGAAAGACGAAACACTTTGTTCGCTAAGAAGTTACAGCTGAACGATTGGAACTTTCCATATTCTTCATTTTTGTCATTTCCTATCAGTGCGCTCAAAGTGGGAAATTGTCGTGATGAGCTCGAGTCAGAGACCTCGTCCACAGAAAGTAGACATTAGACAATGCATTTATCGCAGACGACTTTCTGCATTTCTAAGTCAAGTGTCAGGAAAGCTTTCACTTTTTTGACTCTTGAGTAGACAATGGAGCACATTTATTGAGAAGCGATATTCATTAAGAGCTCGTGAGCCGGGAAGCGGGGAATTACTGTGACCCTACTGGTAAAAGCTCTGCCGTGGGTTTAGGCTCCGCTCGTAGTGATTATCAGTGTGTGATCAAACAAGGCTGGAGGAGGATCACAGAGGAACAGCTTGGGATGATTATGAAGCCATGTTATAAAGGAGAAGAAAAGCCTTTTATCTTTTTTCCTTCTTGGCCCCCATAGAGTGGAAATATTGAAATGTAAAATGTTTTCATGCTTTTGTACTGGTGCACATTCCGAAAAAGATTTATGCCCGTGGGCAAAGTTTACGGAATCTCCATGCGAATCCATAATTTGGCATCCATAATCTTTTTATTTCTGTGCGACTTCTAGAGGTGCAAGTATACACGTAGGAGTCACACTCAGGTCCTGAGGGGACTTGGATCCTCTCTGCTCAAGAAGACTCTAGTATTAAGGTAGGAGTCCATATGCCTGAGAATACACTTTCTATTCAGAGGCCGTAATCTCGCACTCTATTGATGGGTAGCAACAAGCGGAGATGGAATGAATGATTTACTACGGAGTTTCAAGATGGAAAGCTTCAACATGGGACTACTACTCAACACAAAGAAGACAAACAAACATATCGACCACTGCCAAGTACGACCGGGACACATTTGAGATGGACGGTGACGAACTGGAAGTTGTAAAGGACTTGGATCTAATCGGATCAATGATAACGCAAGATGCAACGACTACACCGGAAGTCAATAGGAGAAGGGCTATGGTCAAATCAACAATGAAGACACTGGACAAGGTCTTCAAAGCAAGGAACATTTCATAGGCTCGTACATAGTCATACATACGGATTTGAAACCTGGGCGATTAAGAAATAAGACAGAAGAAGAATTGACTCCTTCAAAATGTGAAGCTGGAGAAAATTTTGGGACAAATCAAGCCAGACATGTTCCTTTAAAGCAAGGATCACCAACCTACGACTTGCCTACTTTGGACACATCATACGAAGAGAGCAATCACTGGACACTGGAGAAGGACATCATGGGAAAAATAGAAGGAACAAGTCAAAGATGAAGACCAGCAACCTGATGGCTTGATACTATCAAGATAATGACTGAGAAGACCCTGGTGGACCAATCTAGGCTTGCTCAAGATCGATCTCCCTACAAAGCGTTCATCCGTCAAGTCGCCATGGCTCGAGATCAAACCGAAGGCAGTTAAACTAAAAAAAAAAAAAAAATCTTATCCATTTAGTGTATATAATGCCCTGTGAGCTTAACAGCCTGGACTTCATTACCGATGTGTAAAGGACGAGCTGCCCCCTTTTCCCTTTGTGTCGGGGTCCCATTGTGTTAGCCATGCCCCTATATTAAGCACGTCCTCACAGACAGATATGAGGATTGTATATTGTAGGACATTTACATTCTAGATGCATTGAGTCCACATTTTCTACCAGACATGGAAAAGTCTCCACGTGCTCCATATATAGCCGTATACCATCCAGGGCAGTAATAAATACTGGGGAACGGTTTTCTCTGCCATCAGTGTTCATACAGATTGCAATGAGCAGACGTATCCTGGTCTGGTGATCATAAGCATACCCGGGATAAGACCTCTCATGGCATTTCCCATGATGTTACAAAGTAGTTAACCCTGAATCCCTGTGAAGTGGCAGATATTTTGTCTGCTGGCGTATCCGTGGGAAAATGCAGCAAAAAATGTTTGGCAATAAATTAAAAGTAATGTGGAACCAAGGCATAACATCCACGCCCCGCCTGGGGTAACCGCATAGACCTACAGTATTCGGACGTAACTTTGCAGAACTTGCACCCACATTAGTGTATTTTGCAGGGTGCAATTCTTCAGTATCCGCTTGATGTTATTTCCAGGTGACCAATAACTCCATCAGTGCTACAGTGATGTTTAATAAGGGGTCAAAGGAGTTGTCCCATGAGGACCACCAGCTTCTTATAACCTAAAGCATGTAGGCAACCGGGAGGAGGTATGTTAAAAATATGACCTTTGGGAGAAGCTAAGTACCTAGAAGTAATTTTATACTCTTACCCTGGGCTGCTTGCTGTAGTTTTGATAAAATCAGTGTTTTATCAGCAGAAGATTATCTCTAGAGGACTAGTAAACCTGCTGCCAGATAGTCCAACCCCGCCCCCACCACTGATTTGGCAGCTTTCTGCCTGTGCAAAAGTGAACACAGAAAGCAGCCAATCAGTGGTTTTGGGGGGTGGGGCTATACCGATCTGAGCATTCAGAGAACTGATATCTGCAGCAGATAAAACAGGGATTACCTGCAGAGAAACTTTTCTTGCCATTCTATGACGTATTAACGTATGCACCCAAGCTCGTTCAGTGTCGGAGGCTGGAATGGCAGAAATGTGTGACTATCGCTTTAAAATAAGCTTTGCTTGGAATTAATATTTAGAGACATGTAGCAACATATTCCTAATACCTGGTAATACCCGAGTCTGTGCGATTATTAGAGATTACTCAATGCAGAGGCTTTATGTAATGTAATCCTATTGACAATATGGAATTGACATGAAATCCTTTAAGGGTCAATTATTCCTCATCACGTGCTCCTAAAGAAGTCGTCCACTAAAGCAGAACTCCATCAGGTCTTGTCCCCAGTGGGGCTCCCAATATAAAGCTTTCCTCCCACACACTTGCGCTAATTTCATGGTAAACTAGATAACAAATCAGAAAGTTTTTGAGGTTTGGAAAGATGATGAAAGAATGTACAAAAAATGATGAATTCATGAGTTAGTTTGACAAATGTATAGGTAAGCAGCCTGGAATATGGGAAATGCTGCTCTGTTATAAATCATGGGGGAAGCAGAGGAAGAGAAAAGATGAAAAAGAGAGATAAGAGATGAAGGGAAGGTAGAAGAGGGGAGAAAAAATAAAAAGGGAAGAAAAAGGAAAGAAGGAACAGAGAAATGGGCATGAAAGGAGAGGTAAAAGGGTAGAGGAAGAATGGGAGACGAAGAGAGGGAAGGAAATGAGGAAAATGGGAGAAGAGCGTAAAAGAGAAGAGGAAAATGGGAAAGATATTAAAGGAAAAGAGAGAATGAGAGAAGAGAGTAAAGGAAAAGAGGAAGAATGGGTGAGTAAATGAAAAGGGAGAAGTGTAATGAGGGAGAGAATGGGGTAAGTGGGTAGAAGATGATTAGAAGATAAGGTGAGGAAACTTTTAAAGAATGCAGAAGAGGGAAAAAGGTTTGTAAGGGGATGTGAGTAATGGTAGAAGAATGGGAGATGAGGAGAATCGAGGAATATAGAATGAAATAGATGCGAAGAGAGTGTAAGAGGAGAGCGGGCAAGGATAAAGGCGTAGAGAAAGGGAAAAGTGGTATGGCAGGAAGGTAGAGTATAGGTGCAGAGAATGAAAGAGGGGAATGGAAAGAAGGTAAGGAGAAGAGAACGAGGTGAAAATGTAAATGGATAGAGGAAGAGGGGAAGAGAGTGGAGGAAGGGAGTAAAAGGGTAGATGAAGATGGCTATGGTGTAGAGGTTGGGGAAGAAAAAGAAAGGGAATTGTGGTGAAGGAGAGAGAGCGATTAAAGGAGAAAGAAAACCGAAGGCAACGTTTTCAGGAAAAAGGAAAGCGGGTGAATGGAGGGGGAGAGAGAACGTACGAGAAAGAGAAATGGAACTGAGGAATATTGGAAAGAAGAAAAAAAATAGAGGGAAAAAGAGAGCAAAAGGTGGTTAGGTGGGGAGTGGATTAAGGTAGGAGCAAAGAAAGATGGGAAGTGGAAAAAATGAAAATATAAAGTAGGAGAATAAGATAAGTTGAAAAATTGAAAGAAATGGGGGGGGGGAAGGAAAAGTATAAAGAGATTGTCCGCTTTGTAGCACTTAGACATGACAGGTTCATGTATGATCTTCGGCCCCTTTCAGTTGCAGCCACATGAGCGCAGATAACACTTGTCTCCGTTCTCCAGCTGCGTTCCACCCTTATTCCCTATCTTTATCATTTCCTCCTCGATGTGCGTGTCATGTACGGGTTCTCCTATTGCTAGTACTGGTCCAGTGCCAGCACGGGTGACGTATGTTTAGCCGCGCTGAATGCACTCAGCACATGGCGATGACAATGCGAGGCGATGTGTAGGGGGGCATTTATTTACTCAAGGAAGCAAAGATCTGGAAAGGATGTCTAGGAACACAATGTATCAGAGATAAATGCAGCATTTGAAGAATCTCTAATTCTGTTATGTATTTCGACTCCTGGGGAAGTTTCTAAGGAAATTGGATAAAAGGTCGACCATAAAAAAGTGATATGATCCACCAGGTCTTCTCTTATAAGTACATCAAGCCTTTTTCAGACTTTGTTCCTTTTTTTAGGATATGTTTCTGCAGTGCATAACCCCATAAAAACTATACTGTACCCCTGCAGGGGAAATGTAGTATTGCATGCTGACTATTCAATTGCATGACCATGTAATATTTGGGGGTAGGGCATCTGGGTCTTGTTATTGAGTAGATGGGTTTCCTAATTTGTGATTCCCCCTCCGAACATCTTAGTATGGTTTCTGGAAAGGAGTTGGCTTCATGAACTTTTCCTGGGAAAGAAGGGCATTAGGGGCCAAACAAGACCCCAGTGTTGTCCCCAATTCTCTCAGATTTGGCCGATCTGCATTACTGCACAACAAGGCAAATTTACTATTTAGGAAACAGGGAAAGAAGGATGAGAGGCCATATTTTCTGCATTATATATCTGCCATCTAGTATATAGTATAACGATTGTCAAGGCAAACTCAGCTCTGCTACATCAGTCATAAGAAGCTGGAATGTAGGAATGTGTGTGAATTGGTGACTCCCCTGGAGATGTGTTCTGTGGACAATCACATAAGTCAGTGTCAATCACCGGTCACTCCACTTTCCATGATCTGGTCTTCTGTTGGGGTGTTCTGGTGTTTTGGGATCTCTTGTCAGTTGCCTAAAGTGAGATGTCTGGAGGATGTTGAAGTGTTTTCTTGGCAGCGCTGAGCAGAATGCGATTGTGCAGAACAGTCCGTCTAATTCTTCATCTGGTCTGAAGATATTACGTTGAGTTGAAACCAGAATCGGCAATCATCGAGTGGGAGCCATCATTACACGGGCAAAAATGGATGAATAAGAATAAGGAGAATGATTGTGTCTGCTTAGGATGTATTGTAAGGCCGCTCAGCGTTCCCGGATCTCCATTTGCTGTCAGTGGCCAGAGATCCGGGAGCTGCGTACATCTATCTGTGTGGATAGCATTGCTATCCTGCCTTTTACTTTGTTTCCATCTGTTCAACAGCGCTGTCATTAAAGACCTCCTAAAAGGTGTCATGAAAAACAATAAAGTTTATAAATCCTGATTTAAATGGAGATTAATGTTCCAAAAGACTTTGCATAAATCAATAGTGCAACAGAATATAAGGCTGTGTTCACATGCCAAGCAATCATCCAACAGCGGACACAACTGGATACGTTTTTCTTACATTTCAAAAGGATCCTTCTTTTGCTTACGGGATCAGTTTCAAATGGAAGTAAATGGCTGGCTACTTAAAGGATCCGGTTTCCATAGACTTCAGTGTATAAAAAATCCATATCCAGTTGATGTCAGTTTTTTTTAGCAGTTCAAAAGAATTGTATCTACACTACTTTTTGGTCATCGGATTGCTCCTGGATCCGTTCTGACGGATGGTTACTGGCATGTGAGCATAGCCTAGGAAGGATGGTAATGTATGTTATCATAGAGATCTGCTTGTTTCATAGCTCACAAGCCACTTCTTCCCTTCTCCTATGCCTTCTGAACTCCTCATTCACAAAACTGCTAAACTATGTCTTTAAGTTAGACTGGCATCCCACTGAGAGATCAGTTTTTAGCTGCCTATTGAAGTCTATGGAAAGGAGAGCTGGATTCACAGCTACATTGCTCAGTACTGCTGTATAATATCCTATGTGCTTCTACTTCTGAACTAGTACTGCATAGACACAGGAGAGCAGTAATCTCTCATTTCTGTGTGTGCTGTGTATGGGAGACATCATAGCAGCGAGTCTCTACCCACCAGCTCAGACACAATTAATAATTAGAGAGCGAGCCTGCAGTGGGGAAAACTGATGCAGGATGCAAGTCATATAATGGCCAGGCTAAAGTGTTATTCCTCATGTACATGTGACAAGGTACCTGAAACCAAATGTCCACTTTCAATATGTAATGTTGTAATGAAACCCTCACTTTATATGTAGTTGGAGGATCTCTACAAGGTTGTGCTCACCGATACCATCTTCTCTTCCAGGTCAACATGTTTGTGGAAGGTTTCCATGATGCCATCATCCTTTACGCGCTGGCGTTACATGAACTGGTGCGGAGTGGTTTTAGCAAAAAAGATGGAGAGAAACTCGTTCAGCGGATGTGGAACAGAACGTATGAAGGTAGAATTCATGAAGGAGCCAGACGTTGTTCTTCTGTCATTGGCTTTACTGTCTTCTGGCTTTGTGACATTGGTGGTAACCTATAGGGAAACTGTGACCTCATTTAATGTCAATATAGAGAAGGGCAGCCAGGGAATATCAGGGTCTCGGCAGCGGCTTTGGAGCCCATCATCTATTGAAGAACTAGGCCCCTCACTTTGCCTTTAGTCATCCATGTACCATGTTGATGAGACTCGGATACAATCCTAAGGTATCAATTAGTACAAGTAAAATGACCAATTCAGCTCTTACATCTGCCCCAAAAATGGACACACGTGTACAGCAGAACTTACCTGCCTTACAATAACTCCTCCTGGTCAGAGTCTATCAGCAAGACAACTTGGAAAATGTTCCAAGGAATTCCAGAAATCTGTCTCAAGCTCACATTTTTACTGGCTTTTCAAAAAGGGCAGTCATAGAAACATCGATGTTTCGCACTATACATTTTTTTTTTTTTACTTTTGTTATGTGGGGTGGAAAGTTAGGGGAACAGATTTTTTTAAACTTTGCATATGCAGGGCAAAAAAACGAGAAATCAACTTTTGCTTAAAATCTAAGAAGGTTTCCTAGGTCCCCCCATGTGTGATCCAGGAGAGCCTGCCTTTCCTGATTTCGGCCCCTGGGTGCATCTTGGAGCACCTAATGGCTTTTTTTGGACAAGCGTCACCGAGGTCTGTTGTACTACACTCGTGTATGGAGGATACATCCTGGATATAGAAAGCTTCTTATCTCGGGACACATCTTAATTACTATGGTGCAAAGAATGGAGGTTGCCGTACACACTGGAGGCCTCCATCACTCCATACCTGCATCCTGGGAAAAGTATTCAGAGACGGAAATATGATGAAAATGCATTCATAGACATAATATAACAGGTCAAGGATAGCGGCAGTAGAGGGGAGGTTATGCCACAGTCCTGAGTGTACTAGGGACATTGGCACCATGGGCATGCATGGCTCAGTGGCACCAGAGATGAGGATAGCCAGAGGCACTGGGATTGAGAATGCAAAGTGCCATGATGTTGTGTTTGCTAGATGCAGTGTTACAAAAGGTGAGGATGCCCTGTGCCGGGTTTACTAAATTCTATGGTGCCAGAGAAAAGGATGCCCAGTGGCACCAGAGGCAACGATGTCCCAATAGGAACAGAGGTGGAGATGCCCTGTGGCACCAGAACTGAGGATGTCCAGTGCCATGGTGATGAGTTTATTAGATACAGTGGCACTAAAGTTGGGGTTGCCCATGTGTACTAAAGGCAAAAATACACAGGTGCCCCACAGGCTAGGATGCCCATGTGCACCACAGGCTAGGATGCCCAGGTGCACCACAGACTAGGATGCCCAGGTGCACCACAGGCTAGGATGCCCAGGTGCACCACAGGCTAGGATGCCCAGGTGCACCACAGGCTAGGATGCCCAGGTGCACCACAGGCTAGGATGCCCAGGTGCCCCACAGGCAAGGATGCCCAGGTGCAACACAGGCAAGGATGCCCAGGTGCAACACAGGCAAGGATGCCCAGGTGCAACACAGGCAAGGATACCCAGGTGCAACACAGCCAAGGATACCCAGTGCCATAATAATAATGCCATAAGGCAACTAGATGCAGAGTGGGGTTGTCCAGGCATAACAGAGGAGGAGTTGCCACAGGCACCAAAGGCATGTATGCCTTATGGCACCAGAGGCCAGATTGCTCTCTGAGATTCAGGACTTTAATAATGTAGCCAGTAATTATGTATCCACAAGTTGGATCCTTGTAATAATTTTAATAAAATTGTAACACCATGTGTTTTGTCACAAAGTTGTTAAATGACCACAAAGGAAAATAATGTTTAATATCACGAGATCTAAAAACAAAATACAGCAGGATGGAATGATCTGGAATGAATCATTGCTGGAATATTCCTAAACCTTCTGCCGATATTGACTCCTGCAGTAAAACAGATATTGGAAATATTTGCAGTAGTTTCTTTCTGAACTTGTGTTTTTTTCTTTTTTTTTCTGAAACATCTGTTTAAAGTGTGATTTAGGAAAAATCTCAAAGGTAAAAATCTAATATTGCAAGTTAAGTGCATGTTTTCTTAAATTATCCATTTGAATTTCTGGCTTTTTTCTTTCAAAGAATAATATTTTTATCTAGACAAGAGAAGGATTTTCTTAGCCTCCCTGGAGTTCATTAAAATCAATCATGTTGAGCTGGAGATTTGGATACTTCCCCATAAGCATGTTAGAGTTAAGAAAACAAGCACTTTAATTTCCACTCTGCCATTTAGATATTAGGAAACAAATGTCCTTTTAATGTAAAGGATCATCATTTATTGTAAAATTTATTAAAAAAAGATCCACATGATATTATTAGTCTTTTACATATATTACTTTATCCTGCACTGATCCTGAGTTACATCCTGCATTATACTCCAGAGCAGCACTCACTATTCTGCTGGTGCAGTCACTGTGTACATACATTACATTACTGATCCTGGGTTACATCCTGTATTATACTCCAGAGCAGCACTCACTATTCTGCTGGTGCAGTCACTGTGTACATACATTACATTACTGATCCTGAGTTACATCCTGTATTATAATCCAGAGCTGCACTCACTATTCTGCTGGTGCAGTCACTGTGTACATACATTACATTACTGATCCTGAGTTACATCCTGTATTATACTCCAGAGCTGCACTCACTATTCTGCTGGTGCAGTCACTGTACATTACATTACTGATCCTGAGTTGCATCCTGTATTATAATCCAGAGCAGCACTCACTATTCTGCTGGTGCAGTCACTGTACATTACATTACTGATCCTGAGTTACATCCTGTATTATACTCCAGAGCTGCACTCACTATTCTGCTGGTGCAGTCACTGTACATTACATTACTGATCTTGAGTTACATCCTGTATTATACTCCAGAGCAGCACTCACTATTCTGCTGGTGCAGTCACTGTACATTACATTACTGATCCTGAGTTACATCCTGTATTATAATCCAGAGCTGCACTCACTATTCTGCTGGTGCAGTCACTGTACATTACATTACTGATCCTGAGTTGCATCCTGTATTATAATCCAGAGCAGCACTCACTATTCTGCTGGTGCAGTCACTGTACATTACATTACTGATCCTGAGTTACATCCTGTATTATACTCCAGAGCTGCACTCACTATTCTGCTGGTGCAGTCACTGTACATTACATTACTGATCTTGAGTTACATCCTGTATTATACTCCAGAGCAGCACTCACTATTCTGCTGGTGCAGTCACTGTACATTACATTACTGATCCTGAGTTACATCCTGTATTATAATCCAGAGCTGCACTCACTATTCTGCTGGTGCAGTCACTGTACATTACATTACTGATCCTGGGTTGCATCCTGTATTATAATCCAGAGCAGCACTCACTATTCTGCTGGTGCAGTCACTGTACATTACATTACTGATCCTGAGTTACATCCTGTATTATACTCCAGAGCTGCACTCACTATTCTGCTGGTGCAGTCACTGTACATTACATTACTGATCTTGAGTTACATCCTGTATTATACTCCAGAGCAGCACTCACTATTCTGCTGGTGCAGTCACTGTACATTACATTACTGATCCTGAGTTACATCCTGTATTATAATCCAGAGCTGCACTCACTATTCTGCTGGTGCAGTCACTGTGTACATACATTACATTACTGATCCTGAGTTACATCCTGTATTATACTCCAGAGCTGCACTCACTATTTTGCTGGTGTTCACAGTGACTGCACCAGCAGAATAGTGAGTGCAGCTCTGGAGTATAATACAGGATGTAACTCGGGATTAGTAATGTATTATACTCCAGAGCTGTGCTCACTATTCTGCTGGTGCATATATTATATTACTGATCCTGGGTTACATCCTAATTCCATGACTGCCTTTCTACAGGTATCGCCGGAGAAGTGTCCATCGATGCCAACGGTGACCGATATGGGGACTTTTCTGTGATTGGCATGACTGATCTTGAAGCTGGTATTCAAGAGGTAAGATGTGATCTCCTCTCTGGTAACAGGACTCCGGCCAGACTTCATTTTCTTGGATCTATACTGCACATCTGTACGACTGCTAACTTTTTGACTGGAGACCAAGCAGTGTATCTGCACCAGCGTACTTGCATTGTTCTGAGCGCCATCTGTGCGTTTGCCAAAATTTTAGCTTATTTAGTGGAGGTTAAAGGAACGCTTTTTAGTTCTCTTACAAAAATGTCATGATGTAAGCTGTTTATACACAATGCGGGATCCGCATTGAATTCCTCTGTAGCCCGGTCATGGTTTTCTAAGATATAGACCAGATAGCTCCATAGATAGTAAAGAACAACTGCAGCGTGCGAGAGAGATTAGATAGAAACGCAGAATACACAGCAATGATTGATCAGCTCCCTGGGGAAGGGACCACATTTTACCCCAACACCGGACCACATCACCTCCACAAAATGCCACTTTAAGACCCAAGGGGCACATTCTTAAAGAAGCACTCCTCCTCTTCCTCCTCCTCCTCGTCCCAGCAACCTTTTTATCCTCTTAATATATTGCAGTCGTCATATTATATAGCTCTGTGTACTTACATTTGCTCATTTTGCATTTCTACCCATCTACCCAATTATTTCTTCTCTTTTCTCTTCTCTGTCGAAACATTCCCTGCATTTATCATTGCCCTCTCCAACTCCTGAACCAGAGGGATCCTCCTTCCTCTTTCAGGGACTTTTGCAGTGACTCATGACTCATACAGGGACAATTGACCTCCTGTTTCTACATAGAGCTTAGAAGGATTCAGCTCGTCAGTTTTTTAACACGTGATGTCATAGTCCTAATGAAAGAGAATAATTAGTCGGGTAGAAAGGCAAAATGAGCAATTGTATTGAATTTTAAAAACGAGTCTACTTTCTTCCAGAAACAGCGCCACACCTGTCCAAAGGCTGTATTTGGTATTACAACTCAGCCTCATTCACTTTAATAGGCATTTTTTTGGTAGATCAGACGTGTTTTTTTCTAAGCAAGTCATTTGCATAAATGATGGGGAGGAAATGTATTGACTGAAGCGCAGTAGAGGACAATGTTCTCAAGTTTAGTACCTCCTCAGATAAGGGGCATTAGCCCACCTGTGGATACTGTAGACTCTATAGGAGCATAAAGTTAGCTCCTTTAGGTTAGTCCTAGCTACATGCTCTCACGGTTGAGCCAAATTCAGATGAAAACCTTCAAGTGTCCTCCTCTCTCAGGATCCCCAACCATATTTTAAGAATCCATGAAAATCTCGATAGGACACCTAATAAGAAGGCCACAACCTTAACTGTACGTCCATCCAGACTAATATAGTTGGTAATGCCAGAACTTTTGTGTAAGGAAGGCAAACTAAATAACAATAATACAGTCGGCCATACGGTATAAGTCATACTCGACAACTTTTGGAAGTGGTTCTAGGGGAAATTTTGTAGCACGTTGCTAAAAAATTTTCAGAACCTTGAACTCCTTTTTACAGTCCAAGCAATTTCAATACTCTAGTTCTCCATATCCTCAATATGGGCACCAGGTCCCCATCTTAAAACAGAGTGTCTCTTCATCAGGCACAAGAGACCTTAAAGTGCTTCCTTCCAAGTGGTTTCGGGAGGCTTTTTTGACATTTGGGAGATCTGACAATGAGCCCACCTAAAGTGACGAGAGCTGCCAGTAAATTCTCAACTTATACCATACATTCCAAGTTTCTAAGAACTTTCAGGCGTCTCCCAGAAAAGATGGAATAAAAACAACTGCCACAATCTTGGAGAGTTGGAACGTATGTTGAAAATTGAGTATTTATTGGCAATTCCAGGAATTTCTCGACCCGGCCATGACCACCTGTAGTGTCTCTTGTTCTTGGTCCTCCTTTTATGGGTGTACTTGAGTTTTCCCAGGAAAGATGTTTTAGTCGACGCATTTTGAAGCGTCACACACTTCTTCTTCTTCAGGATACATCCACACATGACAATCAATAAAAACTCCACAAATTCTCCATTCTTGGAATCGCTTGGGGGTAAAGTGAGCAGACTTCCAGTGATAAGACTTTTATCACCTTTCTTTAAGTTTTCCATGTGAAAAGTCCTTTAAATGCTTCCAGTGCTTCTGTAGACTACTAAATAATGTCAGCCTTCACTGAACCATGGAGATCTGATTTCCTCACCAACGTCCTGCTTAGCTTATAATTTTTAATGGAAAACTCTAAAGAAAAGTTTTTGTAATATTTTTTCTTTATGGAGATTTCCACTCATGACCAAATGTAAAGGAATTTTTATATAAGAAAGAAGAGTTATCAGTCTGAACCCCCTCCTCTCCGGTGAATTCCACCTGGACTGGAAGTATTAGAAAAAATCCAGCAATCTTAAAAGAAAAAATGTACACTACTAAAACTTCACATTTAATGGAAAACAATTAAAAAGTTAAAGGGGAATCAGAAAAAGAGGGATAAAAATGATCCTTTCTCTCCAAGTTTTAATATTCTACAATTTTTCTCTTGGGATGCTGGATTTTTTTTCTATTGCTCCGGTGCCTCACCCATGCTCCAGCTGGGATTTTTTCCTTCCATGCATCCTTACCCTGATTGATAGATCTGGGGGCTATACTACACTTCAGGAGTGCTGATAAGCATTTTTTTCTTTTTTGGGCTGGAAGGGATGATGTGCCATATAGTCGCCTTACCTCTGCTGTCCAGTATCTTCACCTTTCCTCTGCTGTCCCATATAGTCACCTTACCACTTCGGTCCCATATAGTCACTTTACCTCTGTTGTCCCATATAGTCAATTTACCTCTGCTGTCCCATATAGTCACTTTACCTCTGCTGTCCCATATAGTCACCTTACTCTTGCTGTCCCATATAGTCACCTTGCCTCTGCTGTCCTATATAGTCACCTGTCTGCTGTCCCATATGATCACCTTACCCCTGCTGTGCCATGTAGTCACCTTACCTCTGTTGTCCCACAGTCATTGTACCTCTGCTCTCCTGTAAAGTCACCTTACCCCTGCTGTCCCATATAGTTACCTTACCTCTGCTGTTGCAAATAATCACCTTACCCTTGCTGTCCCATATAGTCATTTTACCCCTGCTGTCCCATATAGCCATTTTACCCCTGCTGTCCCATATAGCCATTTTACCCCTGCTGTCCCATATAGCCATTTTACCCCTGCTGTCCCATATAGCCATTTTACCCCTGCTGTCCCATATAGTCATTTTACCCCTGCTGTCCCATATAGTCATTTTACCCCTGCTGTCCCATATAGTCACCTTACCTCTGCTGTCCCATATAGTTACCTTACCTCTGCCGTTCCATATAGTCACCTTACCCCTGCTGTGTCCCAGGTGGTAAGGTACCGTATAGATGGGATACCATGTCATTACTTCCTGCCCAGTCATAGACCACCAAAGCAGCACTGGAGCTGCAGGGGTTCAGATTGGTAAGTAACAATTCTTTCTTAATTTTATAACGATTCCTTACATCTGGCCTATTTGTAAAAGAGGTGGAAACCCCCTTTAGCTTTGCACATTGTAAATTAGGGCTTTAAATGGACACAATGCCAACATAGTATATGATATTCAGAGCACTCGCAGTATAAGCTTGCTTTGGAAGTACATATTTGTTCTTTTAGAGGATATTACGCTCTGCACATATATTCAGTGTGAGAGGCGAGCCAGCGAACTTCCTCTGACCTATAAGAATAGTCATGTCACACCGTCCCATGCTGAAACCATAGCAGCTTAATGCATATCCCTCCTTCCTCCTGACCTTAGCTAGAGAGCAACAATGAAAGCAATAGGCTTGATTTACTATCTTTCTGTTAGCCGACTGTATATGATATAGGAATTACGTATGTAAATTGGCCAGATCTGATATTAAACGATTACTCTAGATAATACAGTGGACTTCAGAAAAATATACATTGAGATAAGCACATTAATGACTAAAGTCCCAGAAGAAGGTGAGGTCTTTGTAAACCATTGAAGCATGTAGAGCAGCAAATTCTGAAAAGCTGTTTGCTGAACTTGTGTTGTATCCTTTATTGTACTCCAGAGCTGCACTCACTATTTTGCTGGTGCAGTCACTGTGCACATACATTACATTACTGATCCTGAGTTACCTCCTGTATTATACTCCAGAGCTGCACTCACTATTCTGCTGGTGCAGTCACTGTGTACATACATTACATTACTGATCCTGAGTTACATCCTGTATTATACTTCAGAGCTGCACTCCCTATTCTACTGGTGCAGTCACTGTGTACATAAATTACATTACTGACCCTGTACTGATCCTGACTTACCTCCTGTATTATACTCCAGAGCTGCACTCACTATTCTGCTGGTGCAGTCACTGTGTACATACATTACATTACTGATCCTGAGTTATATCCTGTATTATACTCCAGAGCTTAACTCACTATTCTGCTGGTGCAGTCACTGTGTACACCCATTACATTACTGATCCTGAGTTATATCCTGTATTATACCCCAGAGCTGCACTCACTATTCTGCTGGTGCAGTCATTGTGTACATACATTACATTACTGGTCCTGTACTGATCATGAGTTACATCCTGCATTATACTCCAGAGCTGCACTCACTATTCTGCTGGTGCAGTCACTGTGTACATACATTACATTACTGATCCTGAGTTATATCCTGTATTATACTCCAGAGCTTAACTCACTATTCTGCTGGTGCAGTCACTGTGTACACCCATTACATTACTGATCCTGAGTTATATCCTGTATTATACCCCAGAGCTGCACTCACTATTCTGCTGGTGCAGTCATTGTGTACATACATTACATTACTGGTCCTGTACTGATCATGAGTTACATCCTGCATTATACTCCAGAGCTGCACTCACTATTCTGCTGGTGCAGTCACTGTGTACATACATTACATTACTGATCCTGAGTTACATCCTGTATTATACTCCAGAGCTGCACTCACTATTCTGCTGCTGCAATTCGAAATGGGTGACAAGCTTGTAATCAGGAACAACTTAACTGAGCTGTCATTGAGCAGTGTGAATTTTTTTTTAACTGTACAGTTTTGGGTGTTAGGCCAGGATTACACTACCGTGTGTGATGCGAGAAACTCGCATGAGTCTCTCGCATCAACATCTGGCGCTGCAGCCGGTACTCAGGACCAGAGCTGCGGCTGCATAGAAATACATGCATAGAAATTAATGCAGCCGCAGCAGTGGTCCTAAGTGCCGGCGGCAGCGCTGTATCTTGATACGAGAGACTCGTGCGAGTTTCTCGCATCACACATGGTAGTGTGATCCCGGCCTATAGAGGATACTTCTCAGCAAGCAGTGAATGCTGGGAGATTTCAGCTCTGAAGTCTTTTGATTTCAGTGTGAAAAAAGTCAGCATTTTCTGAGGGGTATAACTTAACCACGCAAAAGATATAAGAACTTGAAGTTTTTGTCTAGTAGTAAGTAAATGATATGTCCACCCACAACCCACATGGCAAGGACTTCTTTTTTTGGTGTATAGGGGTTTCTAGTAATATGGGCCCCACTGAACGCCGGCCTATACATCCCCTATAGCTTCCCGACTCCATACAGACCAGAATCCCTGTTGGGAAAGCAATCAACAAGTTTTATTGTCCTGAACTCTGTGGTTTCGCATAAACCCAGGCAAATTTTGCCGTCTGCCTGTAAAATGTTTTCACATAATTGACATTCTTAAGGCAAAATATGCGCCGGACAAAAATGCAAACAATGGCTGTGTTCTCTGGGTTTTACGGAATGGAATCGAATTCTGAAATATTATCATTAAATTATGATTACTTAAGGATCAGTCACACTTTGCTTGCACAGTACCCGTCTGTGTTAATCATGTACATGTTCCTACCACAGTCTAAACATGCTCCGACCACAATTTAGTAAAATAAGCCACAAACAGAATTTAAAATAATAAAATCTAGTCTCGTCTTTAGCTATTACATTCACTGTATCTTTCACATATAGGAAAAATCTGAGAACTATTTACTTTTAATTTTTTGAACTTTTGGCTAGCCTCTATCTCGATGAATAGAGCCAAGTGAGAAAACCCCGGACTTTGACTTTGCTGATCGCTCTGTGTCTAGACCCACCGGCCAGATTTTCTCCCAACGAGCATCAGGCCATATGGCAAAAACTAAAAAATAATACTATGGGGTCACCTAATGGTAGATCCTATGAAAAGTGCTAAAAAAAAAAAAAAAAATCACAATTCTAGACAATTTTTAATTTACATATGTGGGAAAGCGAAGTGTTATCCCTTGCAAAAGCTGTAAGGATCTCCATATTGGAGGTCTTCGATAAGATGTCGAATGGCTTAAAAGTAGGGGCCAATTCACTGATTTTTACCTGAATATCTTAATCAATTGTTTCTTAAAGGGGTTTTCTCACGAAGGGAGCCCTAGTCTTCCCCGTAATGAGACATCTACTCCAAATCGTTCAGGTTCTGTGGTATGTTCAGGTTCTGAGGTATTCGAGCCATGACAGCCACCACTACGTTTTCCATGGAAAGTCAGGAGTCATGAAATATCACAATATGGCACTTTTTAAGTAGCACAGTCAAAGTAGGAAGAATGAGGTTACGTGTCAAGTGTTTCATATATTCTCATATCTGGGCTTTCACTTCCCTGAGGCGGCTTCCTGCCCTGGAGAGGCTTCCAATGTGGTACTGTTGCCTAGCCAGCTGGGCTGCCTGCTTTTCCTTGTGACCCTCTGCTGGCTCACTTTCACTTCTGCTAGTGCCAGTTTAACTCCACTTGTTCTCCTGACTATTTTCTCCTGCCTGCCCTGACCTCTACTTTCCTGCTTTGCCCTCTACTCGCCTGCCATGACCTCTACTTGCCTATTCTGAACTCTACTTGCTTGCCCTGATCTCTACTTGCCTGCTATGACCTCTACATCCGTGCCCTGACCTTTACTTGACTGCTCTGACCTCTACTTGCTTACCCTTGTCTCTGCTTGCCTGCCCGGACCTCTGCTTGCCTACCGTGATCTTTACTTGCCTGCCCTGACCATCTATTTGCCTGGTCTGACAATATATTTGCCTGCCTTGATCTCTACTTGCTTTACACTTCTCTTCTGAACACTGACCGATTCAGTCCTTGCACCGCCTAACTTAGTCTCCTGGCTGTTACTTTGGTACCATACATAGGGATCTCCTTATTGTCTATGTTTTAAGCCAGGGTTCCACAACTCCAGTCCTCAAGGCCCACTAACAGATCAGGTTTTCAGGATTTCCTTAGTATTGCACAGGTGAAGCAATTATCACCTAAGCAATACTAAGGAAATCCTGAAAACCTGATCTGTTTTTTGGGCCTTGAGGACTGGAGTTGGGGAACCCTGTTTTAAGCAATTTCTAATGACTGCTACTTGGGGAAGGTAGCAGCCTGGAGATTCTCCGTGGGGAAAATCCACACCCTTAAGGGTGAAAAACCCACAATTCCTCCGACTCTGCTCCATGGTCAAATCTATTAGTGACCTAGTGACTTAAAGGTCCTGATTCGTCATTGCTAATTCTTTTTTCGAGTAATTTGCTCTTTTTTATTGGTTTAGTATTTATATTTTATTCTCTATACATGTTACGCCACTTTTTAAGTTTTTTTTTTTTTTTCTTTTTCTTCAACTTATCCAGAAGTTTCAGACAGATTGATGAAATGCGACTGTACCAAATGTTGCATGTTTTTCATGCAACTCAGTCCAGTAAGATTCCTGGTTTTCAACTTGTCGCACTTTTAGCCAACTTTACGACTTTTTAAAGAATTTGAAACTTTTTGGTGAAAAAATAAAAAATCACAAAAACTGGTTAAAGAAAAAAAAAGTGCATTTATGATCTTGTGCAAAATTCATGCATTTGCTATTTTGAAAGAATTTGGCCCAAAAAAAAAATTTTCATTGAATACCACAAGTGAAAAAGAAAAATGGATTGCAAATGATGAATCGCGCCCTTTGCTTCTTGTCACCACTGATGATGGCTGATAGGAGTGTCCCACCATCTACATGTTCTCCAATGAACGAGTCGTGTGGATTCTTCTCCAGGAAATGTTGACCAAGTGTCCGTCTAATCCTGAACTTCAATTCTATAGTTGATGCAATGTAACTCATCTTTTCAAGTACATCCTATATTTCCTAAAAATCACAATTTCATTGACCGTTCATTCCTCTATTCTTATGTCACAGGTTATCGGAGATTATTTTGGCATCCAAGGAAATTTTGAACTTCGACCAAATCTGAAGACTTTATGGGGAACTGGGAGGATAAGACTCCAGGAAAACAAAGTGTTTGAGACCATTACTCCATGTAAAACATGTAAGTAACTCTATGCATGTAATTAGGTCTAAAAATAATAATTTGGTTTCTACATCCCCTGTGTATTACAATATATAGCAAACTACAGGAGGAGGTACCAGTGAATCTGACATCAGAGTCTCTAACTCTTATCTCTCTTCTCCTGAACCATCTTCTAAGCTGATATATGACCACGTAAAAGTTCATCTAGCCTTATTTATGATTAAGAAGTCAGGAAAAGCTACTGAGGTCACAATAGACTCTAAAATACCTGATATACTCTCTACCTGGGCCCCAGGTATTTTTTGGAAGAACCCCTATAAATAAAGGCCATAACATGTGTGACACTCATAGTGCTTATATTTAATAAAACAGTAAATAATACTTTATGATAAGTGGAACGTCTCAGCACACCAGCCGTAAGAGCGGATGGACGTGGCCACTGTGCAGTCTTTTCATCCTCTAAATCCAGCAAGAACCAGTGCAAATCCACCGAGGACAATATTCCCATCTGCCAAGGACACGAGTGCGACATACGGTGCTTTTTTTGGCACGAGAACCTGTCCTGTTCCCTGCAAAATAGGATGCAGGAAATTTCACACCCCTGTGTTTACAGCTCCGAAGTCAATTACCTTTAATTAAAACAACTTCACAGTTCTTTGCAGAACGGAAGAATATAATCTGCACCTGTTACTGCCCCAGCTTCCTCAATGGATGGGCCTAGAATTATGTCTCATTGCTGCCGCCTGCAGCCGGCCAGGGTTTCAGGAAATGTTCACAAAAAATGGATTTTTAAAAAAAAAATACATTTACAAAATAAATCCAATTTTCTATGTTACACTTTATACTTTTAGTATATGCTTTTTTTTTTAATCAATCTGCTCTGATTTATTTCGTACTATATCTAATTTTTTTTTCTTTTTTTTACTGGTTCTTGCTCCATTTTTCTGTTACACAGCTCCAAATCCCCCGCACAGGCTAATAATTAAAGATATATTTACATCTCATTAAGTTGATGGCTTATTGCTAGGGTATTCATCATTCTGCTCTGATTTATTTCGTACTATATCTTTTTTTTTATTTTTTTTTTTTTTTAAGTTCTCCAGCCACCCGCTGCAGTTCTGCTCATGGGGCTGCAGTTCCCTGCACAGTGAGGTGTTCAGGAGCAGCGCTGTGCAGGGAACAACTGTCCTTGCGATGTAGCATACAACCCTTTCCTTTTTTGGATCGATGGAGAAAGGGGTGTTATGGATGGCAATTATGTCAATAAGTAATGGCCTTTCCTAGCAATGGAAATACCATTTAATTCCTGCATTTCTGGTTGCCCATTGCCACCACTAGGGGAGCTAAGGAGGTCTCTTCTGCCCACTTCCTGGCAACCAATATAGCGGCTATTACAGGTGCATCAGGGCTTTGTCCTTCATCATTTGCTGCCTCTTGAATAATGTGAACCTTTTTCTTAGCAACATTAATATTATGTGATTTGTTTCTTCAAGCAGGTGGTTTAGGAGAATCTGCAGTCACTGGGATTGTGGTTGGCGCCTTCCTAGGCACAGGGCTGTTAATGGCTTTCTACTTTTTCAGGTAACTTCATATATTCATACAACCAAAATGCAAAAAGTAGATTATATGCTGTAAGGCCCCGTTCCCACCATGAGGATTTGGGGAATTGTTGATTTTCTGCACCTATTAGATTGCGTTGTTTATTCTTTTTCTTATGTAATGATTTAAATAAAGTTGTTTTGTTTTTGATACTTCCAGGTATTTTGGCTTTATCAAAACTTTATTGATAGTCATGTGCGGGTTATATGTGTTTTTTATGTGCAGATTTTATGCATTTTTTTTTTTTTTTTTGTAATTCTACGGGAGAAAAATCTCAGAGAAATTGACATTTTTCAGACTTTAAAATCACACCGCTGGTCAGTTTATGTAGTATAAAAAGAAATCACAGCTGGGAAAAGATTTCTAAAAAGTCCATCCACTTTGGTGGTAAGACACTGCAGTTTTTTTTGTGCAGTGAAAAGCGCACCAAAAACTCATGGTGGGAACTTAACCCAAAGGCTTATTCACACGTCAGTGTTTTGCATCAGTGTTTGTAAGCCAAAACCAGGATTATACATGGGGCCGCTGGTAAACCAATGTTCCCATCACACTATGGCTGTGATCGTATCAAATTTTGTATTTCATTGGTGCAAAAGTTCAAAATTCAATCATCGTATCTGAGGGGAAGAGGGGGGCATCATGTTCTTCTCCTTTCCATACCTCCGGTCATTTCAGGTCCTGTAGAGGTCTGTCCAAAAACTTCCAAGATACATCTGTTTTTAGGGGGTATTAGCATTAACCCCACCCTCTTATCCATTTTGAGGGGCAATACTGCAAAAATAAGACCGTTTGGCAGTATGCTTTTGTCTTGACAAACATGGAAGGCGTAAAGAAAGCACAGGAGGAGCAAGCAGAGGATACAGCACTTTATAAAGCCCATTCGGCGGCCATTGAATATTTATGGAAACCAGGTGTTCAAGCACCAACTTCCTGATGGGCATGTGCTAATTCAGATTATTGAATGTGAACAAGCAGTGCTGCAGTGTAAAGACTAATGGACAGGCTATCTATTCTATTATTTCTAAACACTGTTTTTTGATGACTCCTTTCTATCCCCGTTCATACTGCACCCACACACACAAATTATATACCATTTGAAAGGTAAACTTGCTCCCTTCAGCATGAAAATAGGCAAAGAAATCACACATCCACGATTTGATCACAAAATACAGTTTAAACCTTCATTTTCATGCACCACAGTACCCCAAAGCACACTACCAACACATTTGTATACATGCACTGCTTTTTCGCTGATTACTTCGCCCCACACACACACACGATACACCATATGAAAGGGAAACTTGCTCCATTCAGCAAGAAAACAGCCAAACAAACCACACATCCAAGATTTGTTCACTAAATACAGTTTAAACATTCATTTTCATAAACCTGCAGAAAGACACAATAACCTGCAGGTGGCACCTCAACCGGAAGACATTTTTTGGCCTCTACTTATCAAACAAATTTATTGTATTACCAATCTACATATATAAATACCTGTCTGTGTTAATCAGCTCATGAAATACATTTACATTTGACCAGCTTGCTTTTTCTGAAATTGCCTGTGCCCCCGACGACCAATGTGCGAAAATGTCGCACGGGCCAAGCTACCGTATATACTCGAGTATAAGCCGACCTGAGTATAAGCCGACCCCCCCTAATTTTGCCACAAAAAACTGGGAAAACTTATTGACTCAAGTATAAGCCTAGGGTTGGAAATGCTCCATAGATTATTCCCCCATATGCTGCCCCCATAAGAAGCTCCATAGATTATTCCCCCATATGCTGACACCATAAGAAGCTCCTTAGATTATTCCCCCTTATGCTGCCCCCATAAGAAGCTCCATAGATTGTTCCCCCATATGCTGCCCCCATAAGAAGCTCCTTAGATGATTCCCCCATGTGCTGCCGCTGCTGCTGCATGTAAAAATAAAAAAAAGACCTACTCACCTCTCCGTCGCTGGGTGTCAGATACTAACCTGTCCTGCGTCCATGGCTGCTCACCGCTATCTGCCACGTCATCAGTCAGTGACGTTCAGACTGCAGGGGGCGCGGCGCGCACTAACCACGTCACCGCGCCCTCTGCTGTCTGAAGTCACTGACCGATGACAGACAGCAGCAAGCAGCCATGGACGCTGGACAGGTGAGTATCGCTATACTTACCCGTCCTGATGCTGTCTCTTGAGCCCCCAGCTTCTCCGCGCTCTCTCTTCCTGCGGTCACGTGATACCGCTCATTAAAACTCATGAATATGCGCATAGCCATGAGTTTTAATGAGCGGCACCACGTGACCGCTGAAGGCAGGAAGAGAGAGCGCGGAGAAGCTGGGGGCTCAAGAGACAGCATCAGGACGGGTAAGTATGACCTGTCACCCCCCCGCCCCCCTCCCCCTCCGACCCCCCCCGATGTATATGACTCAAATATAAGCCGAGAGGGAGACTTTCAGCCCAAAAAATTGGGCTGAAAATCTCGGCTTATATTCGAGTATATACGGTAGTTTTTCATAAAGGGGTAATGTGGTTCTGCTCACTTCTACATGTGAGGTGTGTGAGGTCAGTGATGTCTAGGCTACAGATATCTGACATTCCCGTGTGCATGAGCAACAGTCGGGGTTGGACTGGTGCATCGGAGAACTGGAGAATCCTCTGGTGGGCCCTGGCTTCTCCTCCAAGGGCGTCTGTAGTGCTAGTAGTAATTAGTGGAGGAGAACCCAATGCCACCATCTGGATATCAACAATATTTACGTAATCACGTCATACCCGATTGAATCAGCAAGCAGAGCCGAACCCTAATATTGTGTATTTTATGGCTATACAGTAAGATTCAGTGTCTGAAAAAAATTAGCCCAGTCCGAAAAAAAAAACCTCTGGTGAGCCCACTGTTCTTATTATTTTTCTACAGTTTCCCACAAATATTTTTTATTTCTCGATTGCAGGAAGAAATACAGAATAACCATAGAAAGACGAAACCACCACGACGACTGTAACATCGGCAAACACCGACAGCTGCGGGAGGATTCCATACGATCCAACTTCTCCGCAGCCTAGAAATATTGTTTTGTACGAAGATGCAACCAAAGACATCGTCACACGGGGAAGGAGTTCTTGTAGAAGGATAGAGTCCCGGTATTTTTTTTTTTTTTTTGGTTTATTTTTTTATTTTACTCGTTTTTCAAAAACTCAGGAATGATTTTCGAAATCATACGATGCCACATGGCCTTCATCTCATGGAAAGGGACAATTTTCACGATTTACACTTTTTTTTTTTTTTTTAATATCTGCCAGATTAAGGAAACAATAGATTTTCCTTTTTTTTTTTTATATATATATATATTTTTGAGCAAAGGAAGACGTTTTTAACAAGCATCATTTCCATTTTTTCCAAAATTTTTCATGTTAAATTCTATTAAAATCAAGAAGAAAAAAGGACTAAAATATTAGAATCCAGTATTGAGAAAATATTTTTGCTTTTTTTTTTTTTCTATTAATTTGGTTTGACCTGCAAATACCAGCTATCTACTCCAAAGGGTCGCCGGGTTAATGCTCAATGTTTTTGATACTTTTTTTTTTCCGAGGTACACTAAACAGCTCGTATTGACTCTCGTGAATCAAACACACACAGTGAAGCATTGATGCTTAAATTCGGCCCATCTTGTTAAATTTCTCTGGTTTGCTCAGTCCCTACACAGATATTTGGGATGACGTCGAGACGTAACTGAAAGGTCAACCTTGTGTGAGCGCACAGGCCATGATTGTAATCCTGTGGATGTGTAAATGCTTTACCGTAGAGTGGATTCAGGATAACTTTAGCTGGACGGCTAATTCAGGTTTTATATTGTATAGATTTTTATTTAATGATGAACACTTATCATTGCAGGTCATATCTATGGCTCCTACTAGTTCCTATAAAACAGATACAAAATGAAAAAAAAAAAAGAAAAAAAAATCCCTAAATTTGGATTAAGATGGGATAAACTCATATATAGAATTTGATTTCATTTTCATATACTTTGCAAATTGTGCATAACAATACTCTGAGAAAGTAAAAAGGCAAAATTTGGGCCAATTTTTTTTTCAATAATAATAATAATAATAATAATAATAATAATAATAGTAATAATTGAAAAGAAAAAGGATTTTCCTAATTTATGACAACCCCTTTAATAATAGTTGGAAAGAAAAAGGATTTTCCTAATTTATGACAACCCCTTTAATTATAATAATTGGGGGGAAAAAAAATAATTTTCCTAATTTATGATAACCACTTTAAAATTAGTGCCACCATAGCAATCAATAGCCAGACAGGCATTAAGGGGTTATTCCCAAAATTACAAGTTATTTCCTACCCATAAATTGCTGATCGATTGGGATCTGACCATCGGGACCCCCCAGAGATCCTGAGAACAGGGCTTTGTAAACTCGAGATCTGGACTCATCCTGAATGGAGCGGAGGTGCTCATGCTTGATCTTCGCCCCATTCATTGCGGAATAGAAGAGCGCCGTCTTGGCTTTCTTCTACGCTCCCATAGACAATGGATGGGAGTGGAAGTCGAGCATGCGCACCTCCGCTCCATTCAGGATGGGTTCAGTTCATGAGTCCCTGAGCCCTGTTCTTGGGATCCTTGGTTGTCCTAGAAGTTGGACACCCAGTTATCAGTAAATGAACTCAGATAACTTGTTGTTCTAGGAGTTTCCCCTTAAAGGGAATCTGTCACCTATTTTTTCGACTATCAGCTGCCGGCACTGCCATCAGGGGCTTATCTACAGCATTCTGTAATGTAACCTGAAAGATAAGAAAAATTAGTTATATTATACTCACCCAGGGGCGGTCCGGGTCCGGTTTTGGTCTGATGGGTGTCGCGGTCCGGTCCGGTGCCTCCCATCTTCTAACGGTGATGTCCTTTTCCTTGCTTCCCGTCGCGGCTCCTGCGCAGGCGCACTGCTCTGCCCTGTTGAAATGTTGTGTTACAAGGTGGTCAGTCAGATGAATGACTATCCAAGACAAAGCTGTACTGGGTCCTGGGCATGGGACCCCCCTTTGTGACCTCAGTCTTTAATAGGGCACACAGGGTTGACAATGCTTGTCCAAGTCAGGAGCAAGTGATAATAGGAATCAACTATTAAAATGTAGATTTTGGATATTTTTAAAAAAATCTAAACCAAGATGAAAATCTCAAGTGCAGCGATATACTATTATTATTATTTATTATTATTATTACAGTGTAGTTTTATTGGAAAAAAATAAAAATGTGTATCACTTTTATTTGAGAGAAAAAAGGGAAAAAAATAAATCTAAAGCTGATATAGAAATAACATCCTAATTTAATATTTTGATTGCCTTTAGTTGAGCTGTGTTGTGTTTTTTTTTTTTTTTTTTGCGCTCTTATTCTGATCCCAGTCCCAATGTGTGAACGCAGCCTAAAGGGGATCCTCAGATCGTCATGAAATTTGAAATCCATCGCCTTTGATTTATCAGGTTCAGTTTTGCTTTTTTTTTTTTGTATGTGAAAGTGAAATATTTTCTGGGCCTTTTTGAAAAAGTGTCCACAAATTCTACCAAATCGATATCATGTTGAAAAATGTAAATATTTTATCCTATATACTTGTACAGTAAATAATTTAGACTTTTGTTAGTAAAAAAAAACATTCCATTCTAACATTTTATTGTTTAACAGTCATTTTAAATATTATTTGTCACTTTTTTTTTTTTTTGGTAATGGTTTTGTGTGAGAGGAGAAAAAGTGCTGAGATCACACAAAGTAGAATTTTTGATCAGTGTTCACTTGTAAATAAATGTTTATTTAGTAGAAATATTGTGTGTAATTGACATTCAGGAATGTTTTTTTGGTTATTTTTTATTTTTCTTATAGGTCTAGTTTTATTGGAATTTCTCATACAGAACTTTGGAAAGAAATCAACATCGTTGTATTTAGGGGCATTGCTACAAAGACAACTACACTCACACTCACTCATACTGCTTAAATAGTATACAGGAACAAAACATCCTCACATTGTTCTACTGGGTTTTAATAAAAATGGCGATTTAGGTAATAAAAAAATAGAAAAAATTATAGGAATTGTGTGTGTTTATAGACAGAGATAGATAGAGAGATATATATATATATATATATATATATATATATATAAATATTTTTTTTTTCTTTTAAATACCTAAATTGCTAAACAATTTATCTAACACCCCCCCAAAAAAAAAATTGATAAAAATTGATAAAATTCTCTTTTCTTAGTAAGTATTATAAATGTTGCAGGTGCCATTTTTAAGTATTTTATATCTGGAATTTTACAGAAACTTGAAATTCACATTTGAAACATCGATTTGGTTTGAAATAACCAATAATTTACAATGGCCAAAATTTTGGAAAATTCTGTTCCAAGTGTTCTTGAATATAATATCCAAACATCTCCAGTTTGTCGCGATAGGTTTAGTTTAACATTTTATATTACGTATTTTTAATCGTTTTCTGTAATGTTTTCTCATCCATAGTAAAAGGCACCAAATATTTACAAGCTGCTTTTTTTTTATAATTTAATACCAGTAATAATCCCACAAAATTTCCAGATTTTTTTTAAATCCATTTTCCTGAATTTCTTTTATACAAAAAAGTAACAGTATTAAATGGGTATTATCATCTCTCTCAATTTGTAGGAGGTGTAATAATAATTATATTAGCAAATACCTCCAAATAGAAATGTAGCATAGATCTCCTGATTAGCTATGTCACTTACTGTACATCATGTGCAGGGCATTGCAGTAGCTTAACTGTCACTATATGACTGGTCATAACTATGGATACCTAAGCTACTGCAATGCTGTGCACATGGGGTAAGTGAGTTAACTAATCAGGAGAACTATACTACATTTCTAATTGGAGGTATTTACTAATATTATTAATATTACACCTACTATATATCGGTATAGGATCTTGCATATTGGTATACCCCTTTAAAGCTTAATTTCTCTGGCCAAAGGTTCATTTATTTTGTATGACACAACACTACATTCTATATTCTTTTAGTTTAAAACGAAAAACCATTTTTTTTTCACCGGTTTTTGGGAGCAGGGGGTATAACATTTGACATCTGTCCGTTTACCGTAAAGCACTTGACTGACGGTGCTGTAATATTATTGTCTTTTTTTTTAAACCACTATTGTTTTTATCAAGTTTGAAAGAGAATTTTATCTATAGACTATAAATAAATTTATTAATGTAAAAAAATAAAATAATTCCGATTTCTTTTCCACATTTTTCGGTGTTCTATAGATATTTAATATTTCCATAGCTCCTCAGCTGATTGGCATTTTTTATACTTTACCCATGTACTGAACGATAAGCTGGTATTTTTGATTTATCGACTACCATACTCTTTAGAAGCTAAAAGTTTTTTTTTTCTGTATTTTTGTCCTCTTTGTACTAATAAATGGTGATTAAAAATATAACTTTTTTTTTATTATTTTTAAAGTGAAATCGGACACTGTGGTCATACATATGTAGGGCAATGCTTGACAGATTATGGTGATTTCATTATGTATTTAGTCTACAGGTTATGTTTTTTTTATTAACAGCTTTACTATAGAATATGGTAAGCCAACTACAGGAATCCAAAAACTTACATAAAAATATGTCTGTGCTATTCACTATTATATCATCATAAACCACTCATCGATCAGGGTTTGGCTAAGGGCTGATGTACACTTCCGCATTTCACCTATAGACTTTTATGGGGCCCTACAGTAGCTCTATATACTTCAGATCTAAACCAATGGGTACCGTTGCCACAAAGTGTCATGTGACCTATACCTCAGAAGGCCAGCTTGACCAGACATGACTGTAGACAGAAAACCATTGCCCAGATCGCTCTTGAAGCCCAGAGAATCATGTTAAAGGGGGTTGTCCAGGACTTTAACATTAAAGGTCTATCCTTAAGCTAGGTCATAAATGTCTGATCGGTTGGAGTGTCACCTGGCACCCCTGCCGAGCAGCTGTTCCCGGTGATGGATGGAACTGTTCAGTTGCGTAGCTGCACAGCACCGCTCTGTCGACTGTATGGTAGCCACAGCCAGGTACTGTACATCCGCCCCTATTCAAATCAATAGGTGGCGGATGTGCAGTGAAAAGCCGCGGCCACTATTCCGTTGACGGAGCTGTGCTGTGCCACTAGGCGACTGAACAGTTTCGGACGCTGCCAACATCAGGAACAGCTGATTGGCGGGGGTGCCGGGTGTCGCACCCCAGCCGAGCAGACATTGATGACATATCCTAAGGATAGGCCATCAATGCTAAAGTCCTGGACAAACCCCCGTGAAGCTATTTTTGCCAATTTCATTGGCAGAAAAAAGTTTGTCACGTGGCTAAGAGGGTTTGGTTAGTGGAGTCAAAAAAATCCCAATGTACTATAATTTACGCTCAAATATTTTTATACCTCCATTAAATTGGTGCATCATATTCCATCAGTAGAAACTCGATTGGGGCAGATTCGCTCAAATTTAGGGTTAAAATTCGATTTGCATCAAGCTAATTTGGTGCCAATTGCATCTGCTAAGAAGAGGTAAAAAAGAAAAAAATAAACGCATACTCGCCTCCCCATGGTCCTCCCCATACTCCTCTCGCCACTGCCGCTCCTTTCACTCTTCTCATCCTTCCGATCTTCTGGCGAGTGCTGCCACTTTGAACGGTTATATGTGCCGCACCCCGTGTGGCAAGGGGGCAACCGGTATGTAAAGGTCCAAGGAAAGGCGAGTATAAAAGTTTATTGTTTCTTTTAACCCCTTCCTGCTTTCAGACTAAAGCTAACTGGACCACCATTTTGCTTGATCAAATTCCAAAAAGTTCAAAATTTGTAGTAAATTCAATTGGAGTAGAACTGAATTTCTCATCAGTATAAAAGAAGTCCAGTTTAGTTTTGCCCATCAAACAAAACTGATCTGAACAGCACAGTGATATACTCTCTTCCTAGGAATGGTGCCAACATGTTTTTTGTAGTTTTTGGATTTCTTAAAGGAGGAGTTCTCGCAGTCTTCGATATGCTATTGTACTGATGTAAGCAGCTCTGCCTGCAAATAATGTGATTTTTGTATTTATTGTTTTGTAGAGCGCGCGTCGGGGTGACGTGAATGTTTGTTTCTTTGTGTAATGTAATTATTCTGTCAAAGTGATGAGTCGGTCAGTTGTGCTTTGTGTCATATCTGTTCACTATTGTGTACATCTTTGTAAGCATTTTTCTTTTCATATCCAAATGCAATGATACGTTCCAATTAAAAATAAAGGAGTTAGATGTCGTTGGTGTTACTGGGTTTATGTCCACTGCATTGTTGATCACGTGGCTTCAAACCATAAAAACTTAACATGGCAACATCATTTTTTCGATGGCCTCTAAAGAGCTGTACATACTCGGTTGCTGCTCTTTTCTTTTAACGTATGGCAAAACCGGCCTACATACAGTAACTGGATGAAAAGTTCACATGGACATCAAGGCAAATGAACCCAGTTACATAAGGTTCATACATTCAGCTTGTAAGGAGACTTTAGGGCAAAGCTCCCTGGAAAAATATGCAAAAAAATGTCCTTGACTGGAAGAAAACTGCATCTATAATGCCAACTTCAAGAAATCATCCAAGAGAAAAAGCACCAAAGAGAACCAAATAATAAAAGATATGAAATTTTATTGATAAGTTATATAAAAAAAATTTATAACTGAAAATAATTGGGTATATGACAGTGGTAAACTAATAGGGTAGAACCACAGCAAAAGTCAAGAAAACCAGCAGGCATGTAAATAAACAAAAAATAAAAACCAACAGTTTTGCTCAAAAGTGCAAGTGCATACGTGCAATGTAGTATCTCCAATGGTATAACCTGGAAACAAAGTACCATATATACTCGAATATTAGCCGAGATTTTCAGCCCATTTTTTTGAGCTGAAAGTCCACCTCTCGGCTTATATTCGAGTCATATACCTGGGGGTCGGAGGGGGAGCGGGGGTGTCACAGATCATACTTACCCCATCCTGGCTCGGTCTCTGCAGCCCCCCACTTCACTGTCTTCCTTCCTGCCTTCAGCGGTCACATGGTACCGCTCATTAAACTCATGAATATGCGCATATTCATGAGTGTAATGAGCGGTATCACGTGACCACTGAAGGCAGGAAGGAAGACATTGGGAGAACGGGACTGCAGACACCGAGCCAGGATGGGGTAAGTATAGGCTATATTCACCTGTCCCCGGTCCATCGGTGCTTGCTGCTGTCTGATGTGTCCTCTTGTCAGTGACATTCAGACAGCAGGGGGTGCGGTGATGTGGTTAGTGTGCACCGTGCCCTCTGCTGCCTGAACGTCACTGACAGATGACGGGCGAGCAGCGATGGACGCAGGACAGGTGAATGTCTCAGGTGCCGGGTCCTGAGGCAGCAGCGACACCGGCACCTGACACCCAGCGACAGAGAGGTGTCATTTTTTTTATTTTTATTTGCAGCAACAGCGGCAGCATATGGGGGCATGATATGTGGAGCAGTATATGGGGACAACATATGGGGGCATGATATATGGAGCATTTTGTGGGGGCAGCATATGGGGCCATAATCCATTAATCCATGGAGCAGCATATGGGAGCAGCATATTGGGGCATAATCTATGGAGCATCTTATGGGGCAGCATATTCTATGGAGCATCTTATGGGGCAGCATATGGGGCATAATCTATGGAGCATCTTATGGGGCCATAACCTTTATGGAGCAGCATATGGGGCATATTATTCTAGGGAGCATCTTATGGGGCCATTATTTAACCTTTGTGCAGCATTATATGGGGTGTATTTTGTATGGAGCATCTTATGGGGCCCATCATGAACTGTATGGAGCATTATATGGGGCTCCTGATTCAATATGGCTATTCAAAAACATTTATGCTATGGATGTCTCAATTAATTTTACTTTTATTGGTATATAAATTTATTTTTGAAATTTACCAGTAGCTGCTGCATTTTCCACCCTAGGCTTATACTCGAGTCAATACGTTTTCCCAGTTTTTTGTGGCAAAATTAGGAGGTCGGCTTATACTCGAGTATATACTCTATGTCCAGTTCAGGAGAAAAGGGACAAGTGTCCAAGAAGGCTGTATGCCAAATCAAAATGTAAAGTGCTCAGCAAATAGTGTAAAAAAAAAAAAAAAAAAGTGTGACCGCGTCTTCGCCATTGCAACCTATTATGACATTAGCGTCGCCATGGCAACCATTATGACATCATAATGGGGCGCGGGGCTTGATACACACACTCTTTTCCCCCATTATGTAGATAGGGGCAAAATTGTTTGGTGAATTGGAATGCGCGGGGTTAAAATTTCGCCTCATATCATAGCCTAGGACGCTCTCGGAGTCCAGATGTGTGACTGTGCCAAATTTTGTGGATGTAGCTGCGACGGTGCGGATGCCAATCCCGGACATACACACATACATACACACACTTGAGCTTTATATATTAGATATATTTGTAGAATTACTTAGACCTGTCAAGTTCACGTGGTAGTAAACATGGGGAAAAGGATCTAACTATGAAAACACAGCACAGACCCCATCCGTTCCTGTACAGACTAAAGTAACTGGTAGCGCAGATCATGGTGTCTCCAATGCAACCAGGATAACCCCAGACGATCGAACTAGTGGAAACTTTGACCTGGCTACCTGAAAGGCCGTTGAGTATAACATGGACCTCCTAAGGAACCGAGGGAGAGTGCAGCGTGTGAGCAGGTTGTGGGATGCAGTGATAGAGAGGAGGAAGAGCAAGGGTTAACAATTTTTAATAAACATGGGAATACTCCACGCAGGGAGGTTCACAGTTAAATGGATTAAACTAGTGTTTCCCAAACTCCAGTCCTCATGGACCCTACGGGTCATGTGTTCAGGATTTCCATAGTGTTGCACAGGAGAGAGAATTCCTGATGCCTTGATGATACTTCCATCTGTGCAATTCTATGGAAATCCTGAAAACATGACCCGTGGGGTCCGTGAGGACTGGAGTTTGGGAAATACTGGATTAAACAGTGCAATTTGCAAAGGATATTCTGAGTTAAAGGATCAGGTGACGGCAGTTCCGGAGAGTACGGTTAGCAAGTCAGTAGTCGCTCAGACTATGAAGTCAGTAGCGTCGGCAACAGCTGGCACGGTGTCTTTTCCAAAGGGGTCCTGTGGGCATCAATACTATCACGATGACCCGTCCTGTGTGACGCGACCCGCAGGCCGGTAACTGAAACTACAAGACGTGGCACGTGATACTGTCCTGTGTGACGTGGTCAGCCGGCCGGTACTACAACATCAAGACACGGGGAAAGGGGAAACAGTTTCAAAGGTGGGCCCTGCGATAGGGAAAGGGGACGTGGAGACCTCCTGCACTCCCCTGAGTCAGTGTCCCTAACGCTCCTAACGTTCCCTATGCCGGTTCCGCACTGGGTGCCAATCAGGAATCTGTCGCCCTAGCACACCCTACACCTATCCCTTGCTAGGGAGCTAGGTGGCGCAGGCACTGGCCCCACCGCTGTACTAATGCACACTAAGGAAAAACACAAACAGGGAAACACCAGTTAGCTTTACTCTGTTGCACTTGCTCCTGGCAACAGAGCAATCACACCTGCATTATAATCATGTGCACTAACTAAAGAAACCAGAGTGCAATGACGCTCACCACCGCCGGGGGCAAATTTAGAACAAAAGACACCACAGTGCAATAATCCTAATGGCCACCGGGGGCAAAAACCAAACTTAAGCACAGCTTAAGAAGAAAAGGTTACCTGTGCTTTTTATCAGTCCTGATCCAGCAAGGATCATGACAAATGCCTTGTCTTCTGGCGGCAGCGGTCGGTCTCCAGTACCTTCCGCTGCCCCTAGTCCATATGCTGCAGTGCCTGACAAGGGTGTGGGCCACAGTCCTGTACGAGCCCAACATGGCCCAGCAAATATACACTGGCAAAATCAGGGTGCAAGTGTCTGTCCCGTACCCATCACTCTTATGTGGCACATGCACTGTACTCACAGACATGGAGCGTACGGCGTCTTGCTCTCTGGTAGTCACCGGGCACACACTGCACATCTCCCTCTCTCTGGTCCCCACTGGGAGGTGATGGATGATGTACTGCATGATGCTGGTGCTTCCAGGCCGGAGCACTCCTCTCTCTGAACTGCTGCAGCACACATGGTTCCTCTCCTGGCAGCGTTCCCTCTGGAGTCGGTGGGGCCGGTAGCAGCACCGGTACTCTGTGGGGAGTGGGAGCGTAGCGCGCCGCTCGCCTGACTGCATGCTACTCTGGGTTGGCGCCAAACTGCGCTGCTGCGTGTGCTTTTTGTTTATATCCCCCACCCCCCTCGATCAGGAGGAAGGTCCGGCTTGCTAATGCTTCCCCCAGACAACCGAGGATGCAGCTTCAACAGATCCGGACCCAGCATGCAGGTACCTGCGGTACGGTCGTCCCCCTAACACAGTGTAAGAAAGAAACCCCAGCGGTAAACTCATCTGCTTGGCCTAGATACTCTGCAGTGGGAGCAGAATGCCAAGCAAAATCCACCTAAAATTATCACCAACAGAGAAGGCTGGCAGAGGGGGGTTTAAATAGTAGCACCTGAGGTATATGATAGGACAGGCTAAATAACTAATGAAAAACACCAAGGAATGGATAAAGGCAAAAGGTAATCAGCACCCAGATGGCTACAGAACCTGCTGTGGCTCAGTAGACAGAGACACCGACAGAAGAGCACAGGACCTCCAAATCAAATCCTGAGGCACGGGAAGGGCTCGTGCAGTCATCTGGCCATGGCTTTCCTGACCGGTACATCACAGCCTCATAGGAATTGTTACATTCAGGTAAGGAGAGCTGTGGCCAGTCCGGGCTCTGACCGATTTTGCACAGACATCTTCTTGAGCTCTAAGAAAGAATACTATCCTTGAAAAACAGTGATAGCACTCGTGCAAGAAAAATATAAGTGTAAATCAGCCCTTAGTGTTCTCTCTTCTGTAGAAGAAATGATTTTATATACTGGTGCTTCTCACAAAATTAGAATATCATCACAAAGTTAGTTTATTTCAGTTCTTCAATGCAAAAAGTGAAACTCATATATTCTATTGAGTCATTACAAACAGAGTGCTCTCTTTCATGTGTTTATTTCTGCTAATGTTGATGATTATGGCTTACAGTGTAAGGATTCCGGACTTTCCTTTGTACCTGTTTTGCCTTGATCCAAGATGGAGCCTTGTATCTCGCCCTGTCATGGAACTTCTTGTCTTTCCTGATTATTTAAGTCCAGGTCGTATGCTCCTCTTTGCCTGAGTATTTTGTTGCTGTTGGCTCCTAAGCTCCTGCCTGAGTACTGTTGGACTCCCTGCTGCTGCTGCTCATTACTCGGTGCTCTGCCTCTCCGAATTCTGCTGCCTACAGTCCTCTGGGTGTCTCCCTGGTGCTGTCTGAGCTTAACTACTGTCTGGATTGCTAGTTAGAGCTATTCGCCCCTGGAACTGCTGTGGCCAGTAAGGAATCCTGACATCATCATCTCCTCTAGGTCTGTGTTTGTGTGGGCTGCGATGCTGGACTTGTGCGGGACTTTCAGCCCAAAAGGTACACATAGTGACCTTCTCTGATTAATGCCACTTCTATATAATGTTGGACTTCTACGTTTAAGTGCCGTGTGCATTTCCACCCTTATGGTTGCTGGACTTCTACATTTTAGTGCTGTGTTCGTGCTCATTCTTAAATATCGCTGGTCTGCCTTATTAAATGCGGTGTGCTTACTCACATACTTTCTGCTGGACTTCTACGTTTAGTGCCTTGTACACACCTGCGTTATATTACTGTTGGACTGGTTATGCTAGCGGTCGCTTCCCGCTCTTCAGTTACTCTGGACATTTATATATTGAGTTGTGCATTCGTTACTATTGCAGGAAGTGCTCTGTTAGTTTTGTCACACTTGTTACTTATTTGCATCAACTTTGGTCTCAGTTTCATATTATCCCATGCAATCAGATTCTGTAGTACCCATATGATTGTTAAATACAGCCAATGAAAACCCAAAAGTCATTATCTCAGTAAATTAGAATACTTTATAACATCAGCTTGAAAAATGATTTTAGAATCCGAAATGTTGTCCTACTGAAATGTATGTTCAGTAAATGCAGTCAATACTTGGTCGGGGCTCCTTTGGCATCAATTACTGCATCACTGCGTTGTGTGGCATGGAGGTGATCAGTCTGTGGCACTGTTGAGAGAGGCCATACTGGGCCGCAGGCCTTAAAAGGGAGGCCGACATGACAGGGTTGAGTGGGAATATAGTGAGCTGGAGTTAGGGATTAAGATGGTACTACGGAGTTAATGTATTTGGATAAGGTGGGGGCTAGTGCTGGGATGAGGGGGAGGCGGGGTCAGAGCTGGAGTAGGAGCTATCATTCTAAAGACAGTGACCATCTTAGTGTGGCAACCATTTTAGGTTCCCCCACATAGTGACAAGGAGCTGCGGAGTTTTTCCTGAAGAATCTGAATTATGGAGGTGGAATCAATGCTCCAACAACTGATGTATGCTGAGGAGTCGCAGGGTGCTGGCTGGATGCAAACTACATCTACTGCTACATAAACTTGCTACAGGGAGCTGTGACCGGGTCACCTCAGGCACTGCAGGATGGATGTCGGCCGCAGGAAGCTAATTCTCCGGCATACCTTAGTCCGTAGGTCCCCTTCTGGTTCGGCACCGCATCAGGAGCCCCTACTGGGACCCTCCGGCTCGGGGTGTGAGCTGTAAGTCTGCAGCTCACGTTACGAGAACCAGGAGGAATCCGATTAGGCGGTGGGGCCTGCAACGGAGGACAAGTCAACCTCCCTCTCTACATCGTCACAGAAGGCTTACGGTCCAGGTGCGGCGGACGCCCTGTCAAATGGCAGATCCGCTCAGCGTGGTCAGGAAGATACGGTGAGAGGGACGGGGGCCTGGTACGCAGGCCCCTCAGCGAGGATACCATCGCGTGCGGCAGCCGGCCGGCACCACCCATTCAGCAGCAGAAGGGGCGCTTCAGCAAGATGGCAGGCAGTGTCAGGCTGGCCCGGGGGCAAAGAGCAAGGGGGAGCCTGATGGAACATGCAGGCAGCTGATCGATCACCAGGATGGCGTGAAGCATTAGGACACTGCAACATTTCGGGGACCAGCACGAATCGATTCAACCGGATTCAGGATCTGCGGCTGCTGGGATCACAGCACCCAGGCAGCCAGGTGAGACTGATCATTTTGTCTTTACTCTTAACCCCTTTGCTAGCCTTTTATGAGTGTATGTGTGAGAAATTTTGTTTTATTAAGGGGGGCTAGCGGAGGCATGATGTTTATTTTGCATGGGCTACGGAAGTTTGCCCGGTTATAGGGATCTGGGATCCATACGGTATTTAGGCAGGTTATGGGGATCTGGGATCTCTACGGGTTATGGGGATCCAGGACTCCTCAAGGCAGGGTAGCACCTTCCGCAGCAAGGCTGGGTAGTGCTTAGGATAGGTGTTTTTTAAGGCGATATGAGTGGATGAGATACATACATCCAGTTCAGCATGAAGTGCAGCCCATTAGTGAAGGCAGGAGGCGAGAAGGAAAGAGTGGATTCATTGCTATTAGATGAGTATGCTAAGGGTGAGGTTTGGGTTTGAGGGGACTTTGGGGGTGCACTTGAAACATGGGGTAGGGGACACGATTTGGAAAGGACAATACGTTGAGATATTTTCATTGCTTCAAGTGGAACGTTTTTAATTTAGACAAGGTGATGTGAGGAAAAAGAGGGTTCATTTAATTTGGAGAATCTTCTCTAATGGGTACAGTTATCCGCTATACTAGCTATCGTTATTTACGAAAGGTCCCCGGAGAACTGCTTGGGATTTGTGGTTACATGGATATGATTGGTGAGGGTTTTGTATCTTTTTTTTTTAGGTTAAATATGTTGAGCAGTTCCGACAGTGAAAAGCAGGATAAGGGCCCCGGGTAGGCTGGGGCATAGGAAATTGTTTCCTGTTTGCACCGGGACTTTGTAGAGGTCAGGAGACTTGGTGGCAGTGGAGTGTTTAATATTTAAGTAGGTCATGGGGTGGTAAAGTGTTTCATGGGAAGAAAGCAAAGGAGATAATGAGGGAATTGAAAAAAGGGTCGAGGTCATTGTGTCAGGAAGAGAGGCTTCCTAAATAGGTGTCTTCATGAGACGGCAGCCCACGGGTAAGAGAGAGTTTTAGGGATGGTTTTCAGGATTCCTCTTGTTGACGTTAAAATTTGGTTGTCTACCGAAACTTGAA
Source organism: Dendrobates tinctorius (assembly GCF_039654945.1). Taxonomy (NCBI): domain Eukaryota; kingdom Metazoa; phylum Chordata; class Amphibia; order Anura; family Dendrobatidae; genus Dendrobates; species Dendrobates tinctorius. The sequence continues at coordinate 8,027,728 of NW_027361803.1, read as the reverse complement.
GTGGGCTTTGCTTTCTACACAATTATATAAAGATGTGGCTTTGGGTAAAAGGGCTGGACTGTTTGAATAGGCTCTACTTCAACAATTTGAGGGTTTCAACGATTTATGTGGTGGTAAATGGAGGGGCCTAGTACATTTAAAGAAATTCATCACAACTCTTTTACGTAAAGGTCATCGGTAACTGAGGGTATTGACCCTCAGTTGGGTTTGGTGTTGTACACTTCTTTTGTTGCTGCTATGGATTGGGTACGGTTGTGTTGAAAGGGAACTAGGCCAAAACGGATAGTATGCATTGGTTGGGTTGTTTTTTAGGGATCGGGTTTCTTTGTTGATCATTGTCTACTTATGGGGTGTCCCCTTTCATATTCATATTCTTGTGACGCTTGGTTGGTTTTTTGGAATGGTCGCTTACAGAGATGTTTGTTTTCAATTCCTCTATTCATTAATTGGATGAATTTTTGGTCACTGGTTTGGCACAGGATCCTGATTGTTCATTCTATAATGGATAATGGAGAGCATGGCCAGGAAGTTTCGGCCACTTAAGTGGCCCAAAAAAAATACGGTGGGCCCTGTGACAGTATTGAGTTTTTTTTTTTCTTGGGTATCAAATTGATACAATTTGCGTTGGACGGCAGGTCACCGGTTAAAATGATGGCTGACATGAAGGCAGAAGCGAGTCGGTTAATTTGTAGATGGTGACGTTGCGTGAGGCTCAATCTCCACTGGACAAGCTAATTTTGCCTGTAAGATTATGCCATTGGGCAAAGTGTTCTGCCGTCGGCTATCTATGGCGACAGTGTCTACACATTTGTTTGCCTCAAAAGAGAGTTGTATAATAGCAGGTCCATCTGGATTGCACTGGTGGATTAAGATCCTTTTGTTGGCTTGATGGGTCAGCATGGTTTCGATTTGTACATTTCAGTTTGGGTGGTTGGTAGAGTCGGGACAAAGGGTTTGGTTTAGTAATGGTGGTTGGTAGAGTCAGGGCCAAATGTGGAGAGTAATAATGGTCTGGCGTATAATCGGGTTTGGGTCAGGTATTCCCAATCATGGTGGAACTATCATTGTAGGTTAATGGAGTTCTTTTCAGGGTGGAAGATTCGGTTTGGTTTCGATTTCAAAGGTTTGGGAGGATAGGCCCCTAAAATTCCTTACCTCCTCCCGAGCGGCCATTGGGACAGGGTCTTACAGCATTCGGTTTGGTTGGGCCTAATTTGACTCGTGGTTATCAGCTGAAGTTGGGCGTGGCGTGAGTTACTCTATTCTATTCTTGAAGCTTTTCCTGGTCCACAGTAGGAGCGAGTTAACAAGGTGGATGTGTCCGGTGGAGTTCTGGAACTTTCCATCAGGCAGTAATGGCAGTAAGGGATTTATTGTCTAGGTCTTTAATGTATGTGGACATAATATGTTTAGGCATGTGGTAATTGGGAGAATTGGAGGTCGGCATTGGGCAAAGGGTTGGAGGAGGAGAGCAATTCGGTGTTATTGGTTGGGTATAGTCGGGAGAAGAGTTGGTCTGTTCCTAAATTGAATAAATTCATGTCGGATATAGCTTTTGAATTTTTAAGTTCAGGGGTATTTAGGATTTAGCAAAAATCCTTCTGGTCTAAGGGTATGGGACGGAAGTTGGCTAGTTTTTTATCATATATTTACTGATTTTGTCAACCAGCTAGTGGATGTCTGTTCCTCTTCACGGGAGTTACCTCCTTTTCAGGGTGCTTTCCTAGCAACCTTATTTTGGGTTTTTTCTTTTCAATTGAGGGAGTTCGTCGGTCCTTCTAGATTTTGGGAAGGAGTGCTGCGGAAATGGGATGCGAATGGGTTTGAGAACAGAGGGACGACATTTATCCGTACCTCCAAAACGAATGTCAAAGGCAAAGGTTGCAAGGTTGTTTGATGTGGTTAGTTCTCCTTATATGTTAAGTGGATTTATATGAAGAGTTCTTTCTGTGGATAATGGGCGCGTTGGGAGCCCTGTTATTGATCCATAAGGATGGTTATTTTTTGTCACATTTTCAATTTGAGGCAATTAAAAAGGTGTTTGGGCTAGGAAGTTATCCTTTTTGAGGATTACAAAGGGCATTAACTTCTGATGGGAGCAGCCATGGAGACAGTCAGGAGAGGCTTAGGCTAGGAAGTGACGAAGAGGATCGGCTGTTGGGAGTCTGTGAGGTTCTAATAGTACGTTGGCCCAGCATTGATTTGTTTAAGTATGGATAACTGCGCTGGTGGATTATAGGACGTTCATTTGTCTTCTGGGCAGCATTAAGGGCAGCGGTCTGCCTAGATAGTTGGCAGCTTGGGTGCCAAGGAATCTAGCGGTCTCACGGTGGATCAGAAGGCGGGGGGATGGTTTGAAAACAGTTACGCTCCGAATTTAAAAGATTTGTTTGCTTGGGCCCAAGCTTCAGATGTACTGGCAATTCATCTGGGACAGATTGGTTTTTGGAAAAGGCCTTGCAGGGATGTGATTAAGGATATGAAGTTGATATGTTGCAGCTATGGCTATGTCTCCTAGGTTTTGGTGGTTGGGTATGATATCGTTTTCGGAAAGGTGTGGCATGGAGCGAGGTCTGTTCAGTGAGTGAACAAATCTGGGATCAAGGTGAATAAAGCAGTGTCCTGTCTTTCATGGCAAGGAATGGGGAGGTTGTGGTGCGCCACACGGAGTTGGAATTTGGTAAACGGGGAATTTTGGAAGAGGAACAAGATCCGCCTAAACAGGGTCGGTTTGGATACGTGGCATTTGGTGGAACCAGAGGACATTGAAAAGAGGCTCTGATGTGTGGAGGGACATAAATGTTTGAGGTATCAAAACATTTATGTTGGTGGCGTGGGGGGGTCCTCGAAGTTGGTGGTGCTGGTAAATAGCGGTTCGGGGGGGGATCTCAAGAGGTCCTGGACTCCCCCCTGGGTGGATTCAAGTGGACGGGTAATTGAATTATCCCACGGAAGGGATTAAAGTGGACCCGTGCTTAATGGTAATGGAAACTGGCCAGGTGGGTTGATATGTGTCTCTGAGCTGGTGCTTAACGGCTAGAGGCAAGACTCAACCTGGGGACCAAGTTGGGAATATCAAACCTGAGTTTTATGGTTTTGGTAATTGAATTATCCCGCGGAAGGGATTAAAGTGGACCCGTGCTTAATGGTAATGGAAACTGGCCAGGTGGGTTGATATGTGTCTCTGAGCTGGTGCTTAACGGCTAGAGGCAAGACTCGACCTGGGGACCAAGTTGGGAATATCAAATCTGAGTTTTATGGTTTGGGGCTTCGAGGACCACCCCTTCTGGGACGTTGTGTTTAAAATGTTATGTTATATGTTTAATAAAAGGCTGCTGTGGCCAATTTATCCAAATACCTCTGGAGTGTTTATTTTGTTGGGGTATGAATCGATGGGGTTGGGTGGCCAATAAGAGTTTTAAATAACTTTGTATGGAAGCTCACATGAATCACGAATACCCATTTGTCAAGAGAGGCCGTACTGGGCCGCAGGCCTTAAAAGGGAGGCCGACATGACAGGGTTGAGTGGGAATATAGTGAGCTGGAGTTAGGGATTAGGATGGTACTACGGAGTTAATGTATTTGGATAAGGTGGGGGCTAGTGCTGGGATGAGGGGAGGCGGGGTCAGAGCTGGAGTGGGAGCTATCATTCTAAAGACAGTGACCATCTTAGTGTGGCAACCATTTTAGGTTCCCCCACATAGTGACAAGAAGCTCCCACCCACCCTCCCTTAATTAGTTTTTGGTTAGGTAATCGCTATGGGGTTAATCTTGTGTTAATAGGTTTCTTTTTCTTGTATGGATATGGGCGGTATTTAGGGGTTGGGGTTATAATTTGTTTTGTAAGTCTGTATAATTACTTGTCACGGCAGTGTGGCGTGGGGGGGTCCTCGAAGTTGGTGGTGCTGGTAAATAGCGGTTCGGTGGGGGATTCTTAAGAGGTCCTGGACTCCCCCCCTGGGTGGATTCAAGTGGACGGGTAATTGAATTATCCCGCGGAAGGGATTAAAGTGGACCCGTGCTTAATGGTAATGGAAACTGGCCAGGTGGGTTGATATGTGTCTCTGAGCTGGTGCTTAACGGCTAGAGGCAAGACTCGACCTGGGGACCAAGTTGGGAATATCAAACCTGAGTTTTATGGTTTTGGTAATTGAATTATCCCGCGGAAGGGATTAAAGTGGACCCGTGCTTAATGGTAATGGAAACTGGCCAGGTGGGTTGATATGTGTCTCTGAGCTGGTGCTTAACGGCTAGAGGCAAGACTCGACCTGAGGACCAAGTTGGGAATATCAAATCTGAGTTTTATGGTTTGGGGCTTCGAGGACCACCCCTTCTGGGACGCTGTGTTTAAAATGTTATGTTATATGTTTAATAAAAGGCTGCTGTGGCCAATTTATCCAAATACCTCTGGAGTGTTTATTTTGTTGGGGTATGAATCGATGGGGTTGGGTGGCCAATAAGAGTTTTAAATAACTAGGTATGGAAGCTCACATGAATCACGAATACCCATTTGTCAAGGGGTTATGGAAGCCCAGGTTGCTTTGATAGCAGACTTCAGCTCGTCTGCATTGTTGGGTCTGGTGTCTCTTGACTGTGGAAACTTCACACTAGACCTTCAGCAGCTTGGATTGTGGTCTCTCCACTCTTCCTCCAGACTCTGGGACCTTGATTTCCATATGAAATGCAAAATTTACTTTCATCTGAAAACAACACCTTGTACCACTGACAACAGTCCAGTTCTTTTTCTCCTTGGCCCAGGTAAGCTGCTTCTGGCGTTGTCTATTGGTCATGAGTGGCTTGACACAAGGAATGCGTCACTTGTAGCTCATGTCCTGGATACGTCTGTGTGTGGTAGCTCTTGAAGCAATGACTCCAGCAGCAGTCCACTCCTTGTGAATCTCACCCAAATTTTTAAATGGCCTTTTCTTAACAATCCTTTCAAGGCTGCAGTTATTCCGGTTGCTTGTGCACCTTTTTCTACCACACTTTTTCCTTCCACTCCACTTTCCATTAATATGCTTGGATACAGCACTCTGTGAACAGCCAGCTTCTTTAGCAATGACCTTTTGTCGCTTACCCTCCTTGTGGTGTGTGTCTTCCCACTGATTGTGGAGCTACTGAAACAGACTAAGGGACCTTTTTAAACACTTAGGAAGCCTTTGCAGGTGTTTTTTGTTAATTCTAATTCTAATTTTCTGAAATAATGACTTTTATGTTTTCATTGGCTGTAAGCCATAATCATCAACAATAAAGGGAGCCTGTCAGTCACCAGTTTTGGCCATCACCTTTCAGGGCTGATATACAGCATTCTACAATGCTGTATATCTGCTCCCAACCCAACCTGTAAGAGAAGAAAAATTACTTTTATTATACTCACCCGTGGGGCGGTCCGGTCCGAGCGGTGTCGCTCTTCTTGGTCCGATGCCTCCCATCTTCTTGCAATGCCGCCCTCCTGCTTGCTTGGTGTGGATGATGCGTCCCTGCGTCATCCACACAGTCTCCGTGGCACCTCGCTCCTGTGCAGGCATGCTTCTCTGTCCTGCAAAGGACAGAGCAAAGTCCTTCAGTGCGTAGGCGCTGGACCACTCTGACCTTTCCCAGTGCCTGCACACTGTAGGACTTTGCTCTGCCCTCAACAGGACAGAGAAGTACACCTGTGCAGAAGAGAGGAGCCGAGGAGACTGTGTGGATGACGCAGGGACGTGTCTTCCGCACAAAGCAAGCAGGAGAATTGCAGCGCAAGAAGATGGGAGGCACCGGACCAAGAAGAGTAACTGATTCTGTCTTTATTTATAATTGTAATTTAAAACCGTAAAAAATTTTGGTCCAAACATTAGACATTCATCAGTAACAGATTGCCCAAAGAAGAAAGTATAGGAAGTCAGCAAAAATAGCAATCCATGCATTGTCCTTTCCTGGAGCGATGGATACAGCTCTTATGCAGGGTAGCTGGGAGCCCCGAGACTTTAAGTAACTTCTCTCCGCTCCTTTATACCAGATTCGGATGCCTCATATGTAAATTAAATAAAAACAAAAATAGTAGCAAAACGTAAGCAGCCAGTTTCACTGACACGCAGTAGCTAATCTCCACAACGTCCACTCCCAAGGAACATATTAGGTATTGTAGACATAAGTCCTAAAAAACAGCAAAAAAAAACACTAAACACCCAATCCATTATGGATTTGGGCAAGTTTCTCATCGTCAGTAGAAGGTGACGTCATTAGAACCAATTAAGTATGATGTTTGCCAGAAGTAGTTCTACTTTACATAAAGTGACTACAAGCAGACCAGGCCAAAAGGGTCTCCTCATCTCACAGTGAGACGGGTCTGGGTTATGTACGTACTCCGCCAGTGACAGCTACCATGTGTAGGAACGTTTACCAGTAAATCAAAAGCTGCACTGTCCAATGAGGGTTCACATAAATAGATAGGGGCCACATAAGGAAATATAGACGCACATTATTAACTCAAATTTGAAGTTTGGATCTATGGAAGAGTCTGCAGGAGGAGAGAGGTGGCATCAAGACGAGACCCCCAGTGACTTCATGCAAAGGCTGTATGTAAAATACGTAATTAGGAGCTTAGAAGTTATACTTATTATATGCATGCCGGGAAACTTCATGTTTACGGTGCAGGGTTATAGATGACAATTATAGGGCGGTGCTCTGAGACAGTTTACTTGCAGTTAATAATTGAGCAGCTGATTGGTCCTCAGTAGGGATGAGCGGACCTGTGGATGTTCAGGTTCGTCAGGTACGACCAAACTTTTGTCCAAAGTTCAGCTGCCAGAGCCCCATAGAAGTAAATGTGGACTCAAACTTTGGTGCTGTAAAATGGTTGTAGTAAGGGCTAGGGGGTCTTTCTGTTCTTCCGGAATTCCAAATACTAAAAGAGACTTCTGAGAGAAGTACATGTTCGGAGTTCAGCACTGGACACTTGGTTTCCAGTACGAAGCCTCCACTTTACAGTTCAGGTTTGGTCACCTCTACTCCTGAGAGGCTTTGCTGGGACTTCCGCTGGGAGAGGGGCTGAGAGAGCTGCTTCTTTTATTCTCTAATACATTTTATACAATTATTTGAGAGCACACCTTTTGGAAACTGAGCATTCTATTCTTATAACCTATGCAGGAAGCTGGAGCTTGGCGAGGGATGTCACTAAAATATCATCAAGGGAAAAATAAAAATGAAAAACACTAGGCCTACGCGGCTAGCGATTAAGAGCCTTGGTGCTCGAAACGCATAGACCTAGTGTTTTTCATTTATTATTTTTCTTTTGATGATATTTTAGAAATTGGACATGCTTGATCGACATCACTCCAACCATAATTTGCCCCATACACAAGTGACCGACATAATTGTAATGTGTGTGGCCAGCTTAAATCTCCATCCTTCAGTTGGGTCTCTTGAATGAGAACTAGTTCTCCCTTGAGTCATATCATACCGATCAGGGGGTGAAACCCCCAAAATAGTTGTGTGCCGATGGTTGCTTCATGGCTGATTTGGAATGGTTTTCTTCCTCCTTCACGAGCGCTCATATAGATATCTGTTTGAGTTACATACATTATAACAAGTATATGTATTCATTCCTATTACTCTGACAGCAGGGAGAAAGTACAGGACTGTGAAAAGTAATTCATGTCGCATCCTGTTCTGCATCATTTTAAAATAAGTATTCACAGATCACTATTTTTTTTTTGCTTTTTAATCTAAACGTTAAAAAAAATTGCTCTGTCCATACTCTATTCATTCTAAAATAATAATACAAAAAATAATAATAAATCAAAATTAATAAATATAAAATAAATAAAAATATAAAATGATAAAAATAAATTAAAAAATGATAAAACAATTAAAATAAACTTAAACTGAGATCAATAAAGTTAAAATAAAATAAAAATTAATAAATATAAAATATATAGAAATTTAAAATAAAATACATAAAATTAAAATAATTGAGAAAAATAATAAAAAATAAAGTAAAATTAATACATCTAAAATAAATTTAAATATAAAATAAGAAAACAAAAAATTGAAATAAAATGAGAATAATGGAGAAAAAAAGAAAAAATATAATACAATTAATAAATATAAAATACATAGAAATAAAATAATATAAAAAACAAAAATAATGGACTACATTAAAATTAATAAAATAAATACAATTAAAATGAAAGCAATTAATAAATATAAAATATATAGAAATATAAAAAAATAAAATAAATAAAAGGAATTGAGAAAAAAAATAAAAAATTAAATAAAATTAATTAATATAACATATACAGCAATATAAAATAATGAAATAAAAAATAATAAGATAAATACAATTAAAATGAACTGAGAAAAAAATAAATACAATTAATAAATATAAAATATATAGAAATGTAAAATAATGAAATAAAAAATAAATTAAAAATAATAAAATAAATAAAATGAAAATGAACTGAGAAAAAAATCAAATAAAATTAATAAATATAAAATATACAGAAGTATAAAATAACATAAAAAATAAAATAAATTAGAAATAATAAAATAAATAAAATTAAAATAAACGGAGAAAATAAATAAAAATAGTCAATATTAAATATATATAAATATAAAATAATAAAATAAATAAAATTAGCATAAATGGAGATACCATGCTGAGGTGCATTATCCTACAAGTTCTAAGTGGATCAGTAGAGGTACGCTTTACTTATAGCTTTATAATTTAATGTCCGTACCTGGCAACAGTGCCAAAAAGGGTGGCATAAAATTAGCCTAATTTTTTTTTTTGACCATAGTGATATCATTACATCAACCGCTCCTAACATGTCTCCTGCCTCCGCTGTGACATCTATTAGTGATCTCACTCAAAGTCTCTTTCACATAACGTTATTTTGAACAAATCTCCTACATCAGCCGGTGTTTATTCGGCGGACACAGTGCGCAGTGTATGGAGCCGGCGCTCAATGCTCGCACTATAGATGCACGGCCGCTGATGAATACCTCATCTATGATGCAGAGTTAAATCATGACCAGAAAGACCAACGTTTATTTTGCTCTCCAGATTACATAAGCAGAAATCCAGCCTTGAAAATAATTACAATAATTGGTTTTAGTGACCTTCAGCTGCCGGCTGGCTGCGGTTTTCACCTATACGTGTAAGCACCTGGCAGCCTCTAGTGTTATTCTGTGCTAGGTGTATATGAGGCTATGCTGTTCCACAAGCGCTGACCTTTCGGCTGCCACTCGCCAGACACATAGATTTTGAAAATTCTCCCTTTCGTCAAATCTGAAAAAGGCTTTTGAGATATCACTTAAAAAAATGTTCCTACTTTCTTTAGACCTTGGTTTTGTGCATATTTCACATGCCGCTGTCACCTCAGATCCCTTCTCATTTAGTCTGGATGGGGAACAGCCTTCAGCTTCGCTATGAATGAGGCGTTTGTTGCGACAGGTGCGTTACAAATCTGCATGCTCTGTATTTTTTAAGTGTGTGAAGGCTACAGTAGCCGTGAACCGCACAAAGGAAAGCATTCGTGTCATAGAATTCCAGCTGTGACTTTACTGCAGATCGCTTTATGGCAATGGCGTTATTGTAAACTGTGACTTTACTGCAGATTGCTTTATGGCAATGGCGTTATTGTAAATTGTGACTTTACTGCAGATCGCTTTAAGGCTATAGCACTATTGTAAACTGTGACTTTACTGCAGATCAGCTTATGAGTATGGCATAGCTCCAAACCATCTCAGATTCAGCAGGACTGTCCCTATTGTAGGGCTCAGTCCCCGTGTCCTGACCAGGGCTGCCACTAGGAATTTCAGGGCCTCATACCTGCAAAATTTTCGGAGTCCCCCTTAAGACTCCACCCAGGGTCCACCCCTTGAACTGTCCACAGTCCCACTGCTCTCTCTTGGAAAAACTCCACTTCTCACCAATCACACATTAACAGTTCCCATCACTAGATCACACATATAGCTAGCAGCTTTTGTTTTGGCTAAATGATTTTTTAATTTGCCACCACGATAAGGTAGACTCTTTTGGCCGGGCCCTACTCTACTCTAACTTATTAAACATTTGTTAAAATACGCAACACAATTTAGGTATATTTTTAAAATGGCCAATAATATCAAATACAAGGGACAAATACTACCGGACCATGACCAAACACCATATTAACACCACATAGTGACCTATAATACCACATACAAGGAACAAATACCCCCACACCATGTCCAGACCACATATTACCACCACAAAGTGACCTATAATACCACAAACAAGGAACAAATACCCCCACACATGTCCAGACCATATATTACCACCACATAGTGACCTATAATACAACACACAAGGAACAAATACCGCCACACCATGGTCAGACCACATATTACCGCCACATAGTGACCGAATAATACAATACTGATCATTAGTAAAAACCCACAATACTAATATCACCATATGTGCCATTATACACAGGAGATCTGTACTTAGTATACAGTGTGCGTGTACAGGTAATACAGTGATCACTGGTGACATTATACACAGGAGCTCTGTATATAGTGTCAGTGTACAGGTAATACAGTGATCACCGGTGACATTATACACAGGAGCTCTGTATATAGTGTCAGTGTACAGGTAATACAGTGATCACCAGTGACATTATACACACGAGTGCTGTATATACTGTACAGGTTATACAGTGATCAATGACATTGTACACAGGAGCTGTGTATATAGTGTCAGTACAGGAAATAGAGTGATTACTGGTGACATTATACACACATCTGTATACTGTGTCGGATGGCAGCCTACTTCCTCTTTCTTCCTCTGTTAAGCCACGCCCACTGTTGCATCTCTTCCTTCAGATCCGCCTACGTCTGCATGCGTCCTGCGTACCTATTTTTAACATTGGGTACGGTCTGGGTAAAAGCTCAGTTTTATCTACTGCATTTTCTCTTCACATTTTCTGTAGGTGTCCGCACCAAACTACACAATAACATTCTTCTCTGATTATTGCGTGATTGCTTTTTTGTATGCATTTTCCCTCTTATTTGATACATTTTGGTGCAGATGTGAAGACACGGTTTTAATGCTTTTATAATACTGCAGAAAAGCTTTGATTCTGCGCTTAAAAATGCAACTGTGTTTTTTTCCCTTATGTGTTTTCAGGCTCCACGTAGAGACCTATAGAGAAAAAAGCACCAAAACTGCAGAGTTCAGCAGCGTCTTTAGACACCCCGAGGACAGCGATTTCATGAAATCACATTTACTTTACTTAGACATTCAGACCATGTTCACATGGAGCATAAATGTTGCTTATTTTCTGCTTTTTTGCACAGAAACTCTGCTGTGTTTAATTGTCCAAGCAAAGTGGATGTGATTTCATGAGAACTGCACCCCCTGTGCACCTAAAGAGGTGGCTGAATAGTGCGATTTTGGTGTTTTTTCCCCTCGTCTTGTATGTGGAGCCAAATTTTAAAAAATCACATGTAAAAATCTGCAGATACTTTATTAAGTGCAGAATCAAAGCTATTCTGTCCCCCGGGCCTGTGGCTGCAAATATGGCTCTGTGGATATCTTCACCTTACTTACAATTGGTGATGGTCGCAGATAGCTCAACTCAGCTGCCGGCACACGTTATGAAGAATCCAGTAGAGACTTTGATTTCTTTAAGAATTCTTGTTGAATGCATACAAACAGCAGCAAGTAAAAAAGACTTTCTTCAGACAGGCTGAAAGCACATGTGCCTCTAATGAAGCCAAGATGGAGACTGAGACACAGGGGGAAGAAGAAGGAAGTGACATCACACCCAGAAGAGGGAGACAGGGAGACAGAAGAGACAAACTTCATGGAAAGGGAGGATTTCAGCTATGCAAAACACAGGAACACATAGCAACAATAAACAATATGAGAGACTGCAATACAGCATGTAAAAAGGAACAGGACAGTCTGTAAAATGTCTCATTCATGAGGCATAACACTCCCCATCTGAAATCTTTAGATTTCATAATTCTTATAATGTCCTCTGGGGATGTCACTGTGAACCTAAAAAACAAACGGAAAACAAGCATGCAAGTAATAACAACAGCAGTTGTAGTCGAATTGGCATGGTCCAATCTTCAGTTGGAGGCATGAAGTCCTCAACAGCGGAATAGACCGAGTCCAAACGTAAACCCATCTTCAGATTGGGGAAGCCGCAACGTGCAAACACTTCCACCACCCTAATAATCCACTGGAGAAAGATCAAATGTTACAATGTTCCAACACAGCTGGAGGAATATATGGTGGTAGGCTCCCCGCCATGAGCTGTGTTCATAAACAATGACTTTCATGTGATGTCTTCTGACCATCTTGAGAAGCGCTCAAAGCGGAGAGACCTCAGTTTCAATTTTGGCATCACAGAAGTGTAGTGGGTAGAAAGCATTGGTCGGATCTCTTTGTCAGACTCTGGTTCCACCAGCTCGTAAATGTTGTTGAAGTCCCTTGAGCTGGAATCACCCATATGTTGTCATTGAGTTTAGATACGGCAGTGAGTCTCATCCCTCAGTCAGCTGGATTCATGTCAGTAGGGACGTAGTACCATTGGTCAGGGGTAGAAAAGCTTCCAATATGCTCTATTGCTGACGTAGACATAAAATTGTTTTGTTTGGTTATAGACAGTGGCAGATCTTAATAGGGGCAGATGGGGCGGTCGCCCCAGGCCCAAGGTTTTTTGTGGGCCCAAGGGCCAATCCGGAGCCGCCGCAGCGCAATTTTGGCTTCCCCCAATAGTCGTGTGTCGCAGCAATTGTCGGCGGCTGCGCTGCGCTGAATGGCTGGCTCAGTCACCTGATCCTCCTCCCCTCTCTCCGCAGCGCCCGCGCTCATTCCGGCCAGCAACTGGCATCACGTGGCTGCATCAGAGTGACGCTGGCCACTCACACTCTGGCAGCGGCTCCTCTGTTCCCTGCCCTTCATTGGTGTCCATAGATACAGCGGGGCCCGGCAACTGACAGCCCAGCCGACGCCGTGTATCACAGGAGGAAGAAGAACTCTCTGATGCCTGGTGGACAGTGTTGCAGCAGCAGCAGCACTGCCTGTTCCTCACCTCTCCGAACTTGGAGGTAAGTCGCAGCAGGGTGGGGCGGAGGTATGTCATGACTGACTCATGTGGATGTGGGGAAAACCACTCTATGTTATACATGTATTTTAGCCCTATGTTGATTGCTCATTAAATATTATAAACTGAATGTACATTTCCTGCCTATTGATGATTACCCTCTAAGAGTACACCGCATAACATCTGGGTCTCCGTCCTTGATCGCCGGCACACGTGTTTTAGCCCTTAGTTGCCTACCACATCTTTCTCTCACCTACTTTATGTGGATGTGGGGGGCATGGGGGGGGGGTGGACAGGGGGGGGCCTTGGTCAAGAGGGGTGCCGGGTGCCCAGACTTTAGGAACAGCCTCGGACCAGTGAGCAATGCACTGCACGCATTATGTAACGTAACCCATTCAGGTCCTCACATCACGTCCCCTATGGCCAGGTTCACGTTGGGCGATTTTGTGCGTATTGGCTGTAGGCCTACAGCTTATATGCAACGTCTTTTTAGGCCATGTCCACACGCGGCGGAATGGTGGCGGGTTTTCCGTACGGACCCGCAGCAAACCAAGTGCTGCGGTCCGTACGGCTGTCAATTCCCGCACGGGGACCGCAGCGCTCAGCTAGCTGTATTTATGCATGATGGTTTCAGACTGCACAGGTGAGAGATCCTTTTCAAAACTTAAATGAATTAAAAATGAGTTGAGTCAAATGGGACAAGACAGACTCAATCATCTCTCTTTAATGAGCATTGAACAAGAGCTTTTGAAGAGTCTAGACCTCTCAGAAATCATCAACGACTTTAGCACCAAAAAATCTCGCCGAAAAAGTCTGTGAGCAGTTTATGATCTTCAGTGTCAAAAAAAAATCCGAGTTTCTAGTCCATTAAGAAATTGTTGCCTGTGTTCATTGCACTTTTCCTGTTAGGCTACCACCCACACAGATATACATCTGTATAGATAAATAATTATGTTGAATTATTGTTTAATATTATGTTTACATGTTCTTTTTTGCACTTACATGTGGTACGGTGAATGTAGCCTTATGTTTACCTTGTATGAAGAAATACAAGCCAGTATATACCACATTATATATTTTGACTGTTGATTTTGAGGAATATTTAATATTATTTATATTATTTGACTATACAATACAATTTCTTGTGAGAAAAAAGTAATTTTTCTTTGTTTTTATGGTCTAATAAATGTTATAATTTGTATACCTAAAAATCAGCATATGCAGTGTTTTTGTGAGATGGTCCACTTAATCTGCCACTGGTTATAGATGTAACCAATTACCACTTTACTGTCTGTGTAGAAGGTAAATGAATCCATAGCAATGTCCATTTCGTCCCTTATAGCTTCAGCTAACTCCACTGCCAGAACGGTGGCACGAAGTTCGAGTCTTGGAACAGAGTGAGCAGGTTTCGGGGTTAGTTTTGCCTTACCGAGGATAACTCCACAATGCACCTTGTTACTTTCTTCCAAAGTCTTCAGGTAGGCTACAGCAGCTATAGCATCTGTAGAAGCATCGGAGAAAATGTGGACTTCTCTTCTGATGGTGGCTGAAAGGGTGCCTGGACAATAACGTGGGACTTGGAAATGCTCTAAGACCTTCAGAGACTTCTTCCACGCTTCCACTTTTGTTGTTTCTGGGATGGTAGTGGAGTGTCCCAATCCGTACTCTCGGCGGTCAACTGTCTCAACAGTATCTTGCCTTGAATGGTGATGGGCGCAATAAATCCGAGAGGATCATAGATGCTGTTCACAACAGATAGGACTCCTCGTTTAGTGAAAGGTTTATCGCAAGCTTACACCTGGAAAGTGAACGTGTCCTGCTTAATATCCCAAAGCAGACCGAGGCTGCGTTGCATGGGAGGAATATCAGAATCCAAAACAAGATCCCTTACACCAGCAGTGTGATCCTCAGATGGAAATGCTTTCATTACCTTTTCACTGTTGGAGATGATTTTGTGGAGTCTAATTTTTGCTGTTGACAGCATTTCCTGAGTCATAGAATGCAGATCGATAGTCTCTTCAATTGTGGGAAGAGACTTAAGCCCATCATCTACGAAGAAGTTTCTGTCCACAAATAGATGAGCATCAGACCCATACTCTCTCTCACCTTCCCGTGCTGTCCGTTTTAGTCCATAGATGGCCACTGCAGCGAGGGGCTGTTTCCGAAGACATGCACCTTCATTCTGTAGTCTATGACCTTGTTGCGGACGTCGTTGTCTTTGTGCCATAGGAATCTGAGGTAGTTT
Organism: Dendrobates tinctorius; assembly: GCF_039654945.1. Classification (NCBI taxonomy): domain Eukaryota; kingdom Metazoa; phylum Chordata; class Amphibia; order Anura; family Dendrobatidae; genus Dendrobates; species Dendrobates tinctorius. The sequence continues at coordinate 8,012,401 of NW_027361803.1, read as the reverse complement.
CTGCTGTCTTCTCTCACGATAAAGCAATGAAGCATTTGTTTAATGTCGGCCATTACTGCGACAGATTCTTGTCAGAAGCGAATCAGTACTCCTATAAGGCTGTTGTTTAGATTAGGCCCAGTGAGGAACAGACTATTTAGGGAGATGCCTTCATACTGAGCACTGGAGTCAAACACCACTCTAATTTGGTTGGGTTTGCGAGGATGGTAGACACCAAAGGATGAAGATACCAGCATTCTTCACCTTCTTTTAGCAGGGGGTGCGGATTCCGTTTGACTTCTATCGAAGATATTCTGCATGAAGTCAACAAAATGTTTCTCCATCTCTGGCCTTCACTTTATGGTGCGTTTTAGGGATGAAAACCTTGCCGTTGCTTGTTGCAGATTATCAGGTAGCCTTGTTCTTGGAGAACGAAAAAGTAAAGGTGCTACCCAGCTATTTGAATTGTCTTGGGCGAATTCCTTTTCCATAATCTTTATAAATTCTTTGTCGTCCCTTGCAGGTGCCAACTGATTGTCTTCTCTTACAGAGTTGAATACTGTTGACCTGAGGTCATCTTTACAGGACAGGAATATGTTAGTGTCGTCAGAGGTTTCTTTCTTCCACTTGTTGTCGCTTATGGATCGCCCGCCCGGGCAGTGGGGTACTCGGTACCGGGCCGGTATTTCACTGGGAAGTGTCACAGTAGCGGTGACCCGGTCCATGGCCCTGGGCATCCATGTAAGGGAGTGAAGTGATGGAATAAAGTTTATGAATAGATGATTCGTGACGCCACCTGTGGTGTTCGGCAAATGTTAAGCCGACGCTGCAGACAGATCCTCTGGGACAGATGGAGTAGTGCAGCAATGATGTTATAGCCCTCCACAGGCAGGGCTGTAGTCCCAGGGCAGTGTAGGTGGGTGTTGGGAAGGAAGGTGCAGTGTCAGGCACAGAGATGTAGCAGTGCCGGGGAGGCTGCAGCAAGAACACAATAGATTGCAGTTTCTTTACCTTTACTTGGCAAATGCAGTCCAGGGTCCTGAGTACAGATGGCACAGGAGCTGGTTAGCCTGGAAGCAAATCAGGAATCACTCTGGCAGATGGGTTGTGCAGTCTCCTTACTAGCGCTCTCTATGAAGTACTCCCAGTACTGAGTTACACTGGAGTTCCTCCTTTCTGATGTTATCCACACTCCACTCGCATGGCAGACAGCCGTAGCCTTCTATCTCTCTTGGCTCACCCGTCGCTGTTGTGCCTCCGAGGATTATGTGGGAATAGGGCATTTACAGCTTCCTATTCCTCTGGTTTCTGGTGTAGGACCGTTAGTATCCATACACCCTTGGAGACCATGCTCCAGATCATGCGCTATCACTGGGACTGAGCTCTCCACTTTCCTCAGTCTCCCCAGCTCTTCTCCTCCATGTCTGCACATGACTGTCATGATATGTATTTTTCCCCAATACTTTGCAATGACTTGTGTATCTAGACCATAATTGAATTCAGGCTTGGGTCAACACAGCTAGGGGAATCACCATTGTTCTCCTCAGCAGGGGGAGGACTCACAATACACATCTTTGTATACACCTCGGAGCCGTGCGATGGACCAAACCTTTGACTAGGAGGTGGGAACTTCTACTCCCCTACACTTGGGCTGATCCCAGGAGCCCAAGACAATGGACTTATGTGTGACCCAGCAGATGTGAGTTGGATGCTAAAAGAGAAGGACGAGGCTGTCTGACGAAGCTTCGGCCTCTGTGTGATCGTGGTGGATTTCTGGGACTCTTAAAGGACTATGGTTTTGTGATCTGGCACAAGGATTTTCGGGAGGTGCCCCCGAATCAGTTTCCTATGGACTTATTTTGGGACTCTGCAAATTACCTTCGTGTTGTTCCTGTTTTCTGGTCAATAAATCTGTTGGATCGTTCCCAGGCCTGTTGTCCCTCCTTGCTCTGGAGAATACTCCCGTCACAAACTGGTTGGCAGCGGTGGGATCAGAGCAGAAGAAATGGAGGACAACGGCCCATCAACTTCTGGAACCAGAGCCTCAGAGTACAAGAACTGGACTGCAAAGAACCTACAAACAAAGGCCCGTGAACTGGGAGTCAGCTGCAAGGGACTCTCCAAGGAGCAGCTGATTGAAGCTTTGGAAGCAGTTCGCCTGCAAGATGATGCTGAGGAAGGATCCTCACAGCAAAGAGAGGAAAGGCGGCAGTCGGAGGTAAATACCCAAAAAAGTCAGTGGTTTGTGTGGTACGAGGAGGAGATGGCCTTGCTGGGAGAAGAGGCTACCATAGAAGATAAGAGGGAGGTCATGCGCACAGCCAAGGAGAGGCAGCGCAGGATGGAGGAGAGGGCAATGCTGGAGAGGGAGATCGCTTTGGAGGCAGCGAGAAGCTCCAGACAGACTGTACCCACAGCATCCCCCATGAGGGAACTCCCCAGAGTGTCCCGCAAAGACTTCAAGCCGTTTAATGAGGCTTCCGGTGACATTGAGGGCTTCTTCCTGGACTTTGAGCATCAGTGTCGATTAATGGAAGTCCCGGAAAGGGAGCGCGTCCGACATCTTGTGGGGCTCTTAGAGGGTGGAGCTGCCGCAGCCTATAGAGCTATGGACCCTCGGTGGAACTGTGAGTATGCAGAGATTAAACGGACTGTTCTAGAACATTATGCTGTGACCCCAGACACTTACAGGACCCAGTTTCGTACTTTAGCCTGTAATGAGGAAGTGTCTTTCAAGATGTATGCCCACAGACTCAAACAAATATGTAATCGCTGGCTGGAGGCAGAGGAGGCCTTAACCTGGAACACCTGTCTCAAGGTTATCCTAAAAGAGCAATTTTTTGCCCAGTGCCCCGCTGAGATCAGGGAATGGGTGCGTGAGAGGAAACCTGCTACAGTGGAAGAAGCTGCATCTCTCGCTGATGAGGCTCTCACCATCAAGCCTCGGTGGAGAGTTCTGTTGGAGGATGGAGAGAGGCCTACCAGCTCCACAACACCGGTGGCCCCCAGTTCTTCTGTCCCCATTGTTCCCCGTTCCTCGGAGCCACCACCTCGTGTTGATACCTGTGTTAATGTGCCTCCTGTTGCTTCCACTGCGTTTTCTGGAATACGACGAGGAGAGGAAGTAGCAGAGCGCAGGTGTTATGGTTGTGGGCATCCGGGGCATCTGCAGGCCTCATGTCCAGCCAGCTCATGGAGGAATCGTCCTCAAACCCCTACAGCACCTTCAGGTGGGAGCCGACCGGCAGGTTCCCTTACTCCTCGCCCAAGAGGACGCATTGGATGGAGTGAGACACAGCACAGATGCTATCGATGTGGGCAGCCGGGGCATCTGCAAGCCTCCTGCCCAGCTGTTCAAATGAGGATTGATCCTGTACCCAATCATATTATTAATTATGTACAGCCAAGTGCCATGGAGGAAGACGTGTCACCACTACGTGAGGACTGGCCTAGTGCCTCACCCACCCATGTTGCACCACTAGGAGTTTATGGTGTGCGACCCGCAGCTATGACGACTTCAGCTCATCGAGGTAAGCACTTGCAGGAGGTCGTGCTGGATGGACAAAGACTTGTTGGATTTTGTGACTCAGGGGCTTTCCTCACGCTGGCTGATCCCCAAGTGGTTCGGCCTGAGGCAATCCATAGAGGACCTGGGATTGTCATTGAACTGGCTGGTGGACAATGGAGGACTATTCCCACAGCCACTGTGGATCTGAACTTTGGTTTTGGGGTCAGGCGATGTTTGGTTGGGGTGATGGGTGGTCTGCCTGCAGCTGTTCTCCTGGGCAATGATGTGGGAAAGCTACGATGCCAATTCGTGGCTGCATGAAGCCACATGTAAGTTACACCATGCCTGTGTGTACTTAACCAGTGACCTGTAGAGGTCCCTAGTACGTACACAAATTAGGAGGGGAAGGGATTGTCATGATATGTATTTTTCCCCAATACTTTGCAATGACTTGTGTATCTAGACCATAATTGAATTCAGGCTTGGGTCAACACAGCTAGGGGAATCACCATTGTTCTCCTCAGCAGGGGGAGGACTCACAATACACATCTTTGTAGACACCTCGGAGCCGTGCGATGGACCAAACCATTGACTAGGAGGTGGGAACTTCTACTCCCCTACACTTGGGCTGATCCCAGGAGCCCAAGACAATGGACTTATGTGTGACCCAGCAGATGTGAGTTGGATGCTAAAAGAGAAGGACGAGGCTGTCTGAGGAAGCTTCGGCCTCTGTGTGATCGTGGTGGATTTCTGGGACTCTTAAAGGACTATGGTTTTGTGATCTGGCACAAGGATTGTCGGGAGGTGCCCCCGAATCAGTTTCCTGTGGACTTATTTTGGGACTCTGCAAATTACCTTCGTGTTGTTCCTGTTTTCTGGTCAATAAATCTGTTGGATCGTTCCCAGGCCTGTTATCCCTCCTTGCTCTGGAGAATACTCCCGTCACAATGACGCCCTCCTCACACTAACTCCCTCACTCCTTCCTGGCCCCCAGAGACAGCTCCTCCCCTCAGTTCTGAGTTCAGAGCTCCCTCTGCTGACCCGGAGTGGGAACTGTGTTGCATGCAGTGTTTAACTGCCAGAACTACCCTTCATTGCTTCCAGACATGACATCACTCTCCCTAGGAGGAAGGCAATGCCACTGTGGAGACCATACTCCCGGGGGCGCCACACTTATCTTCTCTTTCACCCAGTAATGATGTGGGCATGGTTGAAAGTAAGTGCTGCGACCATTTGGTAGGACGTGTCTTAGATGAGGAAATCCTTGTGGGTCTCTTCATCTTTTCTATACAGACATTGCCTATGATAACCCAGCCTAGGTCTAAGCGTTGAGCAAAAGGAGCGTCGTGTGGCCCGTTGATTTGCTGACGTACCTTGTGAAGTCGCAGAATGTCTCTGGATCAGGATGTTTGTGCTATTGTCGAGAGCTGGTATCTTGCCTGCCAATGTCCTTAGATGAGGGTGATGGAGTGCAGCCTCTGGAGTTGGAATTTCCTCTCTGTTGGACGGTAACTGGTTGCATTCGACCAGAGTCGGTAAGGGTATCTCCACATTGTTCTCAAGAGAAGACACCATGAGTCCAATGGCTCTTCTCCCAGAGACCTCATAACACCGCTGCAGGTGCCTAGGGTGTACAGTCATGGCCAAAAGTTTAGAGAATGACACAAATATTAATTTTTAGAAAGTCTACCGCTTCATTTTTTCTAATGGCAATTTGCATATACTCCAGAATGTTATAAAGAGTGATCAGCTTAACAGCAATTACTTGCAAAGTCAATATTTGCCTAGAAAATGAACTTTATCCCCCAAAACACATTTCAACATCATTGCAGCCCTGCCTTAAAAGGACCAGCTAACATCGTTTCAGTGATTGCTCCATTAACACAGGTGTGGGTGTTGATGAGGACAGGGCTGGAGATCAATCTGTCATGATTAAGTAAGAATGACACCACTGGACACTTTAAAAGGAGGCTGGTGCTTGGCATCATTGTTTCTCTTCTGTTAACCATGGTTATCTCTAAAGAAACACGTGCAGTCATCATTGCACTGCACAAAAAAGGCCTAACAGGGAAGGGTATCGCAGCTAGAAAGATTGCACCTCAGTCAACAATCTATCGCATCATCAAGAACTTCAAGGAGAGAGGTTCCCTTGTTGCCAAAAAGGCTCCAGGGCGCCCAAGAAAGACCAGCAAGCGCCAGGACCGTCTCTTAAAAGTGTTTCAGCTGCGGGATCGGCCTACTAGCAGTGCAGAGCTTGCTCAGGAATGGCAGCAGGCAGGTGTGAGTGCATCTGCACGCACTGTGACGCGGAGACTCTTGGAGCAAGGCCTGGTCTCAAGGAGGGCAGCAAAGAAGCCACTTCTCTCCAGAAAAAACATCATGGACTGATATTCTGCAAGAGGTACAGGGAGTGGACTGCTGAGGACTGGGGTAAAGTCATTTTCTCTGATGAATCCCCTTTTCGATTGTTTGGGACATCTGGAAAACGGCTTATTCGGATAAGACCAGGTGAGTGCTACCACCAGTCTTGTCTCATGCCAACTGTCAAGCATCCTGAAACCATTCATGTGTGGGGTTGCTTCTCAGCCAAGGGAATGGGCTCTCTCTCAGTCTTGCCTAAAAACACAGCCATGAATAAAGAATGGTACCAGAATGTCCTCCAAGTGCAACTTCTCCCAACCGTCCAAGAGCAGTTTGGCGATCAACAATGCCTTTTTCAACATGAAAGAGCACCTTGCCATAAAGCAAAGGTGATAACTAAATGGCTCAGGGAACAAAACATAGAGATTTTGGGACCATGGCCTGGAAACTCCCCAGATCTTAATCCCATTGAGAACTTGTGGTCAATCATCAAGAGACGGGTGGACAAACAAAAACCTTCAAATTCAGACAAAATAAAAGCATTGATTTTGCAAGAATGGACTGCTATCAGTCAGGATTTGATCCAGAAGTTGATTGAGAGCATGCCAGGGAGAATTGCTGAGGTCCTGAAGAAGAAGGGTCAACACTGCAAATATTGACTTGCTGCATTAACTCATTCTAACTGTCAATATAACCTTTTGCTACTCATAATATGATTGCAATTATATTTCTGTATGTGATAAAAACATCTGACAAACACACATAAAAACCAGAGGCCAGCAGATCTTGTGAAAATATAATATTTGTGTCATTCTCTAAACTTTTGGCCATGACTGTAGGGGTGAGAGTTTCCCTTTAAATCAAACATGTCAAAGAGCTCTGACCTAGCAAGTGACCGGTTGCTCTGATCGTCCAGGATAACATACACCCTTGCGGTTTTCTCTGGTCGACCCTTGGGATACACATTCACCAGGCATATCTTTGCACACGACTTGTCCCAGAGGCCTTCTCCGCAGACTTCTGTGCATGAAGAAGATATTGAGATAGAACTCACTGTTTGAACAGCATCCTCTGCGCCTTGCCTTGTGGTGGGGGAAGGCGTAAACTGTGTAGTGTTAGATTGGGATGGATGGAGCGCTTGCACATGCTCCTCACTGTCACACTCCAAACACTTAATAGATATTTTGCAGTCCTTAGCAAACTGTTCAGTAGAAGCGCAGCACCTGTAACATATCCCAAAGTTATTCATAAGCTCTTTGCGTTCTTGGAGTGGTTTCTTTCTGAAGTCGATGCACTTCGTTAAGTGGTGAGGTTTCTTGTGAATGGGACACATACGATTAGGATTCTCAACCTTTTCACCTTTGTTGCTCTTATCTTGTGATACTGAAGGTGTGGGAAGAACATCAGTCTTCTTGACGGACATTGGAGCTCGGCGGTGGTTCTTGTAGTTAAGACGTGGACTGTCGTGTTTAGGAGATGAAACAGGGTCACTGTGTTCTCCATAGGAAAAACTTGGATGGGTCTTACACTCTGCAATATTTTCGATGAACTCGCATAAGTATGAAAATGGAGGGAAGGAGACTTGGTTTTCCCTTTTGTATTTTGATCCAAGCATGGCCCATTTATTTTGGATATTGGATGGCAGCTTGGAAACTATTGGGGTTACCCCATCAGAAGTGTCCAGGTAGCTGAGGCCAGGATGGTACGGGTCTGCTTTGGCCAGCTGAAGCTCTAACAGGAGGTCGCTGAGCTCTTGGAACCTTGCAATGTCCTTACTAGATACCTTTGGAAAATCCTCTAGTCGCTTGAACAGGGCCTTTTCTATGGCCTCAGGACTGCCATAGCTTCTTTCTAGCCTCTTCCATGCAGCGGTGAGACCCCCGCGATGGGATTACTAATGTGGATGGATTTAAGTCTCTTGACCCAATCCGTGGATTGTGGCCCAAGCCACCTGATTAGCAGGTCTAGCTCTTCAGTGATGCCGAGGTCACTGATTGTGGTTTTAAAGGTACACTTCCAACCCCTGTAGTTCTCAGGTTTATCGTCAAACTCTGTAAGACCGGTCTTAGTTAGATCACGCCGAATCATGTACCTTGCAAAGCCGATTATATCAGCATTCTCCGATTTTGAAAGAACCGTTGCTGGCTGGATAGTATTGTTCATACAGTCTGCGCTTTGACATGAGAATGCAGGTACATATGGGGCAGCATAGGCGTTCAGTCCATTAACTGGCTTAATGAGCTTAGTTTCTGCTACACATTGGACTGGAATTGTGTGACTGACCGGAGTGTGGTGACTTGCCTGCGTATTGGCCTGCATGTATGTTTCTGTGTATAAGATTTGGTGAGGTGCAGGTTTCCGGTACATTTCGGTGCACAGAGGAGGATCAGGATGCAAGGTTAGCAGTGTATTGTACTGACCTTGGGTGCAGGATGCAGGTTAACACTCTGTGTCGTGTTGTCTCAGGGGAGCATCTGTGCGGTCAGGAAGGATTACAGGAGCAGGGGTAGCGCTGTATTGCCTTTGTACATAGTCTCTAGTACGCTTAAGAGGGTTTTCGGTATCAAAATCACTTAAACTGATGCTGTCTCTTTGGCTCCCACTGATGGCTTGTTCCAGGACCTTTAACCTTGCCATGGCTATGGCGTGTTCGCGTTCCTTCTCTAGGGCCTCTATTTTCATCTCAGTTTCCTTTTGAGTGAAGGCAGCTTGTATTTTAGTGGCCTCGACTTCTGCACGTGCTTTTATGAGCTGTTCGCTGAGGGTTGAGGATTTTGAAAAGCGTGACTTGCATTATCGCTTTGACTGACTGGCTGAGCCAGAAATACAAGATGACATCTCGGCTATTAGCACGATTCTAGCCTCTGTCTTGGCTTTTATATCGCGCACCATGCTTTCTCTCTCAGAGTTAAGTTGTTGGAACGCTTGCAGTTCTATGCAGGGAACTGACGGATTGTCTCTTTAACACTGAGATATACTGGTCTGCTATTTTTGCGTAACGTTGATAATCTGAACACAGTTGTGCAAGGGTTCTCTCTGATGGTCGTTGGAGAGAAGCGGGCTGAGACAGGCTGTCTATATGACTCACAAGTTTTTGCCATAGCTCTGCTATAGCATGGAGTAGATCATGTTTACTGGATTCTAGATTCTCCCTTACTTTCCATGTAGGCTTTGTGGGACATCTAGCCTTCTCACTAAATGATGAATCAAGTTCTATGCACTCTTCCTCTAACAATGGGTCTGGCAGAGACCGTGTAGTCATTCCTTCAGCCATCCTGATTCACAGGAAGAATATGCTCTCTTATATGCTGAGAGCGGATGCTCTGCAGGAAGTTCTGTAGCTTTATAGAAGCTGTGGGTGGCTTTACAGATGAATCTGGTAAGTCTTTTTTACTATTCTGTCCCCGGGGCCTGTGGCTGCAAATATGGCTCTGTGTGATGCTGGATCTCTTCACCTTGCTTACAATTGGTGACGGTCGCAGATAGCTCAACTCAGCTGCTGGCACACATGTTATGAAGAATCCAGAAGAGACTTTGATTTCTTTAAGAATTCTTGTTGAATGCATACAAACAGCAGCAGGTAAAAAAGACTTTCTTCAGACAGGTTGAAAGCACATGTGCCTCTACTGAAGCCAATATGGAGACTGAGACACAGGGGGAAGAAGAAGGAAGTGACATCACACCCAGAAGAGGGAGACAGGGAGAAAGAAGAGACAAACTTCATGGAAAGGGAGGATTTCAGCTATGCAAAACACAGGAACACATAGCAACAATAAACAATATGAGAGACTGCAATACAGCATGTAAAATGCACAGGACAGTCTGTAAAATTTCTCATTCATGAGGCATAACAAAAGCTTTTCTTTACTATAAAAACACATTAAAAACGTGGCTTCACATCGGCACCAAAAACGCATCAAATAAGGGGAAAAAGAATAAAAAATGCAGCAATAATCAGAGAAGATTGTTATTGTGTAGTTTGATGCGGATCCTGTAGAAAATATAAAAACACAATATTTCTGCAACATGCAAACACGGCCTTACAGACACCAGAAGCCAGATGTCGTGTAGTGATGCTACAAAAAGGTGAGAAAGTTCTGGCGGCTCTGACTGTGAATGATGGAACCAAAAATAATCCACAGGTCGCAACTAGAGATTAGGAGGATGCACAGATGACGTCACACAGACTCTGGGTAATCAAAAGCCACACTGGAGATGCCGGAAGGTTAGAGATTCGTGGCCTCCTGTCCTGCCGCCAGGTACCATTTACTTCGACCCTGGATGAAGCCATCCGCTCATCTCTAGGCCCAATTGCCCGGATACAGCTGATAGTCCCGGATTTGGGCCTACACTCTGCAAATGGTGACTAGGTAGAAATTGCTTTATGGCTATATTGCTGTGACAAACTTTTACTTTACGGCAGACAACGTGATGTGAATAACTTTTGTGGTAATATACGCCTTTACAGCAAGAACACTTTATGGATATGGACGTATGGCAAACTGTGACATTGCTCCAGATCACTTTATGGGCAGCCATTGTTTTATAGAACACTGCAGATCACTTTATGGCTACAATCCCATGTTAAAAAGTGACTTTACTTAGATCATTATATAGCTATGGTGCTATGGAAAACTGTAACTTTACAGCAAATTGACTTGTGGCAACCTGTGACTTTAGTAAATATTGCTTTATGCCTATGATTTTGTGGCAAACTGCAGATTACTTTATGGCCGTGTTCCTATAACAAACTATGACTTTACTGTAGATCGCTTTATGGCACTTTACAGGAGATGGCTTTCTGGCTAAGCTGTTATTGCAAGACATCGCTTTACTACAGATTGCTACAAAATGTTTTCTGTTTATGGTCTTATGGCAAATGCTGTCTTTACTACAGATCATTCTCGTCTTGACTTTTGTAACTCTCTTCAAATCGGTCTCCCTCTTACCAAACTCTCCCCTCTCCAATCTGTCTTGAATGCTGCTGCCAGGATCATATTCCTCACCAATCGTTATGCCTCTACCTTGTGCCAGTCATTACACTGGCTACCCATACACTCCAAAATTCAGTATAAACTTATTACCCTCACTCACAAAGCCCTCCATGGCTCAGCACCACCCTACATCTCCTCCCTTGTTTCAGTATACCACCCTACCCGCACCCTCCGTTCTGCTGATGACCTGAGTTTAGCATCCTCAATAATCAGAACCTCCCACTCCCGTCTCCAAGACTTTACACGTGCTGCACCAATTCTTTGGAATGCACTTCCCAAGTCAATACGATTAGTCCCCAATCCCCACAATTTTAAGCGTGCCCTGAAAACGTATTTATTCAGACTGGCCTATCGCCACATTAACCAAATCTATCCCTGTGTGGCACAGCCAAAAGTTTTACCATACCCAGGTTCCCCGCATCATGTTCCCACATGCTTTATGCATCCATTAGCCCTCTGTGTCTGTACTGTTACACACTTAACATTATGGCTGGTCCATACAATCAGGGCGACTGTTACCACCCACCTTTCGTGTCTACCTCTTTCCTCATAGACTGTAAGCTTGCGAGCAGGGCCCTCATTCCTCTTGGTATCTATTATGATCTATGTGATTATTGTTATGCTGTAATGTCTATCGTCTGTACAAGTCCCCTCTGAAATGTAAAGTGCTGCGGAATATGTCGGCGCTATAGAAATAAAATTTTATTATTATTATTATTTATAGCAATCCGTAGATCACTTTATGGCAACAGTCTTATGTCAAATGGTGACTTTTCTAAAGATTAATTTACAGCAATGGTGCTATGAAAAGCTGTGACTTTACAACAGATTGCTTTCTGGCAACCTGTGACTTTATTAGATAGCGCTTTATAGATATGATTTTGTGTCAAACTGAAGATTACTTTATGTCCATGGTCTTACTGCAAATCGTGACTTTACTACATATTGTTTAATGACTATGGTTTTATGGTATACTGTAACTTTACAGCTGATCACTTTTTGGCCATGGTCTTATGGCAAGCAAAGACTTTACTGCATATTGCTTTATGGCAAACTGTGACTTCACTGCAGATTGCTTTATGGCTTTGACAAATCACTCAAATCAGTCTAGATCATGTAAAGTGATGATCCCCCTCTACTCCTCCTTGTTCAGGCCTCATCTGGAATACTGTGTCCAGTTCTGGGCACCACATTTTAAAAAAGACATAGAAAAACTGGAAGCAAGTTCAGAGAAGAGCAACCAGGATGGTGAACGAACTGCAAAGTATGTGCTACGAGGAACGGTTAGAAGATCTGGGAATGTTTAGCTTTCAAAGAAGAAGGCTAAGAGGAGACTTAATAGCTGTCTACAAATATCTGAAGGGCTGTCATAGTGTAGAGGGTTCATCATTATTCTCATTTGTACATGGAAACACGAGAAGCAATGGAATGAAACTAAAAGGGAGAAGATACAGATTAGATATTAGAAAAAACTTTTTGACAGTGAGGGTGATCAATGAGTGGAACAGGCTGCCACGAAAGGTGGTGGTGAGTTCTTCTTCAATTGGAATCTTCAAACAGGGGCTGGACAGATATCTTTCTGAGTTGGTTTAGCAAATCCTGAATTTAGCAAGGGGTTGGACACGATGACTCTGGAGGTCCCTTCCAACTCTAACAGTCTAGGATTCTATGACCCTGGGTGGCAGAAAGACTCCCACTGAATGCACCCACCAGTTATATGTGCCCATTCTACACCAATGCACACCACAATTTTCCAATCACTCACTACTGCATGCCAAACCCATCCACTCAAGGATTCTACCAGCTACCATAATTCCACCTATAAACCACACACGTGGGCCATAAAATAGTACAAGAAACTTATTAAAAAAAACAAAAGGGACCACAGGTCCAAAAAGGCTCAGCACGAACACATTTCTAGAGAGGGCAATCAGGCCCCACATGATGCCAACACATCCATTAAGAGGTTGACGAGAATAATAATAATAATAATCTTTATTTATATAGCGCCAACATATTCCGCAGCGCTTTGCAGTTTAACAGTTTCAAAACACAAGTCATAAGTAACAACGCTAACAATACAATAATTAAAGCAAAATAAGACGAAATAAGACGACCCTGCTCGTGAGAGCGTACAATCTACAATGAGGTGAGGGAGATACAGAGTACAGGTGTGTATTTACAATGGTGTATTTACAATGAAGGTCCAGCCATCTTGCAGGAGTGAAGGATGGATGGAGATAGTGAATGGGCTACGCACGCACACTTACACAGAGAATGACTTTGATTAGTGAATGTGATAGGCCGCTCTGAACAGGTGTGTTTTGAGGGAGCGCCTAAAACTATGCAAATTGTGGATAGTCCTGATTTCTTGGGGTAGAGCATTCCAGAGGATAGGAGCAGCACGGGAGAAGTCTTGGAGTCGGGAGTGGGAGGTAAGGATTAGTGCAGAGGTTAGTCGAAAGTCGTTTGCAGAGCGCAGCGATCGGCTAGGCCGATAGACAGAAATGAGAGAAGAGATGTAAGGGGGTGCCACACTGTGGAGAGCTTTGTGGGTGAGAACAAGTACTTTGAATTGGATCCTATAATGAATGGGCAGCCAATGTAAGGACTGGCGAAGAGCGGACGCGTCCGAGTACCGAGAATCCGCTTTCACACTTATACAGTGGAGAAAATAAGTATTTAATACACTGCCGATTTTGCACGTTTTTGCACCTACAATGAAGGGAGAGGTCTGTAATTTTTATCACAGGTACACTTCACCTGTGAGAGACAGAATCTTAAAAAAAAAATCCAGAGAATCACATTGTATGATTTTTACATAATTAACTTGCATTTTATTGCATGAAATAAGTATTTCATACAATAGAAAAACAGAACTTAATATTTAGTACATGTTAGGAACGGCGGAACGCACTAAATGAAAATAATAATAAAGTGAGTTCGCCGCTCGGGGTCCACCGAGCAGTAGGTGTTACAACTGCTGCTGAGTAATGGCAGACGAACAATATGGCGATATAATGCGCACGGGTTCAACTTCACCCGAAGTGCGCAGAGCGGGCTCTGTTCACACGCAGAGGCGCCGCAACACAAACATACAAAAAGGATGAGCCTGTTAGCGTCACAGGCCTCAGGTAAATGCACACACGGTATAAGGTCACAGGAGCAGGAACTAAGACAGAGGGACTGGGTACTTCTAGACCTACCGTGTGTGCGGCGTCACTACTGCGAACGCCAAGAAGGGCTGCAACTCCGGCGCGGCGCAGGACACTGCCGCTGGACGACACAGCTACAAAGCAGGCGCTATGTCGGACGCTAGCGCAGAGGTGCGGAGTGCACAGTGGCCTAAGGCTTGCCACAGACTGGCGCAGAGTACTGAACTAATTCCCTAACCACATGTGGGTCGCCCTCGCACACACAGGGCAGCGGGGTTACTCGGTACCGGGCCGGTGTCAAGGCGGGAATGTGTCACAGCAGCGGTGACCCGGTCCGTGGCCCTGGGCACCCAATATCAATGGCGGTGATGTTAATGGTGTTAAAGTTTATTAGAGTAGTTCGTGACGCCACCCGTGGTGTTTGGCAAGTAAGATGTTGAGCCAACACTGCATGCAGATCCGCTGGGACTGATGGTGTGGTGCAGCAAAGATGGTGTAGCTCCCCACAGGTGGAGCTGTAGTCCCAGGGCAGTGTAGGTGCAATGGGTGAGGAGAGGCGCAGAATGGTATGGAGGCTGGTACCCAGGTGCAGTGGTGCGGGAATAACTGGAGGACACCCGAGTATGCGGTTCCAAAGCTTTACTCACTGTTTGCAGTTCACTCAACTGCCTGCCTCCGTACCGTGTTCTCCAGGTCAGGGCTCCAGCCAACCTCCAGGCAGGGTAGGATTCTCCCTTCCACACTCTGCCAACATGTACCTTACTGAACGACTCCTCCAATGCGCCTTTAGGTGCGAAGCACTCCAGTACTTAGTTACCCTGGAATGCCTCTCTCTAGGTGTTCCTAGTCTTTACTTGTATGACAGACAGCTCTAGCCTGCTTCAGGGACTCCTCACTGCGTCCCTGCTCTCTATTCAGTTGCTGTTGTGTCCCAAGTCTATGATGGGAGCAAGGCGTTAGCGGCTCACTACTCCTCCGGTGTCTGTTGCCGGACATAAAGATCCAAACAACCTCGGGGCCTGCTGCAGCACGTCCTTCAGACATCCATCTTCTCTCTCCTCTAACCAACTCACCTCTAACTCTCACTCTTCCAACTCTTTTATATCATCTCACTCCACCCGCCTCCCAGCACATCTTGTGTTACGAAGCAGGGTTCCACGAGGGGTGCTCTGCTAACCCCTAGCCTGAAGCTGTTAGGTGGCCCCACTGAACTATCCTGTGTGTGGAATGCAGGTGTGGAGCATGGTCAGGAGTTCCCACCTTACCTGGATGGTGGGGCACTACACCTTAGGAGAAGGTGCAGTACCTCTGTGGCGACTGAAGCCTCAGGGGCGCCACACATGCATAATATCAGAGGGAAGGGGTTTCATAATAAGTCAGTCACCAGAATCATACATCCGTCACCATTCACACATAGCAGTATAGTCTATACAAGCACATGGCGGGACGGCCATGCGCGCTTTTTATAGCAGTCGGGACCTTCCGGAAGCTTCCAGATCTCCGAGATGGACGAATGAGATCTGGAGCAGGACCTGAGCACATGACTCCCGATCTCCAATGGGAAACTGTCTCATGAGCATGCTCAGTAGGAGGACAGAGGGAGAGATTTGCTGCAAGGCAATCTCCTCTGCGGTAGATAAAGAGCAAGAAACCGCAGAATGTAACGGTCTGGATTCCTGCAGAGCAGACGCAGGAACCTGACTCCTAACAGTACAGAATACTTTGTTTGCAGTTACAGAGGTCAGACGTTTCCTGCAGTTCTTGACCAAGTTTGCACACACTGCAGCAGGGATTTTGGCCTACTCCTCCATACAGATCTTCTCCAGATCTTTCAGATTTCGGGACTGTCACTGCGTAACTTTGAGTTTCAGCTTCCTCCAAAGATTTTCTATTGGATTCAGGTCTGGATACTGGTTAGGCCACTCCAAGACCTTGAAATGCTTCTTACGGAGTCACTCCTTAGTTACCCTGGCTGTGTGTTTCGGGTCATTGTCATGCTAGAAGACCCAGTCACGACCCAACTTCAAGGCTCTTACTGAGGGAAGGAAGTTGTTGGCCAAAATATCACCATACATAACCCCATCCATCCTCCATTCAATACATTGCAGTCGTCCTGTCCCCTTTGCAGAAAAGCACCCCCAAAGTATGATGTTTCACCCACCATACTTCACGGTTGGGATAGTGTTCTTGGGGTCATACTCATCCTTCTTCTTCTTCCAAACACGGCAAGTGGAGTTGAAAACAAAAAGTTCTATTCTGGTCCGGCAGGATTTTAATCCATGACGGCGTATAATGTTTCAAACTGTGGTCCTACGTCTTTTCAGGTCATTGACCATGTCCTACCGTGTAGTTGGGTTGATTACTGACCTTTCACAGAATCATTCTTACCCCATGAGACGAGATCCTGCATGGAGCCCCAGACCGAGGAAGATTGACAGTCATCTTGTGTTATTTCCATTTTCTAATAATTGTACAAACAGTTGTTGCCTTCTCACCAAGCTGTCACCTGGACTGGATTTGGTGGTTAGTAGGTCGCTGGTGACTTTAGTCAGGTCAGTTTCAGAAGAATGTTGCGGTCGGATGCCAGATTGTAAGTGGTCAAAGAGGGAGCAGGAAGAGAAGTAGGAAGACAGTTGGACGTGTAGTCCTAGTAGGTTTGAGGCATAGGGGAGAAGTGATATGGGGCGATATCTAGACAGAGAGGAAGAGTCAAGGGAGGACTAAATTGCTAAATGATTGCACCTTTCATAGTACATCTGCAGGAAACAAACTTCATAACGTACGCAAGCAACAGAGACTTTCTGGCATCACACAGAGGTTGTGCAGCTCTGTTCTACGGAACTATAGGCCTCTGTTTCCTGCGGCACAGACTTCCATGCACACTGCTCTGCCTTCTCCACGAGCCCCAATCCTGCCAAATACTGTAGGCTTTATATTTTTGTTTTTATTCCGTCCTGTCTTCACATGTGTGTTAATAAACAGATATGTAACGACAGAAATGACTTCCTCATACTTCACATTCAACACTTGACGTCAGCAGTTCCAGATAACAACCTCATGGGAATGTTATCTGCAGTGGAGTCGGTAAAGTAACATAGTTTTCTCAGTCAGTTCTACATTACGGATGCTGATCTTCCTGTTCCAGGACCTTGGGCAGTGATTTGTCTGCAGTCATTAATTATCTCCCCCTGAAAAGTGTCAGCATTTGGTGGTTATGGAATGCGTAAAATTATCCAGACTTTGGAGTGTGGTCTGCGACTGCGCCTGGCCCTTCTCTAATTATTAGTAATGTCACGTTGTACAGTAACTGCAGACATTAGAATTCTTTCAAAGTTTACTTTTTGCTGAAATAAATAAAAAATAAAATCAGAATGCGTAGCACCAAGGCATTGTAATTGGGAATTTGAGAAATCGCTAATATTGTAAATAGAGGATACTGGGGTCAGGAAATTTCTAGCTGAACCACAACAATAGATTTGACCTAAAAGACTCCCAGAATGCTGATCCACCAGCTATGTTGCTAGCTGACCGCAGCCCTCCTACTAATAAGCACCCCCAGTGTTTTCTGAGCATGAGCCAAATGAGCTATATTGCTTACCAGGCTTACCAATCAGATGGAAAGTCTATATGTAGAGATTTTGGTGGTCCACAAGTAGGGTCCTGCCTCTTCAAATATGATGCAAAGAACTTTGTCAATTAATATGCAGAACTAGAATAATATTTGAGAGCAATCCCAATGCATGCATGACATTTCTATCACTTTCTTTAGCATCGTCAGTACAATATGTGTATCTGAGGAAGATCAGAAGTTGTGAGGAATATTGGAGATATAATTTCATGCCAATCATTTGTATCCTATGTGGCATGGATTATAAAACCCCCTTCAGTGTGCAGCTAGCAGCATCAGAGTGACCAAGCTTAAATTGCTGTAACAGATCTCACACCTTGAGCAGCTCATGAGCAGGACAAAGGATGTCTTACAATATATAGTCATTCTGAAGCTGCTAAAGAACATTCTAAGACACAGAAAAAACACACAGCATGACAAATATGCATGAATACTCTGTTGTAAAATATATATAACAGTAAGCAGCAAGTGCTAGCAAAAGATGATAACTAAAACAGGGCATTTCGTTGATACGTTTTTTGCAAAAAATGTATACGAAGCCACTCCACCACGTCATGGTATACCCTTCTCGGAGCAGTCCTATCTAATGTATTTAAACCTGATCATGTGAACTATACCTACATGAGCAGGATTCAGAAAGGCGCTGCCCGGAATGGGCACGCTGGACAAAATGTCTCTTTATATGCATATACCACAAGAGAGAGGAGGGAATCTCCCAAAGCTTGCATAAGCAAGAAATTAATAAATTAAAAACACATGGGACATGCACAAAAATGAGCAGGTCAGTAAGACAATGTTCACACCACCCAAAGACTGAGACACAGAAAAAACACACAGCATGACAAACGTGCATGAATACTCTGTTGTAAAATATATATAACAGTAAGCAGCAAGTGCTAGCAAAAGATGATAACAAAAACAGGGTTGATAACAAAAACAGAGGGTTGCCTCTCAAGTCGTGTATATTGCTGAGCAGACGATAGCGTCCCAACGGCAGGCGCGGTGTTTTTTAAATGAGATCCTATGGGTAATGAGGATCAGTCTTCTGGCGGCAGCGGTCGGTGTCTGGTACCTTCTGCTGAGCCCCTAGTCCATATACTGATGTGGTCGAGAAGATACAGGTCACACCGCTGTCTGAGTCCAACGTAGACCGGTGAACATTCACTGGGGAATCAGGGCGCAGATGACAGTCCCACACCCGGTCTCTCTTAAGCGTGGTACTCACAGGCCCGGAGCGTTTGGCACCCTGCTTTGCAGTGACTGGGGGACACACTGCACATCTCTTCTCCCAGACTCTGCTCCGGCGGCAGGGACGTTCGGGCACAGGCCTGCGCTGTACAGGTGCTCGAGGGACAGACCACCCACTTCTGCCACACGCTGTATCCTCCCGCCAACAACTGCTTCTTCACGCGCTGTGGCTCTAGTCGCTTGGCCACACCCCCTGCTTCCAGATACCAAGAGTGGTCTGGTCTCTTGAGCTTTCCACCGGACAACAGAGGAGACAGCCCCGATAGTTCTGGACCCGGCACAGAACAGGAACCCACAGCCCGGCCCTTCTTCTAACACTCCCCCTCTCCTTTTGCTCACCTTTCCATAGGCGAGAGTTACTGCAGTAAACATTGACACTCCTCCATCTCTTGGATGATTCGCTGCCAAATAAATTTTTCTTGTTCGTATCGACAGGGTGGTATTCCCGCTGTTGTCCGTTCTGTGCAGTGTAAGTCAGGTTGAGTAGTGGAGTCAGGCTGAGTAGTGGAGTCAAGTTGAACAGGCGAGGACGGGGACAGCCAGGTCAGTGGAGCAGCCAATTCAGGAGCTTTGGATTCCTGTTCCCCTACTCGGTCGATGAGTGGTAGGTCAGAGAATTCTTCCTCAAGTCAGTTTGTTTCAGTATTTCTAATCCCCTGGTATATCAGTATCTTTTGCTTTGCTTCCAGTTCACACCATAATTATGATCTAGTGGGGGAGAGGTCGTGTGGCCTCAGTATTTTTGCATATCAGACTCGTTGGATTTTTCTTAGGGTTTTTTGCATGATTGCAGACAGTATTCTTTCCTGTCCTGTTCTATCTAGACAGTTTGGGCCCCATCATTTGCTTACTCTATTTTCTGCCTGTGTTTGTGCTTCATCTTGTCTCACCGGCAATATATGTTTGGGGGCTGTCTATTCCTTTGGGGTTCTACTCCGGGGCAGTTTAGTTTTCCCCTTTCTTTCTTTAGGCTAAGTTAATGCTTTGGCTGTGCCGAGGTGTCTAGGGCATCGTAGGTACATCCCACGGCTAATTCTAGTTGTGTTGTCAGTTCAGGGGTCTGCAGTCCACTTAGTTACCAACCTTTCTGGTTGCCTAGCCTATGCCCCAGCTATCCTCCTCGGTTACCAAATCATAATAGAAGTGTTCCAGGAACGATTTGCGCTCTCTCTGGTTGATCGGGATCTTGGGACAAGCAAGGATGTAGCATATTCCGATGAACTACTCAAGTGGGGGCATCTTCTTCCCCTTTAAGTTGAACCTCATAGACCGGACCTTTGGATTCAATCCAGCGTTTCACCCGATACCGGGTCTTTTCTCACCGGTACTCCAACTTTCCTCGAGGACGTTTGTCTCAGACCAACATGCAGTCCCCAACTTTAAGAGCTGTCCCTCGCAGAGAAGTCATTTCATGATGTTCGGTTTCCTGAAACTTAGTCTGC
Organism: Dendrobates tinctorius; assembly: GCF_039654945.1. NCBI lineage: Eukaryota > Metazoa > Chordata > Amphibia > Anura > Dendrobatidae > Dendrobates > Dendrobates tinctorius. The sequence goes on along the minus strand of NW_027361803.1, from coordinate 7,992,086 downwards.
ACAAGTCGATGTAGAGTCTGCAAACGGTGGCAATGTTCACGGAAAAAGGTGTATACCCCCGTCAGCGAGTAGTCCTCCCCTGGGTCCAACTCCAGCTCAGTGATGTCTCGCCCCTTCTGGCCGAACAGCAGGGTGTATGGCGTGTATCCAGTTGTGCTGTGCACCTGATTATTGTACACCCAGACTATTTTGGCCACAAACTCAGGCCAGCGGACTTTCCTGTCTTCCTCCAACGTTCCCAGCATCTGAATCAGCATTTGATTAAAGTGCTCACAGGCCCTGTTTCCTTGTGGGTGGTAGGGCTTCATCCTGGATTTCTCGATCTGAGACAGACATTGCAGTTCTTCCATCCCCGCCCTTGGAAACAGGCATCTTGGTCAGAGTGAATTCTCTTTGGACAACCGTACACTCGGTTAAAGTCTCTGACAGTGTTCATATCCCAGGTGAGCTGGACCTACAGTCAAGTAGTCGATCATCAGCACCTCTAATGGAGCAGAAGTCACAATGGTTTGCGTAGGGGCCCTCTGTTCTGAAGGCTTAGCTAGCTCACAGTTCCTACATTGTTGACAAGCTTCATCTATGGCAGATTTCAGCCGGGGATGGTAAACCAACTTATGCAACCACCGGAATGTCTTCTCCGGACCAAAGTGAGCCACTCTCTCTTGAGCTTCTGTGGCCACCTCATGGAGCAACTTTTCTGGGAGCACCACTTGCCAGGTGATTCCCAATTCTCATGCCAACTGCACTTTCTGATATAACAAGCCATGTTCCAGTTGAAGCCTCTCCCACTGCCGGAGGATCTGCAGTTTTCCCGGGGACAGGGTGTCTCCCTCTGTTTGGCTGGGAAGTTTTTTCAAAGCCACCCACTGCCTCATCTGAGCGAGTTCCCTATCTTCCTGCTGCAGCTGTACCCAGTCATCACGGGGGCGTCCAGCGTATGTCTTCCGGACACCTCCTCGATCTGTCCCTGCGTTGCCGCCAACATCCTGGCGGGTATACGAAACTCAGGAATCTCTTCAGCCTCCAGCTTTTCATTCCGATTAGGTCCAGGTTCCTTGTGTTAGGAATCTGGGTTCTATAATGCCTATGCTGAGACCCAGGTTCTCACATTTGTCTCCAGAGGCTAAGTCCTTCTTCCCAGCTTCTGAGCATGCCCATGGGACGAGCTTCCATTGGAGTTCAGGAGTCAGGTGCTCAGGTTCTGCTCCTGATTCCATTGGCTTAGCTCAGGGCTCTGGAGATCTCCGGCAGGTCCCGTACGCTATAAAAAGTGCGCATGGCCGCTATGCCATGCGCTAGTATTTTTATACTGCTGCTGTGTGTATGGTGACGGATGCTTGGACTGGTGACTGACTCATTAAGAAACCCCTTCCCTTGGTTATTACATCTGTGTGAGTGAGTGGTATTCTGTCAGCACCTGCGCTAGCGCCAACGCGCACAAGCTCCATCTTCCAGCAGCTTAGCGTCCTGCATCGCGCTTGCGATATTTGCGGTTGCAGCCTGTCCAGGCGTGCGCAGTTGCGACGCCGAGCACACGTGTACACGGTAAGTCCGCTCGGTTGTAGTGATTACCCTTAACTACTCCGGTTTCCGGCTACCGCACGTGTGCCGCTGAGATCCTGTGCTGTTAACAGGCTCAGCGACACTATTTTGTGTTATTTTTCCCCGCAGCTCTGTGTGCTTTAACAGGGCTTGCCTTATTGCATCTGGGTGAGTTAGAACCCTGTGCATATTAGTGCTCTGCCTCTCCCAGCAGCGGTTTTGTCATCCACCGCACGGTGGACCCTGAGTGGCAAAGGCACTTTAATTATTTATTTTTTTAGTGCCTTCCGCCACTCATAACACCTTGCGAGTCACTTTGGATAATGCATCGGCACGTGTAATCTCAACTCCCCTTTGAAAGGCGATCTTATATCAGTACTTGGCCATGCGGGCCACCCATCTCTGCTCCAAGGCCCCTAGTTTTGTGTTCTCCAGGTGAGCCAGAGGATTGTTCTCATTACGTACCAAGACTTCAGACCCAGACAGGTACTCAGCGAATTTCTCCATCATTGCCCACACCAAGGCCAGTAGTTCCAGTTTGAAAAACCTGTAGTTGTCTGGGTTTCGTTCGGAGTCGTGGAGAGACCGACTAGCATAAGCAATCACTCGGTCTTTCCGACCAGCATCTGTGACAAGACAGCTCCAAGTCCATGCAAGTTTCCATCGGTGTGAAGAATGAAAGGTTGAGAGAAGTCTGCATAGGCTAGAACAGGTGCTTCAGTCAGAGCCACCTTTAGGGCTCAGAAAGCTTCTGTCACATAGACCTGTCCTGTTTGACACGACCCGAAGGTCGGTAACTGAAACAACAAGACAAAAGGGGAACACCGGGGAAACAATTACAACGGTGGGCCCTGCAATCGGGAACGGGGACGTGGAGACCTCCTGCACTCCCCTGAGGCAGTGTCCCTAAACACTCCTAACGTTCCCTATACAGGCTCTTCACCTGTCTCTGACCAGGATACCTGAATCTCTCACTAGCCCTGCACCTAGGGAACTGGCTAGTGCGGACACTGGTCCCACCGCTGCACTAATACACACGAAGGAAAATACACCAAACTGGGGAAAACAACAAAACACTTATCTTTTCTCTGCTGCAGACAGCGGGCAGCAGAGATCATCACCGGGTTAGCTTTCAGCAGTGGCTCGACACCTCAGAACCAGCTGCTACCTTCACCATCTTTCTCTGCTGGAGACACCGGGCAGCAGAGTTCAGCACCAGATCAGCTTTCAGCAGTGGCTAAATGCCTCAGAGCCAGCTGCTAACTTCACCATGGTTGGAATCAGAAAGGACCTGCTATAACCAACACCTGCTGATACACCATGTGACCTTATATAGCAAAGGAGGAGTGATCACCATCAGACATGTAATAACCCCAGTGACCACCGGGGGCAAGAGATAAAGCAAAGAAAACTATCAGACATGTAATAACACCTGTGGCCACCGGGGGCAAAAAGCCATACCTTGCTGTTCTGTTCGGGTCATAGTGACCCATAGAGAATTTGTGTGGCCCTGTAGATATTTTTCTATAAGTTTCTAAAACTTGAGGTTACTTGACTTTTCCTCATTTGGGGGACCTATCTATGAGTATTTTTTTTTTGTGTTTACTTTTTGCTACACGCCGATTTGTACAGTACCCCCTCCCCTGAGATTAGCAAAAAATCTCTTGAGGATACGGGGAGCATTGATATTCTCCCGAGGTTCCCAGGATCTCTCCTCAGGACCAAAGCCCTTCCAGTCAATAAGAAAAAGAGTCCTACCTCTAACCTTCATGGCGATGATGTCCTCCACCTCAAAGACATCATTGGCACCAACCGGCTGAGAACCAGGATCAGACACGGAATGGAAGCGATTCAGTACCACAGGTTTCAGGAGAGAGACGTGGAAGGTGTTTGGGACCCGGAGCGAAGCAGGCAACCTCAATTTGTAGGCGACTTCGTTGATACGTCCAAGAATTTCAAACGGACCGATGTATCGTGGAACCAACTTGTAAGAAGGCAGTTTCAACTGGATAAATTTGGACGAGAGTCAGACTTTGTCCCCGATACGGTGGGGAATCCAATCTCTTCTTGTCGGCATAATTCTGCATCCTATCAGCGGCCCTCTTGAGTGACGTGTTAGTCTCAGCCCAGATCTTGGAAAATTCAGAGGACAAGGCGTTGGCTGCGAGTACCTCGGTGGCAGGGGTTATCGGAAGGGGAACACCAGGATGTCTGCCAAACACAATGAAAAATGGAGAATTGGCTGAGGACTCGCCAGCATGGTTGTTATAGACGAACTCTGCCCAGGGGAGTAAGTCAACCCAGTCGTTCTGGTGAGCGTTGGAGAAATGACGTAAGTACCCAGTCAACGTCTGGTTGGTACGCTCCACCTGCTCGTTGGACTGTGGATGGTAGGCAGTGGAGAAGTCAAGGGAAACGTTCAGGAGCTTGCAAAGCGCCCGCCAGAACTTGGAGGTGAACTGAACCCCTCGGTCAGCAACAAGCCGGACGGAGGTCGTCGTGGCACTTTGTTTTTTGCACAGGAAGGACAAGAGGCCACGAAATCGAGCACATCTTGGTGAAGGGTGGGCCACCAGTAGTGACGCGTGATAAGGGCAAGGGTCTTCTTAGTTCCAGCATGGCCGGCCAGTTTGGAGGAGTGCCCCCATAGAAGGACCTTTAGCTTGAGGTTCTCAGGCACAAGAGTCTTGCTAGGAGGTGGAGGAAGCCAGTTCACTGGAGCCACTGTGATGATTCTAGTGGGGTCAATGATATGCGAAGGTTCCTCCACTGTTTCGTGTGGCTGGAAGACCCTGGACAGAGCGTCGGCTTTGGTATTCTTGTTGCCAGGGTGAAAACGGAGCTCGAAGTCAAATCAGGCAAAAAATAAGGACCATCTGGCCTGACAAGGGTTGAGTCTCTGGGCAGACTGGAGATAGGCCAGATTCTTGTGATCCGAGAAGATTACAAAGGGATGAACAGCCCCCTCCAGGAGATGACGCCATTCCTCTAAGGCCAACTTTATGGCCAGGAGTTCTCGGTCACAGATCGAGTAGTTACACTCGGATGGAGAGAAGGCCTTAGAGAAAAAGCCACAGGGGTGCAGACGACCGGAGGCGGATCTCTGGGACAATACTGCCCCGGCACCTGTCGAGGAAACGTCCACTTCGAGTACAAAGGGTCGATTGCTCTCGGGATGATGCAGCACCGGGGCCGTGGAGAAAGCCCATTTTAGGGTCTGAAAGGCCTCCTCCGCCTCAGAAGTCCAATCATTGGAAGTAGTCCCTTTACGGGTGAGAACAGAAATAGGTCTGGTTATTGCTGAAAAGTGAGAGATGAAATGCCGGTAATAATTGGCGAATCCGAGAAACCGTTGTATTGCCCTTACTCCGATGGGGCGAGGCCATTTGAGAACGGCAGTCAACTTCTTGGGATCCATCCTTAATCCACAGTCGGAGATAATGTATCCCAGAAACGGCAGAGAGGTCTGTTCAAAGAGACATTTCTCTATCTTAGCATACAGGCGATTCTCCCGAAGACGCTGTAACACCAGACGGACACTCTTCCTGTGGGACGAGAGATCCGGAGAGAAGACGAGGATGTCGTCCAAGTACATGAGCACACAGGAGTGCAAGAGGTCCCAGAAGATCTCATTGACGAACTCTTGAAACACCTTAGGAGCATTGCAGAGACCAAAGGGCATGACCAGGTACTCGTAATGGCCATCTCGAGTGTTGAAAGCCGTCTTCCACTCGTCACCTGCGTGGATATGGACCAGATTATAGGCTCCCCTGAGGTCTAGCTTGGAGAAGACCCGAGCCCCTCTGAGGCGGTCAAACAGCTCCAGAATGAGTGGAAGAGTGTACCTGTTCTTGATGGTAATCTCGTTCAAGCCCCTATAGTCAATGCACGGCCGTAGAGATCCGTCCTTTTCTTGACGAAGAAAAACCCGGCTCCCGCGGGCGAGGAGGATTTCCGTATAAAGCCTTTGGCGAGGTTCTCGGACATGGCTATGGTCTCTGCGGGAGACAGGGGGTAGATTCTACCCCTTGGGGGGTTGAACCAGGGACTAGTTCAATTGGGCAGTCAAAAGGCCGGTGTGGAAGAAGAACCTCTGCTTCCTTCTTATCAAAGACATCAGCGTAGGAACTGTAGGCTGAAGGAAGGCCCGGAAGGACTAGAGGTGGCAGAGGAGCGTCCGCTAGACGGAAAGGAGTCATACAGCGAACTTGGCATCGGTGCGCCCAGCGGAGTATCTCCCCTGAAGTCCAGTTGAGAACAGGCTGATGAGTCCTTAACCATGGAAGACTGAGTAGAATCGCATGGGAGAGCTTGGGCAGAACGTAAAAGGCTATCTTCTCTTGATGTAAGGCTCCGACTTGCAACTCCACTTCCTCAGTGACCAAGGTGACAGTCTCCTGTAGTGGTTTGCCATCCACTGCGGCAATCAGGCGAGGATTACATAGGGTAACCACGGGAATCTGGTATTTGTCCACCTCTTCACGCCGGATGAAGTTACCTGCCGAGCCCGAATCCACATAGGCCACCTCGGACCCACGTCTCCCCCCTGAAGCCAAAATAACAGATATAGTAAGAGGTTGAGAGGAATCATTAGCACCTAGGGAGGCCTCTCTTACCTGACCTGGGTGGAGGAGTTTCCCTGTTTCTCAGGACAGGTACGGGCAAAGTGTGACGAGCCTCCGCAATAGAGGCATGGATCTTGTGCCCGCCTCTCTCTCCGACGCAACTCGGCCAACTTGAGGTGATCTACCTGCATGGATTCGACCGATGAGGGAGACGAGGACCCGGGAGGATGGGGACTGACAGACCGGGTGGAAAAGGACGCTGGCCTGGTGGACCTCCTGTCTCTCGCTGACTCCCAAGCACGCTCCTGGAAGCGTAGGTCAGTGCGGGTGGCCAGCGAGATAAGGTCCTCCAAGGTGGTCGGGGTATCCCGACCTGCGAGTTCGTCCTTTATTCTGCTCGAAAGGCCGCGCCAGAATGCCCCTACCAAAGCCGCGTTGTTCCAGCCGAGCTCAGAGGCGAGAGTGCGAAAGCGGATCGCGTAATGCCCGACCGTGAAAGAACCTTGATGTAGGTTAAAAAGAGACTCGGTGAGAGAGGCTAACCGACCCGGCTCATCGAAAACCCTGCGAAAAGTATCCAAGAAGATCGGAAGACTCGAGACAACGGGATCGTCACGTTCCCAGAGAGGATTCAGCCAAGTCAGGGCCTCTCCCTCCAGATGGGACATAATAAAGGCCACTTTGGCCCGGTCAGAGGGATATTGCTGAGGCAACCATTCAAAATGGAGGCTACACTGATTTAAGAACCCCCTGCAGAGTTTGGGATCACCAGAAAAGCGCGGCGGCTTGGTGAGGCGGGACGCCTGGAGAGCTGTCGACACGGGGGGAGGAGTCGGGATCGTGGTGGCAGACTGGAGGACCGACAAGCGGCTATCAAAGGAGGCCATGTAACTCAGAATATTGGCTTGATTATCTCGTTGCTGACCCAGCTCCTGTTGAAGACTGGCCAGTTGAGTGGCATTTCCAGGATCAGCCACCTGCAGGGCCGACAAACGGGTGTCCACAGACATCATGATGGACATGATGCGTCCCTGATTCTCCCGCAAAAAGAGCAACTCCTTTTGGGTAGCAGCAGTAGTACCAGCGGAGTCCATGGCCTGATCGTACTGTTACCACGGCTGGTCAGGAGACAAATCTCCAGGAGTGGACCCTCTGGACCGTGGCACCGAGGGGCCCCGGGCGAGCTGACAGGTGGAGCTTACCCCTATACAGGGATCGTTAGGAGCAGGCCTCCACGATAGCTGGTACCGAGAGGGTCGGCTCAGGATGCACTGGAGTAGGAGTGCGGGACTGAAGCGTAGACAACAGAGCGGGATCACTGGACACTGGACCCTGGACCGGAGTAGGACTGCAGGACTGGAGCATAGACAACAGGACGGAGCAGGAACACGGGAGGCAGGACTGGAGTAGGACTGGAGTGTGGATAGCAGGATGGAGCAGGAACAGCGGAGGCAGGACTGGAGTAGGACTGAAGGATTGGAGTGTGGATAGCAGGGTGGAGCAGGAACACCGGAGGCAGGACTGGAGTAGGACTGAAGGACTGGAGCGTGGATAGCAGGACGGAGCAGAAACATAGGAGGAAGGACTGGAGTATAGATAGCTGGACCCACGGCGCACCGGACTGCAGGACTACTGCAGGGACCACAGAAGACAGGACTGTGAGCTGCAGAGAGCACATGAGGAAGCAGGGCCCAGTGTGCTAGCAAACACAACGATCAGGCGCCTCCCTCAGGGGGGAACGGCCTGATATGGCCCTGTCAGGTCTGCCGTTGGTCCGTAGGTGCTTCCGGGTCAGGGCATTGCCGGAGCACAACTAACAGGAGGGAGGCGCGGCCGCGGCCTATGGCGTAAGCGCATTGCATGCAGAGACCCCGTCGGCCGCGAGCCTGTCAGAAGGGACCGCAGTGGCTGTCGGGCGGCGGGGGGCTGTAGTGTGGGAGCGGAGGCCAGGTGAGTATGCGGAGGCGGCGTGACAGTACACTTGTCGTGTTTGGGTCATAGTGACTCGACATCATTTTTTACAGCTGTGAGGCCATATTTTCAGTGAAATAAAGGAGTTATAACCTCAGTTGGGTCTATTTATTGCATCTACTATTGTATATCAATTTATTTATTTCCTAAATTATTTCAATGGGGTCGTACACGCGCTCTTCCGGGTGTATGCATTGAGATCTGCGCACCATAAAAATGGCTTTATATTGATTATTTTTGGTGTGCAGTCTATACTAAAATGTAGAGCACATCCAGAAAGATCACTAGGTGTGCACATTCTGGATTTGTCGGCATACAAGCAGCATGCCCGCTGTCTTGGGGTCATATTCGACACTGAACTTTCCTTTACTCCGTACATCCGATCACTCAGTCGCTCTTGTCACCTGCATCTTAAAAACATCTCCAGAATCCGACCTTTTCTCACCTTTGAAACTGCTAAGACTCTTACTGTCGCTCTTATTCATTCTCGTCTGGACTACTGCAACTCTCTTCTGATCGGTCTCCCTCTTACCAAACTTTCTCCTCTCCAATCCATCTTGAATGCGGCAGCCAGGGTCATATTTCTGTCCAGCCGCTTCACCGATGCCTCCATCTTGTGCCAGTCATTACACTGGCTACCTATTCGCTACAGGGTCCAGTATAAACTCATCTCTCTCACCCACAAAGCTCTCCACTGTTCTGCACCGCCTTATATCTCCTCTCTCATCTCTGTCTATCGCCCTACACGTGCCCTCCGTTCTACAAATGACCTAAGACTAACATCCCCCGTAATCCGAACCTCGCACCTCCGTCTCCAAGACTTCTCTCGTGCTGCTCCAGCTCTCTGGAATGCACTTCCCCAGACGATCAGACTGATACCTAGCCCTGACCTATTCAAGCGCGCTTTGAAAACCCATCTCTTCAAACAAGCCTACCACATCAACTACTCAGCAAGCTAACTTTGCCCTGTTCCCTCCTTCCAAATATTATTCTGAATCTGCACCCTACTATTCATCTGTCTCCACACCCTTCATGCACATGATAACTGCACTTGATACTTGTCTATTGCACTTAAACACACGGGCTGATGACCGGATCATGCAGCTTTATATGAAAATCCCTATTATAATTGCCAGACCTGAATTAACAAGCATTTCTCACCTACTGTGTCCCCCCATTTCCTTGTAGATTGTAAGCTTGCGAGCAGGGACCTCACTCCTAATGTCACTGTTTGAATTGTCTTAACTTGTATTGAATTTATTGTCTGTACATGTCCCCGCTTAATTGTAAAGTGCTGCGGAATATGTTGGCGCTATATAAATAAAAATTATTATTATTATTATTATATTATTATTACAATGCTTTTGTGTTCTGGAGGGAAATCAATCCGAATTGGAATACAAACAAACTCCATAAACGAAGACTCTTTATAGAAGAACTTGGAAAATGTTTGATTTGCTTGTTTTGGTTTGTTTGTTTTTACCACATATGTGTAGTTTGCTATTTTTCGTTTTGCTTATTACTAAGTTTTTTCTGAAAAAAAAAAAAAAGATTTCAATTTCATTTTTCCTTTTTTTTCTATTTCCAAACATGTTCCCATACAGTCTAGTAAGCAAAAGGTATAAAAATAATTGAGTTACAGTATCTAAAATCAAGATTTAATAAACTGGGTCATAGTGACCCAGGAGCAATACAAGTGTATATTACATGGGAACAGAACAGCAGCCCCCAAAGACCTGAAAGGAAAAAAAAGGGGTTTAAATGAGGGAATCCAGAATCTGACACAGATCCAAGAATCGGACTGTGACAGCTTCTTCCTGACTATCTCCCCAATGGATGGTCTGATTCCTTGCGCCAGACGACACTCCTTTCAACAGTTCCAGCAGCGGATTAACAATGCGAGTGAAGTTTTTCACGAACCGTCGATAGTACCCAATGAGTCCCAGAAAGGCCCGGCCATCCTTCACTGTCATCGGGGTGGGTCAGTCTTGTACGACCGCTACCTTCTCACGTGACGGTCTCACCCCTTCAGCAGATACAACATGCCCCAGATATTTGATCTGTTTGCGGAATAGGTGACACTTCTGGGGTTTCACCTTCAGGCTGTGATTCTGTAGCCGGCTCAACACTTGTTCCAGCTGTTGCAGGTGCTCCTCAAAGATGGCTGCTTAAACAATGATATCATCCAAATAGATGAGTGTGGCCTCAAAGTTCAAGTCTCCCAAGCATCTTTCTATCAATCGTTGAAAGGTCCCTGGTGCGTTGGTAAGGCCGAAAGGCATCAGATTAAACACGAACAATCCCATGGGCAGTATGAATGCTGTCTTCGCCCGATCTTGCTCGGACATGGGCACGTGCCAATACCCACTGGCCACATTCAACGATGAAAAGTACTTCTCTTTTCCCAGGGCAGACAACGATTCCTCTATTCTCAGTAGTGGATACGAGTCTCGTACGGTGCAGGCATTCAGTTTCGGTAATCCACACAGAAGCGCAGGGTTCCGTCCTTTTTTCGTACTAGTACAATGGGCGCAGCCCATGGACTTTGACTCTCTCGGATGACCCCACTCTCAACATTTCCTTCACCTCCTGGTACATTTGTGGGGGAATTTGTTAGCATTCCCTAATGGGTGTGGTGTTTCCCGTCGGGATCTTGTGAGTGATAGCTGTGGTACACCCGAAATCGTCACCATGATGAGCAAAAACGTCCTGGTATCGCTCTAGTACCACCTCCACTTGTCGTACCTGTTGGGTGAGAGTTCTGTCAGCTCAGCCTGCATCTGTTCCAGAATTCGGTGCAATTTCTTTAGGTGGGGAGAGGCTGATTTTGAGGACACAGTTACTGCCACCGTCCAAGGGTCCCCCTGTTTTACCTCCAACTGGACAGCCTCAGGTGGTATCAGCTCTTCCGGCATTCCCATTATCTGTGCTACTCCACTCTTGGGCGTAAGCATGAGGTTATCTTCCCCGAGGTTGACACATCGCACCAGTACATTACCGTCGTGGACAATGGCTAATGTCCGTGCAATGAGGAGCCCTGGAGGTAGTTGATCCATAGAAGCTGGTTCTATCTGAACTTCGACTCCCTTGAAGAGGTACAGGTCCGGATAGGCAGAATAAGCACAGTCTGTCCTGGTGGTAAGACAAGGTTGGCAGCGGCTGGAATAATCACCTTGTCCAATATTTTTCCTTCACTTGATATCTCTGGGGCATTTTTTACTAGACTTCCGAAAATAAGTGATGACACTCGGATCAAACTGTGATTAAACTCTGTAATAATCGGTCTATCTTTCTCATGCGTGAGAAAAACTTGATGTGTAAATGAGCCCTTACAGAAGGTAAAAGTGTGTGGCTACGTGAGTACATTCATCACATGCACCAGGAAAGCTCCTCCTTATGTGCCAAGCAAAACTTTAAATCTTCCTTTACCCCATAGAGGGGTTGAATGAAGATTTATGCGTTGCCTCTTCTAGGGTGATGTATAATGGCATACTTTTTTTGTAATGCTTTTTTAGGCATTGAGATCATTGATTGGTGATATAGAAAGTACAGTGGAGAAATTTCCTATCATATAATCTGGAAGTACAGATAAAATAAATTAAGAGCCTAAAAATCTATTTAGTCTTACATTTTGATATATCAAATCAAAGCCTTCCAGATATTAGAGTGCCTTTAAGTCCTCAGTGACAGGGGTATGCGGACATTTTTGAGGCTTCCCGTAGTAATATGGGATTAATCAGAGTAGTATAACATAGTACATTACTCACAGGCCCACGTTCTAGAAGTGTTATTCTAGGGTTAGACAGGTCAGCCTAGCAGGGTCCGGAGACTCAGATGTCCTTTGTGCACTAACCGGTGTTTTGTGTTCTCCACGTATGTGCAATGTACCTCATAGATCCATGAGGAATTTTTCAGCAATGTCATCACATGCCCACGTCTAATTCATTAGTCTTGACAGATCCATAAAGACATATGAGCTACAGTTTTGACATTTCTGCACCAAGGCAGGGACGTAGCCATAGCTGGAGTAGAGGTAGTAGATGCATCCAGCCACAGTTCCCCCCCAAAAAACCATTGTAAATGGCACATGGTAGGTGGGGGCTTTTACTTTGGGTCCTTCAAGCTTCGATACCGAATGAACGTATTGATTAATTGCTTTGAGGTTGGATGAAGAAAGCACAAGTCCATCGAGTTCAATCAACTGTATAACCTGATGATTCAGAGGAAGTCGAAAACCACACGAAGCTGATACTATTTGCCCCATATAGGGTAAAAATTCCTTCCTGACTCCGCATATGGCAATCAGACCAGTTCCCTGGAATTAAGTTCCATTGCAGATTTTAACACCCATAACTGGTAATATTGTATTTATCAAGAAAGGCATCAAGATCTTATTTAGTGACTCAACTATTACCACATTATGTAGCAGAGAGTTCTATAGTATCACAACTTGCACAGCAAAGAATCCATAGTGTCACTGCTCAAACAGTAAAGAATCCATAGTCTCACAACTTACAAAGTAAAGAATTCATAGACTCACTACTCAAGCCGTAAGCAATTCATAGTCTCACTGCTCAAACAGTGAACAATCCAGTCTCACTGCTCAAGTAGTAAAGAATCCATAGTCTCACTGCTCAAGCAGTAAAGAATCCATAGTCTCACTGCTCAAGCAATAAAGAATCCATAGTCTCCCTCATCACTATATGTGATGATGATTAAACCTTCTTTCCTCTAGATGTAGAGGATGCCCACTTTTCACCGTCTCAGGCCTACATTTAAAAAGGTAATTAGAAAGGTGTTTGTACTATCTCTTCATATATTTGTACATTGTAATAAGATCGCCCTAAAACTTTGTTTTTCCAAACTGAATAACCCCAAGTAGGACCTGGCTTCTGCAGTGTACCCTTCTACTTAATAACCTTAGATATCTTTTTTGCATATGATAAAACTGGGCAGATTTGTTAAACTTAAAAAAAAAAAAACCTACTGTGTCTCTTGCACATACTATATTTTATGTCTGAGATTGATATTAAATTTGGCATGTGTGTATTATATTAGACCACAATGTCTAAAACTAAACTTTGTTAGGTGTAATTAAAAAAATACAAAACAAAACTCAAAATGGTGGCCGGATACTTTGCTGCCACCACCTATCATTTATACAGGATGATTGGACATACGTTCTAGGTAGCATATGGTTCAGGGTGCGGTTTACAGAGCAAAAGGGACAGAGTTATTAAATTTATATATTTAATCCAGAAATGTAGGCAGTATTTATAAAAAAATATACAAAGGTGATACAGAATGGGAACAAAACAATATGGTGTATAGAATATATATATATATACAATTACATGAAATAAAAAAGGATAACAAAAGAAAATTACTAAATCTGATTTCACGGAAATGGCTCAGAGCTTAGCGAAGGGAAGCTGTTATGAGTTCATTTTCCCCTTCACCATTGAGGTCTGATGAACTCCCTCTTCTGGTGAAGGAAGGTAGTGAGGCTGATTACCAAGCACCTGAGCTGGGAGAGGATGACTGGGCAACGGGGTTCTCTGACTGGATATAAGGCAGCCGACGCCCTTCTGCCTCGCTGGTGATTTCTCTGTGGAACTCTAGGAGACCAGTCTGATTCCTGCTCCTCAAAAGCTAAGTTTTCTGCTTTGCCTTTTTGCATTTGTGTTTTGGTTTTAGTTTGCCTTGCTTTTCTGGATTCTGCCATTCCCTGCTGGGGTGAGCTGAATTCCTTTTTTGTCGGTTTGCTCTGTCTTCAGAAAATACCTGAGTACTGGCATAGTCTTTTTGAAGCCTAGCGTCTTCAGGGCCTTTTTCCCTGTCAGTCTGTTGGCTCTTATTTTGATAGGGTTTTTCGCGGATTGCAGACAGCAGCTTTCCTATCCTGTCCTATCTAGTTAGCTTGGGCCCCATCATTTGCTTAGTCTATCTTTCTATCTGTGTTAGTGTTTTTTCTTCTTGCTTCACCGTCATTATATGTTGGGGGCTGCTTATTGCTTTGGGGTCTGCTCTGGGGCAGTTTAGATTTCCCTTTCTGTCTTTAGGCTAGGCAGTTCTCCGGCTGTGATCGAGGGGTCTAGGGCATCGTAGGAACCCCCCACGGCTACTGCTAGTTGTTGTTGATAGGTTCAGGGGTCTGCAATCCGATAGCTGCCAACTTCTCTGTTTTTCTGGACTTAGCTAGCATTTCTGTTTTTGCCTCCTACGGTGACTCATTCATAACAGAATCACCAGCCATACCGCAGATCCTAGGGTACTCAATAGCAGGAAAGAATTGTAAAAAAAAGTGTGTATATTTTTTTCCTCTATATCTCTGAGGCTGTAGGGGGAATTTTTTTTTCTCTCAATGGAGATAAAGCAATTGTCTGATCGTGTGGAGCAGCTCGCTGCGGAAGTGCGGGGAATTTCCGCCTACCTTGCTCATTCACATGCTGCTGAACCAAAGATCCCTACTCCTGTGTTTTTTGGGGATCGGTCTAAATTTTTGAATTTCAAAAATAATTGTAAATTATTTTTTGCCTTGAAGCCTAACTCGTCAGGGAGCTCCGCGCAGCAGGTTAAAATTGTCATCTCTTTGCTGCGTGGCGATCCCCAGGATTGGGCATTTTCTTTGAAACCTGATGATCCTAGTCTGACTAATGTGAACGCATTTTTTCAAGCCTTGGGGTTGTTGTATGAACCTAATGCTATTGATCAGGCTGAAAAGACCATGTTGGCATTGAGCCAGGGTCGAGATTCTGCAGAAATGTACTGTCAAAAATTCCAAAAGTGGGCGGTCCTTACTGCCTGGAATGATAATGCCTTGGCAGCTGTCTTTCGGAAGGGTTTGTCAGAAGCCGTAAAAGATACTATGGTGGGATTTCCTGTTCCCTCTGGTCTGGACGATTCTATGTCATTAGCCATTCAGGTTGATCGGCATTTACGTGAACGCAGGACTGCACGAGAGGTGTTGCCACCTGTTGAACAAGTGTCTGAACCTATGCAATGTGATAGAGTTTGGTCCAGAGAGCAATGTCAGGAGTTCAGAAAGTGTAATAAGCTGTGTTTTTTTTGTGGAGATGCCTTGCATATTATTTCTGTCTGTCCTAAACGAGAGAAACGTTTTGCACACACGTTTTCTGTGGGTGGTGTTCAACCTAAGTTTCTTCTGGCAATTACTCTGATCTGCTCCCTGTCCACATTTTCCGCCAAGGCTTTTGTGGATTCGGGAGCAGCCCTGAACCTAATGGACTTGGATTTTGCTAAACGTTGTGGATTTCCGATGACACCTCTGCGGACGCCTATCCCTTTGAGGGGGATTGATGCTACTCCTTTGGCGAAAAATAAACCTCAGTTTTGGACCCAGGTGGTAATGCGGGTCGCCCCAAACCATCAAGAAAATTGCAGATTTTTGGTGTTGCATAATTTGCATGATACCATTGTTCTGGGGTTTCCCTGGTTGCAAATTCATAATCCAGTTTTGGACTGGAAATCTGTGTCTGTGGTGAGTTGGGGTTGTCGGTGTGCCCTTAGTGAGGCTCTGTTTTTTTCCACCTCTCCTCAGTCACATGATGTTCCTGACTATTTGGCGGACTTTTATGATGTATTTAGTGAGAATGAGTCTGCGTCTTTGCCTCCTCATAGGAGTTATGACTGTGCAATTGAACTGAGCCCGGGGTGTATATTTCCCAAGGGTCGGCTCTTCAATTTATCTGTACCCGAGCACGAGGCTATGCGATCCTATATTAAGGAGGCGATGGAGAAGGGTCATATTAGACCATCCTCTTCACCATTAGGTGCTGGTGTTTTTTTCGTGGCCAAAAAGGATGGTTCATTAAGGCCTTGTATTGATTATCGTGCCCTCAACAAAATTACTATTAAATATCAGTATCCGTTACCCCTGATTTCGGATCTATTCTCCAGAGTTAAAGGTGCTTGCTGGTTTACCAAGCTTGACCTCAGAGGGGGCGTATAATCTTATCCGCATTAAGCATGGGGATGAATGGAAGACGACGTTTAATACTCCAGAGGGACATTTTGAGTACCTGGTGATGCCTTTTGGGCTCACTAATGCCCCTTCTGTCTTCCAGTGCTTCATGAACGACATTTTCCGAGACTTTGTGGATAAATTTTTGATTATCTATCTGGATGATATTTTGATCTTCTCCAAGGATTGGGATTCTCATGTGGAACATATTCGGACTGTGTTCCGGATCTTGAGGGAGAATTCCCTGTATGTCAAAGGATCGAAATGCCTTTTTGGGGTACAGAGGATTTCATTTTTGGGATTTATTTTGTCTCCGTCAACTATTGAAATGGATCCGGCCAAGGTACAGGCCATTTATGATTGGGTTCAGCCCACTTCTTTGAAGGCCCTTCAGAAGTTTTTGGGTTTTGCTAATTTTTATCGGAAATTTATAGCAAAATTTTCTAGTATTGCCAAGCCATTGACTGATCTAAGAAGGGTGCTGATGTGTTGAATTGGTTTCCGGAGGCTCTTTCTTCCTTTCAGGAGCTGAAGCGAAGATTCACTTCTTCCCCGGTTTTGCGGCAACCTGATGTCTCACTCCCGTTCCAGGTAGAGGTGAACGCTTCTGAGATTGGTGCAGGAGCTGTTTTGTCCCAAAAGGATCCTGTAACATCTAAAATGAATCCCTGTGCTTTCTTTTCCCGAAAGTTCTCCCCATCTGAATGTAACTATGATGTGGGGAATCGGGAACTGTTGGCCATGAAATGGGCATTTGAGGAGTGGAGACATTGGTTGGAGGGAGCTAAACATCAAGTCGTGGTCCTCACTGGCCACAAGAATTTGATTTACCTGGAGTCGGCCAAACGCTTGAACTCTAGACAGGTGGGCCTTGTTTTTTACACGTTTTGATTTTGTGGTCTCTTTTCTTCCTGGCACTAAGAATATCAAGGCTGATGCTCTTTCTAGGAGCTTCTTTGCTGATTCTCCTGTGGTGACCAAGCCTGCTACCATCTTAGGCGAAGGGGTAGTTCTTTCTGCCATCTCGCCTGATTTGAGATGTGCTCTGGAAGAGTTCCAGGAGGACAAACCTGAGCGTTGTCCCAGTGGAAAGTTGTATGTTCCTGACCAGTGGAAGAAAAGAGTGATGTCTGAAGTTCATTGCTCTGCATTGGCTGGTCATCCAGGTATTTTTGGTACTAGAGATCCGGTGAGTCGGTCTTTTTGGTGGCCCACCTTGTCTCGTGATGTCAGGAATTTTGTGCAGTCCTGTGGGACTTGCTCCCGGTCTAAACCTTGTTCTCGCTCTAGTGGGTTGTTGATGCCTTTGCCGGTCCCCAGGAGGCCATGGACCCATATTTCAATGGATTTCATCTCTGATATGCCTGTCTCTCAGAGAATGACTGTTATTTGGGTGATTTGTGATAGGTTCTCTAAGATGGTTCATCTTGTACCACTCCCTAAGTTGCCATCTTCTTCTGAGTTGGTGCCCCTGTTTTTGCAACAGGTGGTTCGCTTGCACGGGATTCCTGAGAACATTGTATCTGACAGAGGAGTTCAGTTTGAGTCTAGATTTTGGAGGACGTTCTGTTCCAAGTTGGGAATTCAGTTGTGCTTCTGCTCTGCTTTTCACCCTCAGACCAATGGGCAGAGGGAGAGAACAAACCAGACCTTGGAGTCGTATTTGAGATGTTTTATTTCCGCTGATCAGGATGATTGGGTTTCATTTTTGTCCTTGGCCGAATTTGCTTTAAATAATAGAGCTAGTTCTGCCACTTTGATGTCACCGTTTTTTTGTAACTTTGGGTTTCATCCTCGATTTTCTTCAGGGCAGGTGGAGCCCTCTGCCTGCCCAGGTGTTGACACTGTGGTGGAGAGAATGCACCAGATCTGGGACCAAGTGGTGGATAAGTTATCTCTCTCCCAGGAAAAGGCCCAGCGGTTTTCCAACCGACATAGGACCGTTGGTCCCCAGTTTAAGGTGGGTGATATGGTTTGGTTATCATCAAAAAATATCGCCATGAAGGTAGCTTCTCCTAAGTTTAAGCCTAGATTTATTGGGCCTTATAAGATTTTGGAGATCATTAATCTGGTCTCTTTTCGGTTGGCTCTTCCTGTCACAATTAAAATCCTTAATGTGTTTCATAAGTCCTTGTTGAAGAGGTTTGTTGAACCAGTAGTTCCTGGGGTGGCACCTCCGGACCCTGTATTGGTTGAAGGTAACATGGAATATGAGTTAGAGAAGATACTGGATTCCCGTGTGGCTAGACGGAGACTTCAGTATTTGGTTAAGTGGAAGGGTTATGGTCAGGAGGATAATTCCTTGGTCTCTGCCTCTGATATTCATGCCAAAAGATTGGTGCGTGCCTTTCATCGGGCTCACCCTGATCGCCCTGGTGGCGTGGATGAGGGTTCGGTGACCCCTCCTCAAGGGGGAGGTACTGTTATGAGTTCATTTTCCCCTTCACCATTGAGGTCTGATGAACTCCCTCTTCTGGTGAAGGAAGGTAGTGAGGCTGATTACCAAGCACCTGAGCTGGGAGAGGATGACTGGGCGACGGGGATCTCTGACTGGATATAAGGCAGCCGATGCCCTTCTGCCTTGCTGGTGATTTCTCTGTGGAACTCTAGGAGACCAGTCTGATTCCTGCTCCTCAAAAGCTAAGTTTTCTGCTTTGCCTTTTTGCATTTGTGTTTTGGTTTTAGTTTGCCTTGCTTTTCTGGATTCTGCCATTCCCTGCTGGGGTGAGCTGAATTCCTTTTTTGTCAGTTTGCTCTGTCTTCAGAAAATACCTGAGTACTGACATAGTCTTTTTGAAGCCTAGCGTCTTCAGGGCCTTTTTCCCTGTCAGTCTGTTGGCTCTTATTTTGATAGGGTTTTTCGCGGATTGCAGACAGCAGCTTTCCTATCCTGTCCTATCTAGTTAGCTTGGGCCCCATCATTTGCTCAGTCTATCTTTCTATCTGTGTTAGTGTTTTTTCTTCTTGCTTCACCGTCATTATATGTTGGGGGCTGCCTATTGCTTTGGGGTCTGCTCTGGGGCAGTTTAGATTTCCCTTTCTGTCTTTAGGCTAGGCAGTTCTCCAGCTGTGATCGAGGGGGCTAGGGCATCGTAGGAACCCCCCACGGCTGCTGCTAGTTTGTTGTTAATAGGTTCAGGGGTCTGCAATCCGATAGCTGCCAACTTCTCTGGTTTTCTGGACTTAGCTAGCAATTCTGTTTTTGCCTCCTACGGTGACTCATTCATAACAGGAAGCACTCCGATTAGGAAAATGAACCACTCTCACAGCAAAATATGTCTTTCCAGAATGGGCAATGAACTAAACTCAATTTCTACTTATTATTATTAGCTCAAGGTTATGCTCATATACTGTACCTCCCGTTGATGAGCTCATGTGGGGGCTCGTTGTGGTATGTGCTAAGTTTTTTAGAATTTTATAAGATCCCTTGGAGATCCCAGGAGGGAAATATTGTTATATTCATTATCGCAATTTTATCTTTTTAAAGAGATGAAACACAACATGGATAGCACTATCCTTTGGATCATTTTTAAGCTGGAGGGGTTCTGATGGCCCTACACTTATCTGAGTGGATGTGTGCTGTTCATACCTTCACCACGACTCCAAAAATCTATGTCCCATAAATATTGGATAGAAACAAATCTCAATATTCATCCCCTCTCTGAAGATGTCTAATGGATTTTTTATTTTTCTCTATAACATAAACAATAGGTCATATTCTGATGACACTGTTATGATACTTGTGGAATAGCTGGAATCTGATAGCCACAGGAGCAAGAGCTGGGTACAGCAAGCGGTGGTAGAAGTTCTTGGACATGACAATTAGAATTGTAGAAACAATCGGGAGATGAATAAGAACAGTCTGGGTAAAACAGTTCAGGAGCTGGAGACTGGAGCTAAATTACTGCTAGACACAATACTCAAGCAAAGGGTGAATGTTCAATGTAACTTTAAGTAGGCCAAAACAGGAATCAAGATGACAGATTCAATATCTGCCATTTTGGTAATGGGCAGCACCATTTAACAAAGGGAATAACAGCAGCCAATAGTGGTCAATCTGCAGAAGACAACAGAATCCTGACATTATTCCCCCACGTTCAATAGTGGCCTCTGGATGCTGCTTGACCTGGTTTACCTGAATATCTCTGGTGAGACTCCTTAAGCAGTTGAAGAGCAGTGATATTTTCTATGGGTTCCCATGAATTATTCTCAGAGCCGTACCCCTGCCATTTTATTAAGTACTGCAACCTGTTTCTGAATATTCTGTAGTCCAGGTTCCTTTCAACAGTATAAAGTTCCTGCCTATCAGCTTCAACAGGATCATGAGGTGGAAGGCAACGTCCTGAGAAAGCATTAGGAACACATGGCTTCAGTAAAAAGAAATATGGAACACTGGATATATCTTAGTTGTTCCGGGAAGTTGAAGATGAAAAGCTACTTAACTAGGTTGTCCAAAAATTTTGAATGGACCGATACACTTTTTCCCCAGTTCTTGTGGAAATTAAATGAAGTTTCAGATTCTTGTTAGAAAGCCATACTTCACTTCCCACTTGGAAGCTTGGGAAGGTCTGTGATATTTGTCCACTGTCTCATTATATTTCTCCTTGGCAATTCTTAACTTGTCTTTTAGCACTTCCAGAGAGAGATTGTATTTTGTCAATGACTGCAGGAATAGAAGTTTCTCTGGGAAAAATTAGAATGAATACTTGGATGGTAACCCAAATTTGCAGACTGTTGTCGGTTTAGTTTAAGCATTTTATGAATGTTAGTGTGAGAACTCTGCCATGGGAAGCAAATCAACATAGGCACCCTGAAGATGGCAAATGTAGCATCGGTGATATTGCTCAAAGGTTTGGTTTGTGTTCCTTCAGTCTGACCATTAGGTTGGGGAAGGAATGTAGAGCATCAATGTCCAATACTGCACAAAAATTTTTCTAGAATCTTGATGCGATTTGTATCCCAAGATCAGAGATGACTTCGTCTGAAATTCCTTGAAGACAAAGCACATTTTGAATTGCGAGATCGGCAGTCTCATTAGCAGAGGGCTAACTTGTACAAGGAACCAAATGGCCTCCTTTAGTGAGTCGATCAACCACCACTAGGATGGAATTCTTCACTTTTGAAACTGGTAAATCAACAATAAAGTCCATTTATGGAGAACCCCCAAGGGCGAGATGGAATTGACAGAGGCTGCAATAATCCCATTGGTGATGTGCGGTGAAATTTATACATGGCACAGCTGCTACAGAAGGAAACATTTTTTTTTACAACTTTCTGGTAATTGTGCCACCAAAAGAAGCAAGACAAAAATTATTTTGTTTTCTGAATTCCCTTGTGCCCTGCTAACTTGGAGTCATGGTTCAGTTTTAATACCTTTAGTCTCACACTTACAGGAACGTAGATGCAATGACTATGAGTCCATACTTAATCTTGAACGGTAAGAGATATATCATCTGATGGATGCGGAAGAATTGGGTCTGTGTCGTAAGCTTCCCTTATATCTTCCAACAAGTCTCTGTTATGGATCAATCCCAGGAAGTTGGATAGAATACTGTAGTTGTTGGAGGTGCTGTTGGAGAGGACTCTTTGAAGAGCATCCTAGACAAAACATCAGCCTTACCATTACTGGAATCTGGTCTGTAAGAGATAACAAAGTTAAATCGATTAAAAAAAAGACTCCATCGAGCTTGGCAAGGGGCAAACACTTGGTAGATCTGACAAATTCAAGGTTACGATGGTCAGTTAGAACAACAATTTGTTGAGCTGCTGCCTCTATATGTCTCCATTCCTTGAAAGCAGCAATGTTAGCTAGGATCTCCTTGTTCTGCACATCATAGTTTCTTTCTTATACGGTCAAACTTTGGGAAGAATAGGCTCAAAGATGTAACAAGAATTTTATTCCCGTTCTTTGCAATATAATGGTACCCACTGCACCATCTGAAGCATCCATTTCTACAATAAAGGCATGTTCAGGATTAGGCTGAATCAGTATAGGAGCTCTAGTGAACTTCGTCTTCAGGCAAGAAAAAGCATCATGTCCTTCAGGCGACCAAACATACGAAATTGCCTTTCTTTGTTAATTGGGTGATTGGGGCAATTATACCTGAATTTTTTTTAAATAAAACTTCTAAAAATTAGCAAAGAATTGGACCTCTTTCACGTTTTTTGGCCTTGGCCACTCAATGATAGCTTGAAAACATTGGCAATCCTTGAGTGGAGATTATAAAGCCCAAGAACTGAATCTTTGTTTGATGGAACTCACCTTTCTTCAACTTAATATAGAGATGGTAGATTCTCAGATGTTCCAACACAGTTTTCACATGATTCTGATGTTCTTCTGCAGAACTTGAAAACATCAGTATATCATCCAGATAAATGACTACAAATTGATCAAGCATGTTTCTTAAAATTTCATGAAATGCTGAAATGTTGCAGGAACATTCCATAGTCCAAATTACATATCTAAGTACTCATAGTTTCCATAATGTGAACTAAATACCATTTTCCATTCATTACCCGGTCTAACAAGAACCATGTAGTATGCCCCTCGAAGATCCAGTTTTGTGAACATCTCTGTATGACAAACTCTTTCCAGCAACCCTGGTATCAAGAGCAGAGGGTAACAGATTAGATATTAGAAAATACATTTTGACAGTGAGATGATCAATGAGTGGCACAGGCTGCCACAAGAGGTGGTGAATTCTCCTTCAATGGAAGTCTCCTTCAATGGTTTAGTGAATCCTGCATTGAGCAGGGGGTTGGACACGATGACACAGGAGGTCCCTTTTACATTGATTTCACTTTTGAGGCCAATTCTTTGGCAGCAATTGTCATGGCGAAGGAGCGACAAAGGCAGCGTATCATGCGTCTGCGCCGACGTCGTTTCTGGATTCACCAAATAACCACACAGAGGCTGACACTGGGAGTCTTTGCAACATTATATCTGGCGTTGCGAGGAAATCCAGAGGAGTTTTTGCATTATACGCGGATGAAAGTGGAAACTTTTGACTTTTTGCTGGACAGGGTTGGAGAACTGATCCGGAGACGTGACACCTACTGCCGCTTCTCCATCTCACCACCGGAGCGTTTCATGGTCACTCTCCGGTAAGCGAATTTTTATTGTTTCTCCTCCAAAGCAGACTTCAGTATGCTGGAAATGTGTCTCCTCCTGTTGTTGCAGTTATTTTGCATTAATTATTGTTTTTGACTTTTCCCACAGATTCCTTGCAACAGGCGAATCCCTTTTGTCACTACATTATCAGTATAGGATTGGGATTTCAACATTATCAGGTATCATCAAGTACACATGCCGCGCATTGTGGGACAGTCTACATGAAGAGTTTATTCCACAGCCCACAGTAGAGAGGTGGCTCGAAATAGTTGACCAATTTTACAGCATCTGTCAGTTTCCGAATTGCCTGGGTGCAGTTGATGGCAAGCACATCAGGATCACTAAACCAGCAGGATCGGGATCTGAGTTTTTTAATTATAAAAAATATTTCTCTATAGTCCTGATGGTGATTGCAGACACCAAGTAAAAATTCATTGCGGTGGATATTGGGGCCTATGGACGCTCCAATGACTCACAAGTTTTTAAAATTTCAGCAGTGGACCGTAATTTGTACGGAAACACATTCCAATTCCCACCTCCAAGACCGCTTCCTCAAACTTCTGGGCCACCATTGCCATTAGTCTGCGTAGGTGATGAAGCGTTTCAACTGTTGGAACATCTGCTGAAGCCGTACGCAAGCAGAGACTTGACACCAACAAAAAGAGTGTTCAACTATCGCCTGACACGAGCACGGAGGATGGCGGAGTGTTCTTTTGGAATTCTTACTGCAAAATGGAGAGTTCTGTTGACCGAAATTAACTTGAAAACTGAAAATGTGGATGAGGTGGTAAAAGCATGTGTGGTCCTACACAATTTGGTTATTACTAAGGAACAGATTGCCATAGAAGACAATGATGTCGAAACCACATTGCATGATTATCGCACTGTTAATGTGGGAAGTACTCCAGCAGTGTCCAGAATGAGGGACACATTTGCCGAGTACTTTATGTCACCTGAAGGTAGAGTTGAATGGCAGGATGACATGGCTTGAGATATTAAAACCTATTTTGTACCTTGTTGTACTTAACAATTTTTTTGGCTAAAGTTATTGTACCTTGTTACCTTACATTTTGTAAAAGTATTGTACCTTTGTAACAGTATTCTAACTTCTTTAACTAACTTTCGTTTACCCAAAGTATTGTAAATTATGAAATTCCTGACAATAAAGCTCTTTAAAAGCTAATAAAGAATCATTTATTTAAAAACTTGATACAAATTCATGTAGTGTGGGGTGTAGAAAATAATATAGGGGCTATACAGCGGATTTATGGAGGGAGGATGGGTTTGGTGATTTCGACTATATTATTGACCTCTTTGGCCCTTTAAGAAAGCAATTATTTTCTCGTTTTTTAACAATTCTGACCGGCACTATGCCGACCGCCATATTAAAATACCCCAGTGATGGGTATGCCAATGTGGCACCCGCTGGTGATCCAAGGACCTTCCACAGTACTGCCAACCAGCAGGCCTCGCCCCACCGCCACACGCGTACGTTTACTCATACATGTGCTTGTACACACACTCACATACTCACTCACACACACCTACTCTCACACAATCACTCACACACACTCACACACACTCACATTCTCACACACACTCACCTACTCTCACACACTAACTCACACACTCACATACTCACACACTCATTCAGTTTTATAGATAGACAGTTTAGATTCAACAGTAAAAGAAGCAAAATACACTTTATTGACTCAAAAGCAAAATTTATTTTTTATCAGCTTTTAGCTGAAAGTTTTTCTTTAATATTTTTTTAAGAAAACGTTTATTTGTAACAAAACACCTTAAAGATTTGTGCAATGTGTAGCGGAAATACTATTGGAGTGGCTCTCAGTTTGGGCCACTTCAACAGCGGGGTTAGTGTGGGAGGATGGAGTTTGTGAGGGGTCAGAGACCAAAGGACAAGGTATAGGAATGGAGAAAGAAGGTGAAGGGGTGGATAAAGCTGATGAAGGGGTGGAGAAAACAATAGACTGGGGGGAAACAAAACTGTGGGTCTTGATTAAGGACGGTTGAATTTGGAACGTGGAAGGAGACTGGATGTATTGGGCAGGAAGTGTAGGTTGGGAAGGGAGTGTAGGTTGGGAAGGAAGTGTAGGTTGGGAAGGGAGTGTAGGTTGGGAAGGAAGTGTAGGTTGGGAAGGGAGTGGAGGCACGGATGCAGTTGGGAACTGGTACGGGGAAGGAGATTGGAAAGAGGCAGGAGGTTGGTACTGGGTAAAATGGTATGGTACAGGAGGGGTAGGAAGGACCGGGCCTGGAGCAACTACTGGGCCGGTTGTAGGGGCTACTGATGTCACCTGTGCTAAGGCCACCTGGCAGGCTTGCATTACATGCAGCTGCTGTACAGGAGTTAGGTTGTCCAGCCGCTCAATTACAGCTTTGAAAAAGGAATGATGTGGCGCTTTATTTGCAACTAGATGCATCCTTTCAACACGCGTGCTTAAATCCAGCACCTCTCTACTAACAAGATTGAACCCAGCAGACATTTGCTGGGTCATGACTTTCATAGCGTTTTGAAAGGATGCATGTAGATGCAAAAACTCCGTAGCTAACTGCCTTTCCTGACCCCGGTGACGCAGCCGCCCAGAACTCAAAGGTGTTCTATGGAGGGCAGCTGCGTCAGAGGTGTGAGGTAAAGGTAAGCCTACCTCGTCAATAGCAGCTTCATGTAATGAAGCCTGCACAGATGCTCCAGCAGAGGTGGATGGGGCTGAGGGATCACACACAAGGGAAGGCAGGGAGGGTGCAGAGGGGTTGGGTATGTTGTGGTCCCCGGTGACGGCCTCCTGGGGGATCGCTCCAGAAGGGTTCAATGCAGGCTCCCACGTGCTGCTGAAGGTGCTTTTGAAAAATATAGAAAAAAAATAGACATTAATATCATGATATTGATTAGCCCTGGCTGCCAAAAAAAAGGTTACACATTTTAACATTTTTTATTTTGTAACTTCTGGTTGGAATTTTTACCTTCTTGTCACCATAGTTGATCGGAGAAACGACAGGGCCTAGGCATATTTATAGCGGCTCCTGCGTCCTCCTGATCCGCTGGGAGCCTGCATCTCTTTGTAGAACTCCTTCTTGAAGCGATCCCGCATTGACCGCCACTGCAACTGAACTCTTTCCCCTGAAAAGTGAAAACACAAAATGGTTAGGATCAAGCACAATACATCCGGAAACATTACTGAAATGTGAATACTTACGCTGTTCTTTCTGTGCCCGAGAATGGAGTTCCTCCCAGTTAGATACCACAGCCTGGCACACTTCCTCCCAGAGTCGTCTAGTAACACAAGCATCCGCACAAAAGCGGTCCGCCATATTCTATAGCGGCTCACGATCTCTCACCATATCAATTAGGAGGTCCACATCAATAGCCACATCCTCACTGTCGAATCGTGAGCACGCTCTGAAGCCTGTCTAAAGACAAAAAAGGTAAACATAACAATCACAGCATTAATTACAAACTGCAAAAGTCCTAAAAAAAATTACTTACTCTATGGCGACCGCCCCGACGTGGTTGCCGACTCTGGAAGGCGCTTTGAGGAACTCTCCGACGAGCCACAGATTCAGAAGCCTATAATGAAAAAGCAACAAGAAAAGGAAAATTAAATGCTGCTATGTTGACCTGTTTTTTGAGTCCAGTGATGTGTATGAAGATCTTGCAATGCATGCAAAGATACTTACACTCGGGGAGCCCACTCCAGGCATTTTTCCGCTACGTCCGTCTCCTTCTGAGAGACCCTCTGGTTCAGCTTCCTATTAAACAAGAATGCATATATAGGGTTATGTCTACCAAGAATGGCCTGGCCAAAAAAAAAAAAAAAAAAGTACCTCATTTCGCTGGCGATGTGAGGGAGGGCTCCCAGAAGAAGACATGTCTGGCTGAAAATCTGTAAGTGCAAATAATTGTTACCTACAACACTAACCATATTTACAGCTTTCAGGCCTTAATACTTACATTATGGGTTGCAATAGGTCACACAGGGTTTTGGCAGTGGTGGCCTGGGAAACTTCCTGCATGAAACAATGTAGTTAATATTTGTGATGTGTGCAACAATGATTTTTACAATCCAACAAAAGAACAAAAATATTAAAAAATAAGATATTTTGAATTCCACTCTCACCACCCTATAAAATGCAGCTTGGACAATAAACCATCGCAAAAACTTCTAAGAACTTAATCTGTATATACTCGTGTATAAGCCGCCCCATGTATAAGCCGACCCCCCTAAGTTAGGCCCCAAAAAATGGTAACACTTATTGTATAAGCCGAGGGTGGAATCCATAGACTATGGCCCCATATGCTGCTCCATAGAATATGCCCCCATATGATGGCCAAAAAAAAAAACCTCTTGTGGGTCCATCTCTGCTGTCTGCCACTTCTTGTGTCAGTGACTGTTCAGCCAGCAGAGGGGCGGAGTGCACTTATTACGTCAACGCGCCCCCTGCTGCCTAAACGCCACAGAGGATGCAGCAGAAACCGCAGTGAACAGCAATGGACCCAGGAGAGGTGGATATCGCTATAGTCACATCGCACAGATTCAGGAATGGTAATGAGCGGAACCACGTTACCGCTGAAGACAGGAAGAGACACCGTGGAGAAGCGAGCAAGGTTACAGATACGGCAGCAGGACTGGTAAGTATGATCTGTGACACCCCCGCTCCCCCTCCGACCCACAGGTATACGACCCGTGTATAAGCCAAGAGGGGGACTTTAAGCCCCAAAAATGGGCTTAACATCTCAGCGTATACACGAGTATATATGGAACCTCCCCCTACAGTAGTTACACATAAATACACACACCCAACCACGCAAACTACATCACACTGTCCTACATAATTAAAATCCCTCCACACACTGATGACCACAGCTGTAACTTTTTAAAAACAATAGTACAATGTAAGAGCAACATACGTGTGTGTGTGTGGGGCAGGCAGCAGCAGGTACAGCATGGGACTCCAGCTTGGTGGCCAACAGTGACGGCAGTGATGGGGGTTCTGCAGCGGAGGGGTCCAGTGACGGTTGTGGGGGTCATGGTGGTGACAAGTCAGCAGGAAAGGCCGCAAGCCACAGTCTTTCCTGCCAGTTGTGACGGGGATGGGTGCGCAGGCATCGGCAGATCTAGCGGAGGAGGGTAAACAACAGCTGCATGTCCATCAGTAGCAGCGGCAGGGGGGGTAGCCGTGGCAGTGGTGGGGTACCAGTAAGGACCTGCTGGTGGTACTGTGGAAGGGCATGGTACCAGCAGTGGGTGCCATATTGAAATAGCCATCTCTTAGGTATTTCAATTTGGCGGTCAACGTGTTTTCAATAGGCAGTGGATTGTGTGAATCAAGGACATGCAGACAGACAAAACGAAAACCTATGCTTGCACGGAAATTTTGAAACTCAAACTCCTGATCGATGGCTGTCCAATAGTGGATGGCTGTCAAATCCAGTTGGTTGGTGGGTGGTGGATGTCTGGCTGGCAAATCCAGTAGGTTGGTGGATATTTGGCAGATCCTGTGGCTGTGTGGATCCAGTCAGCTCTTCTTCTGCATTCAGTGTGATGAATGCCCTCTACCTTTCCAATAGTGTGGGTGGAGATTGGCAGGTGTTTTTCTCAAAATTTGACACTTTTTGGAGCATGCTCAGTGCAAAAACCTGATCCGGCGCCGGAATCAGGCAAAAACCGGATTCCGCCGGATCCGGCGCCCATAGGCTACCATTATACAAAAAAAACAGATTTCGCCGTATCCGGCGTCATCCGGTTTTTTACCGCAGACAAAAAACGTTACATGCAATGTTTTTTCCAGATGCCGGACAGGCTGTTTTTGCCGGCTCCGGCAAAAACCGGATACGCTGCATAGGCATCCGGCGCGATGCATCAAGAATGGAACTCTATGGGAAAAAAAAACGGACCCGGTGGCAACAGGCGCAGGATCCGGTTTTTACACTTTTCGCCGCATCGCGCCTGATGCACAAAAACTGATGTCTGAAAGTAGCCTAAGCCTGCGCGATGTTTCCAATAATAGCTTCCATCTTGCTCCA
Organism: Dendrobates tinctorius; assembly: GCF_039654945.1. Classification (NCBI taxonomy): domain Eukaryota; kingdom Metazoa; phylum Chordata; class Amphibia; order Anura; family Dendrobatidae; genus Dendrobates; species Dendrobates tinctorius. The sequence continues at coordinate 7,962,867 of NW_027361803.1, read as the reverse complement.
AAACAACAACCTCTCAACAGGGTGTATACCAAGGTATATATAGGTTTTCCTGTGAATACCACTAGCCAATGGTGGCTTTTGGGCGTTTTTTAAAAACCGGATCCGGCAAAAAACGGACGAAACGGATGGAAAAACTGATGCACCGGTTCCATTATTTTGCCAGATCCGGCCACCGGATTATGCCAGATCCGGTAAAAAAAACCGTAACCGGTGCATCAGTTTTTTACATTTTATGCCGGATCCGGCGATGCGGCACGGCGCCGCATCACGCCTGATGCGAGATAACTGAAATCTGAAAGTAGCCTAACTCTAACATTCAAGGATTCTATGATTCTTTACAGTAATTTTTGTATAACTATCTGTTATCAAAGCATATATGCAAATTGCCTCTTCAGAGAGAAAGAGGACTTTTACTCTACAGTGCCACCTATTGGTAGTAGCGATCCTACAAGTCACAATCAATGCAATGTCTCAAGGAGAAGTCTTTCTTTTTTCCCAAAAAATATATAGGTGCACCTGCTGATGAGAAGGACTGACGAATAAACCATTTGACTAAATTTTCATCAATTTATTCTTTGAGGGCTTTTAATTCCTGCTCTGTCAGTGGGTAAATGCTTCCAAAGGTCATAGCTGCTCCAGGCAAAAGATCAATTGGACAATCCTACAGCCAATGAGGAGGGAGTTTGTCTGCATTTTACTTGTCACACATATCAGCAAATACTTTACATACAGGTGGTAGTTTAGAAGATTGTTCAGGATTCCCTACAATCTCGTCATTTGGTGAAGTCTGTGGTGAGTGAACAGCAGATGGAAAAGACACTTTTTTGGTTTCCCAATTAATTGTAGTTTTGTAGCCATGGCAATCCCAGCATGATTGGAAAATGTGGAGATGAGATTAACATGAAGGATAAGACATGGTGATTAGGTTCCATAACTATCTCCAAGGGTCCAGTCTCTTGATTAACTGGCCATAATCTCAGTGGGGAATCGGGTCCATCAACAGTTTCCATAATAATAGATGATTACAATTTAGTAAAAGTGAATAATAGAAGCCATTAATGATCAATCTGCAGAAGGACAACAAGAATCCTGACAGCTCCATTCCATTTAAAGAAGCTCACTGTCAGTGTTTCGGCCCACCACAGGCTCTTCAGGTACTGCGACAGGCTAGTCCTGGGGATCTAATTGTTCTTTTACTCGAAAGATTAAGGTTATTCTAGTGCCAAAATTGGAAATGACTCTTGCAAAAAGGAAACACCAGAATTCCCTGTAAAATATCTCAATCTTCTTGATCATTGGGTAACTAAACTCCTTCCCTTTACCAAACATCAAGATGTTTTCTGAAACCTTGATACCTATACTCCTGTGGATAAAAATAAAACTACTAATTCAACTCCCCCAAAAATGGTTATAATTCCAAAAACATGGAGCTGTCATCATCCCTCAAGTAGAAATAATTAAAAAAGATTAGTAAACTACAATTACGCCATGGGTCTTTCAGTTCAATAATAATGACTCTTTTGTTACCCTAGCCCTAAACTCTGATGAAGAAACAGAGTTGTGACCATGTAAAGAGTGGCTCTGCCCAGAAACCGCTCGAAATGTCCAAATACAATTTATTATGGGATCACTGTCGTAAGGCCTCATATACATTACAGATTGCATTCTCATATGGGCCCATATACCCATATCGTTACCCCATCTGCCTCTCATTTCAAACAGAGGACTATAATAGGAAAATAAAGTTGTGGAAAATTCTAACTGATGCAATTGCGTTGATATTCTTCACTAGAACAAAATTATAAGGACTGTGTGCCACCTTACTAGCACTGTGCACACAGGAGGTTATCATTTTACAAAGTGTGAAACAATTATTAAAGACATCATTATTATGTAATCTAATTACTAATATGGAAAAGTTTCAGAAATTTGTACCTAATTGCCAAAAACTATATTAATTTCTATTATTGTTATAATTGTATAGAAAATTTGGATTTATTATAAAAATAATAATTATTATTATCATTATCGTTAAGGATACTATGAAAAATGTAAGTTTTTATTTAAATGGTTCAAAACTGAACTCTAATATTTGGTTATAAATTATAATGATAATAATAATAAAATTAAAAATATTATTTTTTTATTATTTAAGTTAGCGTTTTATTATTGTTGTCATTTCATATAATTTTTTTTGGTATTTTTTATATTTGGAGATTTTTAATTAACCTGGAAAACCACCACTATTAAGTATATTAATTCCTGAAGTTTAATGACTTCATTAAGACTACTTATGTCTACCATGTTCAGATGTATGAGCACAATCTCATTACTGCTCGCCTTGAATAAGGTTCGGTCAGGTGGTTTTTCTAAGATAGCCTAAAATATTCATGCCCAATGTCATAAATTTCATGGATATTATTAGGTTAACGATTTTTCGTTAACTGTAACTTATTATGAAGAAAATGGAAAATATGAAATCCAGTATGACCAGTATGCTTTAAATACGCACCAGTTACGCCAATTAGATGGATTTTTTTGTCGAGTAACCATACCGCAAACTGCAATAAAATGCGATAGGGCGCCAAGTCTACACCAAAGAAATTCAGAGATTCTAGGGAAGGTTTAGAAACAGACATCTGTATAAATAAAGAGAAATGGCGTAAACATCGGTTATTTTTTTAATATATTTGTGTCATTGATCTGTAGCCGGGGGATTAATATTATTATCATTAATAATTAATACTAACAAATCAAATTGTGAAATAGATTTACAATGACAAAAATATGATATACGGTGGGTGAAATAAGTATAGAACATGTCACCAAGTTACTAAGTAGATATACAGTGGGGAAAAAAAGTATTTAGTCAGTCAGCAATAGTGCAAGTTCCACCACTTAAAAAGATGAGAGGCGTCTGTAATTTACATCATAGGTAGACCTCAACTATGGGAGACAAACTGAGAAAAAAAAATCCAGAAAATCACATTGTCTGTTTTTTTTTCATTTTATTTGCATATTATGGTGGAAAATAAGTATTTGGTCAGAAACAAAATTTCATCTCAATACTTTGTGATATATCCTTTGTTGGCAATGACAGAGGTCAAACGTTTTCTGTAAGTCTTCACAAGGTTGCCACACACTGTTGTTGGTATGTTGGCCCATTTCTCCATGCAGATCTCCTCTAGAGCAGTGATGTTTTTGGCTTTTCCCTTGGCAACACGGACTTTCAACTCCCTCCAAAGGTTTTCTATAGGGTTGAGATCTGGAGACTGGCTAGGCCACTCCAGGACCTTGAAATGCTTCTTACGAAGCCACTCCTTCGTTGCCCTGGCGGTGTGCTTTGGATCATTGTCATGTTGAAAGACCCAGACACGTTTCATCTTCAATGCCCTTGCTGATGGAAGGAGGTTTGCCCTCAAAATCTCACGATACATGGCCCCATTCATTCTTTCATGTACCCGGATCAGTCGTCCTGGCCCCTTTGCAGTGAAACAGCCCCAAAGCATGATGTTTCCACTACCATGCTTTACAGTAGGTATGGTGTTTGATGGATGCAACTCAGTATTCTTTTTCCTCCAAACACGACAAGTTGTGTTTCTACCAAACAGTTCCAGTTTGGTTTCATCAGACCATAGGACATTCTCCCAAAACTCCTCTGGATCATCCAAATGCTCTCTAGCAAACTTCAGATGGGCCCGGACATGTACAGGATTAAGCAGTGGGACACTGCAGGATCTGAGTCCATGGTGGCGTAGTGTGTTACTTATGGTAGGCCTTGTTACATTGGTCCCAGCTCTCTGCAGTTCATTCACTAGGTCCCCCCGCGTGGTTCTGGGATTTTTGTTCACCGTTCTTGTGATCATTCTGACCCCACGGGGTGGGATTTTGCGTGGAGCACCAGATCGAGGGAGATTATCAGTGGTCTTGTATGTCTTCCATTTTCTAATTATTGCTCCCACAGTTGATTTCTTCACTCCAAGCTGGTTGGCTATTGCAGATTCAGTCTTCCCAGCCTGGTGCAGGGCTACAATTTTGTTTCTGGTGTCCTTTGACAGCTCTTTGGTCTTCACCATAGTGGAGTTTGGAGTCAGACTGTTTGAGGGTGTGCACAGGTGTCTTTTTATACTGATAACAAGTTTAAACAGGTGCCATTACTACAGGTAATGAGTGGAGGAAAGAGGAGACTCTTAAAGAAGAAGTTACAGGTCTGTGAGAGCCAGAAATCTTGATTGCTTGTTTCTGACCAAATACTTATTTTCCACCATAATATGCAAATAAAATGAAAAAAAAACAGACAGTGTGATTTTCTGGATTTTTTTTTCTCAGTTTGTCTCCCATAGTTGAGGTCTACCTATGATGTAAATTACAGACGCCTCTCATCTTTTTAAGTGGTGGAACTTGCATTATTGCTGACTGACTAAATACTTTTTTTCCCCACTGTATTTCTGAAGGTGCTATTGACATGGAATTCTCACCAAGTCTTGGTAACCACACATCCAATCCACACAGGCAAAGAAATCAAACCATAGATGTACATAAATAAAGTTTGTAAGAAAATAAATAAAATAAAGCTGCTAGAAAGCTAATCACCCTGACCATAAACCACACATAGAAAATGTATGGAAGGAACTAAAGCTCCGAGTTCATAGAAGAAGCACAAGGGACCTCCAAGATGTAAAGCGTGTTTGTGTGGAAGAATGGGCCAAAATCACACCAGAGCAATGCCTGTGACTAGTTTCTCCATACAGGAGGCATCTTGAAGCTTCATCACCAGCAAAGGCTTTTGCACAAAGTATTAAATTTCAGGAAACATGTTCAATACTTTTTCCGTGTCACTTCTCATTATTACACATACATTTACTTAATTTATGTATATCTATGATTTGATTGGATAGGTTGTTACTGACATCTGGTGAGAATTTCATAGCACCTTTAGAAATAGATTTACTTACAGGTGCTTCTCACAAAATTAGAATATCATCAAAAAGTTAATTTATTTCAGTTCTTCAATACAAAAAGTGAAACTCATGTATTAGATAGATCACTCTGTTTGTAGTAACTTGGGGAAGATTCACAAGGAGTGGACTGCTGCTGGAGTCATTGCTTCAAGAGACACCACACAGATTCGTATCCAGGACATGGGCTACAAGTGTCGCATTCCTTGTGTCAAGCCACTCATGACCACTAGACAACTCCAGAAGCGTCTTACCTGGGCCAAGGAGAAAAAGAACTGGACTGATGCTCAGTGGTCCAAGGTGTTGTTTTCAGATGAAAGTAAATTTTCCATTTCCCAGAGTCTGGAGGAAGAGTGGAGAGGCCACAATCCAAGCTGCTGGAGGTCTAGTGTGAAGTTTCCACAATCAGTGATGGTTTCGGGAGCCATGTCATCTGCTGGTGTAGGTCCACTGTGTTTTATCAAGACCAAAGTCAACACAGCCATCTACCAGGAAATGTTAGAGCACTTCATGCTTCCCTCTGCCGACAAGCTTTTTTAGATGGAAATTTCATTCTCCAGCAGGACTTGGCCCCTATCCACACTGCCAAAAGTACCAATACCTGGTTTACAAACAACAGAATTACTGTGCTTGATTGGCAGCAAACTCGCCTGACCTTAACTACATAGAGAATTTATAGGGTATTGTCAAGAGGAAGATGAGAAACACCAGACCCAACAATGCAGATGAGCTGAAGGCTGCTATCAAAGCAATCTGGGCTTCTATAACACCTCAGCAGTGCCACAGGCTGATCACCTCCATGCCGCACTGCATTGATGCAGTAATTGATGCAGAAGGCGCCCCGACCAAGTACTGAGTGCATTTACTGAATATACATTTCAGTAGGCCAACATTTCGGATTTTACAATCATTTTCCAAGCTGGTGTTATAAAGTATTCTAATTTACTGAGATAATGACTTTTGGGTTTTCATTGGCTGTAAGCCATAATCATCAACATTAACAGAAATAAACACCTGAAATAGATCACTCTCTCTGTAATGATTTTATATACCGTATTTTTCGGACTATAAGACGCACCGGACCATAAGACGCACCCCAATTTTCAGAAGGAAAATAGGGAAAAAATAATAATGTGTCAAATGGGGGTCCGTCTTACAGTCCGAATTCAGCTTACCTGGGAAGGGATCCGGCACAGGTGGAGGAGTAGTCACAGGGGTCATTCAGTGGTCCAGGCTCGTGCGGTGGCGGCTCTGTGCTGGGGCAGGGTGGTTGTGCTGGGGCAGCTGCGCTGGGGCTGGGGCAGGTGGGCTGTGCTGGGGCAACTGTGCTGGGGCAGCTGTGCTGGGGCAGGGGTAGCTGTGCTGGGGATGGGGCAGCTGTGCTGGGGCAGCTGTACTGGGGCAGCTTTGCTGGGGCAGCTGCGCTGGGGCTGGGGCAGGTGGGCTGTGCTTGGGCTGGGGCAGCTGTGCTGGGGCAGCTTTGCTGGGGCAGCTGTGCTGGGGCTGGGGCAGCTGTGCTGGGGCAGGTGGGCTGTGCTGAGCCGGTTCAGGTGGGCTCTGCGGGGTGAGGGTGGCGGCGGGCTGTGCTCTGGTGCAGGGGCGGCGGCTCCGCCAGCATTTCCTCGCAGCCCGGAGGCCCCCGCAATCCCTTGCTGGCCGCCGCCATGTTGCGGTGGCCTCCGGGAACATGGATGCCGGGAAGATGGCCGCTGGTCCGGGTACGGCGCATGCGCAGGTTCAGATCTCGTCTCGAGATCTCGGGGGACGAGATCTCGTTGCCGAGATTTGAATCTCATCCCCCGAGATCTCGGGACGAGATCTGAACCTGTGCATGCGCCGTACCCGGACCAGCGGCCATCTTCCCGGCGTCCATGTTCCCGGAGGCTACCGCAACATGGCGGCGGCCAGCAAGGGATGTGCGGGGGCCTCCGGGCTGCAAGGAAATGCCGGCGGAGCCACCGCCCCTGCACTGGAGCACAGCCCACCGCCTTCACCGCACCGTAGAGCCCCGTCCGCTGCCACCACCACACCGCAGAGCCCTGGAGGTTAGTATATTGCGACCATAAGATGCACCCCCCACTTTCCCCAAAAATTTTTGGGGAAAAAAGTGCGTCTCATGGTCGGAAAAATACGGTAATATGAGTTTCACTTTTTGTATTGAAGAACTGAAATAAATTAACTTTTTGATGATATTTTAATTTTGTGAGAAGAATCTGTAGAAAATTTGCAACATGTTCAATACTTATTTCACCTTCTGTATTGATTACATTGTTTTTATATTGAATATATTAAAAAAAATAATTTTAGAGTTTTTTTCTCTAATTTTTCATGTCACCCTGACACTTTATTATTATTATATGACTATAAAAATCCTCAAATGTTGCCGTTTCCACACCAGTTGTGAAGCACTTATTTGTTTTGTAGGCATTTTTCAGCTTGTGCAGAAAAGATGACCCCTCTATTATACAGGAAAACACCACTATTATAAAGGATTACAACAATTAATGGTAAGGATATGGACAATCCAACTCCTCCTCCTACTCCCTGCGCAATGACCTCAGCATAGTCACAGAGCAAGCTCACTACAAATTAGTACCGAATCATTTATGCCTTAAGCCTCCATTACACCCTGCGATATCACTAGCAATATCGCTGTAAAGTCACCGATTTTGTGACGTTGCAGCGATATTGCTAGCGATTAGAGTTGAGCGATACCGTCCGATACTTCAAAGTATCGGATCGGAATGGATCGGCCGATCTTAAAAAAAAGTATCGGTATCGCCGATTCCGATACCGGAAGTCCCATTCAAGTCTATGGGACTTCCGGTATCGGAATAAGAAAAACCCTATTTTTGCCTTGTACAGCCTCTCTGGGGTCTGTACGGGCCTTTCGGGGGGCTGTGCCGGCCTGCCAGGGGGTCTGTGCAGGCTCCGGTGGTCTGTGCCGGCCTGCCGGGGGGCTGTGACGGCCTGCCGGTGGTCTGTGCAGGCTCAGGTGGGCTGTGCCGGCCTGACGGGGGGCTGTGCCGGCCTGCCGGTGGTCTGTGCAGGCTCCAGGGGGCTGTGCCGGCCTGCCGGGGGGCTGTGCCGGCCTGCCGGTGGTCTGTGCAGGCTTCGGGGGTCTGTGCAGGCATCGTCCGATGGGACTACAAGTCCCATCGGGCGATGCCTGCTACCATGACAGTGATTGACACATTAGCCAATGATGGGACAGTAGTAGTCCCATCATCCGGCTAATGTGTTGAATGTAAAAAAAAATAAAAAAAAAAATTACATGCTACATACATGCTACATACATACAACATGCATACTACATATATACTACATGTAACATACATACTACATATATACTACATGCAACATGCATACTACATGCATGCTACATACATGCTACATACTACATACATGCTACATTCATACTACATATACTGTATACTACATGCATGCAACATACATACTACATATATACTACATGCATGCAACATACATACTACATATATACTACATGCATGCTACATACATACTACATATATACTACATGCATGCAACATACATACAACATATATACTACATGCATGCAACATGCATACTACATATATACTACATGTAACATACATACTACATATATACTACATGCATACTACATACATGCTACATACTACATGCATGCTACATACATACTACATGCATGCTACATACATACTACATACATACTACATGCATGCTACATACATACTACATGCATGCTACATACATACTACATGCATGCTACATACATACTACATGCTACATACATACTACATACATACTACATATATACTACATGCATGCTACATACATACTACATGCTACATACATACTACATACATACTACATGCATGCTACATACATACTACATGCTACATATATACTACATACATACTACATGCTACATACATACTACATGCATGCTACATACATACTACATGCATGCTACATACATACTACATGCATGCTACATACATACTACATGCTACATACATACTACATACATACTACATGCATGCTACATACATACTACATGCTACATATATACTACATACATACTACATGCATGCTACATACATACTACATGCATGCTACATACATACTACATGCTACATACATACTACATACATACTACATATATACTACATGCATGCTACATACATACTACATGCTACATACATACTACATACTACATACATACTACATGCTACATATATACTACATACATACTACATGCATGCTACATACATACTACATGCATGCTACATACATACTACATGCTACATACATACTACATACATACTACATGCATGCTACATACAATACATTCATACAATACATACATAGACATACAGTACATATAACATAGAGTAACATACTTACCAATACTTGTCACATTGTTCCCCGAAGCCATTGTCGTCTACGGAATAAATATTAACATAACAAACCACAAAAATACTCACCCATGATCCGAAGCAGTCCACGAGTGTGTCCCACGACGATCTTGGGTAGAGAACTGCAGCATCAGCTGATGCTGCCGCTCTCTACGGGCTGCAGGAATCCAATGACGGAAGGTAGGTATCCTTCCGCACTGTATTCCTCCGCCACTTAAAAAAAAAAGTCCCTAGTCTCACTTTATGCCATTCCCACGCAGCAATGGCATAAAGTGAGACTAGGGACACACTTGTGGACTGCTTCGGATCATGGGTGAGTATTTTTGTGGTTTGTTATGTTAATATTTATTCCGTAGACGACAATGGCTTCGGGGAACAATGTGACAAGTATTGGTAAGTATGTTACTCTATGTTATATGTACTGTATGTCTATGTATGTATTGTATGAATGTATTGTATGTAGCATGCATGTAGTATGTATGTAGTATGTATGTAGCATGTAGTATGTATGTAGCATGCATGTAGTATGTATGTAGCATGCATGTAGTATGTATGTAGTATATATGTAGCATGTAGTATGTATGTAGCATGCATGTAGTATGTATGTAGTATGTATGTAGCATGTAGTATGTATGTAGCATGCATGTAGTATATATGTAGTATGTATGTAGTATGTATGTAGCATGTAGTATGTATGTAGCATGCATGTAGTATGTATGTAGCATGCATGTAGTATATATGTGGTATGTATGTAGCATGTAGCATGTATGTAGCATGCATGTAGTATATATGTGGTATGTATGTAGCATGTAGTATGTATGTAGCATGCATGCAGTATGTATGTAGTATGTATGTAGTATGTATGTGGTATGTATGTAGCATGTAGTATGTATGTAGCATGCATGTAGTATATATGTGGTATGTATGTAGCATGTAGTATGTATGTAGCATGCATGTAGTATGTATGTAGTATGTATGTAGTATGTATGTGGTATGTATGTAGCATGTAGCATGCATGTAGTATGTATGTAGTATATATGTGGTATGTATGTAGCATGTAGTATGTATGTAGCATGCATGTAGTATGTATGTAGTATATATGTGGTATGTATGTAGCATGTAGTATGTATGTAGTGTGTATGTAGTATGTATGTAGCATGCATGTAGTATGTATGTAGTATGTATGTAGCATGCAGTATGTATGTAGCATGCATGTAGTATATATGTAGTATGTATGTAGCATGTAGTATGTATGTAGCATGCATGTAGTATATATGTAGTATGTATGTAGCATGTAGTATGTATGTAGCATGCATGTAGTATATATGTGGTATGTATGTAGCATGTAGTATGTATGTAGCATGCATGTAGTATGTATGTAGTATATATATATATATTTTTTTTTTAAACATTTAACACATTAGCCGGATGATGGGACTACTACTGTCCCATCATTGGCTAATGTGTCAATCACTGTCATGGTAGCAGGCATCGCCAGATGGGACTTGTAGTCCCATCGGACGATGCTTGCACAGACCCCCGGACATCAGCACAGCCCCCCGGCAGGCCGGTACAGACCCCAACAGGGTGCACAGACCACCGGCAGGCCGGCACAGCCCCCCGGCAGGCCGGTACAGACCCCGGGCAGTCCACACAGCCCCCCGGCAGGCCGGCAGAGACCCCCGGAAGGCCCGAAATGACGGCGCATCATGATGCGCACACACCGCGCATCATGATGACGTCATTTCGGCTGTCAATCAACTTTGAACTTCCGATTCCGATGCCGATGCCCGATATTGAAAAAATATCGGAAGTCGGTATCGGAATTCCGATACAGCAAGTATCGGCCGATACCCGATACTTGCGGTATCGGAATGCTCAACACTACTAGCGATATCGCTGCATGTGATACTTACCTCCGACCGGCTCCTCCGCTGGTAATCGCTGATCGCGCGAGAAGCTGCTGGACCATTCCTCGTCGGTCACTTCCTGCGGCGCTTCCTGCTGTGACGACGAGCAGCGCGTGGAGCCGGGCGGGAGGACGCAGGATCGCCTCGTCTGACAGGTAAGTAGCGATCCCCGTCCCCAGCGATGTCGCTAGTGAGATCTGCCTGTGTGGCAGCTCACTAGCGACCACCTAGCGATGCACCAGCGATCCTGACCGCATCATATCGCTGGTCGGGATCGCTGGTGCATCGCTAGGTGTAACGGTACCCTTAGATATGGCTGTGCTAGGGTGGAAAAAGGATCCCCATTTTTATTTCTGCTTTGAAAGATGTTAATTTTTCTACAGTAAGTGGGGAAGGTGTTTGTTTCTCTGCCTAAGTGGAAGTGGGTCTTTGATTATCTTCAGGAAGTGGAGGTGGGTCTTTGTCTCTCTACTATAAGTAGAGGTAGATCTTCATCTCTCTACAGGAAGTGTGGATAGGTGTTTTTCCCTCTACAGGAAGTGGAGGCAGATCTTTTTCTCTCTAGAGTATGTAGAGGTGGATCTTTGCCTCTCTAAAGGAAGTTGAGGCAGAGCTTTGTCTTTTTACAAGAAGTGGAGGTGGATCTTTTTCTCTCTAGAGTATGTAGAGGTGGATCTTTGCCTCTCTAAAGGAAGTTGAGGCAGAGCTTTGTCTTTTTACAAGAAGTGGAGGTGGATCTTTGTTTCTCTACAGGAAGGGAGACCGGTCTTTATCTCTCTACAGGAAGTGGAGATGGCTCTTTGTCTTTGTGGTGCCCCTGAGGGTTCAGTCGCCACAGAGGTACTGCACCTCATCCAGAGGTGTGGTACCCCACTCTCAGGTAAGGAGGGAGCACCCCACAGGACTCTAACACCTGCACCCAACACACACTATAGCAGCAAGTGCTCCTCTATCCCTGCTGGGTAGGAAAGAGTGTTGGGGGTGGGTGGAGTGTAACAGAAGGAGAGTGGGAAGAACAGTGCAGAGTGAGGCAGAACATGAGGAGAAAGTGAAAGTGACAGACTTGTGGTGAAGCAGCTCCCTGTCAGGAGGAGCTGCAGAAGGAAAGATACAGAAGAAGCTCCCAGAGGGGAGTAGAAGGGGTCTCAGGGGCACGGGGAGTGCGGATGCCACCCGTTGGGCCCGATCCAGTAGTGAAGAGATCAGGTCGCAGAAGTGTATCGGCCCATAGCCTAGTGGAGTGAACAACGGACTCAGCTTTAAAGCCGAAGGCAGTGGCACCTTTAGGTACCTCAATCACAAGCCACAGTTATCTTTGCCGGAAAGGCAGCCATTAGGGAGCAAGGAAACCCAGAGTATGTTATCTGACAAGGTCCGCGGCTGCTGGCCTGGGACACTGACTGTGAGGTGTTGGGTAGGAGAGGTGAAAAACCAACACTGTGAGACGGCCAGGAAGGCACACACTTAAAGGAGTCCTGGAAAGGTGCATCCTGATCTGCCTGGCAGTTTGCTGGACCCCTCACCTGGAGGACGCAGTGCCAAGTGGGCATATGTACATCAGAATAGTGAATAAAGCTTTGGAACTGCACCCAGCTGTGTCCTCTGAATTCTTCCTGCATCACCTATCCAACTCTGCTACATCTATCATCACTAAACACCCACTCAGCACTGCTACATCCCTTGCCAAATACTACAGCTATTCTATTACAACTGCCCTGGTACAAAGCTCTTCCTGTGGAGAGCTATACCAACTCTTCTGCGTCACTAACAGTCACAGAGGATCTGTTCTGCAGCGCTGGTCACCTCTGACCAGAAACCACTGGTAGCATCATGAACACTTTACAAACTCTTTATTTTCCCTTTGCAAAACATCCCGTTTTATTGGATACCCAGGGCCACAGACCGGGTTACCGCTGATGTGACACTGCCCCTTTAAGGAGCGGCCCGGTACCGAGTACTCCCCACTGCCCTGGCGAGTGCTCCAACTTCCTACAGGAAGTGGATCTTTGACTCTCTACAGGAAGTGAGGTGCGTGTTTTTTTCTCTACAGGAAGCAGAGGTGGATCTTTGTCTCTCCACAGGAAGTGATGTGGGCCTTTTGTCTGTTTGCAGGAAGTGGAGGTGGATCTTTGACACTGTAAAGGAAGAAGGGTGGGTCTTTGTTTCTCCATAGGAAGTAGGGGGGTCTTTTTCTCTCTAGTGGAAGTGGAGGCTTGTCTACCAAAAATGGGGGCAGGTATTTTTCTCTCTACAGAAAGAGGTGATAGGTATTCTATCTGCTCTTGCTCTCCTGTCTGACAAAGTGCATATAGGCACAACAAATCAGGGGGCTTTCAGTTCATGCCGGGCAAGTCATTGAAACATGGCAGACACAATGAAGGATATGAAGTGCTGACAAGGTAGCACTGCCTACTCAAAAAAGTGTTTGCGTGTATTGCAACAAGACCATGGTTTTCTGTCAGACACTAAGGTCTGCACATCACATATTAGAATACAGATATTATTTGATCCATTACCAGCGAATAGTCTACTGATTGACTGTTCCATTGTAACAAATTCTGCTACAAAAACAATCAAAAAAATGAAAAGACACAAAAAACAAATGAAAACATCAGGCACAGTTTTTACATAATTTTATATTTCTTAGATGAGTAGCTTAACCAGGTAGCCATAAGGTAGCTGATGTCAGCCGTCTAGGTCTGGGGTTGTTGGCCGCTCCTGATAAGATTGATACATGCAGTATCCAGCACATCTCATGTGGAGCTGACAAGGTGAAAGAAATCATTGAATTCTCATCCTGCTATGAGCGTGCTCACAGGGAGAAGCTTCCTCTCCTCATTCTACCTCTGGCTGAACTTTCCTTACTCCTTCCATGGAACATAGGGGGGGTGAGGTCTCAAGACGACTCAGAGTGCAAATTGCAGATAACTTTTAATAATGAAGGTTTGCCAAAACTTCTCAAATCTGCTTCTCTTAGCAAATACGCTATGCATTTATTATATCATTGTACAGAGAAATGGATTTTACAAAATTTTCATGCAGTTGTTTCCGGGATACACTGATCTTTTGTTAAGGGCATGTGCCTCGAGGACTAAATGCATGGAATGCGCAAACAAGCCTTGCTTTGGAGATATTATTTAATAAGGTTGTCCTCTCTTTCGCTAAAAGTCTGCTTTCACGTGACTGCAAGTATGCAATTTACACATTTTGGCCACTTTCCGACCAGACATGCACGGCCTCGCTCAACGCAAGTGGGCACGTCTAGTCGGAAAGTTCAGTCTCATAGCAGACACCGGAGAGTCCTGACAGCGTGCGGAGGACACACTGTGAGGATTCAGAATCTGCAGTCACAGAGTAGGGACTGCAGACTTTTTGCAAAAGACCGGGAAACCCCTTTGTATATAGGGCTAAGACGTTGATCTGAACCTTTGCCCCAGGTGAAGGGAAGTTTTAACCCCTTTCAGGCATCAGACGTAATAATCCGTCCATGTGACCTGGGCCTATCTGACCATGGACGGATTATTACATCAGGGTGATCGCCCGCGCACACGTGTGGTGTGTGGGCGATCGCCGCCGGGTGTCAGCTGATTCTGATAGCTGACACCCGGCACTAAGTGTCACAGACTGCTCCCGGCAATTTAACCTGATGTGGTCGTAATGACATCCGGGTCACCAGAGCTAGGAAACTTGCTGATCATGTACAGTGCATAATCAGCAACTTTCCCTGTCAGTGCAGCGCTGACAGCGATGAGCCTGCAAAAAATGATAGTCCCATAGTGTAGAGTAACTTTGCTGCCTCATTATAGTGGGTTTCATCTGAATCATGGCACTCAGAGATTTAGATGGAAACCCCAAAGTAAGTGATCACCGTAGAGCACCGGATAACTGTGATCCAAAACGTTATGTTAAATGTTCTCAATAAAAGCTTCAACTCAATCCACAAAAAAGTAAGTTGCCACTCAGGTCTGTCATCTGTTAACGGAAATATAAGGGGCTTCCACGTTACTGAAAGCACAAAGGCTCTGGAAAAGCGAAATGGCTCCTCACCCGCCAAAAGAAATTCAGCAAATTCTTTGCTCCAAATCCAAATTCTTTTATGAGCCCCACAGTGTCCTAAACCACATTTAGCATCCACATTTGGCATTTCTAAAGCAATAAGAGCCCACCTAACTTATGGGTGCATACCTCCAGAAGCATGAGCTGGGAATAACGTACTGGTCACTACAGCGTACTGGTCACTACAGCGGCAGTTTGCAATTTTAACTCGGCAATATTCATTGCTGCTTGTTTCTGGAAAATACCCATGGAGTCAAAATTCGTCACTACATCTGTAGATAAATTCCCCAAGGGGTATAGTTTCCAAAGTGGGGTGACTTGAGGAGTGATTCTGCTCTTCTAGCAATTAGGGGCTCTGTATATGTATATTAATCCAGAATGATGCACACAGACTGTGCCCTCTCATCTGCCACCATCGCAGTCTAACCAGCATGTCTATCTATTCTCCCTACAGGTACGTCACTGAGCTTTCCACAGAGACTTCTTACCTCTGCACATTGTATTCACTCTGTATGTCTCTCAACTAACCCCCTGCTTTACCCCAGTGTTATTTATGACCTTGTTTACTTTGGCTTGATCATATGCATCTGGTCCACTCTTACTTGTCTGACCAAGAGGAGCACAGAACACTCCTCTCAGCTTCACACCTGATTGCACTTTGTAGCACATATATTGCATAGCACAAGTCTGCCAAGACTTTAGTCTGCAGTGTGTATCCTATAAGTGTGTATCTTAAAAGTGTGAGATGATATGAAAATATGAACTAATCCAGAATTGAACCAGAAGGGAACAGAAGTTAACTGGAAAGAGTCACTGTAAACAATGTTTCTGTTTGTTTCCACTCTGACCCCTATAATCCTTCACTTTCTGATAACACCACTAACCCCTACACAAAGCAAGGAACTGTTCATCTCTTCTTCAATCCTTCCAATCCATCTCACCTCTTCCTCAGATCTGTTCCTCAACAAACAATCCTCTATCTCCAAACACAGACAGCCCCCTCATGCCCTCTCCTGCTCCCACCTGCTAACACTCTCTCTGCTCCTCCTCACTGCCGGCGATATCTCTCCAAATCCTGGTCCTCCTCACCACATTCCCACAGTCATTTCTACCTCCCATCCACCCCTAATCACAACTTTCTGTAACCACTCCAAAGTTATACACATTCGCCCGGCCCCAGCTTCCCCAGTCCCACTAACAGGAACTCTGTGGAACGCTCAATCTGTCTGCAACAAACTTTCCTTCATCCATGATCTTTTTATTACTAACAAACTTTCCTTCCTCGCCACCACCGAAACCTGACTCACCCCCTCTGACACAGCCTCTCCTGCTGCACTCTCGTATGGTAGATTCCACCTTTCCCACACACCCTGCCCCAGCTGCAAGCATGGTGGAGGAGTTGTTTTTCTCCAGTCAGATAACTGCTCCTTCACCCCAATCCCACTGCCACCCTCTGTTACCCTCCCTTCCTTTGAGGTGCACTCTCTGCGCATCTACTCCCCCTGCAACCTCCAACTAGCTGTCATATACCGCCCTCCAGGGCCAGCCACCACCTTCTTTGACCACTTCACCACCTGGCTACTTCATTTCCTTTCCACTGATATCCCCACTTGGGCGACTTCAACATCCCCATTGACACTTCCCTCTCAGCTGCCACTAAACTTCTATCTCACTTCCTCCTTCGGCCTCACTCTATGGTCTTCTGCAGCCACTCACAAAGATGGCCACACACTAGACCTCATCTTCACCCGCCTCTGCTCCCTATCTAGCCTCTCTAACTCACCTCTTCCTCTCTCTGACCACAACCAACTTACATTCTCTTCCCTCTCCTCCTCAGGTCCACAATCCCCACCTCAAAAACTTGCACACCCTCGCAGAAATCTTCAACACCTCGATCTATACTCACTGTCTAAATCCCTCCTCCCTCTTACAGACATAAGTTCTCTACACAATGCGGATGCCGCTGCCACTCTATATAACACCACAATAGATGTAGCTTTGGAATCAGTTGCCCCTCTCAAACATACCAAAGCTTGCAAAATCAACAGACAGCCCTGGCACACCAGTCTGACCAAAGAACTGAGGCGGGCTTCCAGGGCTGCTGAGCGGAGATGGAAAAGATCCCACTCCAATGAAGACCTCATCGCATTCAAACAGCCCCTCACTGCTTTCAAGGCCACACTCGCTGCAGCAAAACAAACCTACTTGTCATCTCTCATATCCTCCATCTCACAACCCTAAACAGTTATTCAACACCTTCAATTCTCTCCTCCACCCCCCAGCACCTCCTCCCTCTCCACTCTTCTCAGCTGAAGACTTTGCCTCATTTTTCAAGGGGAAGATTGATAACATCAGAGTCAGTTTTGGTCAACAACCCCTAGTGCCCTTCCTCCTACCTGCCCTGCCCTCCTCCTCCAAAACCAACTTCTCCACCATTACAGAAGATCGACTCTCCACTCTACTCTCAAGATCACATCTCACTACCTGTGCACTTGACCCGATCCCATCCCACTTCATCCCAAACCTCATCACAGTCTTTATCCCAACCCTAACCCATCTCTTCAACCTATCACTAACAACTGGTGTTTTCCCCTCAAGCTTTAAACATGCCTCAATCACATCTATCCTCGAAAAGCCCTCTCTTGACCCATCCTCTGTATCTAGCTATTGCCCTATATCACTTCTCCCCTATGCCTCAAAACTACTGGAACAACATGTCCATCTTGAACTGTCCTCCCACCTCTCTTCTTGCTCCCTCCTTGACCACTTGCAATCCGGCTTTCGGCCACACCACTCCACTGAAACTGCCCTAACTAAGGTCACCAATGACCTACTAGCCGCCAAGGTCAAGCGACACTACTCTGTCCTCCTCCTCCTGGACTTGTCCTCTGCCTTTGACACAGTGGACCATTCCCTATTACTACAGATCCTCTCATCTCTTGGTATCACAGACTTGGCCCTATCTTGGATTGCGTCATACCTAGCAGACCGGACATTCAGCGTCTCCCACTCACACACCACCTCCTCACCGCGCCCCCATCCGTCGGAGTCCCGCAAGGTTCAGACCTAGGGCCCCTGCTCTTCTCCATTTACACCTTCGGCCTTGGACAGCTCATAGAATCTCATGGCTTTCAGTATCACCTCTATGCTGATGACACACAGATCTACATCTCCGGACCAGATGTCACCTCCCTACTAAACAGAATCCCTCAATGTCTGTCTGCTATTTTATCCTTCTTCTCTGCTAGATTTCTAAAACTTAATATGGACAAAACCGAATTCATCATCTTTCCCCCATCTCACGTGACCCCCTCAACGGACATATCCTTTAAAGTAAATGGCTGCCCACTCTATCCACTCCCACAAGCTCTCTGCCTCGGGGTTATCCTTGACACTGATCTCTCTTTCAAACCACATATCCAAGCCCTTTCCACTTCCTGCTGACTTCAACTCAAAAATATTTCACGGATCCGTACATTCCTCAACCAAGAATCTGCAAAAACCCTAGTCCATGCCCTCCTCATCTACTGCCTTGACTACTGCAACCTCCTGCTCTGTGGCCTCCCCTCTAACACTCTCGCACCCCTCCAAACTATTCTTAACTCTGCTGCCCGACTAATCCACCTGTCCCCCCGCTATTCCCTGGCCTCTCCCCTCTGTCAATCCCTGCACTGGCTTCCCATTACCCAAAGACTCCAGTTCAAAACCCTAAACATGACATACAAAGCCATCCACAACCTGAGTCCTCCATACATCTGTGACCTCATCTCCCGGTACCTACCTGCACGAAATCTCCGATCCTCACAAGATCTCCTTCTGTACTCCCCTCTTATCTCCTCCTCCCACAATCGCATACAAGATTTCTCCCGCGCATCCAATCTACTCTGGAACTCTTTACCACAACATATCAGACTCTCGCCTACCATGGAAACCTTCAAAAAGAACCTGAAGACCTACCTCTTCCGACAAGCCTACAACCTGCAGTAACCACCGATCCACCAAACCGCTGCACGACCAGCTCTACCCTCACCTACTGTATCCTCACCCATCCCTTTGTAGATTGTGAGCCCTCGCGGGCAGGGTCCTCTCTCATCCTGTACCAGTCGTGACTTGTATTGTTTAAGATTACAGTACTTGTATGTATTATGTATACCCCTCCTCACATGTAAAGCGCCATGGAATAAATGGCGCTATAGTAATAAATAATAATAATATGTAGTCCGCAAACTGTTCTAGGAAAATCTGTGCTCCAGGAGGCATATAGCGCTCCACTCCTCCTAAGTCTCTCCGTATGGCTAAGTAGTTCTGTACAGCCACATGGGGTATTGCCATTTTCAGTCGCAATTGTTGGACAAATTCTGGTGCCATTTTTACCCTTTTCATGTGTGAAAATGTGAAATCTGGGGCTATAACAAAATTTTTGTGGTAAAAATGTAGTTATTTTTTGATCACTGCCCAATAGTATAAAATTCTGTGACACACCCATGGTGTCAATATGATCACTGCACCTCTAGATGTAGGGTATTGGTGCACTCAGGAAAAAATGGACCTCAGTTTGTGGAAAAAAAATTCCTAATAGCCCTTAGAAAAATTAAAAACTTGGGGCTAAAACAATATTTTATTGGTAAAAAAGAAATTTATTGTTTCTTCACCGCTCAGTGATATAAATGTCACGACCCAACAGGGGTCGGTCCAGCGAATGGCACAACACCCACAATGGGATAGGAAAGTGGAGAGGAAGGCCCTGCCAATAGAGAATGAGGGAAGGACACCTCCTGAGCTCAAACCTGAGCCTGTCCTTGCACTCCCCTAACGTCCTAAGCGGGTTCTTTTCCCCGCCTCCGTCACAAACCTTGTCCCTCACTGTCACCTCACACTGCCCTGGCTAGTGCACTGGCCGGCAAGGGTGCTAGCCTCACCACTGGAGATGGTGCAACACAGGGGACAGTGACAAGCACCAGGCAGACAAGGTAAAACACAACACTTACCTTAACAACTTTCTCTGCTGCAAAACAACGCAAAGCAGAAGAAAGGCACTAGGACCACAAACTCCACAAAACCAGCAGATTCACTACTGCAACCAGAGAGCTCCTTACTCCGGGCTTGGTCAACATACAGTGTGTACGAAAAGTATTCAGACCCCTTTAAATTTTTCCCTCTTTGTTTCATTGCAGCCATTTGGTAAATTCAAAACAGTTAATTTTTTTCTCATTAATGTACACTCTGCACCCCATCTTGACTGAAAAAAGCAGAAATGTAGATTTTTTTTGCAAATTTAATAAAAAAACCCTGAAATATCACATGATCATAAGTATTCAGACCCTTTGCTCAGACACTCATATTTACAGTTGTGGCCAAAAGTATTGACACCCCTGCAATTCTGTCAGATAATACTCAGTTTCTTCCTGAAAATGATTGCAAACACAAATTCTTTGGTATTATTATCTTCATTTAATTTGTCTTAAATGAAAAAACACAAAAAGAATTGTCCTAAAGCCAAATTGGATATAATTCCACACCAAACATAAAAAAGAGGGTGGACAAAAGTATTGGCACTGTTCGAAAAATCATGTGATGCTTCACTAATTTGTATAATTAACAGCACCTGTAACTTACCTGTGGCACCTAACAGGTGTTGGCAATAACTAAATCACACTTGCAGCCAGTTGACATGGATTAAAGTTGACTCAACCTCTGTCCTGTGTCCTTGTGTGTACCACATTGAGCATGGAGAAAAGAAAGAAGACCAAAGAACTGTCTGAGGACTTGAGAAACCAAATTGTGAGGAAGCATGAACAATCTCAAGGCTACAAGTCCATCTCCAAAGACCTGAATGTTCCTGTGTCTACCGTGCGCAGTGTCATCAAGAAGTTTAAAGCCCATGGCACTGTGGCTAACCTCCCTAGATGTGGACGGAAAAGAAAAATTGACAAGAGATTTCAACGCAAGATTGTGCGGATGTTGGATAAAGAACCTCGACTAACATCCAAACAACATCAAGCTGCCCTGCAGTCCGAGGGTACAACAGTGTCAACCCGTACTATCCGTCGGCGTCTGAATGAAAAGGGACTGTATGGTAGGAGACCCAGGAAGACCCCACTTCTTACCCCGAGACATAAAAAAGTCAGGCTGGAGTTTGCCAAAACTTACCTGAAAAAGCCTAAAACGTTTTGGAAGAATGTTCTCTGGTCAGTTGAGACAAAAGTAGAGCTTTTTGGGCAAAGGCATCAACATAGAGTTTACAGGAGAAAAAAAGAGGCATTCAAAGAAAAGAACACGGTCCCTACAGTCAAAGGCGGAGGTTCCCTGATGTTTTTGGGTTGCTTTACTGCCTCTGGCACTGGACTGCTTGACCGGGTGCATGGCATTATGAAGTCTGAAGACTACCAACAAATTTTGCAGCATAATGTAGGGCCCAGTGTGAAAAAGCTGGGTCTCCCTCAGAGGTCATGGGTCTTCCAGCAGGACAATGACCCAAAACTCACTTCAAAAAGCACTAGAAAATGGTTTGAGAGAAAGCACTGGAGACTTCAAGGTGGCCAGCAATGAGTCCAGACCTGAATCCCATAGAACACCTGTGGAGAGATCTAAAAATGGCAGTTTGGAGAAGGCAACCTTCAAATATCAGGGACCTGGAGCAGTTTGCCAAAGAAGAATGGTCTAAAATTCCAGCAGTGCATTGTAAGAAACTCATTGATGGTTACCGGAAGCGGTTGGTCGCAGTTATTTTGGCTAAAGGTTGTGCAACCAAGTGTTAGGTTGAGGGTGCCAATACTTTTGCCTGGCCCATTTTTGGAGTTTTGTGTGAAATGATCAATGTTTTGCTTTTTGCTTCATTCTCTTTTGTGTTTTTTCATTTAAGACAAATTAAATGAAGATAATAATACCAAAGAATTTGTGTTTGCAATCATTTTCAGGAAGAAACTGAGTATTATCTGACAGAATTGCAGGGGTGTCAATACTTTTGGCCACAACTGTAAGTCACATGCTGTCCATTTCCTTGTGATCCTCCTTGAGATGGTTCTACTCCTTCATTGGAGTCCAGCTGTGTTCATTTAAACTGATAGGACTTGATGTGTAAAGGCGCACTCCTGTCTATATAAGACCTCACAGCTCACAGTGCATGTCAGACCCAATGAGAATCATGAGGACAAAGGAACTGGCCAAGGGGCTCAGAGACAGAATTGTGGCCAGGGTTACAAAATAATTTCTGCAGTACTTAAGGTTCCTAAGAGCACAGTGGCCTCCATAATCCTTAAATAGAAGAAGTTTTGGACCACCAGAAGTCTTCCTAGACCTTCTTAGACCAGAGATGTCCTGGATCAAAACCTCTTTCAGAGTGCTCTGGACCTCAGGCTAGATCGAAGATTCAAGGTTCACCTACTAACAAGACAATGACCCTAAGCACACAGCTAAAATAACAAAGGAGTGGCTTCGGAACAACTCTTCGGAACTGCTTAAGTTCATAGAGAGATTTTTGCATTTTACAAACAAGGTGCTCTTCACCGTTTTTAATATATCCCTCGGGTTGGCTTCAAAGCTTATCCACACTTCATTGTTTTCCTTTTCCGTGTCTGGGTTTGGTGATTGAGATTCTTGTTCTTGCTTCTTAGGTTGAATACCTGGTGTAACTTCATGGAATTTGAGGGATACAGAGTTTTCATCAATCACTACATCTCTGCTGATTGTTACTTTGTTGGTATCTGGGTGCAGGATTCTGTATCCCTTTTGTGTTTCGCTATAGCCCACCAGGACTCCTTGCTTTGGATGTGATTCCCACTTGGAATGTTTTTCTTTGGGAACATACCGTATATACTCGTGTATAAGCCAACCCGTGTATAAGCCGACCCCCCTAATTTTGCCACAAAAAACTGGGAAAACTTATTGACTCGTGTATAAGCTGAGGGTGGAATCCATAGACTATGCCCCCATATACTGCTCTATAGTTTATGCCCCCATATGCTGCTCCATAGTTTATGCCCCCATATGCTGCTCCATAGTTTATGCCCCCATACGCTGCTCCATAGTTTATGCCCCCATACGCTGCTCCATAGTTTATGCCCCCATATGTTGCTCCATAGTTTATGCCCCCATATGCTGCTCCATAGTTTATGCCCCCATATGCTGCTCCATAGTTTATGCCCCCATAAGCTGCTCCATAGTTTATGCCACTATATGCTGCTCTATAGTTTATGCCCCCATATGCTGCTCCATAGTTTATGCCCCCATATGCTGCTCCATAGTTTATGCCCCCATATGCTGCTCCATAGATTATGCCCCCATATACTGCTCCATAGAATATGCCCCCATATGCTGCTCCATAGACTATGCCCCCATATGCTGCTCCATAGAATATGCCCCCATATGCTGCAAAAAAAAAAAAAGCCATACTCACCTCTCCTGGGTCCATCGCCCCTGTCTGCCGCTTCTTGTGTCAGTGACTGTTCAGCCAGCAGAGGGGCGGCGCACACTAATCACGTCACCGCGCCCCCTGCTGCCTAAACATCACTGACACAGGATGCAGCAGAGACAGCGGTGAGCAGCGATGGACCGGGGGACAGGTGAATATGGCTATACTCACCCATCCTGCCGCGGTCTCTGCAGCCTCGCTCGCTTCTCCACTGTCTCCCTTCCTGTCTTCAGCGGTCATGTGGTACTGCTCATTACCACTCATGAATATGCGCATATTCGTGAGTGGAAATGAGCGGCACCACGTGACCGCTGAAGACAGGAAGGGAGACAGTGGAGAAGCGAGCGAGGCTGCAGAGACCGCGGTAGGACAGGTAAGTATGATCTCTGACACCCTCGCTCCCCCTCCCCCACCGACACCCAGGTATATGACTTGTGTGTAAGCCGAGAGGGGGACTTTCAGCCCCAAAAAATGGGCTGAAAATCTCGGCTTATACACGAGTATATACAATACATAAACGTTTTGCTTCCATAGCTCATATGGAGTTTTATTTGTGGCTTTACCTGGCACTCTGTTTTGAAGATAGCAAGCTGTCATGATGGCTTCTCCCCAATACGTTGTAGGTAGAGTCGCATCAAACAACATACTTCTTCCACTTTCACAGAGAGTACGGTTCTTTCCTTCTGCAGTGCCATTTTGTTCTGGTTGTATGGAATGGTAGTCTGGACCACGATTCCATCCTTTTCCAAAATGGTTCTCACCCTACCACTTGTACTGTATATTCGCTTCCATTATTTGCACGCAGGGCTTTTGGCATTCTTCCAAATTTATTAAACACTACAGCAAGATATTCTTCAAGTTTCTGTGGAACTTCATCCTTACTGTGAAGCAGGTAGGTGACTGTATATCTGGAGTAGTCATCAATAAATGTGGGAAAATATCTCTTCTTGCTAGGAGTTTGAACACTCATTGGACCACATACATCTGTATGTATCAGATCCAGTGGCTGTGCAGATCTAGTGGTGCTTATTTTAGGAAAGGATTTTCTGGACATCTTCCCTTTAAGGCAGCTAGTGAACTTCATCATTTGACTACACTGGTTAATTTCAATACTATTTGCAAGTTGAGCTAGCTTCCTTACTGCTTCTGGGTCTCTGTGCCCAAGATGTCTGTGCCATACATGGATACAGTTCTTATGTAGATCTTGTCTAGCACTGTACACTCTTTCTTTGCATTTTAGCTGATAAAGTTCATCTTGGAGTTTTTGGGTCGCCCTCCCAGGGCCGTGGGGTACTCGGTACCGGGCTGGTGTCAGGGGGATGTGTCACAGCGTCGGTGACCCGGTCCGTGGCCCTAGGCGCCCAATATCAATGTTGTTTTTGGTAGTTAATGGGATAATAGTTTGTGATGCCACCTGTGGTGTTCGGCAAGGGAGGTGTTAAGCCGACGCTGCATGTAGATCTGCTGGGACTGATGGTGTGGTGCAGCAAAGATGGTGTAGTTCCCCACAGGTGGAGCTGTAGTCCCAGGGCAGTGTAGGTGCAATGGATCTGGAGAAGTGCAGGATGGTGTGGATGCTGGTACCCAGATGTAGCAGTGCTGAAGGTGTTAGCGACAAAGGAATGGAAGACACCAGAGCTTGCAGTTTCAAAGCTTTGCTCACAGTTCGTGGTACACACTGGTGCCTGCGTCCGTGCCGTGTCCTCCGGGGTAAAGACTCAATCAACCTCCTGGGCAAGTCAGGGCTCTCCTCTTCAACATTCCGCCAACATGTACCTTTCCTGAATGACTCCTCCAATGCGCCTTGTGGTGTGAAGCACTCCAGTACTTAGTAACCCTGGAATGCCTCCTAACAGATGTTCCTAGAACTTTACTTGCACGGCAGACAGCTGTAGCCTGCTTCGGGGACGCCTCACTCCCGGCCCTCTATCTGTGTTGCAGTTGTGCCTCAAGTCTTGAATGGGAGTAATGCATTTACAGCCAACTACCCCACCGGTGTCTGCTGCAGAACCATAAGTGTCCATACAACTTCGGGGACCGGGCCCTGGCCTTGCGTTGAGAACCTCTAGGCAGGGTTCTTCCTCCAACCCACGTCTCCTCTCTGTTCTCTACTCCTTCGTTCCGTACTTGTCTCTCCTTCTGATGGATGCTTAGGTTACAGTTCTACGTCTCTCTCCTTCTCCTCGGACCCGTCCTCAGACTCTCCTGACTGACTCTCCTTCTCCCGACTCCCCTAAGGGACTGACCTGTAATTCTAAACCTTCCCAACCTTTTATATGGGTCTAAACTCCACCCACCTCCCAACACATCCAGTTTTCCATGCAGGGAACCACCAGAGGTGCTCCTAATATATAGGAGAAGAAAGGACCTCAATGTGATGTGCAGGGGTGCGAGTGTTGGAGCGTGAAAAGGAGTTCCCAACCTACCAGGATGGTGGGGCACCGCACCTTAGAAGAAGGTACAGTACCTCTGTGGCGACTGAGCCTCAGGGGCACCACATTTTCCTTCTGTAAGAGTGTGACCCTTCTTTGAGATGATGCAGCTGTTATCTTTAAAAGTAACTACATTCCCTTTTGCGTGAGCTTCTTTACTGACAGAAGATTGCTTTCAAGGCTGGTAACGTAGAGAACATCCTTTAATAGGATCTTTCTGCTTGGTACTGAGGAAACTGGACAGTGGAGGTAACCGTCTCCTACTCTTTCTGAAGTCATATAGTGACCATTAGCTAAGATGACCTTTTCTGACTTGCTCATCCCACATCTCCTTTGCAGTTGCACACTTGCATATATGCACTGATTATCATCTACACTGAGGAAGATCGTGCTTTGTGCTTTCTGATCCTTCTCTAGCCAGTCATCGGGTAATAGATGAGGCACTTGTTCCTGAGTATATTTCCACATACCTTCTCTTACAAGCAGCATCTTCACATTGAATTTCCAGGACTGGTAGTTCTGGTTACTGAGGCTTAGCACTGAAAACTTTACAGGATTGCTGCTAATGGACATCTTCTCTGTTTCTCGGTGCTGCTTTTGCTTTGGCTTCTGTTGCTGTGTTGCTCTGGGGTTCTGTGTCACTCTGGGCCCATAACCTGTTGGCAGCGGATTATTCAGGATACTCTCCAAGCGTGTGACAACAGGACTTCTTTATTCAGGGACAAACAGAAACAATATATGATAAGCTTAATAGATCAGGGATAAATCATTTGTGTGTCTCTATCAAGATTCAAGATTCAAAGAAGCTTTATTGGCAGGACTAAATACACATTAGTTTTGCCAAAGCAGGTGTACAGAAGGGAATAGGGATAGGGACTGTGGGGATGTTGGGAAGGGGCTGTAGGAAAGGTGGATGTGGCAGATCCAGGATGGGGCTATAGAAGTCCATGGCATAGGAAAGGTGGATGGGGGATGGGGGCATATCCAGGGTGGGTGCCATAGAAGTCCATGGCATATCATAGTTCTCTTTCTCGCAGTCTATGGCATTCGCTCACATATTGCGCTGCTATCTCCACTGCTCTCTCTTCTTCCCCCAGCAGGATGTATGTTTTCTCTTCCTCCTTCATGGTGGTGAAATCCGGGAAGAGATGTGAGAGTCTCCTGAAGTGAGTGTCCCTCACTGCTGAGTACTTGGAGCAGTGTAGCAGGAAGTGGGTCTCATCCTCCAGGGCCTCCTGGTCACAGTGTTGGCACAGTCTTTCCTCCCTGGGCTTGTAGCTCTGCCTGTGTCGGCCGGATTCGATGGCCAGACTGTGGGCACTGAGTCTATACTGGCTCAGGATCTTGCGGTCTTTGGGGTCCGGGAGTTTCTCTGTGCAGCATCTGCAGCATCTACAGCAGGCTGCTTCTCTCATACACAGACACAGGAAATACAGTCACATGCTCTCCCTGTGTGAGCCTTTTGGAGGTTTTTTTAACTTTATAAACAGCATACAAATCTAGCACCTGAACACTCATAGACAGGAATGGAGTTGTTGCACCAAACATATTCCAACAGTGCTTCTATTCAATACTGAGCAAAGGGTCTGAATGCTTATGACCATGAGATATTTAGGTTTTTATTTTTTAATAAATTTGCAAAAATTTCTACATTTCTGTTTTTTTTTCAGTAAAGATGGGGTGCAGAGTGCACATCTAATGAGAAAAAAATGAACTTTTCTGAATTTACCAAATGGCTGCAATGAAACAAAGAGTGAAAAAATTAAAGGGGTCTGAATACTTTCCGTACCCACTGTATGTACGATATACAGCTGGTCTATTGTCTACAGCTGTAATGAAGATGTACAGAATAGCAGAGACAGGTTGTTAATCCCTATCCAGGGGATTATTGGGTGCCATTTTTTTCATAACCATGCCCTCATTTTTCAATTCACACCCCTCCAACTGCCCTAATAATGTGCTCAGACTCTAGAATTGATGTTTTCCGGGAGGTTTTGGCGATCGCTGGAGATTTGTCAACTTTTTGGGAAGTTCAGAAAGTTTCTCCTTTTTCCAGGAGATTCCCGGAATTTCCTGGAGAATTGTAGTATAAAATATCCTTAATTTCCCTAAAAACCCCAAACCTTTTCCCCAGTATTCAACAGATCTAATGGTAAATTTTAGTTTAACTTTAACAAGCAGATATTGGTGAAAAAGATATTTTCAGCACTTTTTTATTCCATCTGAGTAACTAATAAAAGTCTCCAAGAAATGTGTACGTTCGCCAGCAGTGATTATCGGCAGCACAGGACATGGACGGAGGTGAACACTAGATGGTGCAGTGCTGAGCAGCCGCCCCGGGACACTCCACAATGCTTTTCTAGGGGAAACATGGATTAAACAGATTTTATTTAAAGGAATCAAAAAGAGAAATCCTGATGAAGTGATGGATATTAAAATGTTAATTAGTTTAAATTCATATAAGCCTTTAGATGAGATAAAACACAAGTAGTTATCGCACTAAAGCTGTGCGGGAAAATTCATTTCTCCTATGCAAAAAAAATCAAATAAAAATTAATATTTTTTGTTTTCTCTCTAAAAAACCAAAGTGTTAATTTCAGCAATTGGTAACACACCCGTACTGCAGTAAAGGTGTCGCTGGTTATCTAGGATAGTGTTTATGGTAACGTCTTGTGGTGTCTGCAGGGAAGAGGTGAATAATAACGTCCCTGATGGTCTAGAGCAGTGAAGCTGTTAATGGCAACGTCCATGGTGGTCTAGGTATGTATAGAGGTAAATAATAATAATCATTTTGCTCATTCGTCATGTGTTTGGTGACATGTTTAGTCAATGATCAGGAAACAAGTATTCCTAGGCTAATAGTAACATAGTTATTAAGGTTGAAGGGAGACTTTAAGTCCATCTAGTTCAACCCATATCCTATCCTAACTTGCCCTAACGTGTTGATCCAGAGGAATGCAAAAAAACCCCATGTGGCAAACAGTAAGCTTCACATAGGGGAAAAAAATTCCTTCCCGACTCCACATACGGTAATCAGACTAGCTCCCTGGTTCAACGCAATATTAGGGAAACTAGTGTATATACCCTGTAATATTATACTTATCAAGAAAGGCATCCAGTCCCTTCTTAAATTTTAGTAGGGAATCACTCATTACAACATCATATGGCAGAGAGTTCCATAGTATCACTGCTCTTACAATAAAGAATCTGCGTCTGTGTGTATGCTTAAACCTTCTTTCCTCCAAACTGTCACGTGGACCAGTCCTGTGTGACCCGACCCGCAGGCCGGTAACTAAGACAACAAGACACGGCACGTGTAACTGTCCTGTGTGACACGACCAGCAGGCCAGTAACTAAAACGATAAGACACGGGGGAAGGGGCAACAGTTACAATGGTGGGCCCTGCGATAGGGAACGGGGATGTGGAGACCTTCTGCACTCCCCTGAGTCAGTGTCCCTCCACTCCTAACGATCCCTAGGCCAGTTCTGCACCAGCCGCAGATCAGGATACCTGTCACCCTAGCACACCCTACACATATCCCTTGCTAGAGAGCTGGGTGGTGCAGGCACTGCCCCCACCGCTGTACTAATACACACCAAGGAAAAATACAAACAGGGAAACACCACTTAGCTTTGCTCTGTTGCTCTTGCTCCCAGGAACAGAGTCCACCATCAGAATGCAGCTTTCCTCCTGAATAGCTGCCACCAAGCTCTGTCAGAGCTGCAAGGAAATCCTCTCTGACTCCTTCCACACCAGGACTCTGACTGAGCTGCCAGGAACTCTCTCTTTCCTTCCTTCACCAGTCTTGGTTGGAAATGAGCAATATCACCAACAGTGATTGCAACACCTGACACTCTTTTATAGCAGAGCCAGAGCAATCACACCTGCTTTATAATCACATGCACTAAACTAAAGAAACCAGAGTGCAATGATCCTAACGGCCACCGGGGGCCAAACTAGAACTGAAACCACCACAGTGCAATGACCCTGATGGCCACCGGGGGCAAAACCAGAACCAAAACCACCAAAGTGCAATGACCCTAATGGCCACCGGGGCAACACTATCTTTAAGCACCACAGCTTAAGGAGAAAAAAAAGGTTACTAGTGCATTTTAACTGTCATGATCCAGCATGGATCATGACACAAACGTAGAGGGTGCCCCCTTGTCCCCGTCACAGGTCTAAGAGTAAAAAGATCATCAGAAAGGTCTTTGTACTGTCCCCGCTTATATTTATACATTGTAATAAGATCACCCCTAAGCCTTCGATTTTCCAAATTAAATAACCCCAGGTGTTATGATGAGTCACCGAAGGAGGAAAAAACAAAATACCAGCTAAGTCCAGAAAAACCAGAGAGGTTGGTAGCTATCGGATTGCAGACCCCTGAACCTATCCACAACAACTAGCAGTAGCCGTGGGGGGTTCCTACGGTGCCCTAGACCCCTCGATCACAGCTGGAGAGCTACATAGCCTAAAGACAGAAAGGGGAAAAACTAAACTGCTCCAGAGCAGACCCCAAAGCAATAGGCAGCCCCCAACATATAATGACGGTGAAGCAAGATGAAAACACTAACACAGATAGAAAGATAGGTTGAGCAAATGATGGGGCCCAAGCTAACTACATAGGACAGGATAGGAAAGCTGCTGTCTGCCATCCGCAAAAACCCTATCAAAATGAGCCAACCGACTGATAGGAAAAACAGGCCCTGAAGTCGCTAGGCTTCAAAAGACTATATCAGCACTCAGGTATATTCTGAAGACAGAGCAAAAGATCAACAGATCAGAGACAAAAATGGAATTCAGCTCACCCCCGGCCGGGGATGGTAGAACTCCCAAAAAACAAGGCAAAGCAAAAACAAAACTGAAGAGTAAAAGCAGAGCAGAAAAACTTAGCTTTGAAATGCAGGAATCAGACTGGTCTCCAAGAATCCAGCAGGAAAGTCACCAGCCAGGAAGAAGGGCGTCGGCAACCTTATATCCAGTCCTCAATTCCAGCCACCCAGTTATCATCTAGCTGCCCAGGTGTTTGGTAATCAGTCTCACTACCTTCCTTCACCAGAGGAGGGAGTTCATCAGACCTCAATGGTGAAGGGAAAAATGAACTCACAACACCCAGGTGTAATAACCTGTCTTGGTATTGCAGACCCCCCAGTTCCCTAATAACCTTGGTCGCTCTTCTCTGCACCCGCTCCAGTTCAGCTATGTCTTTCTTATACACCGGAGACCAGAACTGTACACAGTATTCTAAGTGTGGTTGCACTAGTGACTTATATAGAGGTAAAATTATGTTCTCCTCATGAGCATCTATGCCTCTATTAATGCATCCCATTATTTTATTTGCCTTTGCAGCAGCTGCCTGACACTGGCCACTAAATGTGAGTTTGTCGTCCACCCATACACCCAGGTCTTTTTCAGTGACAGTTTTGCCCAGTGTTTTACAATTAAGCACAAAATTATACATCTTGTTTGTTCTACCCAAGTGCATGACCTTACATTTATCCCCATTAAAGCTCATTTGCCATTTATCAGCCCAAGCTTCTAGTTTACATAAATCCTCCTGTAGTATAAAATTGTCCTCCTCTGTATTGATTACCCTGCAGAGTTTAGTGTCATCTGCAAATATGGAAATTCTACTCTCTATGCCAACTACAAGATCATTAATAAATATGTTAAAAAGAAGCGGGCCCAATACTGACCCCTGTGGTACCCCACTGCTAACCGTGACCCAGTCCGAGTGTGCTCCATTAATAACCACCCTTTGTTTCCTATCCCTGAGCCAGCTCTTAACCCACTTACACATATTTTCCCCTATCCCCATTGTTCTCATTTTATGTATCAACCTTTTGTGTGGCACCGTATCAAATGCTTTTGAAAAGTCCATGTACACCACGTCCACTGCATTCCCTTGGTCCAGTCCAGAGTTTACCTCTTTATAAAAGCTTATCAGATTAGTCTGACAGGAACGGGCTCTCGTAAACCCATGTTGATATTGGTTCATGAGGTTATTCTTCTTTAGATACTCCAGTATAGTATCTTTTAGAAAACCCTCCAGGATTTTATCCACAGTTGAGGTTAAACGTACTGGCCTATAATTTCCCCATTCAGTTTTTGTCCCCTTTTTGAATATTGGCACCACATTTGCTATACGCCAGTCCTGTGGTACAGACCTTGTTATTATGGAATCTTTAAAGATTCAAAATAGTGGTCTATCTATGACTGTGCTTAATTCCTGCAGTACTCGGGG
Organism: Dendrobates tinctorius; assembly: GCF_039654945.1. Lineage (NCBI taxonomy): Eukaryota > Metazoa > Chordata > Amphibia > Anura > Dendrobatidae > Dendrobates > Dendrobates tinctorius. The sequence goes on along the minus strand of NW_027361803.1, from coordinate 7,930,435 downwards.
GTGTATCCCATCCGGGCCCGGAGATTTGTCAATTTTAGTGATTTTTAGACGCCACCGTACTTCCTGCTGGGTTAAGCAGGTGACATTTATTGGTGAATTTTTGTTATCACTGATCATGTTATCCGTCATGGGATTTTCCTGTGTAAATACTGTTGAAAAAAAGTGATTTAACATATTGGCTTTTTCGTCATACCCATCCACCATTTCACCGAGACTATTTTTAAGGGGACCAACACTATCATTTTTTAGCTTCTTACTATTTATGTAATTAAAGAATATTTTGGGATTATTTTTACTTTCTCTGGCAATGAGTCTCTCTGTCTCAATCTTAGCTATCTTGATTTGCTTTTTACAGAATTTATTTAATGTTCTGTAATTATTTAATGCCTCATCACTACCTACTTGCTTTAATTCTCTAAATGCTTTTTTTTTTGTCAGTTATTGCTCCCCTTACAGCTCTATTTAGCCATAGTGGTTTCCTCCTATTTCTAGCATGTTTATTCCCATGTAGTATATATTGTGCACAGGTCCTATTCAGGATGCAAATAAACGTCTCTCATTTTCTTTGTGTATTTTATTTCGTCCCAGTTAATTGCATCAGCCAGTGTAAATGTGCTCTAGCATCCCTGGTGCTCTAAGGCAGTGAAGGGGTAAATAAGAATATTCCTGGTGGTCTAAGGTATAAGGGTAAATCATAATATCCTGAGAAGTGAATGGGTAAATAATAATATCTCTAGTGGTTTAAGGTCTCAGGGGTAAATAATATTATCCAGGCAAATGAGAAGGTAGATACAGTTGGTATGGAAAGTATTCAGACTCCTTTTTATTTTTCACTCTTTGTTACATTGCAGCCATTTGGTAAATTCAAAAAAAGTTCTTTTTAATCATTAATGTACACTCTGCACCCCATCTTAACTGAAAAAAATTAAAAGTTTAGAACATTTTTTGCAAATGTAATAATGAAAAACTGAAATATCACATGGTCATAAGTATTCAGACCCTTTGCTCAGTATTGAGTAGAAGCACCTTTTGAGTTAGTACGGCCATGAGGCTTCTTGGGAATGATGCAACAAGTTTTTCACACCTGGATTTGGGGATCCTCTGCCATTCTTCCATGCAGATCCTCTCCAGTTCCATCAGGCTGGATGGTGAACGTTGGTAGACAGCCATTTTCAGGTCTCTCAAGAGATACTCAATTGGGTTTAGGTGAGGGCTCTGGTTGGGCCAGTCAAGAATGGTCACAGAGTTGTTCTGTAGCCACTACTTTGTTATTTTAGCTGTGTGCTTAGGGTCATTATCTTGTTGGAAGATGAACCTTTGGCCAAGTCTGAGGTCCAGACCTCTCTGGAAGAAATTTTAATCCAGGATATCTCTGTACTTGGCCGCATTCATGTTTCCTTCAATTGCAACCAATCGTCCGGTCCCTGCAACTGAACAATACTCCCATAGCATGATGTTGCCTGTTATGAACAGGTCACTGAGGAGGATGGCAGGAATAGGCTAGGCCACCAGGAAACCAGAAAGGTTGGTAACTTAGCGGATTGCAGACCCCTAATCCTAACAACACAACTAGCAGTAGCCGTGGAGCGTACATGCGATGTCCTAGACGCCTCGGCACAGCCGGAGAGCTAACTAAGCCTAAACCCAGAAAGGTGAAATCTAAACTGCCCCGGAGTAGACCCCAAAGGAATAGATAGCCCCCAAACATATATTGTCGGTGAGACAAGATGAGACACAAACGCAGGCAGAAAATAGACTAAGCAAATGATGGGGCCCAAACTGACTAGATAGGATAGGAAAGGAAAGACACTGTCTGCAATTACGCAAAAAACGGAAAAAATCCAACACGTCTGATGTACAAAAAAACACTGAGGTCTCATGACCTCGCCCCCACTATATCAGCATTCTGGTATGAACTGGCAGCAAAGCAAAAGAGACTAATATAACAGGGGACTGAACAAACTGACACAAGCTGTAACATAAGGAGCGGGGTCCAGCACAACCCCCAGTAGGGAGCACGTTGAACCCGCAAAGCAGAAAAAGGCAAAACCAGATCAGAAGTAAAGGATTAACAAATAAACAACTTAGCTGAAAAATGCAGGATTAGGCAGAAGACAGCAGACCGCAAGTTGCACAGGAAGAACTAATCACCAGCAACAATTGAGGGAAGTCTGCTCACTTAAATACTCCCAATCAGTAACCCCAGATCTCCAATCATCATCAGGTGGCAGACTTCTATCAACCCGGCCAGCTCCACTACCCACAGTAAACACCAGAGGGAGCCCCGACTCAGAAGTAAGAGAATTCACAACAGCTGCCACCACCATGTTTCACTGTTGGGATTGTATTGGGCAGGTGATGAGCAGTGCCTCGTTTTCTCCACACATACTGCTTAGAATTATCACCAAAAAGTTCTATCTTCCTCTCATTAGATCAGAGAATCTTACTTCTCATAATCTGGGAATCCTTAATGCGGTTTTTTTTTTTAGCAAACTCAATATGAGTTTTATATGTCTGGCACTGAGAAGAAGCATCCTTTGGGCCACTCTACCATAAAGGCCCGACTTAGGGAGGGCTGCAGTGATAGTTGACTTTGTAGAACTTTCTCCCATCTCCCTACTGCATCTGTGGAGCTCAGCCACAGTGATCCTGGGGTTCTTCTTTACCTCTCTCACCAAGACTCTTCTCCCATGATTGCTCAGTTTGGCTGGACGGCCAGGTCTGTGAAGACTTCTGGTGGTCCCAAACTTCTTATAATTATGGATTATGGAGGCCACTGTGCTCTTAGGAACCTTGAGTACTGCAGAAATTATTTTGTAACCTTGGCTAGATCTGAGCCTTGCCACAATTCTGTCTCTGAGCTCTTTGGCCAGTTCCTTTGACCTCATGATTCTCATTTGGTCTGACATGCACTGTGAGCTGTGAGGTCTTATGTAGACAGGTGTGTGCCTTTACAAATCAAGTCCTATCAGTCTAATTAAACACAACTGGACTCCAATGAAGGAGTAGAACCATCTCAAGGAGGATCACAAGGAAATGGACAGCACGTGACTTACATATGAGTGTCTGAGCAAAGGGTCTGAATACTTATGACCATGTGATATTTTAGTTTTCCGCTTTTAATAAATTTGCAAAAATTTCTACATTTGTTTTTTTCAGTCAAGAAGGGTGTAGAGTGTGCATTAATGATAAAAAAATGAAATTTTTTGAATTTACCAAATGGCTGCAATGAAACAAAGAGTGAAAAATTTACAGGGGTCAGAATACTTTCCACACCCACTGTAATAATATCCCTGGTAGTCTAAGGTATAAGGGATAAATAATAACATCCCTGGTGCTGTAGAGCAACAAAGATATAAATAATAGATGTAATTAATAACATGTCTGGTGGCCTAAGGCAGTGAAGGTGTTAATAATAACCTCCCAGACAGTATGGGGACATCCAAATACAGAACATAGGGACAGGTTTTGTCCTTGTGGGAAAACCACTCTAAAATTTTTCTTATTTTTCCAAAATGCCAATGACAAACCTTACAAAATGAAGTTGTATTATTTCACAGCACTCGCGAAGGTCTCCAATCTGTGAGGAGCGAAATCTAGATATAAATCTGCACGTTGTTTCCATCTTCTTCTCCTTCATGTGGAACAATGCTTTTAAACACATGCAATAGAAAATTCCATCCGAAGATTTTCCATCAAACATCTGTTTCTGCTCCGTGCTGTAGAGTACACGGCAGGTATGGACCACACATGTTTCTGAAAGTTGCCTAAAGTGATGCTTTGTACAAGTCTGTATTTTTAAAGCCTTCTACTTTGAAGTATACGGGAATGTTTTAGGTCTTTGACCTGACTGATAAGTGTGACGTGGACGTTTTGTTTCCAGTGTTTTATTTAAATATTCTCCATCTAATTATCTTTATAAAAAATTATAGTTCAAATGTAGATATAAAATAAAAGCATCATGTGCTCTCAACCCTCCTCATTCAGTAATATGGAGACCAGTGTATACAGAGGGGTAGATGGGGGTTCTGCTCAGGGGGTCAAAACATCTGTGTCGGCCCCTAAACAGGTAACCGTGCTTACAGCTACAGTGGTGTCCTCCAATTGTGGCTGTAGGGAACCTCAGCAGGTGACCAAATAAATATCTATACCAAGACCAATATTACCATCATACTGTGACCATATAGTGGTAGATACCAGACCTGCAGAGCATACAAGTGATTACAGCACAGTTATAGATGGTGACTTACAGCTGACATTCTTTGGAGTCATTCACTTTTCCCATCTCTTCTATCTGGCCCAGACCAACATGACAACTTCTCCAGCCAGGACTCATCTGCAAAGATTACAAGAAAGAGACATTTCGCGTCTCACATTTCCAGGACCTTCCCCATCTATTCCCAACCTGCACAACCTCCTCATCTGGCTGTCACTCCAATGCTGAATCTTCTGCTTTTCAGTGTGCCCTTTTAACTGCAGCTGCTGTGTGGTTCAAAAGCAGTGCTTCTGTTAGTGCCCCACATAATAATGGCCACCACTCTGCTGCATAGAAAATATTAATAGAGGTGGGTCTTCAGGTTCCATTTGAAGGTTTCCGTGGTAGGCGAAAGTCTAATGTGTTGGGGTAGAGAGTTCCAGAGTATGGGGGAGTGATGGGAGAAGTCTTGTATGCGGTTATGGGAAACGAGATAAGAGAGGAGTAGAGCAGGAGATCTTGAGATGATCGAAGATTGAGTGTAGGTAAGTACCAGGAGACCATGTCACAGATGTATGGAGGAGACAGGCTGTGGATGGCTTTGCATGTCATAGTTAGAGTTTTGAACTGGAGCCTCTGGACAATAGGAAGCCAGCGAAGGGCTTGGCAGAGAGGAGAGGCTGGGAAATAATGGGGAGACAGGTGGATTAGTCGGGCTGCAGAGTTTAGGATAGATTGGAGTGGTGCAAGAGTGCTAGAGGTGAGGCCAGAGAGTTGGAGATTGCAATAGTCGAGGCAGGAGATGATGAGGGTGTGCATGAGCGTTTTCCTAGTTTCTTGGTCAAGGAATGTACGGATCCGGGAAATATTTTTGAGTTGGAGTCAGCAGGACGATGCAAGGGATAGGATTTTATGGCTTGAAAGAGAGGGTAGAGTCGAGGATCACCCTGAGGCACCGAGCATGCGGAACTGGGGAAAGTAAGCAGCCATTGACATTGATGAATAGGTCTGGTGGAGGGGTAGAGTGAGATGGGGGAAAGATGATGAATTCTGTTATGTCCATGCTCAGTTTTAGAAAGAGAGCAGAAAAGAAAGATGAAATAGCGAACAGATATTGTGGGATTTTGGACAGTAAGTAGGTGATGTCGGGTCCAGACAGGTAGACCTGGGTGTCATCGGCATAGAGATGATACTACAAACCATGGGATTCTATGAGCTGTCCCAGGCCGAAGGTGTAGATGGAGAAGAGTAGGGGTCTTAGAACTGAGCCTTGGGGAACACCGACAGACGGGGTGAGGTGCGGTGGTGGTGTGGGAGAAGGAGACACTGAATGTCTGGTCTGTTAGATATGACGAGATCCAGGATAGGGCCAAATCTGTGATGCCAAGAGATGAGAGAATCTGTAACAAGAGGGAATGGTCTACATTGTCAAAAGCAGAAGACAAGTCCAGGAGGAGAAGGGCAGAGTAGTGTCGCCTGTTCTTGGCGGTTAGTAGGTCATTGGTGACTTTAGTTAGAGCGATTTCAGTTGAATGATGTGGTCGGAAGCCAGATTGTAACTGGTCAAAGAGGGAGCAGGAGGAGAGGTGGGACGACAGTTCAAGATGGACATGCTGTTCCAGTAGTTTTGAGGCATATGGGATGAGAGACTGCTTGTATGTGAAAAAGTGCTCTGCAGAACTGGATCTCTCCCATCTCCGCTCAGCAATCCTGGAAGTCTGTCTCAGTTCTTTGGTCAGGCTAGTTAGCCAGAGTTGCCTGTTGATTGTACGAGTTTTGGTGTGCGTGAGGGGGGCAACTTGATCGAGTGCTGCTGTTGTGGTGTTATATAAAGTGGCAGCGGCATCTGTGTCATGTAAGGAAGCTATCTGTAAGATGGAGAAGGGACTCAGAGAGTGATTGTAAATTGAGGTGTTTGAGATTTCTGTGAGGGTGAGTGAGTTTGTGGAGTGGGGGTTGCACACTAGGAGAGGAGAGGGAAGAGAATGTCAGTAGGTTGTTGTCAGACAGGGGCAGGGTGATTAATGAGATTAGTAAGGGAACAGAGGCGGTTAATATAAGGTCCAGCATGTGTCCATTTTTGTGAGTGGCCACGGAGAACCATTGAGTGAGGTTAAAGGAGGCAGTCAGTGATAAAAGTTTACAGGCAGCTGAGGTGGAAATGTCAATGTTGAAGTCACCCATGATGATAGAGGAGACGTCAGCAGAAAGGAAATGAAGTAGGCAGCCACATTTGATAAAATACCATATGACACACGGGACCATAAGACGCACCCCAAAACTTGGGGTGCAAAATAGGAAAAACATTTTTTTAAATAAAAGAGTCAAAGGAGTCAGGGTCACTAGTTCAAAAGGATGGTGGCGGCAGGAGTGGGGTGATGCTCCGGGCCTTGGTCTATCAGAAGATGTTGGCACCGGTGAGTCCCTTTTCCAGTAGATTTCCCTGCGGTGGGCTTCGGGAAAACGGCACATGCACACATTGAAATTTCGGGAGGTGAAATCTTGGAGATGCCGGTCGACACCTTCTGAGAGCCCAGGGCCCACAACACTGCCCAACTGCTGCTGACGCCAGCCTCCTGAATCAGCGACCCTGCCTACTGTGATCCCACTTCACTGCAGCTGAAATTTTGGGTAAAAAAGTGAATTTTATAATCTGAAAAATATGGTAAGTTTATTCATTCCCAATAGAGGAGGTACATCAAAGTGGAGAAAAGTAGAAGTGGAGTAGATACCAACAACATCCAATCTGGGTTTATTCTCCATAGGGCCTGTGATTGCTCAAGCTCTGCCATTTACAATAAAGCCAGTTTTATTCACGATCACGATGTCTGGATTCATCGTGAGCTCACCGGCTCAACATAATGTTCAGATCTGGTCAGAAGACCCATGGCTGGCCCGGACATTGTAGACTAGACTCGGACTATAGTGTGAATGTAGGATGAAAGTGTACTAAATTTCCACCGTGAACCGTGTTTTCAGTTTTCTGGATATTTTTGTCAGCCGTGTCCCGGAACTCACTTGGAAAGAATGAAAAGGGAAACATTGACTGATCATTAATGGGAATTCAGGATAACAATAAAACGTATTTATGCACAGTCATATTAATCAGTGGTGGTGACCCGGTGTGCCAGTGTTTACGAGTGAATTGGTGCCAGGTATGACATAATTTGCAGCCTGTACATGACAAGTAACACTTTTCTAGCAGATGGAGAGTATTACTTACTTGGAAAAACCATTAAGAGAGAAAAATAACTTTTGTTTTGTATTTAAAACCTTGTGAACTTTAATACCCTTAATACAATTTTATGTTCTGTGATAGTTACTAAGAAGTAAATGCTTAATACCCTCATATATTGATTAATTTACTCCATGGTTATACATCTGTAACATTCAGGACTCATCAATATCTGATTAGTGGGGATCCTACATCCCTATCCCCCACCGTTTAACTGGTGCCATGGCCAATGGATATTCACAGTGTAAAAAGCCAGATACTATAGCTCTGTACACTGCATAGTGGTCATTCTGAGGAACTGCAGCTCAAACCACATTCACATTAATAGGAGCTGAGCCGCAGTACAGGAGAACAGCCACTAGTCAGTGTATGGAGGTGACTCACACCCATCTGATTCCAATGATATGACATCAATTTCAAAGTCCTACCAACCCCTTCAATTGAAATTATTCAATAACCTACCTGCAATTTGTACAGTGAGGATTTGGGCACATAACAGAATGTATAAGGAAGGATTGTCCAAAAATCCATTCTCATGGTCTGGTATCAAATTTTGGTAGGTTTGACTTTTTTTTTGACCCAGTACAAAAATTGATTTTGACCAAAACCTGTGCATAGGGTAGGAATTGATAAGTTGTTGACTTTGACTAATATGACAACATCTTTCTTCCTTTGTTTGGATCATAACTGATTTCGCATCACCATGACACATAGAAAATTGCCCTTCCCTATAGGTAAATAAGTAATGAGGAGCCATGGTAGATATTAAAAACTCTAGAAGTGTTGAGCAACCATCTCGTGGAGATCCTGTATCTGTCCTCATAGATGTCTTAGGAAGAACTTGGGTGGTAATTATGCTGTTATTCACCAGTCTCTAGTCTTTAACTCATTTGCTTGATCATTTAATGTAGTATATGACCAAACGGGAAACATTGAAAATACAGGTGTAGCAAAGGTCAAAATGACTCAAAATGGACCATCACGATAACTTGTCACATGTCACAAGAGTGTCACGTCCCCCTGAAAGACCTGGAGGTAGAAGGTCACATAGGGTAATGAATTGCAAGTCTTCTTTAGAAATGGTGTGATCTGTGTCCCATATTAAATGGATTTAGTTTTTTCTGGTGTTGAAGATGTTAATGACCCTTTCTATGCTGGTCAGAAACAGGCAGCTCCATTTCAGCTGCTTTTCATCTGGTTATTACCTCTTCCTATATAAACTGGTCAGACCTTCTTGTTCTTGCTGGTGAAAGATTTGTCTTCCTGTGCTGTGTGCTAAAACTAAGTGGTTGTAGTAGAGTTGTTGTAGCAGTGTTCTGTGGTTTGCTGTAGTACAAGTGTTTTTATCTCTTGTCCCTTTTCCCATTTAGTTAATTCCACCCTGTCCCTATCCTCCTCCCTATTGTTGGTTGGTGCTTTTGTATGATAGAGGTTTTCTGTTATCCCTGTTTTGTCTTTGTGTCTTGTTTACCTTACATTTCTTTCCCATGCCTCATGGGGGACAGATCAGGGTTTAACAGCAGCATAGTAAGGTCGGAGACTCAGGCCTCTCTACCTTCAAGAGTACACCCGGGGCAAGGATTGTTAGGGTTCCAGTTCCAGGGACAGTTTGAGGCATCCCTTTGTTACCGAAAACCATAACAACGTGACATCACAAATGGTTATCTCATTTAAAAGGATTAAGGTAGCTTAACATTGTACAAGTTGTTGACCAATGTCACCTTAGATGTTGAGTGACACTTTTCTGTGTTGTGATTTCCCAGGGCTGAGTCAAGGTAACCTTTGTTAGATCTGTATGGTGGCCAGTACAGAGTGCGGAAATACTCCCAGGTAAAATTATGACATCTATGTGTACTTTTCAAAATAGAAAAATATTGTCACAGCCATGTCCCTTTATCAGGCAGTGCCCCTGTTCTCCCACCCCTTGAATGGTCTTTGATGTTGCTTCACCCCCAAATCAAACAAGAGGCTCAGAGCATATAAAGAGCTTAAAAATTGTAATAAATTGCAAGAACGGTGAGGACAGGGTAAATTAGTTTTATTCTTATTTATTGCACTCTTGTTCCTCTGCATCTATTATTATGTACACTGGTTTCCTCAATACAATATCGGATTGACCAAAATATCTGTTAAAAAAAAGATGGTCCACGCCAGTATTAAGTGGTCGTAAAGCTTCCTTAGCAAATTCATTACTTTTTGCTTCCGATCAGCTGTCAGAAGCCAGGAGCAGTTGCAGAGGCTTCAGATAACACAGAGAAGAGACACGGCCGTCATGGATCATTGAAATAAAACTTCTCTGCTGCTTCGCTTTGAAACTTTTACTTGTACGGACCATGTGCTTGGCCAACAGCTGCATTTCAGCTGCGCGGACTGCTCTTCTTCACGGAAGATTAGCGAATTACAAGGTTCTGCATAAAAACGAGTAAAGTTTAGGAAATCCTCGTATTTCGATAATTTTATTATTTTTCAATAGGAACAATTGGCAAGAGATGAAGACGTCGATATTTCGTGATCCCGGATTTGCAAAACTTGGGAATTCTGAACCATTGGATTTTTTATTTGGAAAGTGTCTGGTCTTCACTTGTTGATTATGTTGTTGTGTAATCATGGCAGCCCTCATTTGGGTAAATCTCTGGGCGGCAATTTTTGTTAGTGCTCACTACAGAATGTACAGTCATACAAAGTATCATTCATATTCTTATCATAAGCAACCAAAAAAGTGTCCAAATAAACAGTGCCATGTTTTGGCAAAATAATTCTTAAATAAAGCTGTCTAAATAGCAATGCTCCGCAGTGCTACCACCCACGTATAATATAATATACAGGGCCACACAATGTAAATGCCACCATACGGTGCTCACATATTACTATCATACACTTTATGTGTACTGGAAAGACACAAAAAAACAGAGAAAAAAGTGATATTGGACATAATTTCACAAAAAAACAAAACAAAATGGGTCGGACAAAATTGTTGGCGGTCTCAACTTAATATTTGGTAGCACTCCCTTTGGAATAAATAACTGCAATCAATCGCTTCCTATAACAATCAACAAGCTTCTTAGGCTAGTTTCACACTAGCGTTTCCGGGCGCAGCACAGGGCCGCCGCTAAGCCCCGCCCCAGCCACGCCCCCTCCGGTCAGCTCCTCCTCTGATCGCATGACACTGCATATGATCAGCGTACCCTATATTTAGCGTTGGGTACGTTGGTCGTGTGCTGGCACACTTTTACCGGCGCATCCGCCCTTTTGGCGCTACGCTGACGTGCGCCAAACACACTGTGTTGCATTTTTGTGCGCTCTGCGCAGTGCCAAAAAGGTGGATGTGCCGGCAAAAGTGTGCCATCACACGACCAGCATACCCAACACTAAATATAGGGTACGCTGATCGTATGCAGCATCATGCGATCAGAGGAGGAGCTGACCGGAGGGGGCACGGCCTGGGGTGGGGCTTAGCGGTGGCCCTGCGCTGCACCCAGAAACGCTAGTGTGAAACTAGCCTTACACCTTTCAAATGGAATTTTGGACCACTCTTCTTTTGCAGACTGCTCCAGGTCTCTTCCATTTGAAGGCATCTTCTCCCAACTTCAATTTTATGATTGCCCCACAGGTGTTCAATGGGATTTAGATCCAGATGCATTGCTGCTAATTCAGAACTCTCCAGCACTTTATTTCCATCCATTTCTGGGGGCTTCTTGAAGTATGTTTGTGGTCATTGCCCTGCAGAAAGACTCATGACTTAGGAAGCAAACCCAGCTTTCTTATAATGGGCACTACATTGCGACTGTTACACTGCTCCGCCATACTCACCCGGCCTCCGCTCCCACGCCGCAGTCGCCCTCCGCTCCCACACCGCAGCCTCTCTCCACCCGACGGCCGCGGCAGTCACCTGAGACAGGCCCGCGACCGATGCCTTCCCTGCATGCTATGCGCATGCGCCATAGGCCGCGGCCGCGCCTCCTTCCTGCTTCTTATGCTCCGGCTGTGCCCTGACCCGGAAGCACCTTTGGACCAATGGCTGACCAGACGGGGCCATATCAGGCCGCTTCCCCCTGAGGGAGGCGCCTGATCGTTGTGTTTCCTGACACTCTGGCCTCGCTCCATCGTGCACACTCTGCTCCTGCAGTTCCTGTCTCGGCTGCTCCTCACAGCAGCTTCTCAGTCCTGCTACCCGTGTTCCTGGTTACCTACTCCAGTTCTGCCTTCAGTGTTCCTGTCGTCCTACTCCGGTCCTGCCTTCAGTGTTCCTGTCGTCCTACTCCAGTCCTGTCTTCAGTGCTCCTGCCGTCCTACTCCAGTCTCAGTCTTACTCCGGTCCATCCTGAGCCGCCCCTCTCGGTACCGGCTACCGTGGTACTCGAACCCCTGGGCCTGCTCCTAACGGTCCCTGTATAGGGGTCGGTTCCACCTGGCAGCTCGCCCGGGGCCCCTCGGTGCCACGGTCCAGAGGGTCCACTCTCGGAGTTCCCGCTCCTGACCACCCGCGCTAACAGTACGATCAGGCCATGCTACCCAGAAAGAGTTGCTATTCCTACGGGAGAATCAGGGGCGCATTATGTCAATCATGAAGTCGATGGACACCCGTTTGTCGGCCTTACAGGTGGCCAATCCTGGAAATGCCACTCAGCTGGCCAGTCTCCAACAGGAGCTGGGTCAGCAGCAAGATACTCAAACCCACATTTTGTCCTACATGACCTCCTTTGATAGTCGCTTGTCGGCCCTCCAGGCTGCCGCTGCAGTGCCGACTCCTCCCCCTGCGTCTACTGCTCCTCCGACATCCCGCCTCGCCAAGCCGCCTCGTTTCACCGGGGATCCCAAGCTCTGTAGGGGGTTCTTAAATCAGTGTAGTCTCCACTTTGAATGGCTGCCGCAGCAATATCCCTCGGACCGGGCCAAAGTGGCCTTCATCATGTCCCATCTGGAGGGAGAGGCCCTTTCTTGGGTAAACCCGCTCTGGGAACGTGACGACCCGGTCGTTTCGAGTCTCCCGGTTTTCCTGGATACGTTTCGTAAGGTTTTCGATGAGCCGGGCCGGTTAGCCTCTCTCACTGAGTCACTCTTTAACTTACACCAGGGCTCTCTCACGGTCGGACAGTACGCTATTCGCTTTCGCACTATTTCCTCCGAGCTCGGCTGGAATAACGCAGCTTTGGTGGGGGCATTCTGGCGCGGTCTTTCTAGTAAAATAAAGGATGAACTCGCAGGTCGAGATACCCCGTCCACCTTAGAGGACCTTATCTCGCTGGCTACCCGCATTGACCTGCGCTTCCTGGAGCGCGCTCGGGAGTCAGTGAGACACAGGCGCTCCTCCAGGTCAGTTTCTCCTTTCACTCAGTCGGCCAGCTCACGTTCAGTCGGATCTTCTTCCCTCTCTTCGGGTGAGCCCATGCAGATAGATCATCTCAGGTTGGCCGAGTTACGTCAGAGAGAGAGACGGGCACAAGGTCTGTGCCTCTATTGCGGTCATTCGTCACACTATATCCGCACCTGTCCTAAGAGACAGGGAAACGACTCCACCTAGGTCAGGTAAGAGAGGCCTTCCTAGGTGATGATGATGATTCCTCTCAACCCCTTACGATTTCTGTGCTTTTGGTTTCAGGAGGGAGGCGTGGTTCCGAGGTGGCCTACGTGGATTCGGGCTCAGCGGGTAACTTTATTCGGCCGGAAGAGGTAGACAAATACCAAATTCCTGTAGTCACTCTATCTAACCCAATTCAGATTGCCACCGTGGATGGCAAACCGCTACAGGTGACCGTCACCTTGGTCACTGAAGAGGTGGAATTGCAAATCGGAGCCTTACATCGAGAGAAGATAGCCTTTTACGTTTTACCTAAGCTCTCTCACGCCATTCTACTCGGTCTTCCATGGTTAAGGATTCATCAGCCTGTTCTCGACTGGTCTTCTGGGGAGATACTCCACTGGGGGCACCCGTGCCAAGCTCGCTGTCTAACTCCTGTCCGCCTGGCGGCCGCTCCACGGTCGCCTCCAGACCTCCCGGGTCTTCCTCCAGCTTACAGCTCCTACGCCGATGTTTTTGATAAGAAGGAAGCGGAGGTCCTCCCTCCACACCGGCCGTTTGACTGCCCAATTGAACTTGTTTCTGGTTCAACCCCCCCCAAGGGGCAGAATCTACCCTCTGTCTCCCGTGGAGACCACCGCCATGTCTGAGTACGTCCGAGAGAACCTCGCCAAAGGCTTTATATGGAAATCCTCTTCGCCCACGGGAGCCGGGTTCTTCTTCGTCAAAAAGAAGGACGGGACTCTACGGCCATGCATTGACTATAGGGGCTTGAATGAGATTACCATCAAGAACAGGTACCCTCTTCCAGTCATTCCAGAACTGTTTGACCGTCTCAGAGGGGCTCGGGTCTTTACCAAGCTGGACCTCAGAGGAGCCTACAATCTGGTCCGTATCCGTGCAGGTGACGAGTGGAAGACCGCTTTCAACACTCGAGATGGCCGTTACGAGTACCTGGTCATGCCCTTCGGTCTCTGCAATGCTCCTGCAGTCTTTCAAGAGTTCGTCAATGAGATCTTCCAGGATCTCTTGTACTCCTGTGTGGTCGTGTACTTAGACGACATCCTCGTCTTCTCGCCGGACCTCTCGTCCCACAGAAAGAGTGTCCGCCTGGTGCTTCAGCGTCTTCGGGAGAACCGTCTGTATGCAAAGATCGAGAAATGTCTCTTCGAACAGACCTCTCTGCCATTTCTGGGATACATTATCTCCGACGCTGGTCTAAGGATGGATCCCGAGAAGTTGTCTGCCATCCTCAAATGGCCTCGCCCCGTCGGATTAAAGGCGATAATAATAATAATAATAATAAATTTTATTTTTATAGCGCCGACATATTCCGCAGCACTTTACATTTCAGAGGGGATTTGTACAGACAATAGACATTACAGCATAACAATAATCACATACAGTAGATTATAACAAATACCAAGAGGAGTGAGGGCCCTGCTCGCAAGCTTACAGTCTATGAGGAAAGAGGTAGACACGAAAGGTGGGTGGTAACAGTTGCCCTGATTGTATGGACCAGCCATAATGTTAAGTGTGTAACAGTACAGACACAGAGGGCTAATGGATGCATAAAGCATGTGGGAACATGATGCTGGGAACCTGGTTATGGTAAAATTTTTGGCTCTGCCACACAGGGATAGGTTAGGTTAATGTGTTGAGGCGATAGGCCAGTCTGAATAAATGCGTTTTCAGGACACGCTTAAAATTGTGGGGACTGGGGACTAATCGTATTGACCTGGGAAGTGCATTCCAAAGAATTGGCGCGGCACGTGTAAAGTCTTGGAGACGGGAGTGGGAGGTTCTGACTATTGAGGATACTAACCTCAGGTCATCAGCAGAACGGAGGGCGCGGGTAGGGTGGTATACTGAAACAAGGGAGGAGATGTAGGGTGGTGCTGAGCCATGGAGGGCTTTGTGGGTGAGGGTAATAAGTTTATACTGAATTCTGGAGTGGATGGGTAGCCAGTGTAATGACTGGCACAAGGTAGAGGCATCGGTGTAACGATTGGTGAGGAATATGATCCTGGCTGCAGCATTCAAGACAGATTGGAGAGGGGAGAGTTTTGTAAGAGGGAGACCGATTAGAAGAGAGTTACAATAGTCGAGACGAGAATGAATAAGAGAAACAGTAAGAGTTTTTGCAGAGTCAAAAGTAAGAAAAGGTCGAATTCTAGAAATGTTTTTGAGGTGCAGATGACAAGAGCGAGCCAGTGATCGAATGTGGGGGGAAAAGGAAAGCTCGGAATCAAGTATGACCCCAAGACAGCGGGCATGTTGCTGGGGAGTAATAGTGGAACCACAGACGGAAATGGCAATGTCGGGTGTAGGTACATTAGTAGCGGGAGGAAACACAAGGAGTTCAGTCTTTGATAGGTTCAGTTTCAGATATAGTGAGGACATGATATTAGACACAGCGTTTAGACAATCGCCAGTGTTTTCTAGAAAGGCTGGCGTGATGTCAGGAGAAGAAGCGTATAATTGGGTGTCATCAGCATAGAGATGGTACTGGAAACCAAATCTACTGATTGTTTGACCAATAGGGGCAGTGTACAAGGAGAAGAGGAGGGGGCCTAGAACCGATCCTTGAGGAACCCCAACAGTAAGAGGAAGGTGAGAGGAGGAGGAACCGGCAAAAGAAACAGTAAAGGAGCGGTCGAAGAGATAGGAGGAGAACCAGGAGAGAACGGTGTCCTTGAGGCCAATGGAACGGAGCATAGTGAGGAGGAGCTGATGATCCACAGTGTCGAATGCTGCAGAGAGATCCAAGAGAATTAGCATGGAGTAATGACCATTTGATTTAGCTGTTAGCAGATCATTAGAGACTTTAGTGAGGGCAGTTTCAGTGGAGTGTAAAGAGCGGAAACCGGATTGGAGAGGGTCGAGAACAGAGTTTTCTGAGAGATAGCGGATAAGACGGGAGTGGACCAGGCGTTCCAGGAGTTTAGAGATGAAGGGAAGATTAGAGACAGGTCTATAGTTAGCGGCACAATTTTGGTCGAGGGATGGTTTTTTAAGTAGTGGATGTATGATGGCATGCTTAAATGAGGAGGGAAAAATACCAGAAGAGAGAGAGAGGTTAAATATTTTAGTTAGGTGAGGGGTGACAGCAGGGGAAAGGGACTGGAGGAGATGTGACGGAAATGGGTCACTGGTGCAAGTAGTTGGGCGAGAAGATGCAAGGAGCCTGCTTACTTCTTCTTCTGTGACTGGTTCAAAATCAGAGAGTGAGTTAGATGCAGTGGGGGAGGGAGGACAGTGCATGGTATGAGGGGATTTGGAGATAATTTCCTGTCGGATCTGGTCAATTTTTTCTTTGAAGTAATTGGCCAGATCGTCAGCTCGGAGCTCAGTGGTTGGGGCCTGTACTCTTGGATTGAGTAGAGAATGAAAAGTGTCAAAGAGACGTTTCGGGTTATTGGACAGTGAGATGATGAGGGTGTTGAAATAGGTTTGTTTGGAGAGGTGAAGGGCAGTGTTGTATGTTCTAAGCATAAACTTAAAATGGATGAAATCTTCGTGTAGATTGGATTTTCTCCACAGACGTTCGGCGCACCTGGAGCACCGCTGCAGGAAACGTGTTTGCACCGTGTGCCAGGGTTGTCGCCGTCTGCGTTGTGGTGTTCTATTTATAGGGGGTGCAAATTCATCCAGGGCAGTTTGAAGTGTTTCATTGTAATGCTTCAAAGCAGAATCAGGACATGAGAGGGAGGAGATAGGGGCCAATGAAGACTGCAAGTTCTTCAGAAGTTTCTGGGTGTTAATGGCCTGTGTGTTTCTATAAGTCTGGACAGTGGGGGTGACCTGAGCAGCCTGGCAGTTCTTTATAGAGAATGAAAGAAGATTGTGGTCAGAGAGCGGGAGAGGGGAGTTTGCAAAATCATCCACTGCACAAAGCCGAGAGAAGACCAAGTCGAGGGAGTTTCCGTCTTCATGCGTTGGAGAATTAGTAAGCTGCGAAAGGCCAAATGAGGAGGTTAGAGATAAAAGGTGAGTAGCAGATGGGGAGAGGGGAAGAGCAATGGGGATGTTGAAATCTCCCATGATGAGGGTAGGGATGTCACAGGAGAGAAAATGTGGAAGCCAAGTGGCAAAATGATCCAGGAACTGATGGGAGGGGCCGGGAGGACGATATACCACCGCCACTCGCATGGAGAAGGGGGTGTAGAGTCTGACGGCATGGACCTCAAAAGAAGGGAAGACAAGTGAGGGTAGTTGAGGGATAACCTGAAAGGTACATTTTGGTGATAGGAGCAGACCAACGCCTCCACCAGCTCTATTGTCTGATCTTGGGGTATGAGAGAAGTGTAGCCCCCCGTATGAAAGAGCAGCAGCAGCGGTAGTATCTGACTGCTGGATCCAGGTTTCAGTAAGAGCCAGAAGGTTAAGAGAATTAGAAAGGAAGAAGTCATGAATGAAGGAGAGTTTGTTACACACTGAGCGAGAATTCCAAAGTGCACAATTAAGAGAGACAGATGGCATGCAGGGAATATTAATAAGATTAGAGGGGTTTCTGAGTGTAGCAGTGGGGGGGTTTGACTTTCTATAACATGGGGGACCAGGGTTGGGAGCAATGTCTCCTGCAACTAGGAGAAGGAGGATAGAAAGAGTGAGCAGATGGTTAAGTGATTTGTGAGAGCGTCTCTGGTGTTGAATGGTGGGACTGGCTGGATCTGTGCAATTTAACAATGTGAAAAGAGCATGAGTGCTATACATAGGAGAGGAAAGGAGCGAGGGGCCAATATGGATAGCGATGTATGGATGGCGATACAACGATTCCTCGGGTTCGCCAACTATTACCGGCAATTTGTCTCCCACTTCTCCGCGATCACAAGACCCATTTCTGTGCTCACCCGTAAAGGGTCTACTTCCAAGGATTGGTCTCCTGAGGCAGAGGAGGCCTTTCTGACCCTAAAACGGGCTTTCTCCATGGCTCCGGTCCTGCATCGCCCTGAGAGCGATCGACCTTTTGTACTCGAGGTGGACGCTTCCTCGACTGGTGCCGGGGAGGTGCTGTCCCAGAGAACCACCTCCGGTCGCCTGCACCCTTGTGGCTTCTTCTCGAAGGCCTTTTCTCCATCCGAGTGTAACTACTCGATCGGTGACCGGGAACTTTTGGCCATCAAGTTGGCCTTGGAGGAATGGCGCCACCTCCTGGAAGGAGCTGTCCATCCTTTTGTCATCTTCTCGGACCACAAGAATCTGGCCTATCTCCAGTCTGCCCAGAGACTAAACCCTCGCCAGGCCAGATGGTCTTTATTTTTTGCCCGATTTGATTTCGAGCTCCGATTCCGTCCCGGCAACAAGAATTCCAAAGCCGACGCCCTGTCCAGGGTCTTCCAACCACACGAATCCACCGATGAACCGTCACATATCATTGATCCCACTAGGATCATCACCGTGGCTCCAGTGAACTGGCTTACTCCTCCGCCTGGCAAGACTCTTGTGCCAGAGAATCTCAAGCAAAAGGTTCTGCTATGGGGGCACTCCTCCAAACTGGCCGTCCATGCCGGAACTAAGAAGACCCTTGACCTTATCAAACGTCACTACTGGTGGCCCTCACTTCGCCAAGATGTACTCGACTTTGTGGCTTCTTGTCCATCCTGTGCAAAAAACAAGGTGCCACGGAGATCTCCATCCGGCTTGTTGCTTCCGTTGCCTGTCCCTACGGTTCCTTGGGAGAACATCGCCATGGATTTCATCACCGACCTACCCTGCTCTGCGGGCTGCACAGTCATCCTGGTGGTGGTGGATCGTTTTTCCAAGATGGCTCACTTCATCCCTCTGCCCGGTCTTCCCTCAGCGCCAGAGCTGGCCGAAATCTTCATTCATCAAGTCTTCAGGCTTCATGGACTACCTCGACGCATTGTGTCTGACCGAGGGGTTCAGTTTACCTCCAAGTTCTGGCGTTCGCTTTGTAAGCTCATGAACGTTTCCCTCGACTTCTCCTCGGCCTACCATCCACAGTCCAACGGACAAGTAGGGCGTACCAACCAGACGCTTACGGGATACTTACGCCACTTCTCTAACGCCCACCAGAACGATTGGGTCAACTTACTCCCCTGGGCAGAGTTCGCTTATAACAACCATGCTGGTGAGTCTTCGGCCAAGTCTCCGTTTTTCATTGTTTTTGGCAGACATCCTGGTGTTCCTCTTCCGATAACCCCTGCCTCTGAGGTACCCGCGGCCAATGCCTTGTCCTCGGAATTTTCTAAGATTTGGGCTGAGACCAACACATCACTCAAGAGATCCGCTGATCAGATGAAGAACTATGCAGACAAAAAGAGGTTGGATTCTCCTCCGTATCGTGTTGGCGACAAGGTCTGGCTCTCCTCCAAATTCGTCCGACTAAAACTGCCCTCCTACAAGTTGGGTCCACGCTACATTGGTCCGTTTGAAATTCTGGGACGTATTAACGAAGTTGCCTACAAATTGAGGTTGCCTGCTTCGCTCCGGATCCCGAACACCTTTCACGTCTCTCTCCTGAAGCCTGTGGTGCTGAATCGTTTCCATTCCTCGCTTGATCTTTGTCCTCAGCCGGTGGGTGCCGACAACATTTTTGAAGTGCAGGACATCCTCGCTGTGAAAAGGGTTAGAGGTAGGACTTTCTTTCTCGTTGATTGGAAGGGCTTTGGTCCTGAGGAGAGATCCTGGGAGCCTCGGGAGAATATTAATGCTCCCCGTATCCTCAAGAGGTTTCTTGTTAACCTCCGGGGGGGCGGCTTAGGGGAGGGGGTACTGTTACACCGCTCCGCCATACTCACCCGGCCTCCGCTCCCACGCCGCAGTCGCCCTCCGCTCCCACACCGCAGCCTCTCTCCACCCGACGGCCGCGGCGGTCACCTGAGACAGGCCCGCGACCGATGCCTTCCCTGCATGCTTTGTGCATGCGCCATAGGCCGCGGCCGCGCCTCCTTCCTGCTTCTTATGCTCCGGCTGTGCCCTGACCCGGAAGCACCTTTGGACCAATGGCTGACCAGACGGGGCCATATCAGGCCGCTTCCCCCTGAGGGAGGCGCCTGATCGTTGTGTTTCCTGACACTCTGGCCTCGCTCCATCGTGCACACTCTGCTCCTGCAGTTCCTGTCTCGGCTGCTCCTCACAGCAGCTTCTCAGTCCTGCTACCCGTGTTCCTGGTTACCTACTCCAGTCCTGCCTTCAGTGTTCCTGTCGTCCTACTCCGGTCCTGCCTTCAGTGTTCCTGTCGTCCTACTCCAGTCCTGTCTTCAGTGCTCCTGCCGTCCTACTCCAGTCTCAGTCTTACTCCGGTCCATCCTGAGCCGCCCCTCTCGGTACCGGCTACCGTGGTACTCGAACCCCTGGGCCTGCTCCTAACGGTCCCTGTATAGGGGTCGGTTCCACCTGGCAGCTCGCCCGGGGCCCCTCGATGCCACGGTCCAGAGGGTCCACTCTCGGAGTTCCCGCTCCTGACCACCCGCGCTAACAGCGACCTAAACTTCTCTGGAAATCTTCAGATTTCATGAAGCCTTGCACATAGTCTAGGCGCCCAGAGCCAGATAGAGCTAAACAATCCCAAAACTTCTTTAAACTTACACCATATTTGACAGTAGGTACTGTGTTCTTTTCTGTATAGGTGTACAAATCGCAGGAACGCGGGATGCAACAACGTGCAGGAAGCAGAGCAAGGGTTAACAGGTTTATTTACAGGGGCAAAACTCCATGCAGGGAGGTAAAGAGTTAAACAGTATTAAAGGCACAGTACAATACAACTGTTAAAATCACGACAATTAGGTAGCAAGAGTATCAGGAAGTCCTAACACTGCAGTTCCTGCTGCGCACTCAATAGCGCCGGCAACAGTGAGCGCAGCGCCTCCTCCTGGATGGTACTATAGACGTTGGTCCATCTTCTGGTGGCAGTGGTCGGTCTCCCGGTCTCTGGTACCTTTTACTGCCCCTTGTCCATTTACTGATGTGGCTATTAAAGACACGGGCCACAGACCTGTACGAGCCCAACGTGGCTCCTAAACTGTCTTAACTGACGTCGTAAAGTCACAAGGGTCAGGACAACTATTGTGTGTCCACGTCTGGGTGCGAGTGTCAGTCCTATATGTGGTCTCTCTTGGGAAGTGCATGTGCGGTACTCACGGTCATGTCGTGTATGGCACTCGGTACTCTCTGGCTGTCACTGGACACCCACCGAACGTCCCGCTCTCCCTGGTCCCCGCTGTTGGCGGCAGGCGACGCTAGTCTGCTTGGCACTGGTACTCCCGGCCAGAGCACTCCTCCCTATGACTGCTGCGACACCTGGCTCAGCTCTGCTCTGGGTGCACGGCTCTGCTCCGCACGACTCTGCTCTGCACGGCTCTCTCTGCTGGCATGGCTCTGCTCTGCTGGCACAGCTTTCTCTGCTGGTACAGCTCTGCTCTGATGACACGTCTCTGCTCTACACGGCTCTCTCTGTTGGCACGGCTTTGCTCTGCTGGCACAGCTCTGCTCTGCACGGCTCTCTCCGCTGGCAATGGGGGCTCCTTCTATACAGCCCATCACCAGGTCAGTCCCCTCAGGTGGGGGAAGCAGAGCACGCCGCTCACCGCTCTGCATGCTACTCTCTGTGCTGCCCTCTGTGCTGCTCTGTGCCAGTGTCAGACTGCTGTGCTTCTCTCACTTTTTCCTCATGCTTTCGACGCTGTGCACCCTTTTCCTCTCACTCAGGCTTCCCCAAGACAGCTGGGGAAGGTCCGCCCCACTCAGGCTTCCCCCGGAAACAGAGGATGCAGCCTTTTTGGTTCCGCGATGCAGGTATCTGCGATCTCATCGACCTCCTTACATAGGCCTCATTCTGTTTTTGGAAAAGAGTAGAATGATGTGCTTTACCAAAAAGCTCTATCTTTGTCTCATCTGTCCACAAGACGCTTTGCTGGAAGGATTTTAGCTTACACGTGCATTTTAGCAAACTGAAGTCTAGCTTTTTTATGTGTCTGTGTCAGCAGTGGGGTCCTCCTGGTTCTCCTGCTATAGCGTTTTATTTCATTCAAATATCGACGGATACTCCGCGCTGACATTGATGCACCCTAAGCTTGCAAGACAGTATGAAATTCTTTACAACTTGATTGTGGCTGCTTATCCACCATCCAGACTCTCCTGCATTGCAACCTTTCATCAATTTTTCTCTACTGTCCACAACCAGGGAGATTAGCAACAGTGCCATGGGTTGTAAACTTCTGATTATGTTGCACATTGCAAGATCTCTGGAGATGGACTTGTAATTTTGAGATTGTTGATATTTTTCAACAATTTTGGTTCTCAGACAGTTCTCTTTTCCTCTTACTATTCTCCATGCTTAGCGTAGCACACACAGACACACAATGTAAAGATTGAGTCAATCTCTCCCCTTTTTATCTGTTTCAGTGTGATTTTTACATTGCCCACACCTGTTACTTGCCACATGTGAGTTTGATTGAGCATCACATGCTTGAAACAAAGCTGTTTACCCACAATTTTGGCAAGGTGCCACCAAATTTGTCCCACCCATTTTTGGGGTTTTGTGTGAATTTATGTCCAATTTGTCATTTTTTCCTTTGTTCATGTTATGTTGTTCCAATACACTCAAAGGAAATAAACATGTGTATAACTCAACATGTGTAATTGCAACAATTTTCTGGGAGAAATATTTCATTTTCTGTAACAAATTCAAGTGTGCGAAAACTTTCAACCATGACTTTATAGCAGGGCCAAATAAAAAGTAATCAGTGCTTTACATTGTCTAAATAATTGTAATGGGTGTGTCAACTGTTTCCTCCACCTTCTCCTGCTAATTACACACCTGGGCTGAAGGTTTAAATACTTTCATTTACTGCAGCATGGTGTGGGTGTTAGCTTATACTTGCCTCAGTCTTGTTGGAGGTTCTAGCAGTCAGCTAGTGTCTTTCCTTGAGGATCCTTGGAGGATTGCTGGTGTGACATCTCGGTAGTCATCTCAAGCTAAGTGTTTCCCCCCATCCATCTTCCCTCTCTGTCTTTAGTTTTAGTGGGGAATGACTAACGACACATCGTCCCCTCCCTATGTAGGGCATGTCGATAGGGTCAGGCAGGGATTAGGTTCCTGCTCGGCGATAGGTGCGGAACCTATATAGGGATGCTTAGGACAGACAGGGTGATTTTAGATTTGCATAGGGGTCTCCACTACCCCCTTCCCTATTCCTGTTGTGCACTTATCCTTCAGCCAGCGTGACAATAATACTACTATACAATTAACATAAAAGAGGTTGGTGACCCCTGCTGGTAATTGGAACCAGTCTGGGTTAACAATATAAAATAAATCTATACTTTCCACCTACTTTTGTAGCGTTGCCTCGATTCCCCGCCAGTTTCTTTGCTTATCCTTACAGCCGGGATGGAGTGTTTATTCATTTTTACTCCATGCTGGAACTGACACGAGTGATACATTGTAAAGTTGCTTTCTCATTACACTTAGGTAACAAAAACCCACCCAACTTACTGTGGACAAAGACTTCCCCTTCTTCGGGTAGAGAGGCAAAGTCTTACCCACACTTCCTTTCCGCCTCTGCCTCTCTGCTTTTAGAGATAGATTACACTTGACAACAGGCAATCAAGGAGCAGAGTAAGGGCTTAATAGAGTTTTACAATGACATGCGCAATGTACTCAAATGGTCAAAAAAAAGCGTAAAAATGTTTAGAAATAAGAAAAGGAGAAAAATGACATTGAAAACATTTTCCCTACATAAAAAGTTTTATTAAATATAATAAATATAAAAAGGAAGTTCACCAAAAACACTGATGGAAATAATAAAAATGCTGTGGTTCTTGGAATACAAAGCTGAAATATTCTTATGTGATAATAAATATAAAATATATATTTCTTTTTACACCTAGTTGTTAGTTTAGTTGTTTCCTTCCTTTCTTGCTGTGTGAATGAGATCAATCCATGAACACATTTACAAATAGAGGAACCTTGTAAATCACTTAGCTGGCCGCAGTGGCTCTTGACATGTTCTCCACCCTTTTGAGTTCTGTATAATTTAGGATCAATCAATTCTGTGTTTTCCTTTCTCAATTCTTCCTATTTGTTGTAAAAAAAAAAGAAATAGTTTTGTTCTAAAATTAGGGCTTTTTGGGGATGTTTTTTAAAAGGTTTCCTCATTATCCTCTAAATGTTTGGACAATATTAACGTCTCAGCAATTTCCATTTTTGAGCTAATCTGAATTTCACTTTTAGGCGGCTTCCAGGACCACAGTGTTGAGCTACTGACTGATCTTAAACTAATAGTTCCAATAGGAAATGCAGTCTGTTTCATGTGGTCGCCTGAGTTAAAACGTCTTCAGACTTGGATGAAGAAATACAGAAACTGCTGCAAGATTTTGGAATCACTTAAAGAGGAAATCAAGGTAGAAAATTTGCCATTTTCATCCAAATCTAAAGTTACTCTATAGGAATTACCCAGAGAGGATCCTGGGGAACCAATCATTTTTAATCTAAGGCCAGGTTCACATTATGTTTGGGCAACACTTTTAAAGCTTTGAAAAACTCTATTTGGATTAATTCCTCATATTGAGGTAAAGAGTCTCGCAGTGTCCACCTTTTTAGATGAGTCAGGCACTAAAACAAGGTCTACCACGCTTTTGCATCCGCCTAAAAAAGACAGATGGAGAAGGAATGAAGACCAGACAAGGACCAAAGGTGACACCATCTGCCTCATTATGGTGAACTACTCCGTCAGAGGTTTTCATTAGAAGTATTAATTTTAGTGTTCCAGACAAAGATTCAATTAGACACAAACTTGGCAAAAACATACCGTGCACAAAGCCTAAGACACTTAGTTTGATCTGCGCCTTGAGGGTGAAGTGTGTGATGCCACCATATCTGGATCCAAAAAACGGTCTGTGAACTTTACAATTAAAATTCCAGATACCTATATATAGAGGAATAACTGGAGAGGACACCCATTCTCCCTCTACTCCAGAAGATCATCTACATGAGGAGAATAATCTACACAGCAGAAAGCTTCCTAAGATCAGCTTGAGAACAGAACTTAACATGCTTGAAGATATCGCTAAAATCCCATATATTTTGGGGGAATCAGGAATATTTCACCACTATAATTGAAGAGCTTGTTACATCTACATGGGAAGTAGCAGGAGAAACCATCAGTTGAAGACTATATTCTATGATATTAGATTGTTGTGAGTTCATTTTTCCCTTCACCATTGAGGTTTGATGAACTCCCTCCTCTGGTGAAGGAAGGTAGTGAGACTGATTACCAAACACCTGGGCAGCTAGATGATAGCTGGGTGGCTAGAATTGAGGACTGGATATAAGGCTGCTGACGCCCTTCTTCCTGGCTGGTGATTTTCCTGCTGGATTCTTGGAGACCAGTCTGATTCCTGCATCTCAAAGCTAAGTTTTTCTGCTCTGCTTTGTACTCTTCAGTTTTGTTTTTGTTTTGCCTTGTTTTTTGGGAGTTCTGCCATCCCTGGCCGAGGGTGAGCTGAATTCCATTTTTGTCTCTGATCTGTTGATCTTTTGCTCTGTCTTCAGAATATACCTGAGTGCTGATATAGTCTTTTGAAGCCTAGCGACTTCAGGGCTTGTTTTTCCTATCAGTCGGTTGGCTCATTTTGATAGGGTTTTTGCGGATGGCAGACAGCAGCTTTCCTATCCTGTCCTATGTAGTTAGCTTGGGCCCCATCATTTGCACAACCTATCTTTCTATCTGTGTTAGTGTTTTCATCTTGCTTCACCGTCATTATATGTTGGGGGCTGCCTATTGCTTTGGGGTCTGCTCTGGGGCAGTTTAGTTTTTCCCCTTTCTGTCTTTAGGCTATGTAGCTCTCCGGCTGTGATCGAGGGGTCTAGGGCACCGTAGGAACCCCCCACGGCTACTGCTAGTTGTTGTGGATAGGTTCAGGGGTCTGCAATCCGATAGCTGCCAACCTCTCTGGTTTTTCTGGACTTAGCTGGTATTTTCTTTTTCCTCCTTCGGTGACTCATCATAACAGAATCACCAGTCATACCGTAGATCCTAGGGTACTCAATAGCAGGAGAGAATTGTAAAAAAAAAAAAAAAAAGAAAGTGTCAAAAATTTTTTTTTTGTGTGCATATTTTTTCCTCTATATCTCTGAGGCCATAGGGGGAATTTTTCTCTCAATGTAGATGAAGCAATTGTCTGATCGTGTGGAGCAGTTCGCTGCTGAAGTGCAGGGAATTTCTGCCTATCTTGCTCATTCACATGCTGCTGAACCAAAGATTCCTACTCCTGATGTGTTTTTTGGGGATCGTTCTAAATTCATGAATTTCAAGAATAATTGTAAATTATTTTTTGCCTTGAAGCCTAACTCGTCGGGGAACTCCGCGCAGCAGGTTAAAATTGTCATCTCTTTGCTGCGCGGCGATCCCCAGGATTGGGCATTTTCTTTGAAACCTGATGATCCTATTCTGAATAATGTGAACGCATGTTTTCAAGCCTTGGGGTTGTTGTATGATGAACCTAATGCTATTTATCAGGCTGAAAAGACCCTGTTGGCATTAAGCCAGGGTCGGGATTCGGCAGAGTTGTACTGTCAAAAATTCCGAAAGTGGGCGGTCCTTACTACCTGGAATGATGGTGCCTTAGCAGCCCTCTTTCGGAAGGGTTTGTCAGAAACTGTAAAAGATACTATGGTGGGATTTCCTGTTCCCTCTGGTCTTGACGATTCTGTCATTAGCCATTCAGGTGGATCGGCGTTTACGTGAATGCAAAACTACACGAGAGATGTTGCCACCTGTTGAACAAATGTCTGAACCTATGCAATGTGATAGAGTTTTGTCTAGGGTGCAACATCAGGAGTTCAGAAGGCGTAATAAGCTGTGTTTTTTTTGTGGAGAAGCCTCACATATTATTTCTGTCTGCCCTAAACGAGAGAAACGTTGTGCACACACATTTTCTGTGGGTGGTGTTCAACCTAAGTTTCTTCTGGCAATTACTCTGATCTGCTCCCTGTCCACATTTTCCGCCAAGGCTTTTGTGGATTCAGGAGCAGCTCTGAACCTGATGGACTTGGATTTTGCTAAACGTTGTGGATTTCCTATGACACCTCTGTGGACGCCTATCACTTTGAGGGGTATTGATGCTACTCCTTTGGCGAAGAATAAACCTCAGTTTTGGACCCAGGTGGTAATGCGGGTCGCCCCAGACCATCAAGAAAATTGCAGATTTTTGGTGTTGCATAATTTGCATGATACCATTGTTCTTGGGTTCCCCTGGTTGCAAATCCATAATCCAGTTCTGGATTGGAAATCTTTGTCTGTGGTGAGTTGGGGTTGTCGGTGTGCCCTTAGTGATGCTCCTGTTTTCTCCACCTCTCCCCAGTCACATGATGTTCCTGACTATTTGGCTGACTTTTATGATGTATTTAGTGAGAATGAGTCTGCGTCTTTGCCTCCTCATAGGAGTTATGACTGTGCAATTGAGCTGAACCCGGGGTGTAAATTCCCCAATGGTCGGCTTTTCAATTTATCTGTACCCGAGCACGAGGCTATGCGATCCTATATTAAGGAGGCATTGGAGAAGGGTCATATTAGACCATCCTCTTCACCCTTAGGTGCTGGTTTTTTTTTTCGTGGATAAAAAGGCTGGTTCATTAAGGCCTTGTATTGACTATCGTGCCCTCAACAAAATTACTGTTAAATATCAGTATCCGTTACCCCTGATTTCTGATCTATTCTCCAGAGTTAAAGGTGCTTGCTGGTTTACCAAGCTTGACCTCAGGGGGGCGTATAATCTTATTCGCATTAAGCATGGGGATGAATGGAAGACGGCGTTTAATACTCCGGAGGGACATTTTGAATACCTGGTGATGCCTTTTGGGCTCACTAATGCCCCTTCTGTCTTCCAGTGCTTCATGAACGATATATTCAGAGACTTTGTGGATACATTTTTGATTATCTATCTGGATGATATTTTGATCTTCTCCAAGAATTGGGACTCTCATGTGGAACATGTTCGGACTGTGTTCCGGATTTTGAGGGAGAATTCCCTGTATGTCAAGGGATCGAAATGCCTTTTTGGGGTACAGAGGGTTTCATTTTTGGGATTTATTTTGTCTCCGTCAACTATTGAAATGGACCCGGCCAAGGTACAAGCCATTTATGATTGGGTTCAGCCCACTTCTTTGAAGGTCCTCCAGAAGTTTTTGGGTTTTGCTAATTTTTATCGGAAATTTATAGCTAATTTTTCTGGTATTGCCAAGCCATTGACGGATTTGACTAGGAAGGGTGCTGATGTGCTGAATTGGTCTCCGGAAGCTGTTTCTTCCTTTTAGGAGCTGAAGCGAAGATTCACTTCTGCTCCGGTTTTGCGGCAACCTGATGTCTCACTCCCGTTTCAGGTGGAGGTGGACGCTTCTGAGATTGGTGCAGGAGCGGTGTTGTCCCAAAAAGATCCTGTGACATCTAAAATGAATCCTTGTGCTTTCTTTTCCCGAAAGTTCTCCCCATCTGAACGTAACTATGATGTGGGGAATCGGGAACTGTTGGCCATGAAATGGGCATTTGAGGAGTGGAGACATTGGTTGGAGGGAGCTAAACACCAAGTCGTGGTCCTCACTGACCACAAGAATTTGATTTACCTGGAGTCGGCCAAGCGCTTGAATCCTAGACAGGCTAGGTGGGCCTTGTTTTTCACACGTTTTGATTTTGTGGTCTCTTTTCTTCCGGGCACTAAGAATGTCAAGGCAGACGCCCTCTCTAGGAGTTTCCTTGCTGATTCTCCTGTTGTGACTAAGCCTGCTACCATCTTGGGTGAGGGGGTAGTTCTTTCTGCCATCTCGCCCGATTTGAGACGTACTCTGGAAGAGTTTCAGGAGGACAAACCTGAGCGTTGTCCCAGTGGAAAGTTGTATGCTCCTGACCAGTGGAGGAAGAGAGTGATGTCTGAAGTTCATTGCTCTGCATTGGCTGGTCATCCAGGTATTTTTGGTACTAGAGATCTGGTGAGTCAGTCTTTTTGGTGGCCCGCCTTGTCTCGTGATGTCAGGAATTTTGTGCAGTCCTGTGGGACTTGCTCCCGGTCTAAACCTTGTTCTCTCTCTAGTGGCTTGTTGATGCCTTTGCCGGTGCCCAGGAGGCCATGGACCCATATTTCAATGGATTTTATCTCTGATATGCCTGTCTCTCAGAGAATGACTGTTATTTGGGTGATTTGTGATAGATTCTCTAAGATGGTCCATCTTGTACCACTCCCTAAGTTGCCATGTTTCTCTGAGTTGGTGCCCTTGTTTTTGCAACAGGTGGTTCGCTTGCACTGGATTCCTGAGAACATTGTATCTGACAGAGGAGTTCAGTTTGTGTCTAGATTTTGGAGGACTTTCTGTTCCAAGCTGGGAATTCAGTTGTCCTTCTCCTCTGCGTTTCACCCTCAGACCAATGGGCAGACGGAGAGAGCAAACCAGACTTTGGAGTCGTATTTGAGATGTTTTATTTCTGCCGATCAGGATGATTGGGTTTCATTTTTGCCCTTGGCCGAATTTGCTTTAAATAATAGAGCTAGTTCTGCCACTTTGATGTCACCTTTCTTTTTGTAACTTTGGTTTTCACCCTCAATTTTCTTCAGGGCAGGTGGAGCCTTCTGCCTGCCCAGGTGTTGACACTGTGGTGGAGAGAATGCACCAGATCTGGGACCAAGTAGTGGATAAGTTGTCTCTCTCCCAGGAAAAGGCCCAGAGGTTTTCCAACTGGCGTAGGACCGTTGGTCCCCAGTTTAAGGTGGGTGATATGGTTTGGCTGTCATCAAAAAATATCGCTATGAAGGTGGCTTCTCCTAAGTTTAAGCCTAGATTTATTGGACCTTACAAGATTTTGGAGATTATTAATCCGGTCTCTTTTCGGTTGGCTCTTCCTGTCACATTTAAAATTCATAATGTGTTTCATAAGTCCTTGTTGAAGAGGTTTGTTGAACCAGTAGTTCCTGTGGTGGCACCTCCTGACCCTATATTGGTTGAAGGTAACATGGAATATGAGGTAGAGAAGATACTGGATTCCTGTCTGGCTAGACGGAGACTCCAGTATTTGGTTAAGTGGAAGGGTTATGGTCAGGAGGATAATTCCTGGGTCTCTGCCTCTGATATTCATGCCGAAAGATTGGTGCGTGCCTTTCATCGGGCTCACCCGGATCGCCCTGGTGGCATGGATGAGGGTTCGGTGACCCCTCCTCAAGGGGGAGGTACTGTTGTGAGTTCATTTTTCCCTTCACCATTGAGGTCTGATGAACTCCCTCCTCTGGTGAAGGAAGGTAGTGAGACTGATTACCAAACACCTGGGCAGCTAGATGATAACTGGGTGGCTGGAATTGAGGACTGGATATAAGGCTGACGACGCCCTTCTTCCTGGCTGGTGATTTTCTTGCTGGACTCTTGGAGACCAGTCTGATTCCTGCGTCTCAAAGCTAAGTTTTTCTGCTCTGCTTTGTACTCTTCAGTTTTGTTTTTGTTTTGCCTTGTTTTTTGGGAGTTCTGCCATCCCCGGCTGGGGGTGAGCTGAATTCCATTTTTGTCTCTGATCTGTTGATCTTTTGCTCTGTCTTCAGAATATACCTGAGTGCTGATATAGTCTTTTGAAGCCTAGCGAATTCAGGGCTTGTTTTTCCTATCAGTCGGTTGGCTCATTTTGATAGGGTTTTTGCGGATGGCAGACAGCAGCTTTCCTATCCTGTCCTATGTAGTTAGCTTGGGCCCCATCATTTGCTCAACCTATCTTTCTATCTGTGTTAGTGTTTTCATCTTGCTTCACCGTCATTATATGTTGGGGGCTGCCTATTGCTTTGGGGTCTGCTCTGGGGCAGTTTAGTTTTCCCCCTTTCTGTCTTTAGGCTATGTAGCTCTCCGGCTGCGATCGAGGGGTCTAGGGCTCCGTAGGAACCCCCCACGGCTACTGCTAGTTGTTGTGGATAGGTTCAGGGGTCTGCAATCCGATAGCTGCCAACCTCTCTGGTTTTTCTGGACTTAGCTGGTATTTTTTTGTTTTTCCTCCTTTGGTGACTCATCATAACACTAGATAATGTCAACTGAATCCACCGATTTTGGCCGGAGTGGCCAAACATCTAAAATGTTTAGTTGGCCCCCTTAATCTGGATTGAGAGTGAAGTGTAGGGCAGTTTGAATTAATTTGCCCAATTCTTTTTTTCTCCAAAAATATGTCTATGCCCGAGTTGGTATTACTCTCCTCTTTCAATTTAAAACAAGTCAAGCCTCAGCCAAGGATCAAGAGACTTTCATGCCCAACTACAAACCCCAGTCCTAGCTCCCTTCTATTATCGCCACATCACTTTACAGTACTTCGCTCTTGTTTTCACAGGTAACTTGGAAAAGTTCCCTAACATCATCACCCTAGGCCTTTAAGGTTGGTTCTGCAGGAGCTTGCGCATTAAGTAGCCTTGTCCACAGTTATCACAGTTGCCTCAAGTTCATCACGTGATTTCATTTACGATACTTCACTTGGCTGAGCTCTATGTTTGCCAACACCTCACAACTGTTTACAGTCCTGTTCACACCCAGCCTATGCAATCAAGGTAATGTATCTCTTGAAGAGTTTCTCCAGACTGCATTAACTTCTTTGCTATATCACTGCTATTAACATTATCCTACTGGAAGATTTCAGACTGCACTTACTTCTTAATCCTGTGTTTATCCATTGCCCTGCTGGAATATACCAGCCAGTATTCCTGTCATTAACTGCTTCAGTGCTGGAAGATTTCTATACAGTCACTGTTGTTGAGTATATCCATACACCTTACTATGCTTCATCTGTGCTACACACTCTTCTTGTTTCTCTGTCATCTTGCGTTGCTGTCCTGGTCGTTGGTAATCCACATGTGGGTCGCCCTCCCAGGGCTGTGGGGTACTCGGTACCGGGCCGGTATCAGTGGCATGTGTCACAGCAGCAGTGACCCGGCCCTGGGCGCCCAAGTAATGGGGAAATTGTGAATGGTGGAATGTAGTTAGATGGAATAGTTTGTGACGCCACCTGTGGTGTTCAGCAAGTGAGATGTTAGGCCGACGCTGCTTGCAGATCCTCTGGGGCTGGTGATGAATTGCAGCCAAGATGGTGAAGCTCCCCACAGGTGGAGCTGTAGCCCCAGGGAAGTGTGGATGTAGGGGAAGAGGAGAGGCGCAGGCGGTGTAGAAGCTGGTACCCAGATGTAGCGGTGCTGGGTGTGTTGGTGCATGAATCAATGGAGGACACCAGGGCTTGTAGTTCCAAAGCATTACTCACAGTCTGTAGTACACACAGGTGCTGGCCTCTGTGCCATGTCCTCCGGGACAGGGACTCAGCCAACCTCCAGGCAAGATGGAATGCTCCCTTCCAACACTCCGCCAACATGTGCCTTTCTGAACGTCTCCTCTTATAGCGCCTTTTAGTGTGAAGATCTCCTAGTACTGAGTTACACTGGAGTTCCTCCTAACAGATGTTCCCAAGAACTCTACTTGTACGGCAGACAGCTGTAGCCTGCTTCGGGGACTCCTTACTCCTGAGTCCCGGCTCTCTATCCGTGTTGCTGTTGTGCCCCCCAAGTCATAGATGGGAGTAGTGCATTTACAGCCCACTACTTCACGGTGTCTGCTGCAGAACCATTTGTGTCCATACAACCTCGGGGACCGGGCCCCGGCCTTGCGCTTAGAACCTCTATGCAGGGTTCTTCCTCTAACCCACGTCCTCTGTGTTCTCTTATTCTCCTACATTCCGTACTTGTCTTTCTTTCCTATGAAAGCTCAGGCTTCAGTTCAATGTCTTTCTCCTTCTTTCCTTTCCCGTGCCAGCAGACCCGGGTCACTCAGGTCTGCTGCAGCACTCCTTCCTCCATCTCTCTCTCAGGGATCTTCTTTCCTCACTCCTCTCTGAGTAAGTGCTCACTGACTGATTGACTGACTGACCTAAATCCTAAACCTTCCCACTCTTTTATGTATTCTCAACTCCACCAACCTCCCAGCACGTTTCGTGTTCCAAGCAGGGAGCCATCAAAGGTGCTCTGCTACACTCTAAGCAAGGAGCCGCAATGTGGCTTTGCTGAACTACCCTGTTGTGTGGGGTGCGAGTGTTGGAGCGTGGTCAGGAGTTCCCACCTTACCTGGATGGTTGGGCACCACACCTTAGGAGAAGGTGCAGTACCTCTGTGGCGACTGAGCCTCAGAGGCGCCACATATGTTCTCCGTCAAGACCCACTGCTCTACTCTATCGCTTCTAGTCCGTGCTGCTCACCCAGACTTACAGCTTAGAGATTCCACCTCACCAGAACCACAGCAGAATATATCTGGGGATGTAAAATGATGCAATGATGTCAACTTTTATAATAGTTACTAGCTGAAGAGCCCAGCGATGCCCGGGCATAGTAACTAACTACGGTTAGTTATAACAAATTATAATGATTATATCTATATATATAAAGCTGAGTGTATAGCCCCGCCCACTCCGCATAGCCATATTCACTATAATATCCCACATCATTCCGTCAGCCAGAGCTACCGGACAACTACCCCTAATATCCCACATCGTCCTGTCAGCCAGAGCCACCGGACTACTACCACTAATATCCCACATCATCCCGTCAGCCAGAGCCACCGGACAACTACCCCTAATATCCCACATCATTCCGTCAGAGCCACCGGACTACTCCCCCTAATATCCCACATCATCCCGTCAGAGCTACCAGACTACTACCCCTAATATCCCACATCCTCCCATCAGCCAGAGCCACCGGACTACTACTACTAATATCCCACATCATCCCATCAGCTAGAGCCACCGGACTACTACCCCTAATATCCCACATCATCCCGTCAGAGCCACCGGATTACTCCCCCTAATATCCCACATCATCCCGTCAGAGCTACCGGACTACTACCCCTAATATCCCACATCGTCCTGTCAGCCAGAGCCACCAGACTACTACCCCTAATATCCCACATCGTCCCATCAGCCAGAGCCACTGGACTACTACCTCTAATATCCCACATCATCCCGTCAGCCTGGGGTCAGAACCACAACGCTGAGTGGAACGGTCCTAACTTCCGTACCGGGGATCCCTTTAATAGAGGCCTTGGGTCAGTACCAGAGCATTTGAAGGCAATTGCCCTGACTTCATACCGGGGATCCTTTTAAGAGACCCTGGGGTCAGAACCACACAGCTGAGTGGAACGGTCCTAACTTCCATACCGGGGATCCCTTTAAGAGAGGCCTGGGGTCAGAACCAGAGCGCTTAGTGGAATTGCCCTAACTTCTGTACCAATGATCCCTTTAAGAGGGAAGATGTGCCTATGGGATGAAGGATGTGTGATTGGTATTATGGGCACGGGACGGGGGGGATTCATTTCTGTCATGTGCTTTCTGCTCCTTTCTGGGGGGGGCAGACAATGGCTGGGAGCTTATGTTCCCGGGGAAGCTAGATTTCTCCCACCCGGTCACTCTCTGCTGAGGTGTTGTCGTGGAGTGAGAAAACTGTTGCTCATAGCAACCAATCACAGCTCAGCTTCTTTTAAGCAGCTCTGGTGAAATGAAAGATGCTTCGTGATTGGTTGGTGATACACACACTGTTAGGGCTGGCGGAACGCAGCAAATTATAAAATAATAGTAAGTGCGTTCACAGCCTGGGGTCCACCGTACAGAGGTGGTATACTGCTGCTAGGTAATGGCGGAAGAATAGAGCGACGTAAAAACAGTCACACGTGGGTTACGTCACCCAATGTGAACATGTGCGAACTTTGTTAATGCACAGTGTCGCACAACCGCTGAACGTAGATGCAGGAGCCTGTTTAGCTCACAGAGCCCGGCCAAAAGAGCGCACAGTGTACGGCCACAGAACTCTACCCCAAGGACACGGGGTTAGAGTCCTTCTAGGCCCACTGAGCGCGCAGCGTCGCTGCCGTGAGCGCCGCTATAGACGCTGGCTATGAAGTGGAGCACGTGCACTGAGGCGTGCCGAGACCCTGGCGAGGACTGATGCCTGACTGAACCTCTGTCCTACCTACACCTAAGCCTGGGTGCTAGCAGGCTAGGCTGCACAACACATGCGTACCAAGGGTAGGGGTTTCTTAATGAGTCATTCACCAAAGATATTCATACTTGCATACATCACTCACTCCACATAGTCTGTAAATACAGTCTATCCTAGCGCATGGCCGAGCGGCCATGCGAACCTTTTACAGCCGCAAGCGTCCGGGACCTTCCTGGCTTCTCCGATGGGCCAATCTGAACAGGAGCAGGACATGAGCACGTGACCTTCGATCTCCAATGGGAGATCACTCCACAGGCATGCTCAGTGGCCCGACATGGAGAATCTCGCTGCTGAGCAGCATGTATTGCCATAGCTGTGCCAGAGGTGCCAGCAGCAAGCAAACCCACGGAGCTGGTCTGGGCAGAGCGCCTGGACCGACGAGTTTGCTGAGCAACCTCCTCTGTGGCTGGAGAGGAATGGGAGACCGCTGGAAGCAAGGCTCGGGAGTCCTGCTGTGCAGCGACAGGAACCCGACGCCTAACATTATCCCCTCTCTGAGCCTCGCTGCACTCAAATTCCGCAATGAGAAGAGGAGCGTGGATGTTCTCCACCGGCTCCCAGGTCCGAGCCTCAGGACCATGACCCTTACAATCCACCAAGTAAAAATTTTGCCTTGCATCCCACGATGGCATTAACCTCAAACTCGTCTGACGACAGGTCCGATGTCCCGGGAGATGGCTCAGAAAACCGGGACATGTGAACCAGCTTAAGGAGAGACACATGAAACGTGTCCGAGATAGCCAAGTGTGGTGGAAGGGCCAGGCGGTAGACCACAGGGTTGATCTGCTCGAGGACCTTGAAAGGGCCAATATAGCGCGGTGCGAACTTAGCGGATTCAACCCGCAGCCTGATATTTCGAGCAGAAAGCCACACTAAGTCGCCAGGGGCGAAGGTCAGAGCAGGACGCCTCTGTGCATCAGCGGAGACCCTCATTCTTTACTTGGAGGCCCGGATAGCATCCTGCGTGCGATCCCAAATGTCACGTGCCTCCACCGCCCAGGCTGCCACCCTAGAGTCGGTGGACGACAGGGACATGGGCACAGGGACGCGCGGATGCTGGCCGTAATTTAAGAGGAATGGGGTCTGACCGGTGGAATTGGCCACAGCGTTGTTCAAAGCGAACTCCGCCCATGGCAGCAAGGATGCCCAATCATCCTGCCTGGCCGAGACAAAATGTAGCAGATATGTCACCAGGGTCTGGTTGGCTCTCTCAACCAACCCGTTCGTCTCGGGATGATCGGCCGAGGAGAGATTTAGCTTAATGCTGAGCAGAGAACAGAGCTCTCTCCAAAACCAAGACGCAAACTGAGGGCCCCGGTCGCTGACAATCTTATCCGGCATGCCGTGCAGGCGGAAAGCATGTTTAATAAACAACGCTGCCAGGCCCCGTGCCGAAGGTAGCCGCGAGAGTGGTACCAGATGCACCATCTTGGAGAAATGATCGGTGACCACCCAAATGACGGTGCTGCCACTGGACTTGGGCAGACCCACCACAAAGTCCATACCGACCATCTCCCAGGGCCTGTCCACTACTGGCAGGGGATAGAGTAACCCAGCGTGCCGCAGCCGAGAGGACCGATTCTGCGTGCAAGAAACGCACGCCTGAATATAGTCCCTGACATGACGAGCCATATGCGGCCACCAGTACGTCCTCGCCTGGAGATCATAGGTTCGTTTGGTCCCAAAATGTCCCCCACCCTGGACGAATGAGCCCAAGAGAGGACCTCCGGTCGTAGATGGGCAGGGACAAAAGTCTTGCCAGGAGGTACCGACTCGAGAGCAACCGGAGCCACGGTCCTCAGACTCTCCGATGGAACTATCAGCCGAGGCTTCTCCTCCTCCTCCGATGACACCACGGAGCGAGAAAGAGCTTCGGCCCGGATGTTCTTCTCCCCGGAGAGAAAATGCAAGGTGAAATGGAATCGGGAGAAGAACAAGGACCATCTGGCCTGGCGAGAATTCAGCCGCTGGGCAGTCTATAGATAGACCAAATTTTTGTGGTCGGTGAACACCTTGAAAGGATGGTGAGCCCCCTCCAGGATGTGTCTCCATTCTGAGAAGGCCAGCTTCATTGCTAGCAACTCCCTGTCCCCGATGGAATAATTCCTCTCCACCGGTGTGAAGGTCTTAGGGAAGAAGCATGGGTGCTTCCGACCTTGCGAGCCCTTCTGGAACAGGAATGCTCCAGCACCAACGGAAGAGGCATCCAACTCCAGAATGAAGGGCTTATCTACATCGGGGCGATGTAGAATGGGAGCGCTAGCGAAGTGGGATTTAAGAGCGGCGAAGGCCTTGGAGACAGGTTCTGACCACAAATTGGGGTTTGCACCCTTCTTGGTGAGGGCTACCAAGGGCGCTACCAAAGTCTAGAAGTGGGGAATGAATTGGCGATAGTAATTTATGAACCCCATAAAGTGCTGCACCGCTTTGAGAGAATGGGGTTCCTGCCAATCCATCATCGCCTGTAGCTTGGCAGGATCCATGGCCAAACCCTGGACTGAGATGATATAGCCCAAGAAAGGCAAGGACTCCTGCTCAAACACACACTTCTCAAACTTGGCATAGAGGGAGTTTTCCCGCAGGAGGTCGAAAACTTTGCAAACATCTCTCCGGTGGGAGTCAATATCTGGAGAGTAGATGAGAATATCATCCAGATAGACTACTACCGAGGTGGTAAGCATATCCCGGAAGATATCGTTCACAAAGTCTTGGAAGATAGCAGGGGCATTACAGAGCCCGAAGGGCATCACCAGATATTCATAGTGCCCATCTCTGGTGTTAAATGCCGTCTTCCATTCGTCCCCATCACGGATGCGAATCAGATTGTAAGCCCCCCGCAGATCAAGTTTGGTAAACACTCTCGCTCCCCATAGCCTATCAAACAGCTCCGATATCAGGGGTAGCGGATACTTATTCTTAACGGTGATGGCGTTAAGACCCCTGTAATCGATGCAAGGACGTAGTTCCCCACTCTTCTTCTGGACGAAGAAGAATCCCGCCCCCGCTAGTGACACTGACTTCCTAATGAATCCTCTTGCCAGATTCTCCCTGATGTATTGAAACATGGCCGCTGTCTCCGGGAGAGATAGGGGATAGACTCGACCCCAGGGAGGCTCAGCACCAGGCAAGAGGTCAACAGGACAGTCATAGGGGCGATGCGGTGGAAGTGTCTCCGCCGCCTTTTTGGAGAACACGTACGCATACTGTCGATAGTGTTTGGGAAGCGAGGAAAGATCTGCGGGGACCTCGGTGGAGGCAACCTCGACGCATTTCCTCAGAGATCTACCCTCACATGACTTACTCCAACCAAGAATTCTCCCCGAGGACCAGTCTATATGGGGAGAGTGATACCGCAACCAGGGGACCCCTAGAAGGACATGGTTGATACCCTAGGGCATGACGAGGAGGGATATAGTCTCCTGATGAGATGGAGACACCGAGAGTATCAGTGGAGCGGTTTGGTGGGTAATCTGTGAGGGCAGAGTTGCACCATTCACTACTCTGACTGGCTGGGACATCATAAGCAGTGGTATCGCGTGCCGTTGAGCGAAGGCAGATGACATAAAATTGCCCTCTGCTCCGGAATCCACGCAAACCTCCACCGCCAGAGTGGAAGAACCAAACCCAAGTGTCCCCTTAAAGGACAACTTGGAGGAAAATGCAGCGGATTCTAGTGAGCCGCCTCCTACGGCCACGAGGGGCGAGCGTCTTCCCAGCCGCTGTGGGCACTGGTTGGCAAAGTGACCGGACTGCCAGCAACCATGACAGATCACAGGGGCTCGAGCGGGCCAGGGCCTGGATCCCTCGCGGGATGCCCCCTGACGCTCGGACGCCCGATCGGGAGATTCTAGAGGTTTAGTAAAACTGGGTGCCAACCTAAACCTCTGCCTACACTGGGCCCACTCCAACCTTCGCTCAGCAAAGCGAAAGTCTATACGGGTGGAGACGGTGATAAGCTTCTCCAGTGTAGCAGGAATCTTCCTGGTGGCCAGAGCGTCCTTCACATGGCCAGCCAAACCTCTCCAGAATGCCGGAATGAGGAGCTTATCTGGCCACTCTAACTCCGAGGCCAGCGTCCGGAACTGGATGACAAAGTGGCTGACCATGGACAAACCCTGTGACAATGCCAGCAGCTGGAGTGCGGTGTCATGGGTGACTCGCGGTCCCAGGAAGACATGCTTCAGAGTGTCCAAGAACCGAGAGGCACTCTGCACCACATGATCACCACGCTCCCACAGCTTTGTGGCCCACTCCAAAGCCCTGCCCGACAAGAGGGAAATAATAAATCCCACTTTGGCCCACTCGGAGGGGAATTGTGCTGCCAGCAGCTCCAACTGTATCGAGCACTGGCTCACGAAACCCCTACAATAGGCACTATCACCCGAGAACTTCTCGGGCAGTGGGAGGCGGGACAAAGTCGGGGCAGGGATGGCAGTGGTCACACGGGAGACAGCCTTTGTGGCTGCCTGAACAGCGACCGCAGTAACATCCGCAGCTGAGGCTGGACGCTCGAGAGTCGCCAACCTGCCCTGCAGCTGCTAGGCTGCACAACAGATGCGTACCAAGGGTAGGGGTTTCTTAATGAGTCATTCACCAGAGATATTCATACGTGCATACATCACTCACTCCACATAGTCTGTAAATACAGTCTATCCGAGCGGCCATGCAAATCTTTTTTAGCCGCGAGCGTCCGGGACCTTCCTGGCTTCTCGGATGGGCCAATCCGAACAGAAGCAGGACCTGAGCACGTGACCTTCGATCTCCAATGGGAGATCACTCCAAGGGCATGCTCAGTGGCCCGACATGGGGACTTAGTCCCTGGAGAATCTTGCTGCTGAGCAGCATGTATTGCCATAGCTGTGCCAGAGGTGGCAGCATCAAGCAAACCCACGGAGCTGGTCTGGGCAGAGTGCCTGGACTGACAAGTTTGCTGAGCAACCTCCTCTGTGGCTGGAGAGGATTGGGAGACTGCTGGAAGCAAGGCTCGGGATTCCCGCTCTGCAGTGGCAGGAACCTGACGCCTAACACACACAATTTTATATATATAGATTGGTAACGCATAAATGGCAGTGGTACCTTTAGATGCATCAATTAAAAGGGTAGTTTTGGAGGTTTGATCAATATAGTCAAGAAAACTGTGACTTGCTGAATTGAACTCACTGCTACCATTGTCCACTCCAATAATTGTAATTTCTCGGTGCATCAAATTCACTATTGTATATGAATGTTATGCCCTTATTTTCTACTTTAGCTATACTGTTGAACAGTTACTAATCCCAGCGACTACCGTATTTCTTTTCTGACCAGTTTGATCAACTTTGTTATTTTTTAGATATATTTTATTGTTCTATTTTTGCTATTTTTTTTATCATCTTCATGTTTTATTTTTTTTGTCCTTTGAGTTTATAAATGTATTAAAAGTCAGAAAATGAGTCAATTTTAATAGTTCACCAACTTTCTAATGTGACTCACGAGAAGGACATCTAGAAGAAACATCCATTTCTTGATTATCGTATATTAATACATTTATTACTGTTGCACTTATATCATTATCCTTTTATTTAATGACTAAGTTGCTTGAAGATTATTTTTGCCACAATGTCCTTTTCATTGAGGGTGTCACTATAACAGTGCACAGATTCTGTTAATGTGTCTCCACCACCAAATGAGTCATGCCCCTTATGTCAGGCGTATGATTTATTACGGCTCATGATTGATTGTGGTTTGCTTGTCCAATACTCCTTTGTTTTCATCTTCTATTTATATTGGGTGTAAGATGTGACTGCTAGATCACTTATACAGTCATTTTTCTCACCATACATTGTAAACTCCAGGGAAAACGGCGCTAAAACGTAATGAATAATCCGTTATATCCTTGAAGTTTCTCCGTTGGCAATTCTTAGTGAAGTTCTCAAAGTTTATTTGTTTTACTTGCTTATATAGCGCCATTAACTTCCACAGCGCTTTACAGACATCATCATTGCTGTCCCCATTGGAGCTCACAATCTACATTCCCTATCAGTAGGTCTTTGGAGTGTGGGAGGAAACCGGAGAACACGGAGGAAACCCACCCAAACATATAAGTTACAAATGTGTCTCCTAAGGATTATGGTCTTACTGTATATGGCTACAGTGAACTATATATGTAGAAAGCTCTGCAACTTCCTAGTACACTATGTTTCTATTCCTCACCATTTTTAATATGTCAGTGAATGAGAACTTTCTTTAGAGGTAGTGATCCTGTACATAGCTGGTCCTGCTCTCAGAAGATACGGTTGTGTTCAGTTTAGACAATGCTCTGTTAGCTAAACTCATTAGTAGCCAGGATGTTGTAGTTCACAGAACATTGTCTACACTCAGTAGCGGATTAAGGGTTGCCAGGGTCCCAGGCAGTTTAGAGTGGTGGGTTCCAAGCACCTATTTCTCTCATGTGACCTGTTATATTACATTTTTGGAAGGTCCTTTGATAGGTCGCATGACAAACCCATTGGTGCTGTGGTGCACATGCTTAGATGAAAGGAGACAAAGAGAGCTGCGCTATGCATAACAATAAAGAATAATATGTAATAAGGAACAGCACTATACATAAAAGACAAGAAGCTATGTTATAAGGGATGGCACTATACATAAAAGAGGGAAGGCTATGTAATAAGGGTTGGAGCTATACATAAAAGAAGAGAGGCTATGTAGTAAGGGATGGCACTATACATAACAGAGGAGAGGCTATGTAGTAAGGGATGGCATTGTACATAAAAGAGGAGAGGCTATGTAGTAAGGGATGGCACTATACATAAAAGAGGAGAGGCTATGTAGTAAGGGATGGCATTGTACATAAAAGAGGAGAGGCTATGTAATAAGGGATGGCATTGTACATAAAAGAAGAGACGCTATGTAATAAGGGTTGATACTATGCTTAAAAGAGAAACTATGTATTAAGGGATGACACTACACATAAAAGAGGCCATGTAATACAGGATGGCATTGTATATAAAAGAGGAGAGGCTATGTAATAAGGGTTGGTACTATACATAAAAGAGAAGAGGCTATATAATAAGGGACATCACTATACATAGAAGAGGAGAGGTTATGTAATAAGGGATGACACTATACATTAAAGAAGAGGGGCTATGTATTTAGGGATGGCACTATACCTTATAAGAAAGTTAGGAACATACAGGTGCTTTGGTGCACATCTGTGTAGATAAAAGCTGGAATGACAATAAGCAAAGTCACAATGTCTATGTTAGCTTGTAAGTAAAGATGGCTGCTGCAGATCCACCAAACAGATAGACAGCAAACTTGAAGCTGAAAGTGGATGTTAACTCCTATGTAAGTCTCCTATTGTATAATGGATTCTCAGCAGCGCAGTTTTACATCCACTTTGACCTCCAGGTTTTCTGGTGCACTTCTGTACATAACACATAAATAGAAACTGAAAAGTTTATATATAGAGATTCAGATTTATTTTTCTTAAATCAATACACTTAAAATCGGGGTCAAAACAATATACCGTATAATGAACCATGTAGAGTGAAAAAATAAATACTGTAAGCAAATATAATAGACACAACTATGGAACTTATTGCATATAATATATAGAACATACTCCACGTTCCAAACTAGTATGCAATGTTATTTTTCTCTGATTTTCCTAAATGGTCAATGCAAATGAGTCAGTATAATGTCAAATAGTCAACTGTTAGAAAATAAATCATATTTTATTGGACAATCCTCTCACCGAAAATAGGATTTTTTTTTGCGCTGTTCTAATATATTATGTCACAACAGAGTTTCCAAACATTTTATAGAGTGTAAAGAACTGAAAATTAACATTTGTTGAATTTGCAGCATTTAGAGGTCACATTTACTGAAAGCAAAAGCTTTATCAATCAAAAACATCTTACCAGGACAAGATACATGTAGCATAGAAGCCTTCTGTGATATCCTATTCACAATTCTTGCATCCATTGAACTTGTGAATTATTGGAAAGTTTCTGCTTGAATTTCTTTGCCGGATGTCAGAATCTCCTCCAGAGCTGCTGATTTGA
Organism: Dendrobates tinctorius; assembly: GCF_039654945.1. NCBI lineage: Eukaryota > Metazoa > Chordata > Amphibia > Anura > Dendrobatidae > Dendrobates > Dendrobates tinctorius. The sequence continues at coordinate 7,887,437 of NW_027361803.1, read as the reverse complement.
TGTGATTGGCCACCTGCCCTCAGAGATCTTCTGCTTGAGGATACTCCAAAGGTTCTCGATAAGGTTGAGGTCAGGGGAGGATGGTGACTGAACCATTACATTTTCTCCTTTTATGTCCCTAATCAGAGATATTCTTTACAGTAGGAGATGGGGTATTGTCAGCATGACGATGACTTTGCTCTGAATGACACAGTTCTTGTTTTTGTACCATGGTATCTTGGAAGAAAGTGGTCATTCAGAAACTCCATATACTTTGCCGAGGTCATTTTCACACCTGAAGAGACTCTAAAGGGGCTACCAGCTCTCACTGCTGATGTTACAGCCTTCTTGGGACATGGAGCCCATCCACCAACCATCCGCTACTCCATTCATCCGGATCATCCATCCATCAATAAATAAGATTATTTTAAAATCAGAGGCACCAGTTGCTTTGTAATGGCATTTTAGCAGCTGCTATCTTAATCCGATGAAACCTTCCTCATTATACCTTTATTTGTATGAATCCGTCTTTGCTGTGTATCAGCCACAAATCTCTTCAAAGTACGATGATCACGCTTACGTTTTTGATGCTTTTTGGCAGCATTCATCTGTAGGGAGCGGCACTTTTTTAAAAATATTAAAACAAATAAAATTTAAAATATATAATTCATCTTTATCCTCCACAGCCTTTTATTCTTAGTCCTTGTCCATACTTTCTTTACATCTCTTGTCAAAAAGTTGATCCCCTCAGAAGAAAGCAAGATTAGGTCCCATTTTTTGGGGATATAAGAATAAGAGATAACAAAATAATAATGGCAAAACATGCCTTTCATTTATAAAACTTAAAAGGATTGTCCACTTTTAGTAATCCTTTGCTGTGTCTCATGAGGTTTTGTCTGTTGTGCTCCTGAGATCCCAAATGATCAGCTCTGATTTCTGCAGGAACTGGACAGCTTAGAATTCCGATGGTTGAGAGAAGACACAAGTCCATCGAGTGCAACCTAGTACCTAACATGTTAGTGTTCCATTACCCTGCAGCTCCCCCACGGGGGAAATGAGGTATTACAATTTTCAGTTTGAAGTTAATTAACTTTTTGTAGAGAGATAACCTTTGTAACCACTTTTCATTCTAAATAATTAATGAGGGTCCTGATCGGTCACGTCCTTTGTATTGAGTCAGGTATCAGTATTAGTGGGTCAGAGTTCTGTCTAGAACATACTAGAATCCAGACATACTTCAATTATTTGGGAGAAAACAATTTCTAAATATTTCAAATTTTCACTGGCAAACAATTGAATAAAGTACAAAAACACATGTTCCAAGAATTACAAAAAAGAACTCTGCCACGGCAGCGGGTAAGTTAATATTTTCTTGACTTCCAGTGGGTGGTCCATCCTTTATTTCGGGACCATCTGCTACGCGGAGTCCTCTTATCCAGGGGTTACAAATCTGCTGTTATCAGGACAGTAAAGCTTTAAAAGTTCAAGATTTGCTTTCAGATCGAAATATTAAAGCAGAACTTTTTGTAATGAAAGACGACAACCCCAGAAAGCTGTTGACACATTAGATCAGCAGGGCTCATGATTTGCAGGTATTTATCCAGATTTATCTTTAAGCTTTATCTAAGGAGAGATACCAGACATCAGAATTTCCACTGAACCACTATGTATGGCACAGGCTGAAGAAATTCAGAGCAGAAACAATGGATTTAACACAAGGCTCCTAGGTGTAAATGAAAACCAGGTGTCTCCATATGATAAACCTCTTTGATTAGGAGAAGACCACCCGCCTGTTCAGGCTTCTCTCAACAGAAGGTCACAGACTCCTTCCCATCTCTACAGCAGCACTTAGATATTAACTTTCACAGGTGAAAATTCCTTTGCTGTGTGAGCTGGTTCAAAGCATATTTGCTGAAATAACCATCGGAAAAGAAATATCTTTTGCATTTTTTCAACTGTTCATTTATAGCAAAACATTTGTGTATGTATGGATAGAGAGAGAGAGAGAGAGAGAGAGAGAGAGAGAGATAGATAATAGATAGATGATACACAGACAGAGAGATAAATAGATAATAGACAGATACAGGGTCAGACTGGTGGTCTGGGACCCACAGAGGGTATTGACCCTAAAGGCCCACCCTACAGTTATATGCAAGTAGCTGTTAGTCATTATCCCCGTTATAGTGAAGCATTGACTGTAAAACACAGATGAAACCTGGGATGTACAATTATTGTAGTTTGCATTAAAGAGATTCTTAGGTTAAGAGAAGTTATTATAATATCACATAAAAGAAATACCGCCACACTGTGATCAAATCACATATTACCACAACATAGTGACCGAATACCACAATTCTGATCATGAATACAAACCACAATGCTAACAACACTGTTATTACTACCAGTGACATTCTACACAGGGGTGTATAGTGTACAGTATAGTGTGTGTAGTGTCAGTGTACAGGTAATAAAGTGATCACCAGTGACATTATACACAGGAGCTCTGTATATAGGGTCAGTGTACAGGTAATACAGTGATCACCAGTAGCATTATACACAAGAGCTCTATATACTGTATAGTGTATAGTGTACTGGTAACACAGGATCACTGATGAGTTATACACAGGAGCTCTGTAAATAGTGTATAGTGTACAGGTAATACAGTGACTCACCAGTGACATTATACACAGGAGCTGTGTATATAGTGTCAGTGTACAGGTAATACAGTGATCACTGGTGACATTATACACAGGACCTCTGTATATAGTGTCAGTGTACAGGTAATACAGTGATCACCAGTGACATTATACACAAGAGCTCTGTATATAGTGTCAGTGTACATGTAGTACAGTGATCACCAGTGACATTATAGACAGACACTTTGTATATAGTGTCAGTGTACATATAATACAGTAACCACCACATGAGCTCTGTATATAGTATATAGTGTTTAGTGTATGTGTATTTGCAATACCGTGCCTAATCAGCCCTGTATAACGTTTTTCTGTAAAAATTAGGTTAAAAAAAGCATTTATTTTGTCCTCAATTCCTATGCCAAAGAGGACTTTGACTAGTTGATACAAAGTTAGTTGCCCAGACTAGTTAGCCCTCTTTCCATGTTATCATACCACTGTGGGCATGATATCATAATTTACAAATTTAGGAGAAAAAAGGGAGCAAACAAATCCAAGTAGTATAAAAATATCAAAATCCTTTATTAAATGCGAGCACAGACAATATATATAAATAACCAGCAAAGTTGCAGATGACAAATAGACACCAATATTAAGAAGGCAGGTGGGGGTGAAGAAAAAAAAAAAAAGACTGCACCTGTATATAACATTAGCCAGGATAGTTTGTAAAATATGCCGACACAAGGGCTGTTACAAATGCCAAATAATCGCCATATAGGCTAGACAAAATATCCTCAGGGCAACCAGCCGATGTGTAATCAGGCAATAGGGCTAATGACGGCATGCAGAATCCATAACATTCATCATAAGTTACATCATATATCAGCGACAGTCATGTGGAAAAAGCTTACCAGGAGGTGCACAGTTGCCCCCAGCCATGGAACAAATCTCCGACGTACGTTTCGCGCTCAGGAGGCGCTTTCTCAAGGAGATGAGGCTATAATGAACTGCAGGATCTTATGTAGTCCTAGTAACGGTCACATGCAGAGTCACGTGACCGGTATCCACCAATGAGAGCGGCCATAGCGGCGCATGTGCCGTGCTGCCACCAGGTCCTCCACCATGAAACAGGTGTCCAGCGTCAGAGCGCACGTGGGTCGCCCTCCCAGGGCTGTGGGGTACTCGGTACCGGGCCGGTATCAGTGGGATGTGTCACAGCAGCAGTAACCCGGACCGTGGCCCTGGGCGCCCAAATAATAAGAAGATGTGAATGGTGGAATGTAGTTAGATGAATAGTTCGTGACGCCACCTGTGGTGCTCGGCAATGGAGGTGTTAAGCCGACGCTGCATGCAGATCCGCTGGGACTGATGGTATGGTGCCGCAAAGATGTAAAAGCTCCCCACAGATGAAGCTGTAGTCCCAGGGCAGTGTAGATGTGGTTGGCACGGGGATGTAGCGGTGCCGGAAAGGTAGGAAGCAGACAAGACACAGCGGGGTGCAATTTCTGTACCTTTACTTGATAAACGCAGTCCAGGGTCCTGATTACAGATGGTAACGGAGCAGGCTAGCCTGGAAGCAACTCAGGGATTCTCTTTCAGCAGATGGGCTGTGCAGTCTCCTTCCTAGCGCTTACTTAAGGGATCTCCAGTACTGAGTTACACTGAAGTTCCTCCTGTCAGATGTTCCCAAGAACTCTACTTGTACAGCAGACAACTGTAGCCTGTTCCAGGGACTCCTCACTCCTAAGTCCCAGCTCACTATCCGTGTTGCTGTTGTGCCCTCAAGTCTTAGATGGGAGTATTGCATTTACAGCCTTCTACTCCTCTGGTGTCTGCTGTAGGACCATCAGTGTCCATACAGCCGTGGAGACCAGGCTCCAGTTCATGCGCTCTTATGGGAGATGAGCTCTTCTTCTTAGCTCTATCTCAGCGCTCCTTCCACACATCTGCACACTTCATCCTCCGCAGACTAACTACTCACTTCTTCCTCTTTGCCCTCAGAGAGCACTCCTCCCCTTAATCCTGGTTCAGAGTTCCCCCTGCTGGCCTGGAGAGGAACTGTGTTGCATGCATAGACTGACTGCGAGAGAGACCCGTCATTGCCTCCAAGCCTGGCATTACCCTCCCTGGAGGAAGGCAAAGCCACTGTGTCGACCTTACTCCTGGGGGCGCCACATTCCCCCCAGTGCAAGTCAGCACTCCTGGGCTGAACGAAACATGAAACACATAAACAGTTAAACAATAATAATTGTACAAGATTTAAAAATGAAAAAGTTACAAAAACCAAGTGCTTCAAAAATGGTCCTATGATGATAAGTCCAAGCATCAATGTCCATGGTCCATTCGTGGGCAAATGGTGAATTATTTACAAGTTGGTGACCACACAAGTCCTGTGGTACAATGTCCATAAACAAAACGAGATTTTTCAAAGGAAACTCTTACAGGTTACCTGTAGGCACAAAACTTGAAAACAGTTACATATTTACAGACAGGCTAACAGTTACAATACTCAACTTTATTTTATATTGGACAGTTATATGCGGAATCTAACTGGTAGTATGCCTTGGGTGATACGAGTAGATCTGCGTAACACTGGTGTTAGAATCATAGAATCATAGAATCATAGAATCGTAGAGTTGGAAGGGACCTCCTGGGCCATCTGGTCCAACCCCCTGCTCAAAGCAGGATTCGCTAAATCATCCCAGTCAGATGTCTGTCCAGCCTCTGTTTGAAGACTTCCATTGAAGGAGAACTCACCACTTCTCATGGCAGCCTGTTCCACTCATTGATCACTCTAACTGTCAAAAATTTTTTTCTAATATCTAATCTGTGTCTCCTCCCATTCAGTTTCATCCCATTGCTTCTAGTCTTTCCTTGTGCAAATGAGAATAAAGATGATCCTTCTACAATGTGACAGCCCTTTAGATATTTGTAGACAGCTATTAAGTCTCCTCTCAGTCTTCTCTTTTGCAAACTAAACATTCCCAAATCCTGCAACCTTTCCTCATAAGACAGGGTTTGCAGACCGGTCACCATTCTGGTCACTCTTTTCTGAACTTTCTCCAGTTTGTTGATGTCTTTTTTAAAATGTGGTGCCCAAAACTGGACACAATATTCCAGATGAGGTCTGACCAAAGAGGAGTAGAGGGAAATAATGACTTCACGTGATCTAGACTGTATGCGTCTGTTAATACATCCTAGAATTGCATTTGCCTTTTTTGCTGCTGCATCACACTGTTGACTCATATTCAGTCTGTGATCTATTAGTATACCCAAGTCTTTTTCACATGTGCTGTTGCTTAGCCCTATTCCTCCCATTTTGTATATGCTTTTTTCATTTTTATTGCCCAGATGTAGTACTTTGCATTTTTCCCTGTTAAAAACCATTCTGTTAGTTGCTGCCCACTTCTCCAGTTTATTTATATCTTTTTGAATCCTCTCTCTCTCTTCTCTAGTATTAGCTATCCCTCCTAGCTTTGTGTCATCAGCAAATTTAATCAGTTTACCCTCAATTCCTTCATCTAAATCGTTGATAAAGATGTTGAACAATACAGGACCCAGGACAGAGCCCTGTGGTACCCCACTTGAGACATTCTTCCAACTGGATGTGCAGCCATTTACGACCACTGTTTGGGTCCGATCACTAAGCCAGTTATGAATCCACCTAACAGTTGCCTTGTCCATTCCATACTTAGTCATTTTTTCAATAAGGATTGTATGAGAGACTTTGTCAAATGCTTTGCTGAAGTCAAGATATACTATATCTACAGCATTTCCTTGATCCACCCAATCAGTGATTCCATCATAGAAGGAAATTAAGTTAGTCTGACATGACTTATTAGTTACAAACCCATGCTGACTCTGTTTAATCACTTCATTCTTATCCAGGTACTGACATACATGTTGTTTAATAATTTGTTCAAAGATCTTTCCTGGTATAGAAGTCAGACTCACCGGCCTATAGTTGCCTGGGTCCACCTTCTTCCCCTTTTTGAAGATAGGAACAACATTTGCTCTTCTCCAGTCTTCTGGGACTTCTCCTGTTCTCCAAGAATTTTCAAAGATTATGGAGAGGGGTTCAAAAATTTCTTCTGTTCCCTCCTTCAGTACTCTGGGGTGTAATTCATCTGGACCTGGAGACTTGAATTCATTTAGGTTAGCTAAGTGTTTCCTCACTATCTTTCTGTTTATAGATATCCTGGATTCTTCTATTCCCTTAATAGGACAGTGAAGAACAGTTGATTTTACATTTCCTTTCTGAGAGAAAACAGATGCAAAATAGGAATTTAAAAGTTCGGCCTTCTCAACATCCTGTCTTACCATTTCATCATTTTCATCCTGTAAAAATCCTATAGCATCTTTGACTTTTCTTTTACTTTTGACATATCCCCAAAATCCTTTATTATTGTTTTTGACATCTCTTGTTGTAATGGCCCTTACTGATTGTCTGGTTCTAACTACCGGTGTAGTATGTGAACTGGGTGGCACATGTCTACGTGTTCTTAGAGTCACTATGGGCATGTCAGATTCACTACTGGCAGGGCGAGGGTTCTCTGTCTCCACTGCTGGTGTAGCATCTGCTGCCTGATTTTCCTGATCTTCAGGGTTTTCTGGAATCACGTCTTCCTGTGCTATCAATTGGGGAAATGTCAACACTGGCACCACTATAGCATCGTTTACTTTAGTCCAATTCGCAGGGAATTCTCCAAGTATGGTGCTGACCTTCTCTTCCTCTATGGGTTTGATGTTACCTTGTTCTTCCACTCTTTCTCTTAACTGATCAGGGCACAATTTCAAATGATCTCTGGATACGGCTGCTGAGGTTTCTCCTCCATCTTTACTAATAAGGCACACCTTGGTATTATCAAAGTTTGAGGGCAGAATGGTATAAGGTTCAGCTTCCCATTGATCATCCAATTTGTGCAATCTTCTCTTCCTTTTTAAGACTCGTCCTCCTGGTGACAAGGGAACTGCAGGTGCATGTTGGTTGTAGTGCTTTTCTTGTTTCTGTCTTGCCTGAGCTAGACTCTTTTCCACGCATTCTTGAACTCTTCTGTACTGTTGCTGTCTTTCTGCATCCCAGTCAGCATCCGGTGATGTTACTTCAGGCGTAAGGACTCCCATATCCAAATCACAGCAGTTTACCAGGTCTTGCTCTCATTACGTAGGCTGGGGTACAGGTGGTGGAATTCACTGGAATATGGTTGTAGAGGTCCACCAGATCTGGCAACTTCTCTGGCCACAGATTCCTCTCCTCCAAGGGCAAAGTCTTCAGTAGGTCAATCACTACCTGGTTCATCTTCTCACACATGCCATTGGTCTGTGGGTGATACGGTGTTGTTCGGATCTTCTTACAACCACACAAGTTACAGAATTCCTGGAACACTTCTGCCTCGAAAGCTGGACCTTGATCTGTAAGCACTCTTTCATGATATCCATGTGGTCTACAGAAGTGCTGTTGGAATGCTCTGGCTGCTGTCCTGGCTGTTTGATCTTTGACAGGCACAACTACCAGGAATCTTGAGTAGTGGTCTACAATGGTAAGAGCATAGGTGTAGCCTGACCGGCTTGGAACCAACTTCACATGGTCCAGGGCTACCAACTCAAGTGGCTGTTTGGTGATGATTGGCTGTAGAGGAGCTCTCTGGCTGTTTCGATCCTTTCTGCGCAGGTTACATTGTCCACACTCCCGGCACAACCTCTCAATGGCTTTCCTCATACCAGCCCAGTAGAACCTCTCCCAGAGCAATGCTTCCATCTTCTTCCATCGGAAGCGTCCAGCTCCATTGTGGTATGCTTCCAGGACCATTGATGCCTCTCTCTTTGGGACTATCACCTGCCAAACCAACTCATGAGTGCGGGCATTGATACTCCTCCGACACAGCTTTCCTTCATAGATGAACAGCCAACCTCTTTCCTTCCACAACTGCTGGGTTTCTTACGGAGCATCCGACTCTGGGCGTGAGTCAGCTTGTAACAGTAGCTCCTTCACCAGGTGGACTGCGGGGTCACTATCCTGAGTTTCTGCCAGTCATGATGGGGCAATGGATTTAGGGTGACCTCTTTCAAGCCAGACCGTCTGTTTCTCACTCCTTGGCACGCTGGGCTGCCAGTGGCCGGTGGAAGGGAGGTAACTCTATTTCTTCAGGAGCCTCCGGGTCTTCTCCTGCATCTGGCAGATTAGGCATCCTGGACAGCGCATCAGCATTAGCATTCTTGTGCCCTGCACGGTACTTGATGGTAAACTCATAGTTAGACAGCCGAGCCATCCATCACTGGTCCAGTGCACCTAGTTTTGCAGTTTCCAGGTGGGTCAACGGATTGTTGTCCGTGAAGATAGTAAACTTGGCGGAGGCTAGGTAATGTTTGAACCTTTCGGTGACAGCCCAGACTATGGCAAGAAACTCCAGCTTGAAAGAACTGTAGTTGTCAGGGTTCCTTTCAGTGGGATGAAGCTTCCTGCTGGCGTAGGAGATCACTCTTTCTTTTACATTCTGTACCTGCGACAATACTGCTCCTAGTCCCACGTTGCTGGCATCAGTGCACAACACAAAGGGTTTGTCATAATCTGGGTAGGCCAGAACTTCGTCACCTGTGAGAGTCATCTTCAGCCAAGTGAAGAATCTCTCCAACTCTTCAGTCCATTCAAAGGTGGAACTTTTCTGTTTTGTCTTCTTGGACTGCCCCACCAGAAGATTTTGCATAGGGGTGGCTATTTCAGTAAAGCCTTTGATGAATCTTCGGTAGTAGCCTACCAGTCCAAGGAATTGGCGTACTTCATGAAGGTTGCTGGGCTTCGGCCAGTCCCGGATGGCTGACCACATGACTGAGGTACTGTACCTTGGGCTTCAGGAGGTGGCATTTGGAAGGTTTCACCTTCAGGCCAAAATTGGACAAAGCTTCAAACACTTCAGCCAGGTGTTCCAGATGATCTTCATAGGTTTTGGAGAAAACAATGACATCATCCAGGTACAACAGGACCGTCTCAAAGTTCATGTGTCCCAGGCAGCACTCCATCAGCCGTTGAAATGTTCCTGGAGGGTGCAGAGCCCGAATGGCATATAGTTGAACTCACAGAGACCCATTGGAGTGGTAAATGCTGTTTTCTCCTTGTCTGCCTCTGCCACAGGAACCTGCCAATACCCACTAGTGAGATGCAAGGTGGAAAAGTAGTTTGCCGTTTTAAGTGCAGCTAATGATTCCTCAATTCTAGGTAATGGGTAGGCGTCTTTATGTGTAGTGCTGTTAATTTTCCTGTAATCAACACACATTCTCATGGTACCATCCTTTTTCTTTACAAAAACTATAGGAGCTGCCCAGGGGCTACAACTGTCTCTGACAACCCCAGCTTCCTTCATCTCTCTCAACATACTCTTAGCACATTGGTATTGTGTTGGAGGTATAGGCCGGTACCTTTCTTTAATGGGTGGATGATCTCCAGTGGGGATATGATGTTGAACCCCTTTTGCCTGCCCAAAATCTAGGGGGTGTTTGCTGAATACCCGCTCATATTCTTGTGTCACTCTGTAAACCCCATTTTTCTGGTATGAGGGCGTAGAGTCAGTTCCCACCTGCAGTTGCTGACACCACTCCTCTAGCTGCTTTCCAGAGCCATTGTCCTCCACCTGGTCAGATGAGACCAAGGGCTCTGCTGCCTGCAATGAGTTGTTATTAACAGTGATCAGCTTAGCAACTGTGGCATACCGAGGTATTGTGGCCTCCTCCTCCCCACAATTCAAGAGGCGTACAGGTACTCTCCCTTTACGTACATCAACCACCCCTCTGGCTGTCAGGACTGTGGGCCTGCTATCGGAGTACACTGGTTCTACCAATGCCTGGTAATCTTTCCCTCTAAGACCTATAGCTGCCCGACACCAAATCAACATTTCACATCTGGGGGGTATTACAATGGGAAAAGCATCACTTACTCTGACGCTGCCAATTTCTCCACCAGAGAGTTCTACCTGTTGTCTTTGCATCAGGGCTCTGATCTCCTTCTGCAGGACTCGTTGTTCACTGGAACCAGCAGTCTCAGCCATCTGTTGCAACAAGACAATAACCTCGGAAAGACAGTTTTCAATTACATTCGTACCAAAAGTCATCATGGGATTACATTCACGTCGATCAATATCCACAACTATCAGACCTTGAGACTTTAGCTCTACCCGATCCACTTTAACAGTAATCTCTTTACATCCAATCTGCGGCAAAGACTGACCATTACTGGCAACTACTGTCAGTTCATCAGTTGGGCCATGGGTAAGTTCAGAATCAGCCCAATACCTCTTGTAAAGAATGTACGGCATAGTGGTCACCTGAGAGCCAGTGTCCAGCAGAGCGTTCATGGGGATACCGTCAATCAGCACTGGAAGGATTGGTCTCCCTCCAACATACTTGGCTCTACAATTCTTTGGGCCTGGAGATCCTATTCCTGGGGGGTTGGCCCTCTGCCCCAGGGGTTGCTGGTTTAAAGGACAGAATCTTGCAAGATGACCTGCCTTATAACAGCGATGACAGATGGGACGTCCGTCCTGGTCATAGCGGTCGTTGTCCCTCCCTTGGAGTGGCAGAGCTCTCCTCTTCCGGAGCCACGGGACATCCTCTGGACTGGAAGCCAGTTGGATCTTCTCCTTGGAGGACACTTGCAGAGACTGCACAGTTTTAGTAAGTGCAGCCATTCCTTTGGTCAACTCCTGGACCTGAAGACGCAGCTCTTCAGTTGGATCGTTATCCAGAGTCTGTGCATCAGCCTCCACAGGGATGGAAGGAAAAGATGTTGCTTCCTGATGGTAGGTGATCGCTGGGCGCCTAGGGGGCGCTGGACGGCTGTCAGTGTGTTCCTGCAGTACCCGTATTGCCCTGTCCTTAAAATCAGCAAAGTCCAGATCAGGGTCTAGCAGGGTTATGATGTGCAACTGTCCTCTGTGTGTACTGGATAGAAGTCCTTCAATGAACTGCACCTTTAACAGTTTATCTTCCTCCTTCACACTGTCAGGATCAACTTGCTTAACTGCTCGCAGCGCCTCCTGCAGGTTGAGAGCATAGTACCTGATACTGTCCTGCGCCTTCTGTTTACAGCCAAAGAAACTCATCTTGATTTCAGCTGCAGTGCAGGTGTCAAAGGTCCTTCTCAGATTGGCTAAGGTTCTTTGGAACAGTCTCTTTATCAGTGTCCTGGCAGGCTTTCACTTCCCTCTGCGCTGCACCCGTTAGCTGTTCAATCAGGATATTCACTTTCTGGCTTTCAGACAGAGGGTATACTTTAAACAAACTGCACAGTCTCTCTTTAAATTCACTCAGGGTATGTGACTCACCCAAGTATTGCGGTAGCCAGGCCGCTCCCGGAAGGTAGGGCATAGACAGTGGCATTATGGGGACCGCTGCGGCGGGCGCTACTCCTTGCGGCACTGAGGGGTTGGTGACGGCATCCACCGCTACATTGCTGCTTGGCACAGACATTCTCTTCCCCCCCTAGTTAACGTTAGCCAGGGCCGGGGGTTGTGTGAGCTCACTGGCGGCTACTTCGCAGGCCCGACGCTCCGGACTGTAGGCCTCAGCTCCTCCCCTTCTCGCGCGCTTTCCTCTCTTCCCGCGCGGCACTTCACTTCTTCGCGCTCTGTGGCAGGCTCCGCCCACAAAGGCCTGTCCCTTTTATTTCCCACGCGCGCCAAGCAGCGCGGCAATAGCGGCAATTGGCGCCAATTTTCACACACAGTCTTTTAGACACAGTTTATGGCACACAGGACCCAGGGGGAACCGGGCTCCGTAATCCTGTTTGTGACGCCAAATTGGGTCGCCCTCCCGGGGCTGTGGGGTACTCGGTACCGGGTCGGTATCAGTGGGATGTGTCACAGCAGCAGTGACCTGGACCGTGGCCCTGGGCGCCCAAGTAATAGGAAGATGTGAATGGTGGAATGTAGTTAGATGAATAGTTCGTGACGCCACCTGTGGTGCTCGGCAAGGGAGGTGTAAAGCCGACGCTGCATACAGATCCGCTGGGACTGATGGTATGGTGCTGCAAAGATGTAAAAGCTCCCCACAGGTGAAGCTGTAGTTCCATGGCAGTGTAGATGTGGTTGGCACAGGGATGTAGCGGTGCTGGAAAGGTAGGAAGCAGACAAGACACAGCGGGGTGCAATTTCTGTACCTTTACTTGATAAACACAGTCCAGGGTCCTGATTACAGATGGTAATGGAGCAGGCTAGCCTGGAAGCAACTCAGGGATTCTCTCTCAGCAGATGGGCTGTGCAGTCTCCTTCCTAGCGCTTACTTAAGGGATCTCCAGTACTGAGTTACACTGAAGTTCCTCCTGTCAGATGTTCCCAAGAACTCTACTTATACGGCAGACAACTGTAGCCTGTTCCAGGGACTCCTCACTCCTAAGTCCCGGCTCACTATCCGTGTTGCTGTTGTGCCCTCAAGTCTTAGATGGGAGTATTGCATTTACAGCCTTCTACTCCTCTGGTGTCTGCTGTAGGACCATCAGTGTCCATACAGCCGTGGAGACCAGGCTCCAGTTCATGCGCTCTTACGGGAGATGAGCTCTTCCTCTCATCTCTATCTCAGGGCTCCTTCCACACGTCTGCACACTTCACCCTCCGCAGACTAACTACTCACTCCTTCCTCTTGGCCCTCAGAGAGCAATCCTCCCCTTAATCCCGGTTCAGAGCTCCCCCTGCTGGCCTGGAGTTGAACTGTGTTGCATGCATAGATTGACTGCGAGAGAGACCCATCATTGCCTCCAAGCCTGGCATTACCCTCCCTGGAGGAAGGCAAAGCCACTGTGGCGACCTTACTCCTAGGGGCGCCACACACACACAGAGGATTTAGCTCCGCGCGAGCATCCGAGGCAAATGGACACTGGTCGCAAATGGACGAACCGCATGCGCACGGCCGAAATCTAAGGGCACACCTCACACTTCTGACAAAAGATATACTGGTGCATGTATGGCAAAATAAATATATAAACAGAAATTAAAAAAAAAAAACATATATAAACACGCACAATTATAATCATATAACAGGTGTAACACTGAGACCACGTAATATGACAGATGGCACAGGCATATTCAGATAAGATGCAAAAATGGAGACAATGGATGTTAATAAGCATATCTTCAAAAATCCCCAATGAGTAGATGGTATATATGGAAATTGTCCATACACCTACAGGGGACACAGAAATAAGTTCATATCCGGAATATCATCTTCACTAGAATGACATTTCAGCCCAGCGACGAGTCCAGAGGAAACATCCACAATATAGGTCCCAGGAAGATCCCATTAATCCAAAATAGCCACAATTAAAAAGTGACACTAGAGTGAAAAAAACACACAAAGGGTTAAAAACAAATGAAATAACCATGGACATGGGGGAAATGTGCGAAATGGTGGATGCAGGAGAGGCACAGAATATAAGACTATAAAACTATAAAAAAGAGGCAAAACTTAGGGACTCATTGAGACCTTTCGGAGTCACTGTATCCAAGGTGACAATCCATTTAGTCTCTCTTTGGGCTAAAATCTTCTGGTAGTTCCCTGCTCTTACCCCCAGGTGGATACAGTCAATTCCTCTCACCATAAATGTTTGAGGGTCACAATTGTGAAACATCTTGAAGTGGCGAGGGATAGTCTTGAGGGTAGAGCAGTCGGCCACTGTCTTGGCCGCCCGAATGTCCCGCACATGCTCATGCACCCTCACACGTAATTCTCTTGAAGTCAAACCAACGTATATCATGGGGCACCCACATGTCGCATAATATATGACATTGGTACTACCACATGATATACGCTGGGCAATCTGGAATTCTTTAGAACCATCTGAAGTGTGGAATGTAGAGCCTCGCAGGACATTCGAGCAGGTAAGACAGTGGCCGCAGGGAATAGATCCAGCGACCGGACCCCTGGAGCCAAATGGATTAGTCCGTGATGGGACATAGTGGCTCCTAACATGAAGATCTTTTAAATTTTTAGACCTTCTAGAGGTCTTCATAGGGCGATCTCCAATAGTCAGACGCAATCCTCTGCGCGTGCGCTCTGACGCTGGGTGCCTGTTTCATGGTGGAGGACCTGGTGGCAGCACAGCACATGCGCCGCTATGGCCGCTCTCATTGGTGGATACGGGTCACGTGACTCTGCATGTGATCATTACTAGGACTACATAAGGTCCTGCAGTTCATTATAGCCTCATCTCCTTGAGAAAGCGCCTCCTGAGCGCGAAACGTATGTCGGAGGTTTGTTCTACGGCTGGGGGTAACTGTGCACCACCTGGTAAGCTTTTTCCGTAATTAGCTTGCAGAATTGCTAGCGTTTTCCAAGCGATCTGTAGCATCGCTTGGAGAACTGATTGACAGGTTGGTCACACTCGTCAAACCTAGTGTTTGACGAGTGTGACCAACTTTTTACTATTGAGGCCGCCTATGCGGCCTCAATAGTAAAAGATAGAATGTAGATAATAATAATAATAAAAAAAAAATATTGTTATTCTCACCTTCCGACGTCCCGCACAGCCTTCCCGCCACTCTCCACGCTCCCGGTCCCAGTAATCCTTTGCAACAATTACCGCGATGACGTCTGTTCTCGCGGGATTGCGACGTCTCGTGGTCATTCACGATGACGTCGCACAAATGACCGCGAGACTTCGCGATCCCGTGAGAACGGACGTCACCGCTTGCAAAGGCTTACTGGGACCGGGAGCGTGGAGAGAGGCGGGAAGGCTGCGCGGGACGTCGGAAGGTGAGAATAACAATATTTTTTATTTTAAATTCTATTTTTTACAGGGATATGGTACCCAAAGCCCGGAGGATAGTCTCCTCTCCTCTGGACCGTGGGTACCATCCGCAAATGTTCTGCTTACTTTTCGCATGGTGGGCACTGCCACATGCGGAAAGTAAGCAGAACAATGCATTCCTATGGGTGCGGGAATTAATGAGCATGCTGTGTTTTTTACCGCGAAGCAATTGTGCCTCGGTAAAAACCGCAGCATTAGCGCAGCATTGCGGAATCCCATAGCAATGCATGGGATGCTTATTTTTCGCGTTTTCGCTGCAAAATTGCATGGTAAAAACCGCCGAGGAAACGCGAAAAAAGCGCCACGTGTGAACTCAGCCTTACTCTTGAGGTAATTTTGGTTGGCCGGCCACGCCTGGGAAAATTCACTACTGTTCCATGTTTTTGCCATTTGTGGATAATGGCTATCACTGCATTTCACTAGAGTCCCAAAGCTTGAGACATGGCTTTATAACCTTTTCCAGACTGATAGATCTCAATTACTTTGTTTCTAATTTCTTCCAGAATTTCTTTGTATTATGGCATGATGTCTGGCTTTTGAGGAGCTATTTTACTACTACTTTACTTTGTCAGACACATCCTATTTAAGTGATTTCTTGATTGAGAACAGGTTTACCAGTAATCAGGCCTGTGTGTGGCTAGGGAATTTGAACTCAGCTTCCAAAGATCTGATAAACCACAGTTAATGTATGTGTTAAGGGGGTAGAAATCACTTTTTTTTACGCAGGGCCCTGTAGGTATGGATTTCTTTTTTTGTTAATACTAAAGACCTTCATTTAAAAACTGCATTTTGTGCTATCGTTGTCTAATATTTAAATTTGTTTTGTGATCTGAAACATTTAAGTGTGACAAACATGCAAAAGAATAGGAAATCAGGAAGGGGAAAATCACTTTTTCACAAAACTACACATAGATAGATACATAGACAGATAGATAGAAAGATGGATACTGTTGAAACCAGAAGTTTACATACACTATATAAAAAGATGCATCTGCATGTTTTTCTCAATATCTGACATGAAATCAGAACAAACCTTTCCCGATTTAGGTCAATTAGGATTACCATAATTATTAATATTTGCCGAATGCCAGAATAATGAGAGAGAGAGAGAGAGAGAGAGTGTTTTAAGGCATTTTTATTACTTACTGTAATGTCAAAAGTTTACATACACTAAGAATACTATGCCTGTAAACAATTCTTGACTGCTCATATGATGATATCATGTGTTTAGAAGCTTCTGATAGTTTTTTGGCAACATCCGAGTTAATTAGAGACATATCTGTAGATGTATTTTAATGCACACCTGAAACACACTGCTTCTTTGTGTAGCATCATGGGAAAGTCTCAAGAAATCAGCCAAGACATCAGGAATAGAATTGTGTGCTTGCACAAGTCTGGCTCATCCTTGGGTACAATGTCAAGATACCTGAAGGTGCCTCGTTCATCTGTACAAACAATTATATGCAAGTGCAAACAAGATGGGAATGTCCAGCCATCATACCGCTCAGGAAGGAGACGGTTTCTGTGTCCCAGTAATGAACGTGCTTTAATCTGACATGTGCATATCAACCCAAGGACAAACGCAAAAGACTGTGTGAAGATGATGGCGGAAGCTGGTAAGATTGTGTCAATATCTACAGTGAAACGAGTACTGTACCAACATGGGCTGAAAGGCCACTCTGCCAGGAAGAAGCCATTACTCCAAAAGAAACATAAAAAAGCCAGATGTCATGCAGCTGCAATGCAAGTTTGTGCATGCTCCACCTGTTGGCAACAGAGGGGAGGAGGGATTGCACACTCCCAGGGCAGTCCTGTACTGCAGCAGCCAAGACTACCACCAGGTGGCAGCAAAAGTATCAAAAGCTGGGTCAGCAACAAGAAGTCATACGAAGTACCAGAGGTCATGTGGTCAGAAACAAGCCAATAGGTCAAAACCAGACGGTCGCGTGGTCCCATGGGGAAAAACAGAAGAGTAATCAGAGACAAGCCAGGGGATCAGAAACCGGAGCAAGCTAAACAGTACCAAAGCGGAGGACAGAAACTCAGGTCATGGAACAAGCCGAGTCATACACACATCAGCAGTCATGCATACAGAGAAACACGATTACTAACAGAGTAACCTAGGTCAGAAGCTCTAGCCGAGGGACCGGAATTATCACCGACACCGGACCTAGGTCATGTGGCAACTAAATAGCCACCCTAACACCAGAGAGAGGCAGATACAATTAACCCCTGTCTGACCAGGACGGGATTGAGACAAAACCTCGTCCTGGATCATGACACCAGATTAATGTTTGCAAATGCACATAGGAACAAAGACCTTAATTTTTGAAGAATGTCCTGTGGTCTGATGAAATTAAAATTGAACTTTTTTGGCATAATGACCATCATTACATTTGGAGGAAAAAGGGAGAAGTTTGGAAGCCTAAGAACACCATCCTCACTGTGAAACACAGTGGTGGCAGTATCATGATGTGGGGCTGTTTTGCTGCAGAATGGACTGGTGCACTTCACAAAATAGATGGCATCATGAGAAAAGAAGATTATGTGGAAATACTGAAGCAATATCTCAAGACATCAGCCAGGACGTTAAAGCTTGGGCGGAAACGGGTCTTCCAAATGGACATTAACCCGAAGAATACTGACAAAATTGTAACAAAGTGGCCTAAGGATAACAAAATCAATGTTTTTCAGCGGCCATCACAAAGCCCTGATCTCAATCCTATTGAAAATTTATGGACAAAGCTGAAAAGGCCGGTGCGAGAAAGGCGACCGACAAACCTGGATCAGTTACACCAGTTTTGTCAAGAGGAATGGGCCCAAATTCCGACCAACTATTGTGAGAAGCTTGTGGAAGGAGATCCCAAACGTGTGACCCAAGTGATTATTATTATTATTATTTATTATTCAGTTTAAGGGCAATGGTACCAAATACTAATGAAATTGATGTAAACTTTGACTTTGCAGTAAGTAACAAAAATGCCTTAAAACATTGTCTCTCTCTCTCACTATTCTGGCATTTGGCAAATATTAATAATTATGGTAATCCTAATTGACCTAAAATGGGAAAGGTTTATTCTGATTTCATGTCAGATAATGAGAAAAACATGCAGATGTGTCCTTTTATATAGTGGATGGAAACTTCTGGCTTCAACTGTGGATCGATGTGGCATCGATACAGTTAGGTCCAGAAATATTTGGACAGTGACGGGATCTTTGAGATTTCAGCTCTGCAGTCCGATATTTTGGATTTAAAATGAAACACCTGAGATGCAATTGAAGTGGAGACTTTCAAGTTTAATTAAAGGGGTTGAGCTAAAATATCATGTGAAACGTTTAGGAAATGCAACCATTTTTCTACAAGCCTCCTCATTTCAGGGGCTCAAAACTAATTGGAGAAATTAACTTTATCATAAATGTTCATTTTTAAAACTTTGTAGAGAATCCTTTGCAGATAATGGCGGCCTCTAGTCTGGAGGCACTGGACGTCATCAAACACTGGTTTCCTTCTTTGTGAGGCTTTGCTGCTTTCACTGCAGATGACTTCAGTTGTTGCTTGTTTTTGGGTCTTTCTGCTTTAACCCCTTCATGACATTTTGACTTATATTTATGTCAAAGGTCTTGTCCCTGTCTTTGATATGAGCTCACAGGCTGAGCCCACATCTTTCCCTGCACTTGATGATTGATTTAATCACTCATTAAGTGCCTTTAACCGCCACGGTTAGAGTGGTGCTCCGCCCACAGCTGTTAACCTGTTATATCTCACTGTCTGTTTCTGACAGCAGGATTTGGCGTGTCATACATCCTGCCCATCGGCGCCCCTATCACTTGATTTCAGGGGTCTGCTGAAGACCACCATGCCTGCCATTACGATCCTACTGTGAACGCCGGCCTGTGGCCAACATTCTTAGGAGATCATGATTTTTGCTATAAATAGCAGGGCTGAAGTTCTACCATGTTTAGCGCAAGCAATCAGATGATCATAGCTTCAAGTTTTCTGAACAAGTAAAAAGTAAAAACAAAACGTTTTAAAAATATGAAAAAAGTAAAAAAAAAACACAAAAGTTCAAATCATTCCTCTTTTGCACCATTGAAAATAAAACAATAAAAAAAATACATATCACCAATCAAGTCCTCAACACAACGTCTGATGCCCAACGCACACAATGAAATGTCCAGGCCTCTTAGGCTAGACCGGTCTCTGATGAGGCCTAGGAGGGTAGTTCCCATGCACACGCAAAGTCATGGTGCATGGTGAAGTGACCCTCCTTGGGATTTCACCATGACCACTGGTGATCAGAAGATGTGATGAGTACCAGATGAGTGATGATGAGGAGCAGAGGGGTCAGGGAGGTGATCAGTGAGTATAAGGATTTTTTTTTTTTACTTTTTACATCTTACGGTTATTATTCTCAGGGGTTTGGAGCATAATAAAGGACAATAAATTTGCTCATAATAACTTCTCTATGAATCAAATTTTCTGGGAAAAGCCACGCAAACAGGCTAATTTGAATTCCGCCTCATCCATAATAATCATCTTATCTTTGGGTGCATGTTCTTAAAAACTGCATAGACAAAAACAGATATAGTCTTTACACCTCTGCCTTGGAAATTCTAAAACTTGTAACATAAAATGATGGAAAAGTGAAAGCTTGAGGGCCCTACTAAATAATAGAGGGTCAATGAGAAAAGAAACCAATTGTATTTACAATAAAATTGTCATGCACCAATTTTACAATAAAATTCTCCTAAAAATAAAGTGCAATAAAGACGACAAGAGTATACAGTTGTGTCCAAAAGTATTGACACCCCTGCAATTCTGTCAGATAATACTCAGTTTCTTCCTGAAAATGATTGCAATCACAAATTCTTTGGTATTATTATCTTCATTTAATTTGTCTTAAATGAAAAAACACAAAATAGAATTAAGCAAAAAGCAAAACATTGATCATTTCACACAAAACTCCAAAAATTGGGCCAGACAAAAGTATTGGCACCCTCAGCCTAATACTTGGTTGCACAACCTTTAGCCAAAATATCTGCTACCAACCGCTTCCGGTAACCATCAATGAGTTTCTTACAATGCTCTGCTGGAATTTTAGACCATTCTTCTTTGGCAAACTGCTTCAGGTCCCTGATATTTGAAGGGTGCCTTCTCCAAACTGCCATTTTTAGATCTCTCCACAGGTGTTCTATGGGATTCAGGTCTGGACTCATTGCTGGCCACCTTAGAAGTCTCCAGTGCTTTCTCTCAAACCATTTTCTAGTGCTTTTTGAAGTGTGTTTTGGGTCATTGTCCTGCTGGAAGACCCATGACCTCTGAGGGAGACCCAGCTTTCTCACACTGGGCCCTACATTGTGCTGCAAAATTTGTTGGTAGTCTTCTGACTTCATAATGCCATGCACACGGTCAAGCAGTCCAGTGCCAGAGGCAGCAAAGCAACCCCAAAACATCATGGAACCTCCGCCATATTTGACTGTAGGGACCGTGTTCTTTTCTTTGAATGCCTCTTTTTTTCTCCTGTAAACTCTATGTTGATTCCTTTGCCCGAAAAGCTCTACTTTTGCCTCATCTGACAAGAGAACATTCTTCCAAAACGTTTTAGGCTTTTTCAGGTAAGTTTTGGCAAACTCCAGCCTGGCTTTTTTATGTTTCGGGGTAAGAAGTGGGGTCTTCCTGGGTCTCCTACCATACAGTCCCTTTTCATTCAGACGCCGACGGATAGTACGGGTTGACACTGTTGTACCCTCGGACTGCAGGGAAGCTTGAACTTGTTTGGATGTTAGTCGAGGTTCTTTATCCAACATCCGCACAATCTTGCGTTGAAATCTCTTGTCAATTTTTCTTTTCCGCCCACATCTAGGGAGGTTAGCCACAGTGCCATGGGCTTTAAACTTCTTGATGACACTGCGCACGGTAGACACAGGAACATTCAGGTCTTTGGAGATGGACTTGTAGCCTTGAGATTGCTCATGCTTCCTCCCAATTTGGTTTCTCAAGTCCTCAGACAGTTCTTTGGTCTTCTTTCTTTTCTCCAAGCTCAATGTGGTACACACAAGGACACAGGACAGAGGTTGAGTCAACTTTAATCCATGTCAACTGGCTGCAAGTGTGATTTAGTTATTGCCAACACCTGTTAGGTGTCACAGGTAAGTTACAGGTGCTGTTAATTACACAAATTAGAGAAGCATCACATGATTTTTCGAACAGTGCCAATACTTTTGTCCACCCTCTTTTTTATTTTTGGTGTGGAATTATATCCAATTTGGCTTTAGGACAATTCTTTTTGTGTTTTTTCATTTAAGACAAATTAAATGAAGATAATAATAACAAAGAATTTGTGTTTGCAATCATTTTCAGAAGAAACTGAGTATTATCTGCCAGAATTGCATCGGTGTCAATACTTTTGGCCACAACTGTATAATGTCATTAATTTTATTGAATTAATACCAAATAATTGTTAAAATTTCTTTAAATATAGTATGTATACAGCTGATAAAAGGAGCACATATAATAATATTGCAAAGAAAACCCAAAATATATATAATAAATATATCAATGTACCATGCTAGCAAGTGTAGAGCATACTCAAAATATCAGTACCAAAATATTTATGTATATAAATAAATACAAAAAGTGCTAAAGTGCCAATATATAGCACAAAAGAAAAAACACACAATAAAATAATTTTGTGCTTAATAAAACAGTGCAAAATATGCTATTGTGTGACTTGGTGAAACAACATCACTATGTATAACTAATGTGGTAATCCGCAATAAGATTGCTCTGCAAAAGAAAAGTGCTGCTGCGCTGAAGCAAAAAAAGTGCAAATAGTGCTGGTACTGCAAACTATATTGAGTTAATCCCAATAAAATGAGCTTTTCAAAAGCAATGATGCAAAGCACTGCGGCGCAATGACTAATATAAAGTGCTGCAGTGCTAGGAAAACAAATAGACACATAGAGAGCAGGTAAATGATGGAAAAAAATTAAGGGCTTCTCATACCTATATATAAATGTGCTCCAGGTCCCTACGCGCGTTTCGCGTCTTGTAGCCCACTGGCTCTTTATTATGTGCATCAGATCTGTGCTACATGCTTTGTCCCTTTTGGACATTCCTTATTCATTTGAGTATAGCGATAGCTTTTGCCATTTGCATAGCTCCACTCATTTGGTCTGTATCTTTCTATATACATTTTTTTGGCTATTTGTCAACTGTACATATTTTTTGACTTTGGTTTCATTTTTCATCTGGTCATTGCTCATGGGTTTGCTTTTTTTGTCCTCATTTGGTCACATAATTTTGGACAATAGCAAGTGTCTATATTATAACAGCCATTATATGTGTAGTTTACAAACCAGAGGTGTTGATTTATGATCAATTTTCTCATTGCTTATATACCCCTTTGCCTAGCACATTGGAGGAGGTGAGCTTTAGGTCCTCACATGGACCTTGGGTGGTGTTTTCATATGGCCAATACTTGGCTTTTTTATTGTTTTTAATTTTTGTCTCCGTTGTGTGTCTTGTTTGCATCAATAAAAAACTAATTTTTCTATGAATTATTGTGATTTCTATTGTGGGGTTGATTGCGACCTTTTTACACACTACTTTTTCTTGATTTCTTGTAACATAAAATGATGACGCATTTCAGGTCAAGTTCAGCCGATCCTTGCTTTTTATTGACCGTGTGATTTCACAACATAAACCTAGTAATAATAAGGAGGAATGTAAACTGGCGATAATGTATATTTAATACAGAAAGTATCACGGAGCTGTTTACGCAGAAGATTGCTTTCAAATTTGATGGTAAAGTTGGAATTCTTTATAATGGGGCCACCCACCGATAAAGGCAACAAGGAGTTTTGTGATTCATAGCCAACAACTTTTACCATAAGTCATGCCATGTAAATCACTGCAGGGAGGACAGGAGACCGGTCACATCTCCTACCGAGACCTCAGCTGTGTAATGTACTAACAAAACTAGGCACTTTTCCCCTTGCCATGTGTATGAGCTACATCTGTCATAATTTATCTTTTTCAGTTTTGCCTTACTAATCAAAAAAGTTAGCAAACTTTTTTTTTTAACTATCACTTAGAAAATTCTAGTTAACCCTCTTAGGACCCAACTTTTTTTTTTTTTTACAAACCGTGATGTACTCATTATTACTGGATCTATCCATTGAGTTCCGAAGTCTGGCATTGGCTGTGGCGCTGAAGTGACGTCGCCAGTTAAGCTCGGTGGCTCTGAGAGGGGTGTTCCATCCACACTAGTAGAGCCGCTGAGCTTAGTGATTGGCTTCCATGCTATCGATGTGACATTAGCGTTGCAGCCATTGCCGAACATTGAGAACAACAGTTTTGCAGAGCACTTTTTGTATACAGTTATGCGAAAAAATGCTTGCCCCTTCCTGATTTCTTATTCTTTTCCATGTTTGTCACATTTTAATTTTTCAGATCATCAAACAAATGTAAATATTAGACAAAGATAACACAAGTAATCATAGAATGCAGTTTTTAAATGAAGGTCTATTATTAAGGGAAAAAAATCCAAACATGCAGGGAACTGTGTGAAAAACTGATTTCCCCCTACATCTAATAACTGGTTGGGCCACACTTGGCAGCAAGAGTTTACGATAACTGGCAATAAGTCTTTTACAACGCTGTGGAAGAAGTTTGGCCACTCATCTGTGCAGAATTGTTATAAGTCAGCTACCATGGAGGGTTTCCGAGCATGAACCGCCTTTTTAAGATCATGTCACAGCATCTCATTTGGATTAAGGTCAGGTCTTTGACTAGGCCACTCCAAAGTCTTAATTTTGTTTTCTTAAGCCATTCAGAGGAGAACTTGCTGGAGTGTTTTGGATCATTGTCCTTCTGCATAACCCAAGTATGCTTCAGCTTGAGGTCACGAACAGATGACATTCTCCTTTAAGATTTTTTGGTAGACTGCAGAATTCATGATTCCATTTACCACAGCAAGTCTTCCAGGTCATCAAGCAGCAAAACAGCACCAGACTATTACACTATACAACTATATATGTATGTAAAAGATCAATCCAGGAGGAGAAAGAAGTAGATTTTTCTAATGGGATATATTACAAAGCTTCTAATTTTCACATGTACAATATAAAATAAAACATTCGTTATACTTCTTCCACTAACAGGCCTATCATTAGAGCAAGAAGATGCTGGAACGTTCTTACAGCCCCTGCACAGGATTTTATGGCAAAATTAGCAATTGAAATAATGGCTTTTGGTGGTAGAAAGGTTCCCTACTCAAGGCCAATGGTGGAAGGATTCAGGAGTACGAGTTGGTGAACTTTACTTACAGGGAGGTAACATGCTTGATGGTTTTACAATATTACAATAGTGAATTATGCAGAAGCAAAACAGTTGGCTCTTGAGGTAGGTTGACACATATGAAATTTGCTGATGTTTGGAACAATCTACTGGAATCCTACCACACTTTATACACTCAGACATCAGCTTGGAGACTCCTTGGAGATATGTCTTCACCAGTCTCAGTCGATTATCCCCATGCCCTGTCAGAGGAAGGGCAGTTTGCATTCAGGGATAAGTTTCTATGTTCTCCACCCTCTTTTA
The DNA here is from genome assembly GCF_039654945.1 of Dendrobates tinctorius. Lineage (NCBI taxonomy): Eukaryota > Metazoa > Chordata > Amphibia > Anura > Dendrobatidae > Dendrobates > Dendrobates tinctorius. The sequence continues at coordinate 7,862,431 of NW_027361803.1, read as the reverse complement.
ATCATGACCCAAAAATGCACAAGGCCTAGGATCTCTTCCACCTCAGACAAAGTCCACAAGACTTCAGCTCAGGTTCGCGAATTAATGTTCCTAACTAGTCCTTATCATGATTCACTTTAATTAGAAGTTCTTACTCACCCCCACTACTAGCTATGTATTGTGCTGGCAGGTCTCCAGACATAACCTCCTCCTGCGTCTATCTGCGAGTTTGACCTCTACTGGCAGAAAGATGTCTTCCTTGTATGCTCTCTGAGATGCGACACGGGTTGTCAGAATGCCGCCATTGTGTTGACTATGACCAATCCATCTCCTTTGTGGATAAGTGCACATTTAAAACGGCTGTCCAATTTTTTTCCATACTTACGTGTATGTGTTTGTATTGATTTTTTTTTTAATAATTTTTCCTTATATACTGTAGCCTCTGTGTTGCATTGTCTAATACTGGCTGCAGAATTGGTTAACTAAGAATCTGTCAGCGATCCCATTATAATGGTCCAATGGGAGTTTTTTTTAACTCTTTTATATTTTTTTTCTGAGCTCCTCTCATCTAATTTATGACCCCCAAATCGCATCAATGTTTAATGTGCAGACAAATAAAGAGACTGTATAAACCAAACAAAATTAAGCAAAATAGTGAAAACAATTTTTAGCCCTTAATGCATTAATTTAAGTAAAAAAAAATATTGGACAAAAGTGTAGAATGCCTTAAAGGGATTGTCTAGTCATATAATAACGATGACCAATTCTATCAGATTGGTAAATGTCTGACACTCGGCACCCTCCCCGATCAGCTGTTATTATGGAGGTGACTGGATTTAAACATTGATTGAACAAAGTTGAACAGCAGAGCTCTGCGGCAAAAGATACCATAGCCATAAAGGATAGGATAATCCAGACTATAACAGAGAGGTCCAAGCTTTTTTATGTTCTAGTTATTAGGATGTCATACAAGGGGCAAACTGTCCATTTGTTATATGGAGGATCGTTCATCTGAATGATCGTGTAATATCGGCCGCAGGAGGGGAAATAATAGCAAAAATGATGGTGGCTTTGTGAGTCGTACAGCCAAAAGTGACCCATTCATGGCCAAAAATATCCATTCTTTAGATGTTGGTCCTTCTCATGGGTGCTCTGTTCCGGTAGACCGCTAGCAGATCTCAATGAACAATTATGGAATGACACCTCAAAGACATAATTTCTCATTAAAATTATGAAATTGATTACCATCAGAGTTAATTTTCTTCTGTAAGCAATGCATGGCCAATATAAATATTAGATGTCCACTCGGGGACTTGTAGTAAGTAGAAGATCAACAGGGACTTCCTGAAAAAGAGTCCTTTGTTCTAACCATCTGTAAAACGACTGTGGCTGTTAGTCAGCATTTAAGAGCCGCACTCGGGGAAGGTCACGAGTCGTAAAAATATACCAATTTCATCATCCCAATAAGTCAAAGGAAAATTTATGAAAGTGATTTCAGCCCTTTTGTGTGGCCGTGGTCTCGTGGTGACCTCCATAAAAAGTTTACAAGGATTATTATAAAGAGTCTGTTTTCATCCAAAACTCATCACTACAATGTGCAATGAAGCCATTTATCTGAGAGCGAAGCTTCATATATTACTATTACTATGTGCCTATGTCATTTGGCCTCGGTAATGATAGCATCGGCCTTACATAAAGAAAATACATGGTTTACAACAAAATCCAAAACAGGTTCAAGAGCAAGGTTGTAAAACACAGGATGAAAGTCCATGTCCATTTCTTTTTAGAAGTGGTCTGTATGTATTAACATCTACAACACCAAAATACAAAGCATATTTGAGAATTCACGGGGGTCAGCCAGTGCTCTAGTCCGCTAGCCGAAACCTCATTGACCAGGGCACATACCACTGAACACTTGTTCTTTTTTTCCTGTGGGCAGAACACAATTCACAAAACACAGAGTGAGGGTAAAACAATGTGGCAATAATTTATTGAACCACCAACAAACAATAGCATATAGAACAGTGCCAGCAAAATACCCAAGATGGTGCAAATTACAGAGTCTCACCCTTCCGTTGACTCCCCGGGATTTGAGCTGCTTCCAGGACTGACTACCCCCACTAGTGGCACCCCACTTTTGGCGGGCCCCCACAAAAAGGAGTTAACGACAAGCTTAGGAAGCTAACCGAGAGGAGTGAAGTACCTGGTCAGGTGACCTGATTGTCCCGACCTGGATTCTTTAAGACGTCTCTGGGGGTTCAGTGATTGTTAATAAAGCAGATCTGTGTTGTTCCATCTGGGGCCATGTCCCATAAGCTGACATCCTGTAGACTCTCTTGGAACAGAGGCAAAATCTCCTTACATAGTTCACGATTGTCCTTCAAGCCATAATTCACAGGTCACGGGGCATGTGTGATGACGTTAAATTGCATTGTTTGATTATAGTTTATCCTTCAATGTTTACAAGACAACAAACTGCATGGCCCTGTACAATATGTAATCACCATATTAGTAAACATCATTGTTCAGTGACCCTGCATCCCTGTTTTGCAAAGATAACAGTACAATAATCTGCAGGAGCTGATATAAGAGGTAAATAAAAACCATTCATTCATTTGTAGGAGGAGGAGTCCCCGCTGTGTAGCCGGACCGGAACCAAGGGGACTGTCACCAAGGTTCCTAGGGGGACTGTTTCTGGGGGGCATAATTGGAGAACGGACCAGAGAGAGTTCTAGAAGGGATGGGGGCGGCGCAGCAGAGGGCACTCGACTGAGCAGGGGAGAAGGAGCAGGAAGGCTAGAGGGTGCCAGAGAGCCAGAGCTAGAAGAAGAGAGCAGCGACTGGAGGGACTGGAGAGAGACTCACCGCAGATAGGAAAGAGATGGCACTGAACCGTCCAGCGGGGAGATATGGGGAAGGTGACTTGACGGACAGACTTGACTGGAAGTAGGAGGGGATGGTTTGTGCACTATAGACGGAGATTGGCAATGACAGAAGGGTAACAGCTGGGAAAGATAGAAAAGGGAGTGCAATATCTAGAATTGACCACAAGATGGCAGGGGGGAGTGTAGTTCAGGACTTGACATCAGCTTAGGGCTTAGGAAACCGCTTAGTCATGGGGGGCGGGGAGATAGGAACCCAGGAGGGGAATTTCCAGTGAGAGAGGGGATAAATAGGACAGGACAGGGTTCCAGGCTAGGCTAGTCCCGGGAGGAGCTCAGGAGGAGAAGACTCAGGACAGAAGACTGAGACCGGTGGAAGAGTTCGACCAGGGGACTGACAGGAAGAGACAGTCAGGGGGTGGCCCTGACACAACGGACCACAGGACAGACTAGGCCCCGGGGGTACCGATTGGATGACAACCTCGGGCAGGCGAAGCGCTGGCGGTAGATTGGTCTAGGACAGCCCCAGCGAAAGATCCGCGAGGGACGTCACTTTGACAGAAGGAAAGGTGAAGGTACCCAGGTCTGGAAATGGAGAACTGTAAAGGAACTGCGGTGCATGGCTACAGTCGTCAGGAGGACGGCCAATAAACCCGGATCTGTTACAACTGAAATCCGCCTTCGTCTCGACTTTGCATCGCCTGGTGTCTGTGTCGTCTGGACGTGGTAAGCAGTGGACCACCCCCCAATCCGGGCCATTACCACAGAGACACCGACTGCCCAACCGTGCTTCTCGTGGTCGTCACCGCCCGACTCCAGTCCATGGCTGCAGCCTGACTGCTGCTGCCCGCGGCCGCCGCAGCTTGATTCCAGCAAGGGAGCAAGTCCGGGTAAACAAGCTTATGGCTTTCTCCGAGGAAGGGAGCCAGGCGCGCGCAAGGGAGTAAGAACAGGAGCTGACAGTCCCCGTGGGGAAGGTCCAGAGCACTGAAGTCTCTGTGAACGCCATTGGAGAGCTCCAATGGGTGGAAGAAATGAAACAGGTGCTGAAGAGCATCAGGTGCGAACCTGCTGAGGTGAAGAGAAGGGCCGAGGCCACGGGTGGACGGCCTGGTGTGGACCCGAACAATGTGGACAATGTTTTGAATGTCGTGAACTAGGCCACCTTGCCCGAGAGTGTTCGCGGCGTGGGAGATACCCACCCCGGTGGCCATTAAACTAGAGGGCTCTGAGCTGGGCGGATGCTGCTTGGAGCCAGAAACCACAACGCGGGGTGGTGGAAGTCCCGAAGATCTGATTGCGAAGTGTCCAGTGATATGGGCAGAGTTTGAACGCCGTGCAGTAAGGTGCCAAGTAGATACAGGGTCGCAAGTTACGACCATGCCAGAGGCGTACTTCCGGCAGCACTTTCCCGAGGCAGTGAGACCCCAGTGAGGGTCCGTGATAAAGTTATTAGCTGCTAACCAGCTACCAGTCCCTGTCGTCAGAGTAGCCTGGATGCAAATTTCATTATGCGGCAAACAACTCAGCCACCGAGGAGTGATCCTGACCCAGGGAGACACAAACGACAAACATTCAGTTACCCTGGGTATGAACATATTGCGGGAGTTCGGCAGTCTACTCCTTAGTGAGCCCACACAAGACACTCTGAGCCAGTGGGGCTCCCGCACGCCCCAAGGACAGGTCTTCTAACAGTTGGTGCGGGGGGCGCGTGTCCTACAGGACTGTCAAGAGGGCGAGGTGCTGGGGAAAATGATCGCGCCGGCGGCCCCTCAGCTCGTGCTGCCACCAGGGCAGACGGTAGCGGCCCTGCCTATCCGGGCCCATGTGCCTCTGGAAGGAGTGGAGATGCAGGTGGAGCCGTGCTTCTCGGAGCGCCTACCCCCTGGAGTCCTGGTAGCCCGCACCTTGGCCACTGTGAGGAAAGGGACCGTCCTGGTGCGCTGCGTCAACCTGGAAGACCAAGACGTTGTCCTAAAACCGCAGGTTGAAATGGCGAAACTGATGAAACCTCTAGAGAAGGTGCTTCCGACCCCGACATTCCAGTTGAAAGTGCAGGCGGGGGACCCATGGGCGGTAACTATCCGATCCCTTCAAACCACCGGGTCCTCGGCCAAAGAGAAGGGCCGGACCATCCTGGAGAAAATGCGAGCAGAACTCTCTGGCCTTACCCCGGCCCAAATACTTCACAGGAGAGAGGACTCTGCCAATAAGAGCTAAAGCTCTACAGGAGAGAGAGAACTCTGCACATAAGAGCTGACACTCTACTGGAGAGAGGATCCTGCCCATAAGAGTTTACACTGTACAGGAGAGAGGACCATGTCCATAAGTGCTGACACTCTACAAACAGAGGACCCTGTCTATTAGAGCTGACACTCCACAGGAGAGAGGACCCTGCACATAAGAGGACACACTCTATAGGAGAGAGGCACCTGCACTTAAGAGCTCACTCTACAGGAGACCGTGCCCTTGAGTGCTGATACTCTACTGAAAAGAGCAGTGGTAGCGGAAGCAGCAGCAGTACAATATGGAAAATAATGGACTGGCAGGAGATGTCCAAGTGAGTAAGGGCAGTAGCATTGTTAGCAGCATCAGTATAGCATGGAACATAATGGAGAAGCAGGAAATTTCCTGCTGTGAAGCAGTACAGGATAGGACATGAAGAACAGATATTCAATTATTTTTCTTTTTGACAGCCTTTGATTTGATCTTGTTTCATGGAGACTTAATGGATGAATGCTATGTAGGAAGATTGATCTTGTGCAAGCCTAGATAGAGCCAACAGGGTCTTCTCCATCGTTATCTTGGTAGTATCAATTCATGAGGTTGCTGCTCTTCCTCGTCGCATTGTTCCTTCTATTCTTCCGGCCATGATGTCCTTCTCCATTGGTTGCTCTCTACGTATGATGTGTCCAAAGTAGGCAAGTCGTAGCTTGCTTATCCTTGTGTGGTTGGGGGCCAGATTGGGGGGTGGTCCACTGCTTACCACGACTGGACGATGCAAAGACGAGACGTAGGCAGAATTCAGTTGTAACAGATCCGGGTTTATTGGCCGTCCTCCTGACGACCTTAGCCATGCACCGCAGTTCCTTTACAGCTCTCCGTTTCCAGGCCCGGGTACCTTTCACCTTTCCTTTAGTGGTGATGACGTCCCTTGCGGATCTTACGCTGGGCTGTCCTAGACCAATCTACCGCCAGCGCTTCACCTGTCGAGGTCGTCGTCCAATCGGTACCCCCAGGGCCTCGTCTGTCCTGCGGTAAGTCATGTTAGGGCCATCCCCCTGTCTTCTCCTGGTCGAGCTCTTCACCGTTCTCCGTCTTCTGTCCTGAGTCTTCCCCTGCTGAGCTCCTCCCGGGACTAACCTCTCTGGAACCCCAACCAGTCCTATTTATCACCTCTCTCACTGGGAATTTCCCTCCTGGGTTCCTATCTCTCCGCCCCCATGACTAAGCAGTTTCCATAGCCGTAAGCTGATGTTAAGTCCTGAACTACACTCCCCCCTGCCATCTTGTGGTCAAATTTCGGTACTGTACTCCCTTTTCTGTCTCTCCCTGCTTTACCTTTCTGTCATTGCCAATCTTCGTCTGTAGTGCACAAATCGTCCCCTCCTACTTCCAGTCAAGTCTGTCCGTCAAGTCACCTTCCCCACACTTACTTCGAGTAACATGTCTGGCTTCATTTGTTCCCAATTGGATTTGTTTGTCGTCCATGGCATTGATAACATTCTTCTCCAGAACCACATTTTGAAGGCATCGATTCTTTTTTTGTTTTGTTTCTTTATCCTGGACTATAAAGAAACAAGGTAGGCAATAGCAGTGGGAATTTGGGGCTGTCTATATAACCAGTTGCTACAGCTCCTAAGGTCAGATCTAATCACTGGCAACAGGTGGAGAAGATGTGTGAAAATTTTCAAAGATTTTCACACATGTGATTCTTTTTCACAAGTGCAATGTGTTCCACACTAGTGAAAGACGATTTTGTCTACTTTTGTGTGATGATACCACATGCTGTGCTGAATCTCTTCTCTTAGTGTACACTGGAGGCTAGCCAAGACACTGCACCGGCAAACTGGGCTAGATCCTGCCACAGTTCCAATCTGCTGGCCAAGAAATCCATGGAGTCAGGGTATTTCCATATAAAGGGAATAGTCCAGACAAATTGAACCTGGTTTTTCATTTGATGAGAAATCAACTGGCCCATCGTGTCTTGGAAATTGTATTGGCCGCTGTTACTTTGGCTACTTGTTGTAGTGGGAGTGCTGGCAAAGCAGTGGCGCGGTGATTCAGCAGGGAGCAGGCACGTGCTCTTGGTCAGATAAAGCTGCGACGATGGTACAGACCTAATGTCTTCCATTCAGAAGTAGGAAAAATTCCCCCCATTTTGCATTCATAATGAGGGTGTAAAATCATGGCTATCCAGTAGTCATCTCTTTGCTAACAATACAGCAATCAGCAGGTAAGCAACCAAGCATGCACCTTGCAATGCTCACCAACGAGAAGGAGAACCCAGTTGTTTTGTATTCTAACCCGCACTGAGATGGGTTGTCATGGCCAGTAATCATCATAATCATCATCATCACAAGGTGTCAGCCTGGTCCCCAAGCTATTAGATTGCTCAAAATTATAATCCAGTCTCTGTCTCTTGCCTAGTGGTAGTTGATGTGGAAACATCCAGCAGGGAAATTTGCCCAATAATAATAATAATAATAATAATAATAATAATAATAATAATCTTTGTTTATATAGCGCCAACATATTCCGCAGCGCTTTACAGTTTAAGGCTAAGTGCACACGTACCGGAACTCTCGCGGAAATTACCGCGAGAATTCCGGAATTCCAGTCCGCGGGAAAATCGCATTTTAAATTCCCGCGATTTTCCCGCGGAAAAACTAGCATTTTGCAAGCGTATTTAGCTTGCAAAATGCTAGCGTTCTCCAAGCGATCTGTAGCATCGCTTGGAGAACTGATTGACAGGTTGGTCACACTCATCAAACATAGTGTTTGACGAGTGTGACCAACGTTTTACTACTGAGGCTGCCTATGCGGCATCAGTAGTAAAAGATAGAATGTAAAAAAAAATAAAAAACGGTGTTATTCTTACCCTCCGACGTCCCGCGCATCCGTTCCCAGTAATCCTTTGCGAAAATGCCAGCGATGACGTCAGTTCTCGCGGGATCGCGACGTCTCGCGGTAATTCGCGATGACGTCGCGCGAATGACCGCGAGACTTCGCGATCCCGCGAGAACGGACGTCATCGCGGGCATTTTCGCAAAGGACTACTGGGACCGGAGCGTGAAGAGAAGCGGGAAGACTGCGCGGGACGTCGGAGGGTGAGAATAACAATATTTTTTATTTTAAATTCTATTTTTTACAGGGATATGGTACCCAAAGCCTGGAGGACAGTCTCCTCTCCTCCGGACCGTGGGTACCATCCGCAATTGTTCTGCTTACTTTCCGCATGGTGTGCACAGCCACATGCGGGAAATAAGCGGAACAATGCATTCCTATGGGTGCGGGATCGCCGCGATTCTGCAAATTAATGAGCATGCTGCGGTTTTTACCGCGAAGCGATTCCGCCGCGGTAAAAACCGCAGCATTAGCACAGCATTGCGGAATCCCATAGGAATGCATGGGATGCTTATTTTTCGCGTTTTCGCGGCAAAATCGCGCGGTTAAAACTGCCGCGGAAACGCGAAAAAAACGCCACGTGTGAACTCAGCCTAACAGTTCCAAAACACAAGTCATAAGTAACAACGTTAACAATACAATAATTAAAGCAAAATAAGACGACCCTGCTCGTGAGAGCTTACAATCTACAATGTGGTGGGGGAGATACAAAGTACAGGTGTGTATTTACAATGATGGTCCAGCCATCTTGAGGGAGTGAGGGATGGATGGAGATAGTGAATGGGCTACACACGCACACTTACACAAAAAATGACTTAGATTAGTGAACATGATAGGCCGCTTTGAACAAATGCGTTTTGAGGGGGTGCCTAAAGCTATGCAGATTGTGGATAGTCCTAATTTCTTGGGGTAGAGCTTTCCAGAGGTTTGGCGCAGCGCGGGAGAAGTCTTGGAGTCGGGAGTGGGAGGTACGGATTAGTGCAGAGGTTAGTCGAAAGTCGTTTGCAGAGCGCAGCGGTCAGTTAGGCCGATAAGGTACTGTCACACTTAGCGATGTACCAGCGATCCCGACCAGCGATATGACGCGGTCAGGATCGCTGGTACATCGCTAAGTGGTCGCTAGTGAGCTGCCACACAGGCAGATCTCACCAGCGACATCGCAGGGGTCGGGGGTCGCTACTTACCTGTCACACCAGGCGATCCTGCGTCCTCCCGCCCGGTTCCACGCGTCGCTCGTCGTCACATCAGGAAGCGCCGCAGGAAGCTGACGACGAGAAACAGTCCAGCCTGTTCTCGCGCGATCAGCGATAAGCAGCGGGGGAGCGGGTTGTAGGTAAGTATCAGACACAGCGATATCGCTAGCAATATCGCTATAACGTCACAAGTTATAGGGATATTGCTAGCGATATCGCTTAGTGTGACATGCCCTATAGAGGGAAATGAGGGAGGAGATGTAGGAGGATGCTGCACTGTGGAGAGCTTTGTGGGTGAGAACAAGTACTTTGAATTGGACCCTATAATTAATGGGCAGCCAGTGTAACGATTGGCAAAGAGCAGACGCGTCCGAGTACCGATTAGCCAGATGGATGACCCTGGCCGCTGAATTAAGTATGGACTGGAGAGGGGAAAGTCGAGTAACGGGGAGGCCAATTAATAGAGCATTGCAGTAGTCCAGGCGGGAGTGGATCAATGCGACAGTGAGGGTTTTTGTTGTTTTCATGGTGAGAAAAGGGCAGATTCTAGAGATGTTCTTTAGGTGTAAGGGGCAGGAGTGGGCAAGAGATTGTATATGGGAGGTGAAGGAGAGATTGGTGTCAAACATAACACTCAGATAGTGCGCCTGCTGCCGGTGTTTTATTATGGTGCCACCCATGGAGAGGGAAATGTCAGATTTAGGGTGGTTTTGTAGATGGCGGGAGCAGAAGAAGTTCAGTTTCTGAGTGGTTGAGTTTCAGATAAAAAGCAGACATGATGTTGGAGACTGCAGACAGACAGTCACTGGCGTTCTGTAGTACCATGGGGGTAAGGTCGGGGCATGACATGTATAGTTGTGTATATATGTATATAGGTGGGCACCACGGAAAATATGACATGAATATGATAACTGGGTGCAACACTGTGCCAAGTAGATCAAATGAAAAAAAAGGGAGAAAAGAGACACAGGATAACATGCACTCAACAGCAGAATGTCCATGTGAAAAAGGCTTTTATTGACATACAATAGCCAGAGAGATCCAAGTGTACAATAAAAACAATTAAAAACCACACATGAAACAAAAGTGGGCAGGTGGAGAACACATGCAGTATACAAAGGAAGAAATGTTCATATAAATAAGTGTTTCAAAAAAATGCATTCACAACAATGCCCTCTATCACCATATAATATGCATAAAATGTTTAGTATAAACATATGGACAATTTGCAGCAATAAAGTCCGATCAGTCTAATAGTCACTTGTAGGTATGTAAACAATCCAAATGATTACCATGCAAGTCCATAGATGAGGGAAGGCAATTGCTGGATCACATGAACATTACCTAAGCATACTCACACTGCCCACAGAACCCAACGCGTGTCGCTGCTAACCTGCAGCTTCGTCAGGGGTGGTAGTCAGGAATGATATCAAGTCCCCTTTATAGTACAATTGCAATTGTAATCACTACAGCACATGCCGACACCTGAGTGCAGCGTCAGCTGTGTGATGAAGATAACCTGAGTCCAGAATGAGTCATGACACCTGCGCAGTAGATAGCATTGTATTCCTGAGAGATTGTGAACAAGACACTAGCAGTTCAAAAGCCAGAGACCAGGAGGTTCCCCACATGTAACAAAGCTGCTGCTCTGTAAGACAGGCAGGGAGGGGGGAGGGTGGTTTTTAACTCTTTCTCCTCACATAGCCCAGCACCCAAGAATGACAGCAGTGCTCCATAACATAAACTTATGCTATCAACCTGGAAAAATAAAGTGATAATAGAGCGCCAGTACCTTGCAGCAGTGTCCATGCTCAGAATCACATGTAATACAAAAATCAATGCAAATACTAAAAAGAAAAAAAATAAATAAATAATGCACTAATGACATGGAAACTGCACCTAAAAAACTGCAGCATGTGAACAATGTGTCCTAAAAATGGTGGAAACGCAGACAATCAGCAAGAGATATATATACCTTTAAATATATCAAAAGGGTAATGCAATTTCATGAATTACAACAATCAGGTAACCAATATAAACAGTAGGGAAAATATCAAAGATGAAAAAATATTCCATAAAAATCGATGATGCCATAATTCACAGTACCAAACTGAATGGTCAATTCTGTAACAGTAACTATCTTTCTAATCAGAATGTATATTCAAAAAACTCAGGATATTCAACACAGCAACCAATGTGATTGATGGTATAAATAAATCCTATCATGAGGAAAAATTATTTCTTTTTTTTTTTTTTCTTTTTTCTTTTCCTTTAGATGGAACTAGAGGGCTTATCAAACCCAAACTAAAAAAAATTTTTTTGGCTCTAATGAAAATCATGATAGAAAATAGCAAAAAGAAAAATAAATAGAGGTACATGAAAAACACCAAATCGACACAAAAAGGGCCCTAAGAATGTCAACACCAATCAGGCCATGAGGAAGCCAGTGAAGGTCAAATCCTCATTGATGCCCCCAGGTCTGACTGTGTTCAATTGAAAAATCCATCTGGAATTCAACCGCAATAATTCGCTATGGCTATCGCTATAATTTCAAAATTGGCCAATGAGTCTCAAAAAGTTTCCTCATTTTGTCCCACTGGTTGTGGAAAAACATGATGAAACGAATTTGGCTGTCACCAATCCGTGAGACAGGTTTTAAAAGCTCTTCACAAGTGACAGAGGTCACCCTACGAAATGCTTGACCTATCGTGGATCTCGGATAATGTCTCTGGCGCAGTCTATTGGTAAGATCCCTAGATTGTGTCCTGAAATCAATAGTCTGTACAATTTCGACGCAATCTCTCAAATTGTCCATAGGGTATGCCCCTTTTCAAATGTTCCGGATGAAAGCTTCTATAGTCTAAAAGACTATTGGTTGCCGTTGCTTTTCGGAAAAGGTCGGTGCAAATCCGATTGTCCTGGAGAGAAAGTCTGAGATCCAAAAAATCTACGGTGGAAACAGAAAAGTGATAAGTCAAATGTATATTTAACAAATTCCGATTAAGAGACGCAATGAAGTTCTCACAATCTGAAACAGAGCCAGTCCAAATTAAAAAAATATCATCAATAAAACGAAACCACGGAAATACATGTTCTGAAAGTCAGGCGATGGGTACACAAGCTCCGCCTCCCACCAGCCCAAAAAAAGGTTGGCAAAGGAGGGGGCGCAACGGGCACCCATCGCCGTACCTGACACCTGTCGAAAAAAAACAAATTAAAAAATGAAGTAATTGTGTGTCAAAACAAATTTTAGCAAACTGAGGAGAAAATCATTGTGTCCCAAATCGCAATTAATCTGGTGGCTCAAAAAATATTCAACAGCCCTTAGTCCCAAATCATGTGGAATGTTTGTGTAGAGAGACTCAACGTCAATTACAACCAGTAACACCGGACTTGACAGTTGAATAGAATTCAACTTGTGAATTAAGTCCAAGGAGTCTCTCAAATAAGATGGTAAATTCAGGACCAAGGGCTGGAGAAAAAAATCCAAATAGATGCAGGCCTTCTCTCCAAGACCCCCTATTCCAGCAACAATGGGTCTGCCCGGTGGATTAGATAGATCTTTGTGCACCTTAGGCAGTAAATAAAAGGTTGGCACAACAGGCTTTTTAACAAAAATGTAGTCCTTCTCCTGTTTTGTGATTACACCCTCATCGAGTGCAACACACAACAACCATTCGAGTTTTCGGTTGATAGCATAAGTTTATGTTATGGAGCACTGATGTCATTCTTGGGTGCTGGGCTATGTGAGGAGAAAGGGTTAAAAACCACCCTCCCCCTCCCTGCCTGTCTTACAGAGCAGCAGCTTTGTTACATGTGGGGAACCTCCTGGTTCCTGGTCTCTGGCTTTTGAACTGCTAGTGTCTTGTTCACAATCTCTCAGGAATACAATGCTATCTACTGCGCAGGCGTCATGACTCATTCTGGACTCAGGTTATCTTCATCACACAGCTGACGCTGCACTCAGGTGTCGGCATGTGCTGTAGTGATTACAATTGCAATTGTACTATAAAGGGGACTTGATATCATTCCTGACTACCACCCCTGACGAAGCTGCAGGTTAGCAGCGACACGCGTTGGGTTCTGTGGGCAGTGTGAGTATGCTTAGGTAATTTTCATGTGATCCAGCAATTGCCTTCCCTCATCTATGGACTTGCATGGTAATCATTTGGATTGTTTATATACCTACAAGTGACAATTAGACTGATCGGACTTTATTGCTGCAAATTGTCCATATGTTTATGCTAAACGTTTTATGCATATTATATGATGATAGAGGGCATTGTTGTGAATGCATTTTTTTGAAACACTTATTTATATGAACATTTCTTCCTTTGTATACTGCATGTGTTCTCCACCTGCCCACTTTTGTTTCCTTTGTGGTTTTTAATTGTTTTTATTGTACACTTGGATCTCTCTGGCTATTGTATGTCAATAAAAGCCTTTTTTCACATGGACATTTTGCTGTTGCGTGCATGTTATCCTGTGTCTCTTTTCTCCCTTTTTTTCATGTATAGTTGTGTGTCATCAGCATAAAGATGGTACTGAAAGCCAAATCTGCTGATGGTCTGTCCAATTGTGGCCGTGTAGAAAGAGAAGAGAAAGGGGCCAAGGACTGAGCCCTTAGGTACCCCGACAGCGAGAGGAAGAGATGACATGGAGCCAGCGAACAAAACACTGAAGGAGCGGTCAGATAGATAGGAAGAGAACCAGGAGAGAGCAGTGTCCTTAATGCCTAGTGACTGGAGCCTAGAGAGTAGGAGATGGTGGTCAACAGTGTGGAAAGCTGCAGAAAGGTCGAGAAGAATGAGCAGAGTGGTCACCGTTACATTTTGCTGTCAGAAGGTCATTGGTAACTTTGATGAGTGCAGTTTCGATCGAATGTAGGGGATGGAAGCCGGACTGTGAAAGGTCTAGGAGGGAGTGAGTGGAGAGGTAACGGGTAAGGCGGGAGTAGACTAGGCGCTCCAAAAGTTTAGAGATGAAGGGGAGATTGGAGACTGGGCTGTAGTTGTTTGTGCAGGATGGGTCGAGAGCGGGTTTCTTCAGTAATGGAGTAGCGAGTGTTTGAAGGAGGATGGGAAAATGCCCGAGGAGAGGGAGAGATTAAAGATTGTAGTTAGTTGAGCTGTGACGACTGGAGAGAGAGACTGGAGGAGATGTGAGGGAATGGGGTCGGTAATGAATGAAGTCAGACGAGAAGAAGAGAGGAGTTTGGAGACTTCTTCTGTGATGGGATCAAGTGTGGAAAGTGAGCCAGGGGAAATGCAGAGAGGGATGGGAGTCACAGCACTTAGTGGTTGGGAGTGGATTTCCTGACAAATATTATATATTTTTTCTATAAAGTGGTAGGCCAGGTCATCAGCACAAAGGTCTGTGATAGAGGCTTGTGCTTTTGGCCTGAGGAGGGAGTGAAAAGTGTCAAAAAGTTTCTTGGGGTTGTTGGCTAGTGAAGAGATCAGGGTGGTAAAAGAGGTCTGTTTGGCAAGGTAAAGGGCAGAGTTATAGGTTCTTAACATAAATTTAAAGTGGATGAAGTCTTCTGGTGTGCGGGTTTTTCTTCACAGTCGCTCAGCACTCCTAGAGCATCGCTGGAGAAGTTGAGTTTGCGATGTGAGTCAGGGCTGTTTTACTCTGTGTTTGGAGGTTCTGAGGGTGAGGGGCACTGCTTGGTCAAGGGTGCTTCTAAGAGTGTTGTTGTAGTAAGGCCTCGTTCACACGTCTTGGTGATTTCTGTACAGAAAAAATCAGTACTGGTGAGATCTGTGGACTGTGTCCGTGTGCCATCCGTATGTACGTATGTGACATCCGTGTATCCATTTCCTGTCCGTGTGACACGTACTGGCACCTGGGAAAAGCAGTAAAGTAGCTGTTCCCAGGTGACGGCTGCTGAAGGTAGTGCTCATCATTGTCGCCTGGTCTCCCTGAGATTAGCACGACCAGGCGACAATGATGGGAGTTGTATTCAGCACCTGCAATGAACCTCCAGTGTAAAATTAAGAATAAAATTTAAAAAATGGCATGGGCTCCAGCGTTCTTTTCATAACCAGCAGAGGGAAAGCTCATGAATTGAGGCTGATGATAATAATCTGTGAAAAGGGACAATATCCCAAAAGGTGCCCAGGCTATTAATAACATCTCACAGTTGTTTGCTTAGACTTTACTGGTGAGTTTACAGTGGTCCCCAAAGAAAAAATGACGTAGAGTCCCCCTATAAATTCAAACCAGCAAAGGCTAAACAGACAGCTGTGGACTGATATTATTAGCCTGGGAAGGGATCAGGTATATTGCTCTCCCCCAGCCTACTAACATCATTCCTCAACCACCCCAGAAATGGCACATCCATAAGAAGCACCAAATCTTATGCTTAACCTCGCTCTTCCCACTTACTTTGTGGCGGAGGCAAAGTGGAGTAATAAGGTTGGGGTTGGATGGGAGACATTATTACAAGAAGACACCAGAACAGGGAACATTATTACAGGAAGGGATCAGGATGGAGGACATAATTACAGAAAGGGATCAGGATGGGGGAAATTATTACAGAAAGGGGTCAAGACGGGGGACGTTATTACAAGAAGGTGTCAGGAATGGGTACATTACTATATGGAGTGTGAACACGTATAACTTTATATTATCTAGAGCTCTACAAGGGCACATACATCTGACCAACATGCAGGTGGGGGGCCCAGGTCGAAATTTTGCAATGGGGCCCATTTAACGCTCTAATTACTTCACTGCGGACTAGTAAGGCTGGTTTCACACTTGCGTTTTTTTGCGCTGTATTTTAGCGCTAAAAAATGCATGTGTTTTTTTCCCTATATTTTGCATGGGATGCGATTATGTGCGCACACACATGTGTTTGTATGCGTTTTCCCGCGCATGCGTTTTTTTGTGGTGTGCGCTCGGGCGCACAAAATGCATCCTGTTGCATTTTTTGGGCGTCCGACTTGCCTCAAAAAAACGCATGCGCGCGCAATGCGCTTTTTTATAGCAAGACACCCATTATAAGTCTATGGGTACGCATATGTGCGCATTGCCATGCTCATGTATGCGTTTTTTTGCGCATGCGTTTTTTTGTTGACCATTAGTTAGACAATGGAATTTAGGGGTTTGGGTTAGAGTTAGGGTTAGTTAAAGGGGTTTAGGGTTAGGGTTAAGGTTTGAGTTAGGGTTAGTATGGTTTGGTTAAGGCTTAGGGTTTAGGGTTAGTTAGGGTTTAGGGTTAGGGTTTGGGTAGGGTTTGGTTAAGGGTTAGGGTTAGGGTTAGTATGGTTTGGTTAAGGGTTAGGGTTAGGGTCAGGGTTAGGGTCAGGGTTAGGGTATGGTTTGGTTTGGTTAAGGGTTAGGGTCAGGGTTAGGGTCAGGGTTAGGGTTAGTAAAGTCATGGTTTGGGTTAGAGTGAGGGGCCAACTAATGTTGGAAAAAAACGCAAACGCGGTAAAAATGCACTAAAAACGCATACAAACGCATAAAAACGCTGCGTTTTTTTCATGCATGCTCATAAAAATGCTTGAAAAAAACGCAGCATATGTATGCGTTTGTATGCGTTTTTTCCATGCGTTTTTTGCGGGAAAAACGCGCTGCAAAAAAAAGCAAGTGTGAAAGTAGCCTAAGTCTTTTACAAAGAGTGATGCACATTAGCATTGAGCCCATGCATCGCCCTTATAATTGAGCCACTTGGGCTCCATTGAGATATTATTCAGATCTTTTACCTCCACACATATGGAGCCCAATGCAGCTTTACAGAACCGTGGGCCCTTAGTCTTAATTCCATTAATATTGATGTGAAGATTTATTTTCCGGACAGATTAGAGCCTATGATGAGTGGTCATATTCTTTTCTAATACACAATGGGGGTCCTCAATGAGAAGATATGTGCTGACACAATGTAATAAAGCAGGATTGTGCTTACTCCATGTATCCCAGGGGGTCTCAATCTATTGATTCTATAGTTTACGGTGGGCCCCTCGACTCAGTCCATGACCCCGATCGCAGATGTTGAAATCTCGCAATTAATGCCCAATAACGATCCCTTCTAAAATATTTAAAGTGACCTCGTCCTAGCAGTCGTGTCACGACCAATGTGCTAAGAACAAGGAGAAAGAAACGTGATCTCCAGTGTATACATTAAAATTAGGTTCGGAGTGTGGAGTAAGAGCGGCCGAAGCCAAAGAGACCTCCACTTATGGAAATGTTAAGAGGGGATTTAACAAGTGTTTCATGTGAGGATACAGCCCTCCTGAGAGACCCTTCACGAGTCCACATAAGAGGAACACGAGTAGGTAGAACAAGCAAATAAATGACAGCCCTGGGAGTAAGGGAGGCTGCAGAGGACTGGATTTACTGCCACTGTTGTAGCCTCCTGGGCACACGTCATTTGCATTCTAGATATGTTTATTTTCTTAGAAGCGTCAGATCCCTAATGTCACATCTGGAAATGATCTCTCTGCAGATGTTCACTCCATCGCCAATGGAGAATAGAAACAATACTTCTAATATTTTGATATAGAATTTTCATCATTAATAGCGTACCTGCCATTCCAAAATAATCTTTCCTGTATGTGTACATGAAGAATATTTATATTTCGGGCCAGCCATTATATGACGTGCGTCCTGCATTTTTCAACATCTTTCCTCTCTGTGGGCTCTATCTCTAATTTTTACTTGCCTCTGAGCTAGTGTGAGTGGACTCGCTGCTATGATGTCTCCCATGCACAGCACACATAGACATGAGGGATTCCTGCTCGCCTGTCTCCATATAAGACATGTTCAAAAGCAACAGCAGCATGAGTGTCATTGTACAGCAGTACTGAGCAGTGTAGCTGCGACTCAAGCACCAGAGTGAAATAATACAGCTACTTAAAAGCAGTAAGATAAGCACCGTGTATCCCTGGAAATAAGACCTACCCAGAAAATAAGCCCTAGCATGATTTTCCAAGATTGTTGGAGTATGCTTGAAATGTAAGCCCTACTCCAAAAATGACCCCTTGTTACAGTCAGGGCCGTGGTTAGGAGGAGAAGGGGGAGGCAAAATGGGCAATTTCTCAGGACCTCCTCTATCTTAGGGGCACCCCAGCATTTCTATTCTGAGGTTAAAACTGCTTAAGGAGTTTTGGTGACGTGACCATGATGTCACCAAAGGTTTCTTTACTGCACGAATCTAGAGCTGAAGAAGAGACAGGCTGGTATGCACCATATGTGCAGTGTGTGTGTGTGTATACATGTACAGTACAGACCAAAAGTTTGGACACACCTTCTCATTCAAAGAGTTTTCTTTATTTTCATGACTATGAAAATTGTAGATTCACTCTGAAGGCATCAAAACTATGAATTAACACATGTGGAATTATATAATTAACAAAAAAGTGTGAAACAACTGAAAATATGTCTTATATTCAAGGTTCTTCAAAGTAGCCACCTTTTGCTTTGATTACTGCTTTGCACACTCTTGGCATTCTCTTGATGAGCTTCAAGAGGTAGTCGGGTTGGGCACATCCTGGGGATCTGTCGCACACAGGCATAAGGTATTGACTGGGCACATTATTTGGCACATTTATAATATATTCCACTAGGAGCTGCATATACTATTGTAAATGACTAGTTATCATTGGACATTTACTTTTAATACCTGCCATTTAGCACTTTCACTTGACACATGTCTATTCCGTCCATATCACTATTTATAATTGCCATCTTAGCAACTTATATTCTCATGTGGTCGTGTGCCTAAGACCATTATATATGTATTACTAATTTTGCACATTGCACTTTATATATGAATTGTTTTGTATATACCTGAGCCTATTTATGAACTATCCATCACAGTTGCACTTTATATTTATGCAGATACTAGTGGCTTATTTATTCTTTTACAATTGTATTATATTTTATGAAGCCACATTACATTTAAGTGCATGTTATCTGTGCAATCGATCCCCTGTGTTGCCCCCTCTTTTGGTATTCTATTCCCACCCCTGCATCTATTGTTTTGAATTTTTTCAATAAATATCTAATTTAATATTGGACGTTGATTTCGGTTTTTTCGTTGTGTAATAATAACAAGGTCAAGCAGCAGACATTGGGGACAACAAAGCTACATACAGACTGGCAGAGGATGAAAACGACTCTGCACTTACCGGGATGACCGTCATCTTATTCGAATGTCACTCAGCAACCGCAGGATGACATCAAGTGAATGGCAAATGGCAGCTGGGGTGAAGTGCACAGCAAGAACAGTTTGCAACAGGTTTCTAGAGGCAGGGCTCAAAATATGTAAAGCTAGAAAAAATCCTTTCATCAATGAGAAGCAAAGGAGAGCCAGGCTGAAGTTTGCCAAAGACCATAAGGATTGGACCATAGAGGACTGGAGTAAGGTAATCTTCTCTGATGAGTCTAATTTTCAGCTTTGCCCAACACCTGGTCGTCTAATGGTTAGACGGAGACCTGGAGAGGTGTACAAGCCACAGTGTCTTGCACCCACTGTGAAATTTGGTGGAGGATCGGTGATGATCTGGGGATGCTTCAGCAAGGCTGGAATTGGGCAATGTTCCCCAACTCTGAGGACTGGTTTTTCCAGCAGGACAATGCGCCATGCCTCACAGCTAGGTCAATCAATGTGTGGATGAAGGACCACCACATCAAATCCCTGTCATGGCCAGCTCAATTTCCAGACCTGAACCCCAATGAAAACCTCTGGAATGGAATCAAGAGGAAGATGGATAGTCACAAGCCATCAAAGAAGAACTGCTTACATTTTTGTACCAGGAGTGGCATAAGGTCACCCAAAAGCAGTGTGAAAGACTGGTGGAAAGCAGCCAAGACGCATGAAAGCTGGGATTAAAAATCATGGTTATTCCACAAAATATTGATTTCTGAACTCTTCCTGAGATAAAACATTAGTATTCTTCTTTCTAAATGATTATGAATAGTGTTGAGCGATACCGTCCGATACTTAAAAGTATCGGATCGGATGGTATCGGCCGATCTAAAAAAAATATCGGGTATCGCCGATTCCGATACCGGAAGTCCCACGCAGCAATGGCATAAAGTGAGACTAGGGACTTTTTTTTTTTTTTTTTTAAAGTGGTGGAGGAATACAGTGCGGAAGGATACCTACCTTCCGTCATTGTATTCCTGGAGCTGGTAGAGAACGGTAGCATCAGCTGATGCTGCTGTTCTCCACGCAAGATGGACGTGGGACCCTCGTGGACTTCTGCGGATCGGGGTAAGTATATTGGTGTTTTTTTATTTTGATATTTATTCCTCAAGGGGACAATGGCTTCGGGGATCAAAGTGACAAGTGACGGTGAGTATGTACTCTATGTTATATGTACTGTATGTCTATATGTATGTATTGTATGTAGTATATATGTATTTTGCATGCATGTAGTATATATGCAGTATATATGTAGTATGCATGTTGCATGCATGTGGTATATATGTAGTATGTATGTAGCATGTATGTAGTATGTAGCATGTATGTAGTATGTATGTTGCATGTATGTAGCATGTAGTGTGTATGTATGTAGCATGTATGTTGCATGTATTTAGCATGTAGTGTGTATGTAGCATGTATGTAGCATGTAGTATATATGTAGTATGTATGTTACATGTAGTATATATAGTATATATGTAGTATGCATGTTGCATGCATGTAGTATATATGTTGTATGTATGTTGCATGCATGTAGTATATATGTATTATGTATGTAGTATGTATGTAGCATGTATGTAGCATGCATGTAGTATGTAGCATGTATGTAGTATGCATGTTGCATGTAGTATGTATGTTACATGTAGTATATATGTAGTATGCATGTTGTATGTATGTTGCATGTATGTAGCATGTATGTAGCATGTAATTTTTTTTTTTTTTTTTTTTTTACATTCAACACATTAGCCGGATGATGGGACTACTACTGTCCCATCATTGGCTAATGTGTCAATCACTGTCATGGTAGCAGGCATCGCCCGATGGGACTTGTAGTCCCATCGGACGATGCCTGCACAGACCCCCGGAGCCTGCTCAGACCACCGGCAGGTCGGCACAGACCCCCGGAGCCTGTACAGACCACCGGCAGGCCGGCACAGACCCCCGGAGCCTGCACAGACCACCGGCAGGCCGGCACAGCCCCCCGGCAGGCCGGCACAGACCACCGGAGCCTGCACAGCCCCCCGGCAGGCCTGCACAGCCCCCCGGAGCCTGCACAGACCACCGGCAGGCCGGCACAGCCCCCCGGCAGGCCTGCACAGACCACCGGAGCCTGCACAGACCACCGGCAGGCCGGCACAGCCCCCCCGGCAGGCCTGCACAGACCCCCGGAGCCTGCACAGACCACTGGCAGGCCGGCACAGACCCCCGGACAGTCGGCACAGCCCCCCCGAAGGCCCGAACTGACGGCGCATCATGATGCGCACAGACAGCGCATCATGATGACGTTATTTCGGCAGCCAATCAGAGCCACAAAAGTGGCTCATTGCATTTTGGACTTCCGATTCCGGTATCCGATACGAAAAAAGTATCGGTACTCGGTATCGGAATTCCGATACGGCAAATATCGGCCGATACCCAATACTTGCGGTATCGGAAAGCTCAACACTAATTATGAACTTGTTTTCTTAGCATTATTTGAGGTCTGCAAGCACTCTGCATTTTTTGTTATTTTGACCATTTCTCATTTTCTGAAAATAAATACAAAATTTATTGCTTGGAAATTCGGAGACGTTGTCAGGAGTTTATAGAATAAAAGATCAACTTACATTTTACTCAAAAATATACCTTTAAAGAGAAAAATCAGACAAACTGACAATTTTGCAGTGGTCTCTTAATTTTTGCCAGAGCTGTATGTGTATGTGCAGTGTATGTGTATACATGTGTAATAAACGTGCAGGTGCTGGTATGTCACCACGGAACCGAGACAGAGCAAAAGTTAAAGGGTTTTATTTACAGGGATATGATACTCCTCGCAGGGAGAAAGCAGTGGGGGCTAAACTGGTTTTAAAGCAGTATATCAAACAGTCAAAAAGAATAACAGTTAGAAACAGGTGTTCTTGGAACTTATCAGACTGCTGAGTACTTGCTTGTAGGGTCGTCTTCTCCCGCGTCAGCGCCGTCAGCAGCGGCACTTGTTGTCTCTCTAGTCGCTGCAGGCTCTGCAGTCTCTAAGGACCCACAGCAGGGGTCTCGGGGGTTAATGAAGAAAGGCAGGGGAAACACAAGGCATTCCGGGTGTCCCCTGCTCTGAGTCTATGCTCCAAAACTAAACAGTCTTTCCGCAGGTAAGGTGCTCTGTGCAGGGCCGGACTGGGACTAAAATTCAGCCCTGGCATTTGAAGTTACACAGGCCCACTAGTCACATGGTGACTATATAATATCTTTGTACACTTGTAGTTTACAAGAAGTGAGAGGAGATTAACACGACTATATAACATGTAGTCACAGCTGTGCCCAGTATTTCAGCTCAGTCCTATTTATTGCTTTTAGGTACAGTACTCCTCCCAAAGCTCTGTCCCCTTTTGTATGCACGATTACAGAATTCCTGGCAGAACTGCTATCCATTGGGCAACCAGCCCCCCTGGTCATAGCCGCCCCTATCATACCTCCCAACTTTTGAAGAAGGGAAAGATGGACAAAGACTGCGGCGCGCCGCTGCAAATTTTGGCCACGCCCAGCCACACCCATTTCACAACTAGTCACACCCATGTCCACGCCTAATCGCACCCATTTAGCACTGTTGATCACACTGACTGGTACTGAGGGCACAGTGGCTGGCATTATGGGCACACTGACCGGCACAAAGGAAGAGAGAAAACAGAGAGAGAGAGAGAAAAAAGAAAACAGAGAGAGCGAGAAAGAAAGGGGAAAGAAAGAAAGAACAGTGAGAGACAAGAAAGAACAGAGAGAGAAAGAAAGAAGTAAAGAAAAGAAAGAAAGAAAGAAAGAAAGAAAGAACAGAGAGAAAGAGAGGAAAGAAAAAGAAAGAGGGGAAGAAAGAACAGAGAGAGAAAAAAGAAAGATTAGAGAGAGAAAGAAAGAACAGAGACAGAAAGAAAGAACAGAGAGAGAAAGAAAATGAGGGAAAGACAGAACAGAGAATGAAAGAACAGAGAAAGAAAGAAAAAGAGAGAAAGAAATAAAGAAAGATTCTACAAAGATACTATAGCAGCCCGGCTCCCATTGTAGTACCCACCTGAGCCTCCCGGTGCAGGACTTATCATGATCCGCTCACATGGCCGGCATCCCCGATTCCAAGGTGATCCTGCTGTCTGCGCTGTTGGAGGAGGACATGGTGATGGAACTGAAGCATTCCTGGTTCCGTCACAATCTCCTCAAGAAATTATCTCATTTCCGGTCAGCTTCCAGCATATCACTTCCATTGGAACATCATGTGTGTGTTTTAAAATGCTCCTTGGGGCTCCGCCGTGTACTCCTGTGTCCGTGGGAAAAGCACGCTTTGTATGCTTTGTACACACTTGGCTCTGCTCTGTACATCCCGTACACATATGGCTCCACTCCATACACGCGCGGCTCCTCTCCGTACACCTCGTACACGCGCGGCTCCGCTCCGTACACCTCGTACACGTGCGGCTCCGCTCCGTACACCTCGTACACGCGCAGCTCCGCTCCGTACACCTCGTACACGCGCGGCTCCGCTCCGTACACCTCGTACACACTGCTCCGCTCCGTACACCTCGTACACACTGCTCCGCTCCGTACACATCGTACACACACTGCTCGGCTCCGTACACCTCGTACACACACTGCTCCGCTCCGTACACCTCGTACACACACTGCTCCGCTCCGTACACCTCGTACACACACTGCTCCGCTCCGTACACCTCGTACACACACGGCTCCGCTCCGTACACCTCGTACACACACGGCTCCGCTCCGTACACCTCGTACACACACGGCTCCGCTCCGTACACCTCGTACACACACGGCTCCGCTCTGTACACCTCATACACACACAGCTCTGCTACATCCACACTGTAAATCCTGACCCCACACATACTTACCTCAACCAGCACCATGACAACAGCAAAGCAGAGTCTTGCAGACGGTAGAGGCAAGGCTGAGCCCGCCCCTCCTGTGATGAGGTCACAGGAGGGGCGGAGTCAGGGGTGACATGATCGGGGGTCTGGACAAAGGCTCCTGATCATGTGACCCCTGACTCCTCCCCTCCTGTGACCTCATCACAGGTCCTGCGAACTGAGCGAGCAGGCAAGCGAGTGCGACGCTGTGAGTGGCCGGGGGGGGGGGGGGAGGGAGTCTCATGCTAAGGCGAGGATGGGGTGCGTGGGGGAGGCGTGGCGGCTTTTCTCCCTGCAGTGCGGGAGGAACTTGAAACTATCACCGCCGTGCCCGCAGAGGGCCGGCGGCAGGAGCAACAGTGGCCGCAGCGGCCGGCAAGCGGCCAGATGATCGGGCGCTGCCGCCCGCGGCCCACGTGACAGCGGCCCAGCGGGAAAATGCCCGGTTGGTTATATTGCCAATCCGGGCCTGGCTCTGTGTCTCTATAAGTCTCTCAACAGGTGTCAGGGGCTCTGCACTAACACCGCAGGTACCGGGACTACGCACGGGGGGGTCACTGTCTCTGCACGGGGGTCAGAGCGCACCTCTCCAGTCACTGCAGGCTCTGGTCTCACGTACTCACACGATGCAGTCTCTCTGCACAGTCCCCCTAGATTTGTCCTCTGAATGGGAGTTCTCTCTTCTCCCTTGCGTGCAGCTGCAACCTGCCCTGTCCCCTGCACACGCTGCTCTGAGCTTCGCGCGCTCTCAGGCTGCCCTCCTTCTTGTTCCTCTCTCGTCCCAGCAGTCACCTGACCCAGTACGTTCAGGGCAGAAAGTCTTTCCCCTAGCAAGCCTGCTGTCTGGCCAAGTGGTTCCAGATCAGGAGCGGAGAAGGTAACCCCCCTCTGAGTCTTCTTGTGCTTCACCCCCTTGCACATGTGTGTATATAGTTTGTGAGTTTGTGTACACATGTATTTTTGCAGTGTGTGTGTATATATGTTTGTGCAGTAAGTGTAAGGTACTAGCAGGAACGCGGGATGCAGTGACGGGACGTAGGCAAAACAAGGGTTAACAGGTTTATTTACAGGGGAATACTCCACGCAGGGAGGTAAAGGGTTAAACAGGGGAGACTAACAGTACATAAAGACAAAGGATAACTTCAGGTGAAGAACAACGGTTCAAATATCGGCAATTCATTAGACCAGAAGTAAGGAATTTCCTGAATGGCAGCTCCTGCTGCAAGCTCAATGGCGCCAGCAACGTCCGACGCGGTGTCCTTAATAATAGGGTCCAGCACACAACAATACCCCGTCTTCTGGTGACAGTGGTCGGTTTTCAGTTCCTTCCACTGCCCCTAGTCCATAAACTGTAGTGGCTAAACAACGGTCAGGGTCACAGTCCAGTACGAGCCAAAAGTGGCGATGCAAGTATACAATGGTCAAGTCAAGTCGCAAGTGTCTGGGGCTGAGATTTACTAGCACAGTCAGGGTGTAGGTTACGGTCTTGCTCCCGGTCTCTTTCAGGCGGTATACGCGCAGTACTCATGATCCTGAAGCATCTGGCACCTGGCTTTATGTCGGTCACCGGGCACACGCTGCCCATCTTTCTCTCTCTGGTCCCCGCGGTTAGCGGAGGGTGACAGCGGTCGCCGGTCTGTGTGGGGCTGGTGCTCCCCGGATGGAGCACTCCTCTCTTTCGCTGCTGCAGCACCCGGCTCAGCTCTACTCTGTGTGCACTGCTCTGCACGGTTCTGCTCTGCTGGCACAGCTCGGATCTGCACAGCTCTCTCTGCAGGCGACGGGGGCTCCTTCTATATGGCCCGTCGCCACACTGGTACTTTCTGGTGGGGAAAGCAGAGTGCGCTGCTTACCACTCTGCGCTGCTCTCTGCCGGCGCCAGACTGCCCCACTTCACGCACTTTTTCCTTTTATGTCCCCGATGCTGTGCAACTTTTCCTGTCTCTCCCCGCCTTTCTCTGTCCTCAGGAAGGTCCTACTTCTTCAGGCTTCCTCCAAACAGCAGGGGAAGGTCCGCCCCACTCAGGCTTCCCCCTCGGAAACTGAAGATGCAGCCTTCCCAGTTCCGGACCCGGCATACAGGTACCCGCGATCCGGTCCATCTCCCAACATATGTGCACACATGTGTTTGTGCAGTATGTATACATGTGTTTGAGCAGTGTGTGTTGTGGTGCAGTAACCCCTGTTAAAGCTAGGGGCGCTGTATATGCTACTCAGAATATGCATGTGGGCGTATATCTGAACGCCCATGATAAAGCCTGTATGTGTCTGGCTGTGTGGAATAGGACCTGTAGTGAGGTCATGACCATCCATACCTCACTTGTGGGTGTGGTCATGTACCATATAGTGTGACTGAGGTCTGGTCACATGGGTTGTGTGTTTGATCCTGAGTGGTCAGAGTGCAAGGTCCCGGAAGGCGTGTGTGTTGGAAGTGTATGGGACTGAACTTCCTGGAAGAGTACGTGGAAAGGCCCGGACCTGGTAGAGTCTGTGACGGCTCTGTGTAGGGAAGCTACTGCCCGGCTGTGGCTCTGCAACTGTAGACGGCCTAGTGAGCAAGGCACTGTCTGGAACAGTGATCCCAGTGTGGCCGCTTCCCTGATAACCCATGAGGGATAAACTGTAACGCTGATCGGGGTCAGTAAGAGACTTTGTATACTTTACATGGTATCGCTGCATGCGTGCTGGACATGGCACAGCTTGTGTGCCCAGAGGCCTGAGAGAGCGAAGCTCTACTATGGACATTAAGAACTCGTCTGTCTGATGTAAGACTATTTGCCTTGTGTTCCTGTGACATTGGTTTATGAAGGAACTAAACCACACAGACTGTTATTTTAAGCAAAAGTGTTCCTGTGTGCCTCAATATTGCAGCCAAGCGAGTTAATCCCCATCCACTCATTTGGTGGATCTCTACAGTGTGTACATGTATTTGTTCAGTGTGCGTGTACATATGAATGCGCAGTGTGTGTATACATGTGTGTGTGCAGTATGTGTGTACACTTGTGTATGTGCAGTGTCTGTATACATGTGTATGTGCAGTGTGAGATTACTTGATTAAATCTGAATAAATGTTGAGTTTTTTTGTTCAGTAATAAATGTGGATTGTTGTTCATTTAAAAAAATAAGACATTCCCTGAAAATAAGCCCTAACCCAACTTTCACAACAAAAAATAGCATAAAACCCTGTCTTGTTTTCGGGAAAACACAGTATGTGTGTGTCTTTCTGCCCCTCTCACTCAACTCCTAACTTCTTTGCAGCATGGAGGAGTGTAACAACCCTGCTGGCATCACTGCATGGCCTCCCATCCCCCGCACACCAACTTACTCACTGCTCCGGGTTATGCTGTGAATTATGTCTATTGCCAGTCCTGTGCTCTGTGCCTCTGCTCTCCTGTATGTTTCCTGGCTATGTGTGTATGGGGGGATGGTGCCAGAACTCTCTGGTTCTTATGCAGTCAGGGTGCACCTGTCTAATCTGTCCCTGACCAATCACCTAGAGCCCTTGACTATATAGTTCCGCCACACCCACTGAAACATTGCCTGTGCATCTGCACCGTTGCAGCTTTGTCTGTGCTTCTGCACCCTTGCAGCTCTGTCTGTGCATCTGCTCTCTTGCAGCTCTGCCTGCTCAGCTCCCTAGCCGCTCTGCCTGCTCTGCTCCCTAGCCGCTCTGCCTGCTCTGCTCCCTAGCCGCTCTGCCTGCTCTGCTCCCTAGCCGCTCTGCCTGCTCTGCTCCCTAGCCGCTCTGCCTGCTCTGCTCCCTAGCCGCTCAGCCTGCTCGGCTCCCTTGCCGCTCAGCCTACTCTGCACTCCTGCAGCTCCACCTACTCCGCACTCCTGCGGCTCCACCTACTCCACACTCCTGCGGCTCCACCGGCTCCGCCTACTCCGCACTCCTGCCTATATCCATACCTGCACCTCCTGTGTGAACAGGTCCAAATCCTGTTCCAACATACAGCACTCCCTCCTGCCTACACCTGCACCTGCTGTGTGAACAGGTCCCTACCTGTCCCTTCTCATACCATGCCATCTATGAGCAGCTCCTGGCGTATGAAGAGCATGACCCAGCAGACCCGCCTAGGTTCTATGGGGACCCCAAAGAGTGCCAAGGGTTCCTGAAAAAGTGCCTGCACTACATCATGCAGAATGCAGCTTGTTTGCCCTCTGACCGGGTCAAGGTGGAAAACATCATGTCCTACCTAACTGGTGATGCCTTGATGTGGATCTGTCCCCTTTGGGAAGCAGGGGACCCTGTCGTCATGAGCCTGGGGGCCTTCCTGGTGGCTTTCCGTAAAGTGTTCGACATGCCTCGTCCAGCTGCTCTTGAAAAGTCTTCCCCTCCAAGCTTCCAGAGTCAAGAGGAACCTGTGGGGGAATCGTCTCAACCACCTATGACCGTCCAGCCATCACCTGTTCCACAGTCTGCCGATGCGGCCTCCCATGCAAGATCCAAGAGGCCTAAAAAGAAGAAACGGGACAAGTTGCAGCCGGATTCTGGCCTCTGCCCTGTGAAGCCCGTACTCCAGAACCCTGGGCCAGTAGGAGAGGCTGCCCCTGGCGAGAGTCCTCCCTCTCAATTAAAGCCTATGACTGTTTCGTTGCCTTCTGGGAGCTTTGGGGTGTTCGAGCCACCAGCCATACAGAGTTGGTGTGTGATCGCCATTCTTCAGCTCCAGAACCTGGCGTGGGCATCGTCTAAAGGTGGCCGAGCCCTCTTTGAGAACAGTCTAGTCCTGCAAGGACAACTACAGCTCCAGGTCGGAGCTTTGTATACGAAGAAGTTCGTCTTCCATTGGCTGTCTGGTATGCCCATGGGTCATTCTGAACCAGAGATCCTGATGCCCATTTATGTTTGGAGACCCAGCAAGGCACCACACTTGAAACAACCAAGTGACAAGAGGTATCTGGTTCCCTTGCGTCGCATTCAGACAGCAAGGTCGTCTTCTTCGCCTGGTTTGCTAGTCGCTGAGTCAATGTGTGAGGATGCCTCTGAAGAGGGGGAGGCGGTCTCAGTCTCCTCACACATCCCCAGCGACTATACCAGTGTTCTGCTCCCAAGAGCACCCCTGTCTCTTGATTGTCTTCCCCATGTTAAAGGGCTGAAGATGGATCCAGAGTGTATGCCTTCAGCTCCTCTGTGGCCTAGGGGTGAAGGTCCAGAGCTTCACTCATCCTCTAACCAGGAAGATGTGGTCCAGTTTTTTCAGGGTAACAGGCTGAAATGGCTCCCTGTATGTATGCCTCCAGCTTCCATGTGGCAGGTGGATGAAGAGGTTGGGACAGTGACCTACGTATCTCCGTTTCTCACCCTCCTGGAGGAAGTCAAATTTTCTTTTGACAACGGGATGAAATTGGACTTATTGAAGGTGTCTTCAGTATCCAGCTGGCCGGCTGATTTAGGGATCAAGTCTGAAGCTTCCAGGTCCCTACTTTCTGTCAATCAGGAAGAAGTCCTTGTACCCTCTGTGTTGGAAGCTGTTGGGCACCAAGAGACTGGGCACTCAGTGATTCCGGATGGCACGCCTACTTCACATTACCTGAAGGATGCCCTGTCAGCCTGGACTGTGTGTGGTCCAGTACTCCTTCTTCTGGTCATTCTGGCAGGCTTGAGGAAGAGGGGCCGTAAAGGGGGAGTACTGTAACAACCCTGCTGGCGTCACTGAATGGCCTCCCATCCCCCGCACACCAACTTACTCACTGCTCCGGGTCATGCTGTGAATTCTGTCTGTTGCCAGTCCTGTGCTCTGTGCCTCTGCTCTCCTGTATGTTTCCTGGCTATGTGTGTATAGGTGGGTGGCGCCAGAACTCTCTGGTTCTTATGCAGTCAGGGTGCACCTGTCTAATCTGTCCCTGACCAATCACCTAGAGCCCTTGACTATTTAGTTCCGCCACACCCACTGAAACATTGCCTGAGCAATGTCTAATCTCAGTTAGTATCTTGCTGCTGAGGAAGCCAGGCCCTGTCCTGTGTATTTCCTCCTTCTCTGGAGGAATACTTCTTGTCTTGCTTTGTACCTTGTCTGCCTGCCAGGAGGCTGAATTTCCTGGCCCTTGAGTCTTGGTCCCAGTACCTTTTCTGTACTCTGTCCTACCTTAGTCTCCCTTTCTCCTTGTCTGTGGCTTCCTTCCCTGCTGTGTCTTTCCTTGTGTCCTCTCTGTCTGTGCATCTGCACCCTTGCAGCTCTGTCTGTGCATCTGCACCCTTGCAGCTCTGTCTGTGCATCTGCACCCTTGCAGCTCTGTCTGTGCATCTGCACCCTTGCAGCTCTGTCTGTGCACCTGCACCCTTGCAGCTCTGTCTGTGCATCTGCACCCTTGCAGCTCTGTCTGTGCATCTGCACCCTTGCAGCTTTGTCTGTGCATCTGCACCGTTGCAGCTTTGTCTGTGCATCTGCACCGTTGCAGCTTTGTCTGTGCATCTGCACCCTTGCAGCTTTGTCTGTGCATCTGCACCCTTGCAGCTCTGTCTGTGCATCTGCTCTCTTGCAGCTCTGCCTGCTCAGCTCCCTAGCCGCTCTGCCTGCTCAGCTCCCTAGCCGCTCTGCCTGCTCTGGTCCCTAGCCGCTCTGCCTGCTCTGCTCCCTAGCCGCTCTGCCTGCTCTGCTCCCTAGCCGCTCTCCCTGCTCTGCTCCCTAGCCGCTCTGCCTGCTCGGCTCCCTTGCCGCTCTGCCTGCCCGGCTCCCTTGCAGCCCAGCCTACTCTGCACTCCTGCGGCTCCGCCGACTCCGCACTCCTGCCTATATCCATACCTGCACCTCCTGTGTGAACAGGTCCAAATCCTGTTCCAATATACACCACTACCTTCTGCCTACACCTACACCTGCTGTGTGAACAAGTCCCAACCTGTCCCTTCTCATACCACGCCAGTCTGTCCTGTGTCTCCAAGCCGTGCCCGCCTGTCCTGTGTCTCAAGCTGTGCCTGCTTGCCCTATGTCTCCAAGCCATGCCTGCTTGCCCTGTGTCTCCAAGCCGTGCCTGCTTGCCCTGTGTCTCCAACCGTGCCTGCTTGCCCTGTGTCTCCAAGCCGTGCCTGCTTGCCCTGTGTCTCCAAGCCGTGCCTGCTTGCCCTGTGTCTCCAAGCCGTGCCTGCTTGCCCTGTGTCTCAGCCTGCCTGTTAGTCACACCTGTCCAAGTGACTTGTCCCCGAGTGGGATCAGCAGCCACAGCCAGACACCACCCTGGAGTGGCACCCAGGGCTGTGGAGTCGGAGTCGTGGAGTAGGTGCTCATTTTGGTGGAGTCGGAGTTGGAGTCGGTATAAAATGGACCGACTCCGACTCCTAAAATATATAATAAATTGGGTACAGTAGTTCAATGCAGAATGTGCTGAATATTTTTTCATAGGAATTTGGGAAAGTTATGAAATGCCCTATAAATGGCTGTTCTATTCCTGATCTAAGGCTACATTCACACACAGCGTTTTTGCGGATACGTTTTTCAGCTGCAAAAGTCGATCAGATTTTTAAAAAACCGCATCACCTGAAAGGTTTTTGAGCTCATAGATAATGTTTTCAATATCAAAAGCAGATTAGAAATCTGCTCTATCTATCCATTTATCCATATCTGTTTCCATATCTTATCTGTACCAAAAAGAATGAAAGCTGGGTAGCAACACAGACTGACACTTCCTGCCAGGCAAAGGAGGAGGAAAGAGCGTCTCAAACATCATTAACAAGATATTTTGTAAGTGACAAAGTTACTGTAACAATGACAGCAGATATGTCTAAAAGACAGCTCCTCCAGCTTGTTGTGAAGGACGGTGTACCATTAACATTATTTGCACGACCAGAAATGGCCCCCAAACTTGGTGTTTCTCTGGAAAGAGAAAGTATTAGAAAATTAGTGATTGAAGAAGCCCTTAAACAAAAGGAAGATCTTAAAAAGACTCTCAAAAGACGCTTCATGTTTCTTAAAATGGATGCCTGCACACGTCACAGAGTGAACTATTTTGCCATCAATGTTCGATATGTTTGTGACAACAAAAATTGTTACCAACACGCTGTCAGTAAAAGATACTAAAGCTCATCACAGCAGCCAGTTTCTCCAGGCCTTAGTGGAAAAAGTTCTGCAAGATTACGAACTCAAAAAAGAACAGGTTCTTGCTATTGTAACGGACAATGCTTCACACAGAAGTACAATTACACTGATGAATGAGAGTAATGAACAACAGCTAGAGGAACATTTAGGATTCAGTATGTTTGAGATGGAAGGCCACAGTGCTGTTCATGTAACTGAGGAACAAACAGATATTACTACAGAAGAACAGCAAAATTATACTGTAGAAATAGATGATCTTGTTGAAGCTGCTTCAAAACACTTTCCTATTCATCACATGCGCTGTGTTGTGCACACGCTGCAGCTGGAAATAAGAGATAGTCTGCAAGAGGGACATGCTGGAAATCTGATTTGAAAAGTGAGGAAATTGGTTATTGCCGCCAAAACCCCTAAAATTGATTCCATCTTGAAGAGACGTGCTGGAAAAGGGCAATTGCTGATCAACTAAAACCGTTTCTTATAGATATGGCGAACCCTCAGGTAACCCTAAATGAAGGTCAATGGACACAGGTGGCCGAATTGAAGGAATTGCTTAATCACCCATTTACTGTGACTAAAAAATTACAAGCTGAGGATTTAACTCCTGGCATTTTCATGAGGGAGCGGAAGAACTTGCTATTTTGCTGTTTAATCGCAGATGGCATTTCTGCTTCAATGAAACGGAGAGAGACACAGCTATTGGAAAATAAATTTTTTCTGGCAGCTGTTTATGTGGACCCAAGTCATCATATATTGCTTGATGATCAACAGCTTA
Organism: Dendrobates tinctorius; assembly: GCF_039654945.1. Taxonomy (NCBI): domain Eukaryota; kingdom Metazoa; phylum Chordata; class Amphibia; order Anura; family Dendrobatidae; genus Dendrobates; species Dendrobates tinctorius. The sequence goes on along the minus strand of NW_027361803.1, from coordinate 7,829,409 downwards.
CTAAAGGAAAAGAAGCTCTGACTGAGGTAGCAGTTAGGATGAGTGGCCTACAGGAGGACTGCCAGGCGCAAGAGAACTCGGGTCCTGACAGTGCTACTGCTGCCATATCTTCATCCTCATCAGATGAGGAGTTTGACTTTGACATGTATTTGGATGACATGGAGCAGGCAAACCGTGGCCGCAAGGAAAAAGATTTCACTCTGTCTCCTATAGCAAGCAGATTGACCATATTTCAGCAAAATGTTTCACTTGTTCTCAAAGAAATAGAAAAATTCAACCGTTCATCAAAACTGACTGTGCATGAGGCAATTCCTTTATACCCGGAAATTGTTAGAGATGTTGCCCATGTGGTTACGGCTTTGCCTCCAACCCAAGTTACTGTAGAGAGGTTGTTCTCTAGCCTTAAAATTATTAGGTCAGATTTTAGGTCATCTATGAAGGAGGATCTGATGGAGGCAATTTTATTTCTTAGAACAAATTCATAGACTGCACAAATGTTATTTAGTATGTTTTTGTTGATAACTGTTTTTTTGCCACTTATAGTTTATTACATAGTGTTATATATATATACACACACACACTATATATATATAATCGATATTACATAGTGTATTACATGTTTACAATTTATTACAGTTTTTTGTGTTCTAAAGTTGTATTCCAATAAATATTATGTTCTATCTAAATATCTTGATTATTGTATCATAAAAATGATTTAATGTCTGATGTTCACATTGTACTAGAATACATTTTTCACTTAAATATAAGCAATATATGTGGGAGTCGGAGTCGTGGAGTCGGAGTCGGTGTAAGTGAAATTGAGGAGTCAGAGTCGGAGTCGGAGTCGCAGGTTTGGCTTACCGACTCCACAGCCCTGGTGGCACCCGACAGCTACCTGCCGCACAAGTCTGACCTCACCATCAGAGGCTCCAGTGAAGACCGAGGTAGCTGTCGTAGTCACGCCCCTTCCAGTGTAGTCTGGTTTGTTGCACAGTGGGGCCACAACCCCCCAGCTCACGCCATTCAGCTAAGGCGCGAGCGTGATAAGGAGCATGTATCTGTGGATCAAGAACTGGAGTGAGATAAAACACTTACTAGAAAGCAGCGCTGTCTGTGTTGACCTGTGCCTCTATCCCTTTGCTTCTCACCTTGCTCCTCATCCCTTTCCAAAAGACTTCTATATGCAGCTGTAATCAGATCCCTCAGTGAGCTGGCAGTCCATCTTGTCTTGATCACGGAGCATTTTTACAGTTTTTCAGAGTGAATGATGAGTTCTAGAAGCAGAGAGAGGAAATGAAGTGGCTCATAAGTGGAGAAAGGCGCATATTTCTCTGATAGGATACATTACAAAGTTTCTTATATTCGCTTGTAAGTCTGTGGGTGTGGGACAAGAAGCAAGGGAATTAGAGCTCAGCTAGAAAAACCCTACACAGAAATTTAGAGGGTATATTGTGAATATTAGACATCCTGTAGGAAATTAAACTGGACAGAATAAAGGATCTAAAAATAAAATAGCTATTCAATTTGGAATTCACATTTTTGAGTGTTGGGTGATTTTTCCGACGAAGGGAATCTGATGGTAACCAGTTGGGCCATGCACAGTGATAAATATTCCTATCAGGTGCAGATGATCATAAAGCTAAATATATAATATGTTCTGGATCCGCTCCCTCCCAGGAGTCATAAATAAAGATTGGTGTTTACAGATGAGCGCTATGGATCCGCGCTATCATCGGCCTCCTCCTAAATGGAATGTGAAATTCATCTTCCTGTAATGGATGTTTTTATCGTGGCTCCTGCAGCAGGTAAACAATCCGATGGGGTGAAATCGATTCTGACTTCATGTAATAGCGAATGATTGATGATCTGTCAGCAGTTTAATTTTTTTCCAGCACAATATATTATCTAATTCCATACAACTTGTCACATGACATTTAGGAGCCTTTGAAAATACAAATTAAAGCGTAAATCCAGAGACTCACATGCTTTCGAAGTTTTTGTCTGCATGTAATTTAAATGAAACGTTGGGTAACTACACAAATGTCTTATATTTACCCCAGGAGCAGTGTTCAGAATTCTGCCAGTTGCTGTTTAGTATTTAGGAGAAAATATACTATAGGGGTGCAGCCTCCAATCTTTATGAACCATCAGTAGCGCCCATGGAAAAGTCACAGTTTTTGGCTAGGGGCAATGGTGTACAGCTTGTACCTTTGAGTCCATGAGCTGGACTCCATCCGTGGTCAACACGTGTCCCATGTGCTCAGTGATTTGCCTGAACAGATGGCCTTTGAGTGATTTCAGCTTTATCTCCTCCAACCAGATCATCACCAAGTCCACTCTGTCCAGACCAGATGCTCATGGAAGGTGGCCAAGCAGAGGCGTAGCTAGGGTTTTGGTTTAGGGGGGTGAAACTTCTGAGTGGGCCCCTAACCAGAGAACCTCAGCAGGTGACCGCGCTGTTGCCAAAAATAATCTATATAATCTATATATATATTCCATTATTGCGGTGTCAGCGCGACCCCACAGTGCGCACCGCATTAATGGAAGAGAGCGTCACATGACGCTCCCTCTTCCTCTGACACACAGTGGGTGCGCGATGACATTACTTCATCGCGTCCCCGCTGTGTGCCGTTCTGACTGCAGCAGTGCAGCGCAGCTCCTGACATCAGAGCAGAGCCGCCGCCGAAATCAGCGTGGGAGCGAGGAGGAGAGGTGAGTATAGTTTTTTTTTATTTATAAAGTGAGTCCTGGTTGCATGATTGACACACCGTATGGGGGGGTGGCAGCATGATACCCGTATGAGGGGGCAGCATGATATACCCCGTATGATGGGTGGCAGCATGATACCCCGTGTGAGGGGGGGTAGTATGATACCCGTATGATGGGGCAGCATGATACCCTGTATGATGGGGGGCAGCATGATACCCCATATAAGGGAGGGCAACATGATACCCCATGAGGGGGGCAGCATGATACCCTATGAGGGGGACTGCATTATATTCTGAAGGGGCTACATTATATTCTTTGGGGGGACTGTATTATACCATATGAAGGGGGCTACATTATAGAGAAAGAAAGAACAGAGTGAGAGAAAGAACAGAGTGAAAAAAAGAAAAGAGAGAGAAAGAGAGGAAAGAAAGAACAGAGAGAAAGAAAGAACAGAGAGAAAGAAAGAACAGAGAGAAAGAAAGAACAGAGAGAGAGAAAGAAAGAAAGACCAGAGAGAGAGAAAGAAACAGAGAGAGAAAGAAAGATTCTATAAAGATACTATAGCAGCCCAGCTCCCATTGTAGTGCCCACCTGAGCCTTCTGATGCAGGACATATCATGCATGATCCACTCACATGACTGACATCCCCAAGTCCAAGGCGATCCCGCTGTCCGCGCTGTCGGAGGAGACACGGTGATGGATCTGAAGCATTACCTGAAGTGTCTCCACGGTTCCATCACAATCTCCTCCCGAAATTACCTCATTTCCGGTCAGCTTCCAGCACGTCACTTCCGGTGGAACGTCACGTGCGAATTTTAAAGTGCTCCTCGGGGCTCTGCTGTATACTCCTGTGTCCACGGGAAAAGTAAGCTCCCTACCGGGGCAGACTCTCTCAAAAGCGAGACGGTTGGGAGGTGTGAATGCTCCTCACCATACACCTTGTACACGCATAGCTCCGCACACCTCATACACACACAGTTCCTCTTTCTATGCCTAGTAGACACACGGCTCCGCTCCATACACCTCGCACACACACGGCTCTACTCAGTACACACAATACACACATGGCTTCACTCCATACACCTTGTACACATGCGGTTCTGCTCCGTACACCTTGTACACATGGAGCCATGCTCTGTACACCTCGCACACACACGGCTCCAATCAGTACACACATGGCTTCACTCTGTAAACCTTGTACACATGCGACTCTGCTCGGTACACCTCGTACACACGCAGCTCCGCTCCATACACCTCGTACACACACGCGGCTCTGATCCGTACACCTTGTACACACGCAGCTCCGCTCCACACACCTTGTACACACACACGGCTCCGCTCCATACACCTCGTACACACACACGGCTCCGCTCTGTACACCTCATACACACACACAGCTCCTCTCCGTAGACACACGTTCCGCTTCATACACACATGGCTCCACTCTGTATACCTCGTACACACGCGGCTCCTCTCCGTACACTTTGTACACACACATCTTCGCTCTGGACATCTTGTACACACACGGCTCTGCTGCATGCACCCTGTAAACCCCTCCTGACCCCACACATAAACTTCCCCTCATCCAGCACCATGACAGCCAGCACAGCAGAGTCTTACACACACTGAGGGTCCTGATCATGTGACCCATGAGTCCTCCCCTCCTGTGACCTCATCACAGGTCCTGTGGCAGAGTGAACATAGCAGAGCAGGGAGATGATCGATTCTCCCTGCTCTGCCGCAGATACAGCTACAGCAGCGTAGCCCGGGTGGGCCCCCTCAGAGCATGGGGCCTGGGGCAACTGCCCCCTCTGCCCCACCCCCCGGTAGCTACGCTACTGTGGCCAAGAATATAACCATGAGTCTAGGTGGATCAGCAGACACTTGAAATTCGTTCTCTGGGTCAAAGTTCCATAGATCACTGGCTGGCAGAGGAGAGCAAATCTGCCAAGATTCAAATTTGACAGATCACTCTAATTTGGCTGGAAACATACATTTACAGGTGCATCTCACAAAATTAGAATATCATCAAAAAGTTAATTTATTTCAGTTCTTCAATACAAAAAGTGAAACTCATATATTATATAGAGTCATTAAAGAGTGATCTATTTCGCATGTTTATTTCTGTTAATGTTGATGATTATGGCTTACAGCCAATGAAATCCAAAAAGCTTGTCAGCAGAGGGAAGCATGAAGTGCTCTAATATTTCCTGGTAGACGGCTGCGCTGACTTTGGTCTTGATAAAACACAGTGGACCTACACCAGTAGATGACATGGCTCCCCAAACCATCACTGATTGTCACTCTGTCATCTCCCACTTCAGGCTTGTCCCAAGCTTTAACTTTCCTTACTGTCGAACAACACATATCATTAACACCATTAATGTATAGCACATTCCACATTACACAGTATAATAACACACTTGTTCTTCAAGGGAGAACGTTGGGAAATATGTCTGTCCATCTCACGCTACGTTCTGGGGTCTGTTTGCACCTCAGTGAGTCACATTATTCAGAAGAGCAAGGAACCACAGCAACTCACCCATGAAGTAGAGACCCCCTAATGTTTTGGTGAGGGGTCACCAAGTTCCAAGTTCTGAGGAGCAGACTGCAGAAAAGTCACCACCACTCTGCTGACTCCATAAATACAAACTCCAACCCTCCTCTGGTATTAATGAAAAATCCTTTTAAGCCACCACCGGAGCCAGTGTGTCCGCAGTTCTCTCCTCAATATTGTGCTGTGCCTTCACCTGAATCTTGCTGGGAGCTCTAGGGGAATACATGAGGGTCTTCCTCTTCTGCCAGGGGTCGATTTGGGAAACCCTTGTTCATGGTGTGTACACACTCACAAGAGATTAGACCCACAAATTGCTGCAGCAGAGCAAGTAATACAGTCCAATGTCAGGGCACTGCTGCCGCGGATATTGGTGCACTTTCAGGAACAGTTGGTGCACCTAATAAATAAGAGCAAAAACCCATCTGAAACCACAAGTCCCAATAACACTCCCATAGCAAGTAATTATGTTACAAATCAACAGTGGAACCATAAGTCCCAGCAGTAGCTACTCATTCCTTGATGTGAATGAAAAATCAAAAGAAAAGGAGTGTTTTTAGATAAAATTAAAAAAAAACTTTTACTCTATACACAATTGTAAAAACATGTAAGACAACAAATAAAAGACACACAAGTACCTAAGAGACCAAAAAATACATAGTAAGGCCTCTTTCACACATCAGGTTTTCGCCGTCAGGCGCGATCCGGCGCTTTTGACAGAAACCGGATCCGGCGAAATGCAATGCCGGATCCGTTTTCCCCCCCATTGACTTGCATTTGCGCCGGATCGCGCCGGATGGCCATGCGTTTCATCCGGTTTTCGCCGGATCCGGCAATGTGTCGCGATCCGGCGTCTGGAAAAAACGGTGACTGTAACGTTTTTTGTCTCCGTCGAAAAAGCCGGACACGCCGGATCCGGCGCGTCCGGCTTTTTCACACAACGAAAGCCTATGAGCGCCGCAATGCGCAGGATCCGGCGAAAGCCGGATCCGTCGGCCGGATCCGGTTTTTTGGTCTGAGCATGCTCAGTAGCTCTGCCCACAAGACATATATAAAAGCAAGACAGTGGGACCCACAGCCACACCCAACATGCCACCCAAGACAGCAACCAGGCGCAGGAGAAGGCAGGAGACCACTGCAGCAGCATCCGCACCACCACCACCCCAAATGGAGCAGCAAATAGAACATGCTGAGGAGGGGAGGCCAGCAGCAGATGAGAGACGGTAATTATCAAATCCCCCATTCCTCCAAACTAGGGCTATTGAATATCAAGATATTCATTGGCCCTTTGTTTCTCTTTATTCAACAGCCGCCCAAGAGAGGCAGCAGCAGCAGCAGCACTGGCTTCACTGGCAGCAGCTGTAACACCACCCACAGCCATGGAGTCTGGCCAGCAAGAGGACAGCACATCTTCTGGGAGCCCTCCCTCGCATCGTCAGCGTTTGACGATAAGTTTTTATTTCCAAAATCCATCATCTCTGTAATATATGTCTATTCATTGCCTTTTATTTCAAAACAGGAATCACAAGATGAAGAGGAGCTCCCAGAAGAAGAAGGAAGGGGTGGACAGACACTTGGAGTGGGCTCACAATTCGTAAGTTTTTTGCATCAAACGCAGAAACACAACATCACACTACACACAACACATAGAAAACAATGTTCTGCAGACCACACACAGCAAACAAATGCCTACATCCAAAGACATAACTTTTTTTGTTTTCTTCTCTAGTCTTCCCAATCTGGTGCTTGACCAAGAGGTCCTCGCAGTGCCTCCCAGGGTCGTCGGCGACAGCAACGCGGCGGTCACCAGCGTGTAAGTATAAATATTTTTGCTTTGTTTTTTTGCACTTTTTATTTCATTTCTTTTGTGGAGGCTAATTATGTTATTTTTGTCTTTTTCTTTAACAGCCTTCACAGCGTGCTCCCGACTCTGACGGTGAGGATGGAGGGATTGATGTGGACCGCCTCATCGATCTCGTCAGAGAAAGGGAGCCGCTCTGGAATATGGCTGACCGCCGCCACGCTGACCTGATTGTTACCCGACGACTCTGGGAGGAAATCTGTTCTCTCCTTGTGGGCCGCTGGGAGGACCTCGAAGCTCGGGCCCAGATTAAAGAGCGTAAGTATATACAGTACCGGTTGCTTGATGTAAACCAGTGTTTCCCGAACTCCAGTCCTCGTGGTCCCCACGGATCATGTGTTCAGGATTTCTATTTACTATAGAAATCATGAAAACATGACCCCTGGGGACCATGAGGACTGGAGTTTGGGAAACACTGATGTTGTATACTAACCACTCCTTTCTTGTTTCAGGGAACAGAATTGTGAATCGGTGGCGGTCTGTGAGGGATCGTTTCAAGAAGGAGTTCAATAAAGAGATGCGGGCCCCGAGTGGATCTGGAGGACGCAGGAGCAAGTACAAGTACGCAGAAGCCCTGTCGTTCCTCCGGGAAGCAATGGTCACCAGAAGGTAAATATTACACACCACATGTGAAAAAAAATGTTATATGTAAAAAATTTTTTCAGCCAGGGCCATACCATGTCAGTATTTTAATTGTTTTTTTTTCTCTTTATTCCACAGCACGGTGAGCAGCACTCGGGAGCCGGCACGATTGGACCCTTCTGAGGCGATCCCTGAGGAGACCGGCACCGAGGGACACTTCGACCGCCCCGGTACATCTGCACCTTCCCAGCCTTCCCACACATTCGACCCATCTGTCCCATCCACCAGCACAGGAGCATCGTGGCCGCCTACATTACATGAAGCTGCTGGTGAGGAGATCGCTTTCCCTTTACCCCACCCTTCTGCCCCTGCCACCTCTAGTACACCTGCGGGTACTGGGCGGCAGCGGCAGAGGGGTCAGGAAAAGACTTATGCGCCAGAGTTCTTGCATCTGAATGCATCTTTCCAGAACTGTCTAAAAGTCTTGTCAGAGCAAATATCCGCAGGCTATCAGCAGATCAACTCCAGCATTCTGGAGGTGAAGACACTTCTGCAAACCATGCATTCAGAAGCAAGATCTTCGCCAAACCACACCTTTTTCAGGTCTGTTGTGGAGCCAATGGAAACGCTCTCTCCTGCCCAGCAGATGCATGTAATGCATTCATGCCACGCTGCTCTCCAGCAAGTTACCTCCCAACCTCCTCCTCCTCCCACCACAGTAGTTCCTCCACCTGCACCCCCTCCAGCCACTTTCCATCCTCCCCCTCCTATTACATTTACACCCCCTCCAGCCACTTTCCATCCTCCCCCTCCTATTACATCTACACCCCTTCCAGCCACTTTCCATCCTCCCCCTCCTATTACATACCATCCACCTCCAGCCACTTTCCATCCTCCCCCTCCTATTACATACCATCCACCTCCCCAGCACCATCCACCTCCCCAGCACCATCCACCTCCCCAGCACCATCCACCTCCCCAGCACCAGCAACCTCCCCAGCACCAGCAACCTCCCCAGCACCAGCAACCTCACCAGTACCAGCAACCTCCACAGTACCTGCAAACTCCCCAGTACCAGCAACCTCCCCAGTACCAGACATCTCCCCACTTCCAGCAACCTGCCCCGTACCAGACATCTCCCCACTTCCAGCAACCTGCCCCGTACCAGACATCTCCCCACTTCCAGCAACCTGCCCCGTACCAGACATCTCCCCACTTCCATCAACCTGCCCCGTACCAAACTCCTTCCCCATACAACTTGCCATCAACATCATCTGCTCCTACAGTCCCTGCCCAACCCTCCACTCCACCACCCACCACCTCTTCTGCTTCCCACATGTCCACCCATTCTGTAGTTTTTTCCACACCTTCACCTCTAACTGTTCCTTCCCCACCACGATCCCAGTCCTCTCTCCACACTCCCAGTGTCGAAGTGTCCCGCAGCCCCTACAGCAGTATTTCCACCACACACTACACAGAATTATAATGTGTGTATTTAAATAAAAATGACCAGTTTTATGGTTTCAGTTTTATAGTTTCAAAGTTTTATTAAACAAGTTTATTAAAATTTTAAAAAAGTTTACTAAAAAAAACATTTTTCAATAAAAGTTAAATTATTTTACACTGGTTGTCTGTCATTTCTTTCTGCGGCGAAAAAGGTTAAATACAGGGTATTTAAAAGGTGAAATGGTATTCAAAACCAGGTATATAACTGTGGGTAAATTTTAGCTTTTTGCCACAGTTGTGTTCCTGGTTGTGTTTGAAGCAAAGTATTTCACCTAAAAAGTTGTGTTTATTGTTGGTGATTTCCTAACAATGAACACAACTTTTGTTAAAAGGTGAAATACTTTGCATAAAACACAACCAGGTACACACCTGTGGCCTAAAGCTAAAAATAGTAAGACCATGACAAGATAGACAACTTTGGTTGGCAAAGGTATATACTGTTGGTCCAGAAGGTACACAAGTTTGGTTAGGGCACAAATCTTTCACACTCTGTCACCCTTGAGGTGACATAAAGTATAGTGCAAAATTGTCCCTCATTACTGAAACCGTCACAGAACTTCTAGTGGTAATGTCATGGTAATCTTGCAAGGTGGTTTCTTCAGAGGTGTCCTCAATGGAAATGGGTCCCTTGCAGATAACAAAATTGTGGAGTACCACGCACGCTTTGATCACCTCGTCCACAGTTTCTGTCTTGAGGTTGATCGCAGTCAATAGGACCCGCCATTTGGCTGTCAGAATACCAAAGGTACATTCAACCATTCTTCTTGCTCTTGTGAGGCGGTAATTAAAAATGCGTTTTGGTCTTGTCAATCCTCTGCTAGAGTACGGTTTCAAAAGGTGTTCTGACAGCTGGAAGGCTTCATCCCCTACACAGACAAATGGCATAGGTGGACCAGATGTTTGCGGCAGCGGTCTAGGTGGTGGGAACTGGAAGGTGTTTCCATACAGTTTACGCCCCATGGCAGACAGTTTGAAAACTTGAGAGTCATTGGAGCGGCCATAGGCCCCAATATCAACCGCAATAAATTTGTATTCCGCGTCAGCGATGGCCATGAGGACAATTGAAAAATATTTCTTGTAATTGAAATATTCCGATCCCGATCCAGCTGGCTTTACAATGCGGATATGTTTCCCGTCCACAGCGCCCAAGCAGTTTGGAAACTGACATATCTGTTGAAACTTGTCAGCAATTTCAATCCACCTCTCTGTTGTGGGCTCTGGTAAAAACTCTTCAGCTAAGGAGTCCCAGAGTGCACGGCATGTGTACTTCACAATTCCAGATATGGTGGAAATCCCGAGTCTGTACTGGAAATGCAGTGACGAAAGGGATTCTCCAGTTGCAAGAAATCTGTGGGGAATTAAAAAACAATAAATTAGTTTTAAATCACAGCATTACATACCAAAACTGACCTATAACACTTGGAGATACAAATTACCACCAACAAGATTGCAGTGAAAGTGTGCTCTGATGCGATCACATCCAATAAATGTGGCTTACCTTAAAGTCACCATCAGACGCTCTGCGGGTGAAACAGAGAAGCGGCAATAGGTGTCCGCTTTTCTTATGAGGTGTGCAATGCGCTCCACCAAGTAATCAAAATTCTCCATTTTCATCCTAACATATCCAAAAAATTTATCCGGGTTTCGTCGAAGGTCCATGCATAGTGTAGAATAGACCCCACGCGTCATTCTCTTGGCTGTGATGGGGTGGATCCACAAACGTTGTCTACGATGCCTGATGCGCTGCTGTCTCGCTCTCTCCTTCTCCAGAACAATCACCCTCAAACGATTCGCCTCCGCTGTAAAATCCGCCAAATTCTTCAAAATATTTCCAATCACAACATCCATCTTCGCCAGTAACTTGCTCTTCTCTCCAACCTGCACTTTCTCCTCTACAACCTGTCAAAGAAGGGCTGTAGGAACACGCTATATATAGTTTTCCAGTAGCCAATCCCGTTCGGAAGGCCACAAGGGTCAATTTTAAAAACCGGATCCGGCGTAATCCGTCGAAAAAACGGATAGAAAAACGGATGAACCGGATGAGACGGATCCGGTTTTGTCTGTCCAGAAAAAGACGGATCCGGCAGAAAACCGGATCCGTCACATCCGGTTTTCAGAAACATTTGCCGGATCCGGCGTTCCGGCACGACGCCGGATCGCGCCTGACGCCTAAAACCTGATGTGTGAAAGTAGCCTAAGAAGTAACAGGAGAAAAATAATCTATATATCAGAAACGTTCAATTGTGAACATGTATCTATCTGACATAAGCAAATCAGACTAATGCCAATACCCATAATGTGGTCTATATATACAGCACAGAAAGTGGATAACAAATAGAAAAGGTACAAGAAGAATCTAAATATTATCCAGAGTCAGAAAAATTCAAATGTAAACATGTCCCTATCTGACATAAGTAAAACAGGCACAAAAAGTCTAAATGTGTAAACAGAAGATCTATTCAAAATGTGCAAATTGTACCGTAAGCAAAGTGTATATGCCAGCATAAAAGACGCAGTGGTCAAAAAAGGAGAGCATTACATACCCCATATAGCGGGAGAATTACATATCCCATATAGGGGGAGCATTACACATCCCATATAGGGGCAGCATTACATATCCCATATAGGGGAATCATTACACATCCCATATAGGGGGAGCATTACATACCCCATAAAGTGGGAGAATTATATATCCCATATAGTGGGAGCATTACACATCCCATATAGGGGGATCATTACACATCCCATATAGGGGCAGCATTACATATCCCAAATAGGGGGAGCATTACATATCTCATATAGGGGGAGCATTACATATCTCATATAGGGGGAGCATTACATATCCCATATAGGGGGATCATTACACATCCCATATAGGGGCAGCATTACATATCCCAAATAGGGGGAGCATTACACATCCCATATAGGGGCAGCATTACATATCCCAAATAGAGGGAGCATTACACATCCCATATAGGGGCAGCATTAAATACCCCATATAGGGGGAGCATTACATATTCCATATAGGGGCAGCATTACATATACCATATAGGGGGAGCATTAACTATCCCATATAGGGGGAGCATTACATATCCCATATAGGGGGAGCGTTACATATCCCATATAGGGGGAGAATTACATATCCCATATAGGGGGAGAATTACATACCCCATATAGCGGGAGAATTACATATCCCATATAGGGGGATCATTACACATCTCATATAGGGGGAGCATTACATACCCCATAAAGCGGGAGAATTATATATCCCATATAGTGGGAGCATTACACATCCCATATAGGGGGATCATTACACATCCCATATAGGGGGAGAATTACATATCCCATATAGGGGGATCATTACACATCCCATATAGGGGGAGCATTACATACCCCATAAAGCGGGAGAATTATATATCCCATATAGTGGGAGCATTACACATCCCATATAGGGGGAGAATTACATATCCCATATAGGGGGATCATTACACATCCCATATAGGGGGAGCATTACATACCCCATAAAGCGGGAGAATTATATATCCCATATAGTGGGAGCATTACACATCCCATATAGGGAGATCAATACACATCCCATATAGGGGCAGCATTACATATCCCAAATAGGGGGAGCATTACATATCTCATATAGGGGGAGCATTACATATCTCATATAGGGGGAGCATTACATATCCCATATAGGGGGATCATTACACATCCCATATAGGGGCAGCATTACATATCCCAAATAGGGGGAGCATTACACATCCCATATAGGGGCAGCATTACATATCCCAAATAGGGGGAGCATTACATATCTCATATAGGGGGAGCATTACATATCCCATATAGGGGGAATATTACATATCTTATATAGGAGGAGCATTACATATCCCATATAGTGGGAGTATTACATATCCTATATAGGAGGAGCAAGGAGCATTACATATCCCATATAGGGGGAACATTCATTACATATCCCATATAGTGGGAGCATTACATATCCCATATAGGGGGGAACATTAATTACATATCCCATATAGGGGGAGCATTACATATCCCATATAGGGGGGAACATTCATTACATATCCCATATAGGGGGAGCATTACACATCCCATATAGGGGGAGAATTACATATCCCAAATAGGGGGAGCATTACACATCCCATATAGGGGCAGCATTACATACCCCATATAGGGGGGAACATTCATTACATATCCCATATAGGGGGAGCATTACACATCCCATATAGGGGGAGAATTACATATCCCATATAGGGGGGAACATTCATTACATATCCCATATAGGGGGAGAATTACATATCCCCTATAGAGGGAGCATTACATATCCCATATAGGGGGAACATTCATTACATATCCCATATAGGGGGAGCATTACACATCCCATATAGGGGGAGAATTACATATCCCATATAGGGGGAGCATTACATATCCCATATAGGGGGAGCATTACATATCCCATATAGGGGGAGCATTACATATCCCCTATAGAGGGAGCATTACATATCCAATATAGGGGGAACATTCATTACATATCTCATATAGGGGGAGCATTACACATCCCATATAGGGGGAGAATTACATATCCCATATAGGGGGAGCATTACATATCCCATATAGGGGGAGCATTACATATCCCATATAGGGGGGAACATTCATTACATATCCCATATAGGGGGAGCATTACATATCCCATATAGGGGAGGAACATTCATTACATATCCCATATAGGGGGAGCATTACACATCCCATATAGGGGAGAATTACATATCCCATATGGGGGGGGGCATTCATTACATATCCCATATAGGGGGAGCATGACATATCCCATATAGGGGGAACATTCATTACATATCCCATATAGGGGGAGCATTACACATCCCATATAGGGGGAGAATTACATATCCCATATAGGGGGAGCATTACATATCCCATATAGGGGGAGCATTACATATCCCATATAGACTTATCCAGTGTTACTGTTACCCATAATAGGACGCGCCTAAATAAAGTCACCATACCAGGGTTACCTTCTTGTTATTGGATGGAGTGGTCTAAAGCCGCCACCACTGGACTCTGGAGGATACATGTTCTGTGCAGTGGCGGATCGCACTTCTCTATCTGCGTCAGATGGAGGAGTCTGGGTTTGGTGATTCCGGGAGGACGCTACCCCCTGACTGCATTGTGGAGGAGGATAATGCTATCGGCTTGTTATCAGGGGTCGGCACTGGGCCCTTAGACCCAGTGAATGGAAATCTTAATGCTTCAGGACAAGATAATGTGGACAATTGTAGCCTTCAGCTTTGGGGGAACAGTTTGGGAAAGACCCTTTTCTGTTTCCCAAGACTGTGTCAAGTGCACAAGATTCAAGAGACATGGAGGGGAGAACATGAGCGGCTGCACAGAGCCCAGACACTAGACCGGAGATTGTGAGCCCGGCCTCTCCCCAACATCAGGGTCAGACCTCACAAATGTTCCTCTGGATGAAGGGGCAAAACATGCCCACAAAGACCTCCAAAATCTTGTACAAATCCTTTCCAGAAAAGCGTGAGCCGCTATATCTGCAAATGGGTGACTCCATATTAACCCCTTTATGATCTTGGACATATAGGTACGTCCAGGGTCATCTACCTGCATTTGATGCAGGCTCCGATGCTGAGCCTGCATTTTTCCTGGCATATGATCTGATCAGCTGTCATGTGCCTCTAGCAGCCATGGGTGGATCCATGATCCACCTCCAACTGCTAACAAGTTAAATCTCTGACAACAGCATTTAACATGCCCCCAGGGGACATGCGTCACAAGAACCACCCATCAGTACCCCTGTCATGTGATCGCGGGGTGCTGATGGGATGTCATGACAGCTGGAGGTCTGCAGAAGACCCCTGTGCCTGTCATTGTAAATGTCATATGAACGCCGGCTTGTGGTTGGTGTTCGTAGGAAATCATGATTTCTGCTACACATAGTAGGGCAGAAGCACTATGTCTAGCACAAGCAATCAGATTTTACATACATGTAACACCAGGGGGCACTATAGCACATTTCTAACAGCAGGTGGGGCAATAAAAAGAATGTAATAGCAGGGGGCGCCATAACAAGTATATGACAGGAGGGGACGCCATAGTAAATATGTAATTGCAAGGGGCACCATAGCATGTCTATATTACCAAGAGGCGCCATAACAAACCTACAACACCAGGGGGCGCCACAACAAATATGTAACAGCAGGGGGAGCCACAATAAATATGTAACAGCAGGGGTCACTTTAGCAAATATATAATACGAGGAGGCACCATAACTAGTTTGCAACAGCAGGAGGTGCCATATCAAGCAGGTAACAGCAGGGGGCGCCATAACAAATATGTAACAGCAGGAGGAGCAATAACAAGTATAAAACAAGTACAAAATTTAACCACTTAAGAACTGAGCCACTTTGTAGGTTAATGACCGGGCCTCATTTTTTAAATCTGACCACTGTCACTTTATGAGGTCAACAGAACTCTGGAACGCTTCAACGGATCCCTCTGATTCTGAGAAGTTTTTTCATGACATATTGCACTTCATGATAGTGGTTCAACATGACTTGAGTTTATTTGTGAAAATACTGGAAACTTTTAGAAAAAGTCGCAATTTTCAAACTTTTAAATCTTCTGCCCTAAAACCGGAGATTTCCCAAGGGGATTGTTAAATACTGTAAAAAGTAAGAAAAAAAAAAACTTCACAAAAGTTCAAATCACCACCGTTTTTGCCCCATTCAAAATAAAACAATAATAATTTTTTAAAAAATACACGTTTGATATCGCTGCGTTTAGAAATATCCAATCTATCAAAATATTAAGTAAATTAATCCAATCAGTAAACGGTGTAACGAAAAAAAAAATAAATCTAAACACAGAATTACCTATTTTTGGCCGCGACAACATTGCAATAATGGGTGATCAAAACATTGCCCTCACCCGACCCCAGATCTTGAAAAATGGTGCCATGGTTTTTTGTTTTTTTTTTTTTACAAATTTAGGAATTTTTTTTCACCACTTATTTAAGATCCTATACATGTTTGGTGTCTGTGAACGCGTACTGACGTGGAGAATCATATTGGTAATTTAGTTTTACCATATAGTGAACATGGTAAATAAAAAACCCAGAAAACAAATGTGGAATTGCACTTTTATTTTGCAATTTCACTGCACTTGGAATTTTTTTTCCTGGGTTCCAGTAAATTATGTGGTTGAATCAATAGTGTCGTTCAAAAGTACAACTCGTCCCACATAAAACAAGCCCTCACATGGCCATATTAATGGAAACATAAAAAAAAAAAAAAAAAAAAAAAAGTTTTGCTTTGGAAAGGAGAGCAAAAAATGAAGGCGCAAAAATGGAAAATCACAATGTGGTGAAAGGGTTAATGTCTACGGATGTAAGATGGGAGGTCAGATAAACTCTTGGCAGGGAATGTGGAGGGGGCACATAGTTTTGTCCATGCCTTCTATCTATCTATTATCTATGGGAAAAAAAAGTATTTAGTCAGCCACCAATTGTGCAAGTTCTCCTACTTAAGATGAGAGAGGCCTGTAATTGACATCATAGGTCGACCACAACTAGGAGGCTGTGTGCCCACGTTGCGTTTTTGTAAGCGTTTCCGCAGCGTTTGTGCCGGCTCAGACACTGCAGAAACGCTTAAAAGAAGCTTCCTATTCAATTCAATGCATTTTTGGATTTTTGTGCCAATGCATGCGTTTTTAAACGCTCAGGAAGCGCTTAGCGGCTCAAAACGCAGCATGCTCATTAATTTCCGCATTGCTGAGCGTTTTTAGCCTTTCCCAGAAAACGCGCGTCAAAAAAACGCATCAAAAACACGCGTTTTCTGGGAAAGAGATCAGTTTCCTGAGCGTTTAAAAACGCTAACGTGGGCACATAGCCTGAGAGTCAAAATGAGAAAACAAATCCACAAAATCACCTTGTCTGATTCGGCAAGATTTATTTTGCAAATTATGGTGGAAAATAAGTACAGTGCCTTGCGAAAGTATTCGTCCCCCTGGAACTTTTCAACCTTTTCCCACATATCATGCTTCAAACATAAAGATACCAAATGTAAATTTTTGGTGAAGAATCAACAACAAGTGGGACACAATTGTGAAGTTGAATGAAATTTATTGGTTATTTTAAATTTTTGTAGAAATTCAACAACTGAAAAGTGGGGCGTGCAAAATTATTCGGTCCCTTTAACTTAATACATTGTTGCGCCTTTTTTTGCTGCGATTACAGCTGCAAGTCGCTTGGGGTATGTCTCTATCAGTTTTGTACATCGAGAGACTGAAATTCTTGCCCATTCTTCCTTGGCAAACAGCTCGAGCTCAGTGAGGTTTGATGGAGATCGTTTGTGAACAGCAGTTTTCAGCTCTTTCCACAGATTCTCGATTGGATTCAGGTCTGGACTTTGACTTGGCCATTCTAACACCTTGATAACGTTTATTTGGGAACCATTCCATTGTAAATTTGCTTTATGTTTGGGATCATTGTCTTGTTGGAAGACAAATCTCCGTCCCAGTCTCAGGTCTTTTGCAGACTCCAACAGGTTTTCTTCAAAAATGGTCCTGTATTTGGCTCCATCCATCTTCCCATCAATTTTAACCATCTTCCCTGTCCCTGCTGAAGAGAAAGCAGGCCCAAACCATGATGCTGCCACCAACATGTTTGACAGTGGGGATGGTGTCTTCAGGGTGATGAGCTGTGTTGCCTTTACACCAAACATATCGTTTGGCATTGTTGCCAAAAAGTTCGATTTTGGTTTTATCTGACCAGAGCACCTTCTTCCACATGTTTGGTGTGTCACCCAGGTGGCTCGTTGCAAACTTTAAACAACACTTTTTCTGGATATCTTTGAGAAATGGCTTTCTTCTTGCCACTCTTCCATAAAGGCCAGATTTGTGCAGTGTATGACTGATTGCTGTCCTATGGACAGACTGTCCCACCTCAGCTGTAGATCTCTGCCGTTCATCCAGAGTGATCATGGTCCTCTTGGCTGCATTTCTGATCAGTCTTCACCTTGTTTGAGATGAAAGTTTAGAGGGACGGCCGGGTCTTGGTAGATTTGCAGTGGTATGATACGCCTTCCATTTCAATATGATCGCTTGCACAGTGCTCCTTGGGATGTTTAAAGTTTTGGAAATCATTTTGTATACAAATCCGGCTTTAAAGTTCTCCACAACAGTATCACGGACCTGCCTGTTGTGTTCCTTGGTCTTCATGATGCTCTCTGTGCTTCAAACAGAACCCTGAGACTATAACAGAGCAGGTGCACTGATTACACACAGGTGGATTGTATTTATCATCATTAGTCATTTAGGACAACATTGGATCATTCAGAGATCCACAATGAACTTCTGGAGTGAGTTTGCTGCACTGAAAGTAAAGAGGCAGTTTTTGAATTTCTACAAAAATTTAAAATAACCAATACATTTTGTTCAACTTCACAATTGTGTCCCACTTGTTGTTGATTCTTCACCAAAAATTTACATTTGGTATCTTTATGTTTGAAGCATGATATGTGGGAAAAGGTTGAAAAGTTCCAGGGGGCCGAATACTTTCGCAAGGCACTGTATTTGATCACCTAAAAACATGCAAGATTTCTGGCTCTCACAGACCTGTAACTTCTTATTTAAGAGGCTCCTCTGTCCTCCACTCATTTCCTGTAGTAATGGCTCCTGTTTGGACTTGTTATCAGTATAAAAGACACCTGTCCACAACCTCAAACAGTCACATTCCAAACTCCACTATGGAGAAGACCAAAGAGCTGTCGAAGAACACCAAAAACAAAATTGTAGCCCTGCACCTGGCTGGGAAGACTGAATCTGCAATAGGCAAGCAGCTTGGTGTGATTGAATCAACTGTGGGAGCAATAATAAGAAAATGGAAGACATACAAGATCACTGATAATCACCCTCGATCTGGGGCTTGGTGCAAGATCTCACTCCATAGGGTCAAAATGATCACAAGAACGGTGAGCAAAAATCCCAGAACGACACGAGGGGACCTAGTGAATGACCCTGCATATAGCTGGGACCACCGTATCAAAGGCTACCATCAATAACACACTACGCCGCCAGGGACTCAGATCCTGCAGTGCCAGATGTGCCCCCCCTGCTAAAGCCAGTACATGTCCGGTCCCATCTAAAGTTTGCTAGAGAGCATTTGGATTATCCAGAAGAGTATTGGGAGAATGTCATATGGTCTGGTGAAACCAAAGTAGAACTGTTTGGTAGAAACAAAACGTGTCATGTTTGGAGGAGACAGAATGCCGAGTTGCATCCAAAGAACACCATACCTACTGTGAAGCATGGAGGTGGTAACATCATGCTTTGTTGCTGTTTCTCTGCTTGCCTATTGCAGATTCAGTCTTCCCAGCCTGGTGCAGGGCTACAATTTTGTTTCTGGTGTCCTTCAACAGCTCTTTGGTCTTCACCATAGTGGAGTTTGGAGTGTGATTGTTTGAGGTTGTGGACAGGTGACTTTTATACTGATAACAAGACCAAACAGGCGCCATTACTACAGGTAATCGTGTTGGTTTGCTCCTTTCATCACAATGTGCTTTCCAGGTCATCCCCCCGGTTCCCTCACTTACATTTCCTTCCTTTGAAGTCCACGCTGTCAGACTCTTTAAGCCCTTCTCCTTATGAGTGGCGGTTGATAATCGCCTTCCAGGCTCCTCCCACCAGTTTCTAGACCACTTCGTCACCTGGCTTACTCACTTTCTATCCTGTGACATCCCCACCCTCATCATGGGAGACTTTGACATCCCCATCAATGATCCCCTCTCCCAATCTGCCTCTCATCTTCTTTCTCTAACATCTTCATTCGGCCTCTCACAGTTTACTAATTCTCCTACACATGAGGACGGGAATACTCTGGACCTGGTTTTCTCCCGTCCCAGCTCGCTGCATGACTTTACTGACTCCCCTCTCCCGCTCTCAGGCCACAACCTTCTTTCCTTCTCTGAAGAATTGTCTCCTCAGCCGGGACACCCCCAATTACCACACTTATCGGAATACACGTACCATTAATACCCAGCAGCTTATGGACAATCTCCACACATCTTTAGCCCCCATCTCCTCCCTCTCCTGTCCAGACTTAGCATTGCCACACTTCAAAAATACACTGAAGAATGCCCTAGATGAAGCAGCACCTTCTACACGCAGAAAGACCCGACACAGACAACGGCAGCCCTGGCACACAATGCAAACACGCTTTCTTCAGCACTGCTCAAGGTGTGCAGAGCGGCAGTGGAGAAAATCACTCTTAGCAGAAGACTTCATCCACTATAAGTTCATGCTCAAAACCTATAACTCTGGCCAAACGATCCTACTTCACCACCCTCATCACCTCACTATCCAACAACCCAAAATGACTTTTTGAAACCTTAAACTCCCTCCTTAAACCTAAAGTACAGGCCCCCATCACCAACCCCAGCGGTGAGGATCTGGCCACTTACTTCCTTAATAAAATCAACCACATCCATCAGGATATCTCAGCCCAATCTCCTCAGTGCCTGGATCCCCTTCCCTGCCGCACCTCAAGCTCACTAGACATATTTGTGCCTGTTTCAGAAGAAGAAGTTTCCAAGCTCCTCGCCTCTGCTTGGCCTACAACCTGCAACAGTGACCCCATTCCATCACATCTCCTGCAGTCTCTCTCACCAGTGGTCACTTCTCACCTGACTAAAATATATAACCTCTCTCTTTCTTCAGGTATATTTCCTTCCTCATTTAAACATGCCATCATAACTCCTTTACTTAAAAAGCCATCCCTGGACCAGAACTGCAGTGCCAACTACAGACCTGTCTCTAACCTTTCCTTCATCTCTAAACTCCTGGAACGCCTGGTCCACTCCCGTTTAATTCGCTATCTCTCAGATAACTCTCTTTTCGACTCATTACAATCTGGTTACTGCTATTTACACTCCACTGAAACTGCCCTCACTAAAGTCTCTAATGATCTAATAACAGCTAAATCGAAAGGTCATTGCTCCCTGCTGATTCTCCTGGATCTCTCTGCCGCATTTGACACTGTGGATCACCAGCTCCTCCTCACTATGCTCCGCTCTATAGGCCTCAAGGACACAGCCCTCTCCTGGTTCTCCTCCTACCTCTCTGACCGCTCCTTCACTGTATCTTTTGCCGGCTCCTCTTCCTCTCCTCGTCCCCTTACTATCGGGGTCCCGCAGGGCTCAGTCCTAGGCTCCCTCCTCTTCTCTCTATACACTGCCCCTATTGGGCAAACAATCAGCAGATTTGGGTTCCAGTATCATCTCTATGCTGATGACACCCAATTATACACTTCTTTCCCTGATATCACCCCTACCCTAATTCAAAATACCAAGGATTGTCTGTCTGCTGTCTCTAACATCATGTCCTCCCTCTATCTGAAACTAAATCTCTCCAAAACTGAACTTCTTGTGTTTCTCCCCTCTACTAACCTCACTCTACCTAACATCAAAATAACCCTGGTTGGTTCAACCATAACTCCCAAGCAGCATGCCCGCTGTCTTGGGGTCATATTCGACACCCAACTTTCCTTTACTCCCTATATCCGATCACTCACTCGCTCTTGTCACCTGCATCTTAAAAACATCTTCAGAATCTGACCTTTTCTCACCTTTGAAACTGCTAAGACTCTTACTGCTGCTCTTAGGGTACTGTCACACTTAGCGATGTACCAGCGATCGCGACCAGCGATATGACGCGGTCAGGATCGCTGGTACATCGCTAAGTGGTCGCTAGTGAGCTGCCACACAGGCAGATCTCACCAGCGACATAGCAGGGGTCGGGGGTCGCTACTTACCTGTCAGATGAGGCGATCCTGACGTCCTCCCGCCCGCGTCCACGCGTCGCTCGTCGTCACAGCAGGAAGCCCAGCAGGAAGCTGAAGACGAGAAACGGTCCAGGACGTTCTCGCGCGATCAGCGATAACCAGCGGGGGGGGGAGCGGTCGGAGGTAAGTATCAGACACAGCGATATCACTAGCGATATCGCTATAACGTAACAAAAACCAGTGATGTTATAGCGATATTGCTAGCGATATCGCTTAGTGTGACAGACCCTTTATTCATTCTCGTCTGGACTACTGCAACTCTCTTCTGATCGGTCTCCCTCTTACCAAACTTTCTCCTCTCCAATCCATCTTGAATGCGGCAGCAAGGGTCATATTTCTGTCCAGCCGCTTCACCGATGCCTCCATCTTGTGCCAGTCATTACACTGGCTACCTATTCGCTACAGGGTCCAGTATAAACTCATCTCTCTCACCCACAAAGTTCTCCACAGTTCTGCACCGCCTTATATCTCCTTTCTCATTTCTGTCTATCGCCCTACACGTGCCCTCCGTTCTACAAATGACCTAAGACTAACATCCCCCGTAATCCATATCTCGCACCTCTGTCTCCAAGACTTCTCTCGTGCTGCGCCAGCTCTCTGGAATGCACTTCCCCAGACGATCAGACTGATACCTAGCCCCAACCTATTCAAGCGCGCTTTGAAAACCCATCTCTTCAAACAAGCCTACCACATCAACTACTCAGTAAACTAACTTTGCCCTGTTCCCTCCTTCCAAATATTCTGAATCTGCACCCTACTATTCATCTGTCTCCACACCCTCCATGCACACGATAACTGCATTTGATACTTGACTATTGCACTTAAACACATGGGCTGATGACTGGATCATGCAGCTTTATATGAAAATCCCTATTTATTATAATTGCCAGACCTGAAATAACAAGCACTTTTCACCTACTGTGTCCCCCCCATTTCCTTGTAGATAGTAAGCTTGCGAGCAGGGACCTCACTCCTAATGTCACTGTTTAACTTGTATTGAATTTATTGTCTGTACATGTCCCCGCTTAATTGTAAAGTGCTGCGGAATATGTTGGCGCTATATAAATAAAAACTATTATTATTATTAATGAGTGGAGGACAGAGGAGCCTCTTAAAGAAGAAGTTACAGTTCTGAGAGAGCCAGAAATCTTGCATGTTTTTAGGTGACCAAATACTTATTTTCCACCATAAATTGCAAAATAAATCTTGCCAAATCAGAGAAGGTGATTTTCTGGATTTGTTTTCTCATTTTGACTCTCATAGTTGTGGTCTACCTACAGTATGATGTCAATTACAGGCCTCGCTCATCTTTTAAAGTGGGAGAACTTGCACAATTGGTGGCTGGCTAAATACTTTTTTCTCCACTGTATATCTATCTATTAAATTATCTATCTATCTAGCTATTATCTATCTATCTATCTATCTATCTATCTATCTATCTATCTAACTATCTATTATATATCTATTATCTATCATCTATCTCTATCTATTCTGCTATCTGTCTGTTGATAAATAAGCTGTTATAATTACATCTTGACTCTTTCCTGAACTTTTCTGTATATTTTTACTTCTTATCTATTTGCTTCAGAATAGTCGTAAGAAGCGACAGCAAAACGTACGTTGGGGTGAGGGTGTCCTGTCATCCTGCATTTATGTTGTGACCTTATTATAGTTAAATATTTCTCTTTCTTTGCATTTTTTCACGTGCTCTTTCATAGATTTTCACAATTTAGCTCGGATTGTTTTCAAGTGGCGGTTTCTGTTTTGTATTAAGGATTATATATATGGTATATATATATATATATATATATATATATATATACACATATATATATACTTCTCCATTGATCACTGAAAGCATTATTCTATAAACTTTATGGAGATAAACTTTTCATGATAGAGGTCTCTTAAATGAAGCTGATATGAGCAGCACCTTATATGTTTAAATAGAAATACGGTCTTATACAAGCAGGATCCAAATACCGGACCTGCCAAATATATAATACAAACACAACATCACTAAGTGGGCCGGGACAGCAAAAGTACAAAGACACAGTACATTAATGAGCAGGAAGATGCACATAGATCCTGCAGATCATGGACCCCTTCTAGAGTTTCTTTAAGCACCAATCCAAAGTGCCTAAAAATAAACGCGACTCTTTATTTTTCTTGATATTTTTTAAAAATAAAAATGCATTTTTTTGTAGATTTAATTTAGAAGCGGGTGCTCTATTTAAAACTATTTATTAGGATTTCTAGATATAATCATTAAAAATAACTGAGAAGAATACGATGGAGATTTATTATTCCGCAGATATCGTAGGAGCCGGTGGAAAATCTGATGATTTAGTGAACGGTGAATGTATAAATAGGCGAATACCGTGTGATCAAGAATATTCGGAAGCTTGTATTGCTTCACGCCGGTAACCCCACCTCAATCCTTGATGACGAGATAACATGTACGAAGCAAAAGGAAAAAAAAAAAAATCCAACAATATTTTATGGGAATATGGCGCGGTTTCAAATATTGTACTATCAAGGCCAGGGGAAAGAAATAAGGGAAGAGAAGGAACAGACGGGCTGGACACAGGCATGGTTATGATTTTTAAGTAGCGCTAGGTGTATTGTTTTGATTAGGAGCCAAAGGAATGATTTTTAGTTAAGTATTTTTGCCCAGAAATCCATGTGCTGTCTTGCAAAATTTTCTTGGAATAAATCTTCAATGCGGCCTAATCCTGTATGTGACATGGAAAACGTCATTTTTTATTTAGCTGATGGATTGTTTTCATAGGTAAGTGCATAATTGGATAAATGCAGTATGATCCGAATCAAAGCTGGAATTTAGCTGACAGTAATGATCCCATAAACGTTAATGGAGACGGCCACATCTTGTTGATATGCTGCAAATGTTTGACAATAATCCTTTAAGGCCTCCTGAGGAGATTCGTACATGTAGGTATCTGTCAGCATGGCATAGTGAACCAGGTAACTGTGGACCGAATCATCCCAATGATAACGAGATGATCTCTTTGACTTCACAGGTGGGGGATCTCTGCAATGCCTTGTTTCTAAGCTATCATTTTTTCTTCATGGGTTGGACATCTTTTTATTTGTTGAGCATCTTTTCCTTGTTCTCTTCATGGGTGGAACATCTCTGCTTTGTTCTCTTCATGGGTGGAACATCTCTGCTTTGCTCTCCTCATGGGTAGAGTATCTCTACGTTATTCTTTTCATGTGTGGAGTATCTCTTCTTTGTTTTCCTAATGCGTGGGACATCTTTTTTGGTTCTTTTCACGTTTGGGGTATCTCGTTTTTGTTCTCCTCATGGGTGGGGCATCTCATCCTTGTTTTATTCATGGGCGAGGCATCTCTTTCTTGTTCTCTTCATGGGTGGGACATCTCTTAATTGTTCTCTTCATGAGTGGGACATGTCTTCCTTGTTCTTTTCATGTGTGTGTTATCTCTTCTTTATTCGTCTCATTGATTGAGCATCTCCATAGTTTTTATCATGTGTGGGGCATCTCTTCCTTGTTTTCTTCATGAGCGGGACATCTTTATTTATTCTTTTCACATGTGGGGCATCTCTTCTCTGCTCTCCTCATGGGTGGGGCATCTTTCCTTATTCTTTTCACATGTGGGGCATCTCTTTGCTCTCCTCATGGGTGGGGCATCTTTCCTTGTTCTTTTCACATGTGGGGCATCTCTTCTTTATTCTCCTCATGAGTGGGGCATCTCGTCTTTGTTTCTTTTCATGTGTGGGACATCGCTTATGTGGCGCCCCTGAGGGTTCAGTCGCCACAGAAGTACTGCACCTCCTCCTGAGGTGCGGTGCTCCACCATCCAGGTAAGGTGGAGACACCTGACCACACTCCAACACCTGCATCCCACACAAACACAGAAGTGTAGCAGAGCAACCTTCATGGCTCCCTGCTTGGAACACGAAGAGTGCTTGGAGGTGGGTGGAGCACTGAAGAGAGAGGGAAGAAGATAGGATAGGGAGTTGAGTTGAGATATCCCGGAGAGAGGGATGGATTGATGGAAGTGCTGCAGCAGGTCCCAGTGACCTGGGCCTGCTGGCACAGGAGAGAGACACTTAAGAAAGCCTAATTCTCCATAAGAAAGAAGGATTAGTACGGAACATAAGGAGTTGAAGAGGACTGTGGAATTGGGGTTAGAGGAGAATCCCATCCAAGCCTAAGCGCAAGGCCGGGGCCTGATCCCCGAGGTTGTTCGGATACTAATGGTCCAGCAACAGAATAGGAAACTGTAAATGCATTATTCCCACACAAGACTTGGGGGCACAACAGCAACGATAGTGAGCCGGGACTTGGTAGCAGAGAGTCCCCGAAGCAGGCTACAGCTGTCTGCCGTACAAGTAGAATTAACATCAGAAAGGAGGAACTCCAGTGTAACTCAGTACTGGGAGGACTTCACCATAGGCGCTTGAAAGGAGACGTTCAGAAAAGGCACATATGTTGGCGGAGTGTTGGAAAGGAGTACTTCATCTGGCCTGGAGGTTGACTGAGTCCCTGACCTGGAGGAAACGGCACCGAAGCGGGCACTACAGACTGTGAGTAAAGCTTTGGAACTACATGCCCTGGTGTCCTCCACATATTCCTGTGCCAACTAGCCCAGCTCTGCTACATCCCTTGCGCTGGACACTACACCATCTAAGTGTCACTACACCTACTCTGCCCTGGGACAACAGCCCTGCCTGTGGAGGGCTACACCATCATTGCTGCACCACACCATCTGTCCCAGAGGATCTGTCTGCAGCGTCGGCTTAACATCTTCCTTGCCGAACATCACAGGTGGCATCATGAAACATCTATTACATCCCCCCCTTTTACAATGGGCGCCCAGGGCCAAGGACCGGGTCACCGCTGCTGTGACATTCCCCACTGAGAGACCGGCCCGGTACCGAGTACCCCGCAGCCCTGGGAGGGCGACCCACTTCCTTGTTCTCTTCAAAGGTGGGGCAGCTCTGCATTGTTCTCTTCATGTTCTCTTGTAGAGCTTTGTAGAGAAGTTCCTTGATGCAGCAGACATGCACAGCCGAGTGTGCAGCCAGTACTTGGGAACAGCATAGCCAGGTTGCAGGCGGAAAGGTACCTTGATGCAGCCGAGCCATGTGTGTGGACACAACACCATAGAATAGCTTAGCCAAGTATACAGACAAGAACCTTCATGCAACGCTGAGTGATTAGACAGCACCTTAGAACAGCAGAGCCAAATCAGCAGTCACCTTGATATAGCAGAGCCGTGTGTGCAGACAGAATCTTATAACAGCAGAGCTTAGTTTACAGACAGGAACTTTGGTATAGAAGAGCCAAATATGCGGGCAGCACCTTGTAACAGAAGAACGAAGGGTGCAGACAGCAACTTGGAAAAGTAGAGCAGGAATAACATGCTAATGTATAGGATATTTAAACAAGAGCACGTATGAATAAGGTACAGATAGATGCAAATATATAAAAACATTTAACAGCCAGGGATTAGGGGACAGTTGGGAGGGTTGTAAGTCATAGGACTGGAATTCTTAGAAATCTCACTTATACAGTATCATCGTTTATGCGAATCAATCAGCAAGTGGTAGCAGCATTTGCTTACTACCTGAATACTCACGCGGTGTGCAACCACCTGAGCAGACTTCAAAAGGCATATGATTGTGACTTTTGAGGTGCATGCTGGGCTGCTGTAGTGCTCTCATAAGTGTTAGAGCAAAAAAAAAGTCGGACGCCAGAGAAGGAAGACTTGCAAAAAGTTGCTGGAGCCAGGACAGGTGAAGAAACACCTGTGTTCCCATCATTTCTGCAGTTCAGAGGTGGCCGATCACCTAAGTAGCACATCACTTATAGCTTCTTGTCTATAGAGCTTGAAAGCGTTACTTTGAAGCTGGAGAGATTACTCGATCCGGCCAATGTCCTTGTCCCCTTCCAGTGCTGAAGAGGGAACGCTACCTGATAGAGCACGCAGCATCTCAGGATTGTGAACACTACAAATTTGTTGGGACTGTTTCCAAAAATTCAGTACTCCTGGCATGTTTGGTACACCTGCTATGTATTACATGCTATATAGCAG
This sequence comes from Dendrobates tinctorius, assembly GCF_039654945.1. Taxonomy (NCBI): domain Eukaryota; kingdom Metazoa; phylum Chordata; class Amphibia; order Anura; family Dendrobatidae; genus Dendrobates; species Dendrobates tinctorius. The sequence goes on along the minus strand of NW_027361803.1, from coordinate 7,801,230 downwards.
GGTTCCCCAACTCCAGTCCTCAAGGCCCACCAACAGATCATGTTTTCAGGATTTTCTTTGTATTGCACAGGTGATGCAATTATCACCTGAGCAATACTAAAGAAATTCTGAAAACATGATCTGTTGATGGGCCTTGAGGACTGGAGTTGGGGAACCCTGCTATATAGCAACTCATGTAACTGTTATTGGGCCACTGGAGACAGTGAGACATGGTTAGTGTCCATTTTTAGAGGGTGGTGAAAAGCTGCTATCTCCCTGCATGGCAATAGGTTTCAACTGAATGTGCGTCCAGGGACACAAGTTAAGATACTGAACCGGAGGAATCCTGCCCTGGGGCACGGTGAGTATATGCAAAATTACTGAGCCCCACTCTTTGCTTCTTCTCACTGGGTCCCATACACCAGTAAGAGCAGTAATGCCCTGATGGTGGCACTGCCCACAATTCCTTTACACATAGTATGATGTCACCACTGCTCCCCCAAAACACAGTATAATGACCCTCACATAAACTCTCAAACTGTATAATGGCTCCCGTATTAGCATCCACACTGTATGATGCCCCCCACAGTAAGTTCCAAACTGTATAATGGCCCTCACATTAGCTTCCATTCTGTATAATGGCTCCCACACTTTATGAGTACCCCCACAGATCTCCCTACACCGTATGAGAGCCTCCCACACTGTATAAGGGTCCCCCACAGTAGTCCCCACACTGTATGATGGCCCCCACACTGTATAATGGCATTCACATTAGCCCCGAAACAGTATAATTGCCCACTCATTAGCCCCCAAACGATTTAATTTTGCCCTACACCTTATAAGGGTCCCCATAATAGTTCCTGTGACGTATGAGCTCCCCCGTATTGTTTATGATGCCCCCACAAGTTTAAATCAAAATCAAAATGCACAGGATGTCAGCGTCCCAAACACGATGTGATAATGTCACCACACTGGGACTCTGACGTCCTGCTCATGTGTTGGCGTCTCGTCTGTTCTGAAGACCGCATGCTTAGAACAACCGGTTGTCTACAGAATGGAGAGCAGCAGTGCAGGAAGGTCTTGTCTCCCTTCTGTATGTCAGATTTCTCCTGTGCAGGTAAGTATGAGTCACTGCATTTACCATGCAGACAGAGTATAACCCCTTCCAGGGTTGGACTGGCCCACCAGAGAACTGGAGAATCCTCCGGTGGACCCTAGCTTCTTCTTTAGGAGAGTTCAGAGTGCAAACCTTGCAGCAGCCATGGGACTCTTGAGTGGAGAAGAAAGGTGGGCCCCCAGAATCAAATCCTCTGGTGGGCCAAATGTTCTTCAGTCTGACACTGGCCCCTTCCCACATCACCATGTAGGTGACAGTATTGAGGAGATGATACTAGTGGTGATATTTTCATGCACTTGTAATCCTTTACTACAGCCAAGTACAAGCTCCCAGGATAAGTCACGTGTCAGGTTAGACTGTGATTGATGTCTCGTACATTATACTTTACAGGGAGTAACAATTATTCCAGGACTTATCCACAGATTCCATCCCTCTCTTAATTATTTTACCGCAATTATGTGTCAAATATTTGTACCGTATCCAAAGGGAACAGCTGCAGTGCGACGTGTCAAGAGGCAGATCGGCCCAGACAGGTAAGGACCGAGCACTGACAGAACATACCACAGTTTACTGCAGCTGCTCGTTGCTTAGCAAATGTAAATAATTCTGAAAAAAAATGATACAACTATGCAGGAAAGTCAATAGAAATGTATCTATAAGTAACATGTAAACCCCATTACATTGTTGCTAGGTGTAATCAAAGTAGAGTGGGTGTCATGGTTTCTTCACATTGTGATGCATATGTAGTGAGGAGGACCCCCACAGAGTGTCCGGGTCGGAACCAAGGGGACCGCCATCTGAGTGCCTAAGGAAACAGTACCCGGGGAACAGAGGAGGAGAGTGGACTGTTGACAGTGACAGGACAGCAAGGGGAGGGGCGAATATAAAAGGGACAGGGAGCGCGCAGAGGAGTCAGTTGGTGATACGTCAGTCACGGAGCAGGAGACGGAGGGGGCATGAGAGAACAGGAAGGACACTGACAGTTGAGAGAAGAGACCAGCAGCAGAGGGTAGATACGCAGTGGCCCTCAGGAAAGAGGCGCTGAGCTTACCGACAGGGGACTGCCTCTTCACCCCATTCCCGGGTTACGATCTGCCCCCGGTCATCCTCGGCCGTTACCGCTGAGCCCGAGCCCTCCACGGCCTGTCCGCTCCCTCTCCCGGCTGCTGCCATCCCCCTTCAGCCCGCGGTTGCGGCCTGCCCGCTGCCACCCGCAGACGCTGCCGTTTCAATCCAGCCCGTGGTTGCGGCCTATCACCGCTCACAGCCGCCTTCACCCCGCTGCAGTCGGCAGTTGGGGCATTTTCCTCATCAACAGAGACACTCTGCACACAGCCCCAGGCTGTGCGCGTGGCCAGTAAACCGCCACTCTTGAGCACTGCGACACAATCCTGCTTGGGGACAGGAGTCCCATTGAACTCGCTAACAAGCGCAACCCCGCTGTTACAACAGGGGTTACTTCATCTCAGGACTCCATCAGGGCCTGTTGTGCCCCAACTCCTCCTTGGCGCTGGAACGCCCAAAGACTACTCCAAATCTTCAGCAGCTGGGCCCAGCGGCTGCGACGCCAAGGCAGCCTCATCAATGACACCAAAGCAGCCTTATCAAAGACGGCAAAGCAGCTTCATCAGCAATGCAGCTTCCATAGAGACGCCGAGGGACGTCAGGACGGATAAGTGACTTTATAGAGTACTAGATTATGGCCCGATGCTATCGCATCGGGAGGATGCAATAGCATCACACCTCTTGCCATGTTAACCCTCAACACACACACTCCTCTGAAGGAGATAGCAGAAGAAATTTTTGAACCCCTCTCCATAATCTTTGAAAATTCTTGGAGAACAGGAGAAGTGCCAGAAGACTGGAGAAGAGCAAATGTTGTTCCTATCTTCAAAAAGGGGAAGAAGGTGGACCCAAGCAACTATAGGCCGGTGAGTCTGACTTCTATACCAGGAAAGATCTTTGAACAAATTATTAAACAACATGTATGTCAATACCTGGATAAGAATGAAGTGATTAAACAGAGTCAGCATGGGTTTGTAACTAATAAGTCATGTCAGACTAATCTAATTTCCTTCTATGATGGTATTACTGATTGGGTGGATCAAGGAAATGCTGTAGATATAGTATATCTTGACTTCAGCAAAGCATTTGACAAAGTCTCTCATACAATCCTTATTGAAAAAATGACTAAGTATGGAATGGACAAGGCAACTGTTAGGTGGATTCATAACTGGCTTAGTGATCGGACCCAAAGAGTGGTCGTAAATGGCTGCACATCCAGTTGGAAGAATGTCTCAAGTGGGGTACCACAGGGCTCTGTCCTGGGCCCTGTATTGTTCAACATCTTTATCAACGATTTAGATGAAGGAATTGAGGGTAAACTGATTAAATTTGCTGATGACACAAAGCTAGGAGGGATAGCTAATACTAGAGAAGAGAGAGAGAGGATTCAAAAAGATTTAAATAAACTGGAGAAGTGGGCAGCAACTAACAGAATGGTTTTTAACAGGGAGAAATGCAAAGTACTACATCTGGGCAATAAAAATGAAAAAAGCATATATAGAATGGGAGGAATAGGGCTAAGTGACAGCACATGTGAAAAAGACTTGGGTATACTAATAGATCACAGACTGAATATGAGTCAACAGTGTGATGCAGCAGCAAAAAAGGCAAATGCAATTCTAGGATGTATTAACAGAAGCATACAGTCTAGATCACGTGAAGTAATTATTTCCCTCTACTCCTCTTTGGTCAGACCTCATCTGGAATATTGTGTCCAATTTTGGGCACCACATTTTAAAAAAGACATCAACAAACTGGAGCAAGTTCAGAAAAGAGCTACCAGAATGGTGACCGGTCTGCAAACCCTGTCTTATGAGGAAAGGTTGCAGGATTTGGGAATGTTTAGTTTGCAAAAGAGAAGACTGAGAGGAGACTTAATAGCTGTCTACAAATATCTAAAGGGCTGTCACATTGTAGAAGGATCAACTTTATTCTCATTTGCACAAGGAAAGACTAGAAGCAATGGGATGAAGCTGAATGGGAGGAGACACAGATTAGATATTAGAAAAAACTTTTTGACAGTTAGAGTGATCAATGAGTGGAACAGGCTGCCATGAGAAGTGGTGAGTTCTCCTTCAATGGAAGTCTTCAAACAGAGGCTGGACAGACATCTAACTGGGATGATTTAGCGAATCCTGCTTTGAGCAGGGGGTTGGACCAGATGGCCCAGGAGGTCCCTTCCAACTCTACGATTCTATGATTCTATGATTCCTCTCACCTTTCACCTTCTCCACTCACTCTTTCACTCCACATACGACCCCTTCTCTCACTCCGTCTCTCATACTCACGCCGTCATCGCCGCTGCTCCACGATCCCCGACATCTCGCGAGTTTTTGCCGACGCCATTTTGGATCCCGACGTCGTCCTCGCCGGCGACATGTTCTGCAAGAACATGACGCCGGCGTGGATGCCGTCGGGATCCAAAATGGCGTCGGCGAAATCTCGCGAGTGAGTGGACGTGAGTGGAGATGGTGAAAGGTGAGAGGAGTGTGTGTGTTGAGGGTTAACATGGAAAAAGGTGTGCGGTGACGTCACCGGTTACAACTGGACGGAAGTTGTTACAACCGGAAGCTGCTTAGGGCATTTATTATTATAGATAAGGACCCGTAGACGGCCATACCGTGGCGACATAGTAACTGGCCTCGGCCGGGTTAGTCGTGTCCTTTTCAAATAGTGTTTGGTTGTACTGAGTCCCTGCGAGGACAACTGTTGTTACCCCTTTTTGGTTGCTTAGTATAGCCCTAGCGGCTTAAATTATAAAAGTTTGCCTATCAAAGTTCAACCAGTCTCGCGTCTCGTCACTGCATCATGCGAACCTGCTGTTACCTACACTTACAGGACCTTGTGACTTTATAGATTGAATTTCCTTTATTCCAGCATCTGATAATCCTGCATGAAGCTGAAGAATAACATTGAACTTCACGAGACAGAGTTTTTACACTTCCATATGCAGTCAACATTAATCACCCATATTGCAAATTACCGTATTTTTCGGACCATAAGACGCACTTTTCCCCAAAAAATTTTTGGGGGAAAGTGGGGGGTGCGTCTTATGGTCACAATATACTCACCTCTGGGGCTCTGCGGTGCGGTGGTGGCAGCGGGCGGGGCTCTGCGGTGCGGTGGTGGCAGTGGGCGGGCCTCTGCAGGGCGGTGGTGGCGGCGGGCTGTGCTCCGGTGCAGGGGCGGCGGCTCTGCCTGGTATTTCCTCTGGAGATGAGATTTCGGGACGAGATCTGAACCCGCGCATGCGCCGTCCCCGGACCGGCGGCCATCTTCCCGGCGTCCATGTTCCCGGAGGCCACCGCAACATGGCGGCGGCCAGGAGGGGATGTGCGGGGGGCCTCCGGGCTTGGAGGAAATGCCGGCGGAGCCGCCGCCCCTGCACCGGAGCACAGCCCGCCGCCACCACCGCCCTGCAGAGGCCCACCTGCCCCAGCACAACTGCCCCAGCCTCAGGACAGCTGCCCCAGCAAAGCTGCCCCAGCCTCTGGACAGCTGCCCCAGCCTCAGGACAGCTGCCCCAGCCTCAGGACAGCTGCCTCAACCCCACACAGCTGCCCCAGCCTCAGGACAGCTGCCCCAGCACAGCTGCCCCAGCCTCAGGACAGCTGCCCCAGCCCCACACAGCTGCCCCAGCCTCAGGACAGCTGCCCCAGCCTCAGGACAGCTGCCCCAGCCCCACACAGCTGCTCCAGCCTCAGGACAGCTGCCCCAGCCTCAGGACAGCTGCCCCAGCCCCACACAGCTGCCCCAGCCTCAGGACAGGTGCCCCAGCACAGCTGCCCCAGCCTCAGGACAGCTGCCCCAGCCCCACACAGCTGCCCCAGCCTCAGGACAGCTGCCCCTGCCCCAGCACAGCTGCCCCAGCCTCAGCACAGCTGCCCCAGCCTCAGGACAGCTGCCCCCAGCACAGCTGAACCTGCCCCAGCACAGCTGCCCCAGCCTCAGGACAGCTGCCCCAGCACAGCTGCCCCAGCCCCAGCGCAGCTGCCCCAGCACAACCAACCTGCCCCAGCACTGAGCCGCCACCGCACGAGCCTGGACCACTGAATGACCCCTGTGACTACTCCTCCACCTGTGCCGGATCCCTTCCCAGGTAAGCTGAATTCGGACTGTAAGACGGACCCCCATTTGACACATTATTATTTTTTTCCCTATTTTCCTTCTGAAAATTGGGGTGCGTCTTATGGTCCGGTGCGTCTTATAGTCCGAAAAATACGGTACGTTTACAAGCAAAATTGACAAACTTTTTGCTGTTCTCAATAAACCAAGAAAACTAATACAATTTACGTAAGTGAACACAATTTATATGACAATTTGTTTCTCCAAATTCACTACAAAATGCCACTGACTTTTCCAATCTCAGAATTATTCAAACCTTCGTGACAAGTGTCTTGTGCACTTAGTAGCCCTCTCTGGCTGTTGTGACCTGCTAAAAAGTGATGCACAGCCAGACACTAGCTTCTGGCAGGGTACCTGAGGAGTCACAGTCCAACCCTCATGTATAATGGCCTTTCTGTCACCAATATTCTTGGGTATCTGCCTTATTCCCAAAGAATTTCTATGGGGTTCAAATTAGGCAACAGTGACAGCCACTCAAGAATCTTCCAGGATTTTTTTATGAAACCAAGCTTTGGTGGTCTTTGAAGCTTGCTTGGGATTATTGCCCTGTTGTAAGGTCCAATGATACCATGTTTCAACTTGCCCTCCACACGCTGCAGGTTGCCAGTGCCAGCATAAGCACAAGAGCCCAAGAGCGTCACCGAGCTCTTGCCATGCTTTACTGTAGCTGTGGCGCCCCCAGGTGTATGGTCGCCACAGTGGCATTGCCTTCCTCCAGGGAGGGTGATGTCAGGCTTGGAAGCAATGAAGGGTCTCGCTAGCAGTTAACCATAACATGCAACACAGTTCCCACTATGGGCCAGCAGAGGGAGCTCTGAACCAGAATTGGGGGAGGAGTGCTCTCTGAGGGCCAGGAAGGGAAATTAGTCAGTTAGTGTGAGGAGGCCGAAGTGTGTAGACGTGGAGAGAGAAGCTGGGAGACTGAGCGGAGTTGAGAGCTCGTTCCCAGCTGGAGCGCATGATTTGGAGCCTGGTCTCCACGGTTGTATGGATACTGAAGGTCCTGCCACAGAAACCAGAGGAATAGGAAGCTGTAAATGCTCTATTCCCACCTAAGACTCGGAGGCACAACAGCAACGGGTGAGCCAAGAGAAAAGATAGAAGGCTACAGCTGTCTGCCATACAAGGTAGATTTGAGAGAGAACAAGAAGGAGGAACTTCAGTGTAACACACTACTGGATGTACCTCAAGTAAGCGCTAGGAAGGAGACTACTGTACACAACCTATCTGCATAGAGAGATTCCTGAGTTGCTTCCAGGCTAATCAGCTCCTGTGCCATCTGTAATCTGGACCCTGGACTGCACTTACAAATTAAAGGTAAAGAAACTACATTCCGCTGTGTCCTTGCCTTCTTTCTGCAACTTCTCCAGCACTGCTACATCCCTGTGCCAGACACTGCACCCTCTTCCCCAACACCGCTCTACACTGCCCTAGGACTACAGCCCTGCCTGTGGAGGGCTACACCATCATTGCTGCAACACACCATCTGTCCCAGAGGATCTGTCTGCAGCGTCGGCTTAACATCTTCATTGCCGAATACCACAGGTGGCGTCACGAATCATTCATTAATAAACTTTATTCCATCACTCATCACTTCATCCCTTTTACATGGGTGCCCAGGGCCACGGACCGGGTCACCGCTGCTGTGACATTCCCCTCTGAGAGACCGGCCTGGTACCGAGTACCCCACAGCCCTGGGAGGGCGACCCATTTTGGCGTCACGAACAGGATTTATGGAGCCCGGTGTCCCCGGGTCCTGTGTGCCAGAGACTGTGTTGTGTGCATTAGACTGTTTGTATCATTGCCACCATTATCCCGCTGCTTGGCACACGCGGGAACCCAAAGAGGCGGGCCATCGTGGGCGGAGCCAGCCGTAGAGCGCGAAGAAGTGAAGTGCCGCGCAGGAAGAGGCCAGCGCGTGAGAGGTGGGAGGAGCAGAGGCCTGGAGCCCCAATCATCCAGCCTGCAACGCTGCAGCTGGTAAGCCTGCTCAACCCCGGGGCCTGGCTAAAGTTAACTAGGGGGGAAGAGAATGTCGGAGGCACGCGCCGATGCAGCGGTGGATGCCCCCGCCAACCCACAGCACCGCAAGATGCAGGGCCCAACGCGGCTGTGGCTCCAATAGCACCCACCGCAGCGGTCCCCATAATGCCGCTGTCTATGCCTTAGGCTACTTTCACACATCAGGTTTTCGGCGTCAGGCGCGATCCGGCGTCGTGCCGGAACGCCGGATCCGGCAAATGTTTCGTAAAACCGGATGTGACGGATCCGGTTTTCTGCCGGATCCGTCTTTTTCTTGACAGACAAAACCGGATCCGTCTCATCCGGTTCATCCGTTTTTCTATCCGTTTTTCGACGGATTACGCCGGATCCGGTTTTTAAAATTGACCCTTGTGGCCTTCCGAACGGGATTGGCTACTGGAAAACTATATATAGCGTGTTCCTACAGCCCTTCTTTGACAGGTTGTAGAGGAGAAAGTGCAGGTTGGAGAGAAGAGCAAGTTACTGGCGAAGATGGATGTTGTCATTGGAAATATTTTGAAGAATTTGGCGGATTTTACAGCGGAGGCAAATCGTTTGAGGGTGATTGTTCTGGAGAAGGAGAGAGCGAGACAGCAGCGCATCAGGCATCGTAGACGACGTTTGTGGATCCACCCCATCACAGCCAAGAGAATGACGCGTGGGGTCTATTCTACACTATGCATGGACCTTCGACGAAACCCGGATAAATTTTTTGGATATGTTAGGATGAAAATGGAGAATTTTGATTACTTGGTGGAGCGCATTGCACACCTCATAAGAAAAGCGGACACCTATTGCCGCTTCTCTGTTTCACCCGCAGAGCGTCTGATGGTGACTTTAAGGTAAGCCACATTTATTGGATATGATCGCATCAGAGCACACTTTCACTGCAATCTTGTTGGTGGTAGTTTGTATCTCCAAGTGTTATAGGTCAGTTTTGGTATGTAATGCTGTGATTTAAAACTAATTTATTGTTTTTTAATTCCCCACAGATTTCTTGCAACTGGAGAATCCCTTTCGTCACTGCATTTCCAGTACAGACTCGGGATTTCCACCATATCTGGAATTGTGAAGTACACATGCCGTGCACTGTGGGACTCCTTAGCTGAAGAGTTTTTACCAGAGCCCACAACAGAGAGGTGGATTGAAATTGCTGACAAGTTTCAACAGATATGTCAGTTTCCAAACTGCTTGGGCGCTGTGGACGGGAAACATATCCGCATTGTAAAGCCAGCTGGATCGGGATCGGAATATTTCAATTACAAGAAATATTTTTCAATTGTCCTCATGGCCATCGCTGATGCGGAATACAAATTTATTGCGGTTGATATTGGGGCCTATGGCCGCTCCAATGACTCTCAAGTTTTCAAACTGTCTGCCATGGGGCGTAAACTGTATGGAAACACCTTCCAGTTCCCACCACCTAGACCGCTGCCGCAAACATCTGGTCCACCTATGCCATTTGTCTGTGTAGGGGATGAAGCCTTCCAGCTGTCAGAACACCTTTTGAAACCGTACTCTAGCAGAGGATTGACAAGACCAAAACGCATTTTTAATTACCGCCTCACAAGAGCAAGAAGAATGGTTGAATGTACCTTTGGTATTCTGACAGCCAAATGGCGGGTCCTATTGACTGCGATCAACCTCAAGACAGAAACTGTGGACGAGGTGATCAAAGCGTGCGTGGTACTCCACAATTTTGTTATCTGCAAGGAACCCATTTCCATTGAGGACACCTCTGAAGAAACCACCTTGCAAGATTACCATGACATTACCACTAGAAGTTCTGTGACGGTTTCAGTAATGAGGGACAATTTTGCACTATACTTTATGTCACCTCAAGGCAGAGTACACTGGCAGGATGACAGAGTGTGAAAGATTTGTGCCCAACCAAACTTGTGTACCTTCTGTACCAACAGTATATACCTTTGCCAACCAAAGTTGGCTATCTTGTCATGGTCTCTATTTTTAGCTTTAGGCCACAGGTGTGTACCTGGTTGTGTTTTATGCAAAGTATTTCACCTTTTAACAAAAGTTGTGTACATTGTTAGGAAATCACCAACAATAAACACAACTTTTTATTTGAAATACTTTGCTTCAAACACAACCAGGAACACAACCGTGGCAAAAAGCTAAAATTTACCCACAGTTATATACCTAGTTTTGAATACCATTTCACCTTTTAAATACCCTGTATTTAACCTTTTTCGCCGCAGAAAGAAATGACAGACAACCAGTGTAAAATAATTTAACTTTTATTGAAAAATGTTTTTTTTAGTAAACTTTTTTAAAATTTTAATAAACTTGTTTAATAGAACTTTGAAACTATAAAACTGAAACCATAAAACTGGTCATTTTTATTTAAATACACACATTATAAATCTGTGTAGTGTGTGGTGGAAATACTGCTGTAGGGGCTGCGGGACACTTCGACACTGGGAGTGTGGAGAGAGGACTGGGATCGTGGTGGGGAAGGAACAGTTAGAGGTGAAGGTGTGGAAAAAACTACAGAATGGGTGGACATGTGGGAAGCAGAAGAGGTGGTGGGTGGTGGAGTGGAGGGTTGGGCAGGGACTGTAGGAGCAGATGATGTTGATGGCAAGTTGTATGGGGAAGGAGTTTGGTACGGGGCAGGTTGCTGGAAGTGGGGAGATGTCTGGTACGGGGCAGGTTGCTGGAAGTGGGGAGATGTCTGGTACGGGGCAGGTTGCTGGAAGTGGGGAGATGTCTGGTATGGGGCAGGTTGCTGGAAGTGGGGAGATGTCTGGTACTGGGGAGGTTGCTGGTACTGGGGAGTTTGCAGGTACTGTGGAGGTTGCTGGTACTGGGGAGGTTGCTGGTGCTGGGGAGGTTGCTGGTGCTGGGGAGGTGGATGGTGCTGGGGAGGTGGATGGTGCTGGGGAGGTGGATGGTGCTGGGGAGGTGGATGGTGCTGGGGAGGTGGATGGTATGTAATAGGAGGGGGAGGATGGAAAGTGGCTGGAGGTGGATGGTATGTAATAGGAGGGGGAGGATGGAAAGTGGCTGGAGGGGGTGTAGATGTAATAGGAGGGGGAGGATGGAAAGTGGCTGGAGGGGGTGTAGATGTAATAGGAGGGGGAGGATGGAAAGTGGCTGGAGGGGGTGCAGGTGGAGGAACTACTGTGGTGGGAGGAGGAGGTTGGGAGGTAACTTGCTGGAGAGCAGCGTGGCATGAATGCATTACATGCATCTGCTGGGCAGGAGAGAGCGTTTCCATGCGCTCCACAACAGACCTGAAAAAGGTGTGGTTTGGCGAAGATCTTGCTTCTGAATGCATGGTTTGCAGAAGTGTCTTCACCTCCAGAATGCTGGAGTTGATCTGCTGATAGCCTGCGGAGATTTGCTCTGACAAGACTTTTAGACAGTTCTGGAAAGATGCATTCAGATGCAAGAACTCTGGCGCATAAGTCTTTTCCTGACCCCTCTGCCGCTGCCGCCCAGTACCCTCAGGTGTACTAGAGGTGGCAGGGGCAGAAGGGTGGGGTAAAGGGAAAGCGATCTCCTCACCAGCAGCTTCATGTAATGTAGGCGGCCACGATGCTCCTGCGCTGGTGGATGGGACAGATGGGTCGAATGTGTGGGAAGGCTGGGAAGGTGCAGATGTACCGGGGCGGTCGAAGTGTCCCTCGGTGCCGGTCTCCTCAGGGATCGCCTCAGAAGGGTCCAATCGTGCAGGCTCCCGAGTGCTGCTCACCGTGCTGTGGAATAAAGAGAAAAAAAAACAATTAAAATACTGACATGGTATGGCCCTGGCTGAAAAAATTTTTTACATCTAACATTTTTTTTCACATGTGGTGTGTAATATTTACCTTCTGGTGACCATTGTTTCCCGGAGGAACGACAGGGCTTGTGCGTACTTGTACTTGCTCCTGCGTCCTCCAGATCCACTCGGGGCCCGCATCTCTTTATTGAACTCCTTCTTGAAACGATCCCTCACAGACCGCCACCGATTCACAATTCTGTTCCCTGAAACGAGAAAGGAGTGGTTAGTATACAACATCAGTGTTTCACAAACTCCAGTCCTCATGGTCCCCAGGGGTCATGTTTTCAGGATTTCCATAGTAAATAGAAATCCTGAACACATGATCCGTGGGGACCACGAGGACTGGAGTTCGGGAAACACTGGTTTACATCAAGCAACCGGTACTGTATATACTTACGCTCTGTAATCTGGGCCCGAACATCGAGGTCCTCCCAGCGGCCCACAAGAAGCGAACGGATTTCCTCCCAGAGTCGTCGGGTAACGATAAGGTCAGCGTGGCGGCGGTCAGCCATATTCCAGAGCGGCTCCCTTTCTCTGACAAGATCGATGAGGTGGTCCACATCGAGTCCTCCATCCTCACCGTCAGAGTCGGGAGCACGCTGTGAAGGCTGTTAAAGAAAAAGACAAAAATAACATAATTAGCCTCCACATAAGAAATGAAATAAAAAGTGCAAAAAAACAAAGCAAAAATATTTATACTTACACGCTGGTGACCGCCGCGTTGCTGTCGCCGACGACCCTGGGAGGCACTGCGAGGACCTCTTGGCCGAGCACCAGATTGGGAAGACTAGAGAAGAAAACAAAAAATGTTATGTCTTTGGATGTAGGCATTTGTTTGCTGTGTGTGGTCTGCAGAACATTGTTTTCTATGTGTTGTGTGTAGTGTGATGTTGTGTTTCTGCGTTTGATGCAAAAAACTTACCAATTGTGAGCCCACTCCAAGTGTCTGTCCACCCCTTCCTTCTTCTTCTGGGAGCTCCTCTTCATCTTGTGATTCCTGTTTTGAAATAAAAGGCAATGAATAGACATATATTACAGAGATGATGGATTTTGGAAATAAAAACTTACCGTCAAACGCTGACGATGCGAGGGAGGGCTCCCAGAGGATGATGTGCTGTCTTCCTGGTGGCCACACTCCATGCCTGTGGGTGGTGTTCCAGCTGCTGCCATTGCTGCTGCTGCTGCTGCATCTATTGGGCGGCTGTTGAATAAAGAGAAACAAAGGGCCAATGAATATCTTGATATTCAATAGCCCTAGTTTGGAGGAATGGGTGATTTGATAATTACCGTCTCTCATCTGCTGCTGGCCTCCCCTCCTCAGCATGTTCTATTTGCTGCTCCATTTGGGGTGGTGGTGGTGCTGATGGTGCTGCAGTGGTCTCCTGCCTTCTCCTGCTTCGCTTGGTTGCTTTCTTGGGTGGCATGTTGGGTGTGGCTGCGGGTCCCACTGTCTTGCTTTTTTATATGTCTTGTGGGCAGAGCTACTGAGCATGCTCAGACCAAAAAACCGGATCCGGCTTTCGCCGGATCCGGCGCATTGCGGCGCTCATAGGCTTTCATTGTGTGAAAAAGCCGGACGCGCCGGATCCGGCGTGTCCGGCTTTTTCGCCGGAGACAAAAAACATTACAGTCACCGTTTTTTCCAGACGCCGGATCGCGACACATTGCCGGATCCGGCGAAAACCGGATGAAACGCATGGCCATCCGGCGTGATCCGGCGCAAATGCAAGTCAATGGGGGGGAAACCGGATCCGGCATTGCATTTCGCCGGATCCGGTTTCTGTCAAAAGCGCCGGATCGCGCCTGACGGCGAAAACCTGATGTGTGAAAGAGGCCTTACATACCAGGAGCAGCATGGCTACTGCAGTATTCAGGGGAGTCACATACCCTGAGTGATTTCAAAGAGAGGCTGTGCAGTTTGTTTGAAGTGTATTCTCTGTCCGAAAGCCAGAAGGTGAACATCCTTATTGGGCAGCTAACAGGTGCAGCACAGAGAGAAGTAAAAGCCTGGCAGGACACTGATAAGGAGACTGTTAAAAAGATCCTGGCTAAGCTAAGAAGCACCTTTGACACCCACACTGCCGCTGCAATCAAGATGAGATTCTTTGGGTGTAAGCAGAAAGTGCAGGACAGTATACGGGACTATGCTTTTAACCTGCAGGAGGCGCTGCGAGCCATCAAGCAGATTGACCCAGACAGTGTGAAAGAAGGAGACGGACTGTTAAAGGAGCAATTCACTGAGGGACTCCTATCCAGTACCCACAGAGCACAGCTGCGCATCATAGCCCTACAAAACCCTGACCTAGACTTTGCTGATTTCAAAGACAGGGCTATCCGGGTGCTGCATGAACCAAATGTCAGCCGTCCAGCGCCCCCTAGGCGCCCAGCGATTACATACCACCAGGAAGTAGCATCTTTCCCTTCCATCCCTGTGGAGGCTGATGCACAGACTCTGGACAAAGATCAATCTGCAGAACTGCGTCTTCAGGTCCAGGAGTTGACCAAGGGTATGGCTGCACTTGCTAAAACCGTGCAGTTCCTGCAGGTATCCTCCAAGAAGAAGATCCAGCTCGCCTCCAGTCCAGAGGATGTCCCGCGGCTAAAGAAGAAGAGGATCCCGCCCCTCCGAGGAAGGAACAACGATCGCTATGACCTGGACTGATGTCCCATCTGTTGTCACTGCCACAAGGCAGGCCACATCGCAAGATTCTGTCATTTAAACGAGCAACCCCTGGGGCAGAGGGCCAACCCCCATGAGTAGTGCCACAAGGCCCAAAGAACTGGCGAGCCAAGTATGTTGGCGGACGACCGATCCTCCCAGTGGTGATTGACGGCATCCCCATGAACTCTTTGCTGGACACTGGCTCCCAGGTGACAACTATGCCCTATATCCTTTGCAAGCGGTATTGGGCTGATTCTGAACTTACTCGCGGCCCAAGTGATGAACTCACAGTAGTTGCCAGTAATGATCAGTTGTTACCGCAAGTGGGATGTAAAGAAATTACTGTTAAAGTGAGTCGAGTAGAGTTAAAATCTCAAGGTCTGATAGTTGTGGATATTGATCGAAGAGAATGTAACCCAATGATGACTCTTGGTACCAATGTGATTGAAAATTGTCTTTCCGAGGTTATTGTCTTGTTACAACAGGTGGCTGAGACTGCTGGTTCCAGTGAACAACGACTCCTGCAGGAGGAGATCAGAGCCCTGATGCAAAGACAGCAGGTAGAACTCTCTGGCGGAGAAATTGGCAGCGTTAGAGTGAGTGATCCTTTCCCAATTGCAATACCCCCCAGATGTGAAATGTTGATTTGGTGTCGGGCAGCCATAGGCTTAAGAGGAAAAGATTACCAGGCATTGGTAGAACCAGTGTACTCTGACAGCCGGCCCACTGTCCTGAGGGGTAGTTGATGTCCATAAAGGGAGGGTACCTGTACGCCTCTTGAATTGTGGGGAGGAGGAGGCCACAATACCGCGGTATGCCACAGTTGCTAAGCTGCTTACTGTCAGTAACAATGCAATGCAGGCAGCAGAGCCCTTGGTCTCATCCGACCAGGTGGAGGACAATGGCTCTGTAAAGCAGCTGGAGGAATGGTGTCAGCAACTGCAGGTGGGAACTGACTCCACCCCTTCATGCCAAAAAAATGGGGTTTACCGAGTGACTCAGGAGTATGAGCGGGTATTCAGTAAACACCCTCTAGATTTTGGGAAGGCAAAAGGGGTTCAACACCATATCCCCACTGGAGACCATCCACCCATAAAAGAAAGGTACCGGCCTATACCCCCAACACAATACCAGTGTGCCAAAGGTATGTTGCGGGAAATGAAGCAGGCTGGGATGATCAGAGACAGTTGTAGCCCCTGGGCAACCCCAATAGTCTTTGTGAAAAAGAAGGATGGTACCATGAGAATGTGTGTCGATTACAGAAAAATTAACAGCATTACACATAAAGATGCCTACCCATTACCCAGAATCGAGGAGTCATTAGCTGCACTTAAAACTGCTAACTTTTTTTCCACCTTAGATCTCACTATTGGGTATTGGCAGGTTCCCGTGGCAGAGGCAGACAAGGAGAAAACAGCGTTTACCACCCCAATGGGTCTCTGTGAGTTCAACTACATGCCATTCGGGCTCTGCACTGCTCCAGGGACATTCCAACGGCTAATGGAATGCTGTCTTGGGCACAAGAACTTCGAGACAGTCCTGTTGTACCTTGATGATGTCATTGTTTTCTCCAAGACTTATGAAGACCATCTGAAGCACCTGGCTGAGGTGTTTGAAGCATTGTCCAACTTTGGCCTGAAGGTGAAGCCTTCCAAATGCCACCTCCTGAAGCCCAAGGTTCAGTACCTTGGTCATGTAGTGAGTGCAGAAGGTGTGGCACCGGATCCTGACAAAGTCACAGTCATCTGGGACTGGCAGAAGCCCAGCAACCTCCATGAAGTATGTCAATTCCTCAGGCTGGTAGGCTACTACTGCAGGTTCATCAAAGGCTTCACTGAGATAGCCACTCCTATGCAAAATCTTCTGGTGGGTCAGCCCAAGAAGGCCAGAAAGCAGAGTCCTACATTCGAATGGAATGAGGAGCTGGAGAGGTTCTGGCCTACCCAGATTATGACCAACCCTTTGTGTTGTATACTGATGCCAGCAACGTGGGACTTGGAGCAGTATTGTCACAGGTACAGAATGGCAAAGAAAGAGTGATCTCCTAGGCCAGCAGGAAGCTTCATCCCACTGAAAGGAACCCTGACAACTACAGTTCCTTCAAGCTGGAGTTCCTCGCCATAGTCTGGGCTGTGACTGAACGATTCAAGCATTACCTAGCTTCAGCCAAGTTTACCATTTTCAGGGATAACAACCCATTGACTCACTTGGAAACTGCCAAACTAGGTGCACTGGAGCAGCGATGGATGGCTCGGCTGTCTAACTATGAATTCACCATCAAGTACCGAGCAGGGCACAAGAATGCCAATGCTGATGCGCTGTCCAGAATGCCCAATCTTCCAGATGCAGGAGAAGACCCTGAGGTACTTGAAGAAATCGAGTTACCTGCCTTCCACCGGCCAATTGCGGCCCAACGTGCCCAAGGAGTGAGGAACAGACGGTCTGGCTTGAAAAAGGCCACCCTAAATCCATTGCCTCATCACGACTGGGCAGAAACCCAGGATAGCGACCCCGCAGTCCGCCTGGTGAAGGAGCTACTGTCACAAGCTGACTCACGCCCAGAGTCGGATGCTCCTGAAGAAACCCAGCAGTTGTGGAAGGAAAGAGGCCGGCTGTTCATCTATGAAGGAAAGCTGTGTCGGAGGAGTATCAATGCCCGCACTCATGAGTTGGTTTGGCAAGTGGTAGTCCCAAAGAGGGAAGCATCAATGGTCTTGAAACATACCATAATGGAGCTGGACACTTCGGATGGAAGAAGTTGGAGGCCTTGCTCCGAGAGAGATTCTACTGGGCTGGTATGAGGAAAGCCATTGAAAATTGGTGCCGGGAGTGTGGACAATGTAACCTGTACAGAAAGGACCGTAACAGCCAGCGAGCTCCTTTGCAGCCAATAGTAACCAAACAGCCACTCGAGTTGGTCGCCCTGGACCATGTGAAGCTGGTCCCAAGCCGTTCAGGCTACATTTATGCTCTTCCCATCGTTGACCACTACTCAAGATTCTTGGTAGTTGTGTCTGTCAAGGATCAAACAGCCAGGACAGCAGCCAGAGCCTTCCAACAGCACTTTTGTCGACCACACGGATACCCCGAGCGAGTGCTTACAGATCAAGGTCCAGCCTTTGAGGCAGAAGTGTTCCAGGAATTCTGTAACTTGTACGATTGCAAGAAGATCAGGACAACACCGTACCATCCACAGACCAATGGCATGTGTGAAAGGATGAACCAGGTGGTGATCGACCTACTGAAGACCTTGCCTTTGGAAGAGAGGAATCTGTGGCCAGAAAAGTTGCCAGATCTGGTAGACATCTACAACCAAATTCCTGTGAATTCCACCAACTGCATTCCAGCCTACCTAATGAGAGCGAGGCCTGGCAAGCTGCCTATTGATTTGGATATGGGAGTCCTGACAACTGAGGTAACATCACCAGATGCTGACTGGGATACAGAGAGGCAGCAACAGTATCGAAGAGTACATGAGTGTGTAGAAAAGAGTGTCGCTCAGGCAAGACAAAAACAAGAAAGGCACTACAATCACCAAGCACCTGCAGTTCCCTTGTCACCAGGAGAACAAGTCCTAAAAAGGAAGAGGAGGATGCATAAATTAGATGACCAATGGGAAGCTGAACCCTACACCATTTTACCATCAAACTTCGATAACACCAAGGTGTGCCTTATCAGTAAGGATGGGGGAGAAACCTCAGCAGCAGTATCAAGGGATCATTTGAAATTGTGCCCTGACCAGTTAAAAGAAAGAATGGAAGTGTAAAACAACATCCAACCCATAGAGGAAGAAGAAAAGGTCAGCACTGTCCTGGGAGAATTCCCTGGGAATTGGACTCGAGCAAATAATGCCATAGTAGTGCCAGTTTTGACCTTTCCACAACTGGTAGTACAAGAAGAAGTGACTCTAGAGAACTCTGAAAATCAGGAAGTTCAGGTAGCAGATGCCACACCAGCAGTGGAGCCAGAGAATCCTCGCCTTGCCAGTGGTGAATCTGTCATACCCATGGTGAGTCTAAGAGTCCGTAGATGGCTACTACCCAGTTTACCCACACCAGAGCTACGTAGGTCTGTCCGTAGTACCCAAGGCATACCACCCCTCAGGTTTCGCATCTAAATAAGTTACGCAAATAATGTAAATGTTAACCTGTACATGTATATATGTAACGTTTAAGTTTTGTGCCTACAGAGACTCTGTAAGAAATCCCCTTTTTGAATTTTCCAGTTTGTTTTGATGGACAATTGGGCCACAGGACTAGGTGTGGTCAAAAACTTCTTTTGTACATAGTTCACCATTTGCTCAGGAAATGGACCATGGACATTGACGCATGGACTAATCATCACAGGACTATTTTTGGAGCTTTTGGTTTTTGTATTTTTCATTTTTTTTCTCTAAATCTTGTACATTTATAAGTGTTAATATGTTTATATGGTCATGTGATTTTTTTTTATCAGTCCAGGAGTACTGAATTGCACTAGGGGGGAATGTGGCACCCCCAGGAGTATGGTCGCCACAGTGGCATTGTCTTCCTCCAGGGAGGGTGATGTCAGGCTTGGAAGCAATGAAGGGTCTCTCTAGCAGTTAACCATAACATGCAACACAGTTCCCACTCTGGGCCAGCAGAGTGAGCTCTGAACCAGAATTGGGGGAGGAGTGCTCTCTGAGGGCCAGGAAGGGAAATTAGTCAGTTAGTGTGAGGAGGCCGAAGTGTGTAGACGTGGAGAGAGAAGCTGGGAGACTGAGCGGAGTTGAGAGCTCGTTCCCAGCTGGAGCGCATGATCTGGAGCCTGGTCTCCACGGTTGTATGGATACTTAAGGTCCTGCAACAGAAACCAGAGGAATAGGAAGCTGTAAATGCTCTAGTCCCACCTAAGACTTGGAGGCACAACAGCAACGGGTGAGCCAAGAGAAAAGATAGAAGGCTACAGCTGTCTGCCATACGAGGTAGATTTGAGAGAGAACAAGAAGAAGGAACTTCAGTGTAACACAGTACTGGATGTACCTCAAGTAAGCACTAGGAAGGAGACTACACAACCTATCTGCATAGAGAGATTCCTGAGTTGCTTCCAGGCTAATCAGCTCCTGTGCCATCTGTAATCTGAACCCTGGGCTGCACTTACAAAGTAAAGGTAAAGAAACTACATTCCGCGGTGTCCTTGCCTTCTTTCTGCAACTTCTCCAGCACTGCTACATCCCTGTGCCAGACACTGCACCCTCTTCCCCAACACCGATCTACACTGCCCTGGGACTACAGCCCTGCCTGTGGAGGGCTACACCATCATTGCTGCACCACACCATCTGTCCCAGAGGATCTGTCTGCAGCGTCGGCTTAACATCTTCATTGCCGAATACCACAGGTGGCGTCACGAATCATTAATTAATAAACTTTATTCCATCACTCATCACTTCATCCCTTTTACATGGGCGCCCAGGGCCACAGACCGGGTCACCGCTGCTGTGACATTCCCCTCTGAGAGACCGGCCCAGTACCGAGTACCCCACAGCCCTGGGAGGGTGACCCATAGCCATCGCAGAGCCACCACCACAATTCACTATATACATCATCAAGCTCCCGTCATGCTTCACTGCAGGCATTACTGAGTCCCTGCCATGTTTCAATGTAGGCATCACCAAGACACCACTATGTTTCACTGCAGTCATCACTGAGCTCCTGCCATGCTTTACAGTAGGCATTGTCAATCCCCTGTCATGCTTCAATGTATGCATCACAGACCCACTGACATGCTTCACTGTATGCATCACAGAGCCACTGCCATGCTTCACTGTAGGCATCACAGAACCACCTCCATGCTTCACTATAATCATCATCAATGTCCTACCATATTTCACTGCAGGCATCACCAAGCCTCCGACATGTTTCACTGTAGTAATCACTGAGCTCCTGCCATGCTTTACTGTATGCATCACAGAGCTGCTGCCATGCTTCACTGTAGGCATCACTGAGCCACCATTATGCTTCACTGTAGCCATAATCAAACTCCCGCCATGTTTCATTGTAGTCATCATTGAACTCCTGTTATGCTTTACTGTGGCATTACTAAGCCCTCGCCATGCTTCACTGCAGGCATCACCAAACCACTGCCATGCCTCACAGTAAGCATAGTGGAGCCACCACTATTCCTCACTGTAGGTATCACCGAACCATCGCAATCCTTTACAGTAAGCATCATCTTGTGAATCATGTTTCAATGGTTCATAGTCCCCAAAAGTTCCAGTTTTGTTTAATCATTCCATAGAACACAATCAAAAAATTTCTGTGATTTATTTATGATTTGAGCATATTGGAGATGGCTTTTCTTGTATGTTTGGGTCAGTAGAGGTCTTTGTCTTGGAGTTCGGCATGGAGACATTTGGTATTTAATATGTGCCTTATTGTTGCAAACTGAAACCTCAGTGTCTGCAGCCATCACATCTTGCTGCAGGTCTTTTGCAGTCACTTGAAGATTTTTGGACACCTGCCTCCTCAGGAATCTGATGACAACTTTCTCTTTCTGCCATGGAATCACAAAACACAAATAAGAAAAGTCCTGTCATTCATTGCAGATGGGGCGGGGAACAACTCTCAGGAACAAGTTATCAGAAATACATAGTCCCCCACAGTAAAACAAACATGGCTGCAACAACTTTGAACTTGCAGACTCTGCTTTCAGTAGTATCTAAAGAAACAGGCAATGGTTTTCT
The DNA here is from genome assembly GCF_039654945.1 of Dendrobates tinctorius. Lineage (NCBI taxonomy): Eukaryota > Metazoa > Chordata > Amphibia > Anura > Dendrobatidae > Dendrobates > Dendrobates tinctorius. Next base: position 7,779,773 of record NW_027361803.1, on the reverse strand, counting down.
ATCCTTTTTTCTCTTGTAGGCCGGAGTCACACTAGCGATAAAATCGGACGAATGCAATGCGATTAAAAATCGCATTGCATTCGTCCCAATGTTATTCAAAGGTGCTGCTCCCATCATGCGTTTTTTATCGGATCCGTTGGGGAGACAGGTTGTAGATGGCCTTGTAGGTCGGTATTAGTAATTTGAACTGGATATGCTGAGGGAATGGGAGCCAGTGAAGAGATTTGCAGAGGGGAGAAGCGGAGGAGTAGTAAGGAGAGAGATGAATTAGTCGGGTAGCAGAGTTAAGGATGGACTGGAGAGGTGCGAGGGTGTTAGCAGGGAGGCAACAGAAAAGGATGTTGCAGTAGTCGAGACGGGAGATGATGAGGGCATGCACAAGCATTTTAGCAGATTGAGGGTTGAGGAAAGGACGGATTCTGGAAATATTTTTGAGCTGGAGGTAACAGGAGGTGGAGAGAGCTTGGATGTGCGGTTTGAAGGAAAGGGCAGAGTCAAAGGTTACTCTGAGGCAGCGGACTTCCGGTACGGGGGAAAGCGTGATGTCATTAATTGTGATAGCTAGGTCGGGTAAGGAAGATCTGTGAGATGGAGGAAAGATGATGAGTTCAGATTTGTCAACATTAAGCTTGAGGAAGCGAGAAAAGAAGAAGGAGGATATGGCTGATAGACACTCCGAGATTCTGGAGAGCAGAGAGGTGACGTCTGGGCCAGAGAGGTAGATCTGAGTATCATCAGCATAAAGGTGGTACTGGAATCCATGGGACATTATGAGTTAGCCCAGGCCAAGTGTATAGATTGAGAAGAGTAGGGGTCCTAGAACAGAGCCTTGGGGTACTCAAAACAACAGAGAGAGGGCGGGATGAGGAGGTGGTGGAGTGGGAGACGCTGAATGTGCGGTTGGAAAGGTATGAGGAGATCCAGGATAGGGCAAGGTCTAGATAGATAGATAATAGATAGATAATAGTAATAGTTACATTAGTCCTAGTTTATATATTCTCGTCTTTTTACCCATCGGTGACCTTTCTTTTGTGCTTGGCCTTGAGGTGCTAACTCATTTCCCGTGTAAAGCTCAGCAGGTCAGGCAGAGTTTAGAGTATCTGTAAGCAATTTCTTCTTTATTTCACACATGGTTCACATTTTTGGCTCTTGTATTGATTTGTGATTATTAGAGATGACTTTGTCTTTTGAAATTTGAATTCTTGTAGTGGCGCAGATTGAAAGTACTCAAAAACCTCCATTTGACCTAAAAAGACGTGTGAAACACTCTGAGGTCTCCTAGGACTGTAGTAAAGTCAAGCCCTTTAATGCAAACACAATCTTAGTAATGTTAAGCTCACGATAAACAGTTAGTCGAAAAGGGATGGTAAGGGCCCCGTTACACAGAGCGACGCTGCAGCGATCCCGACAATGATACTGCCTGGTAAGGATCGCTGGTGCATCGCTATTTGGTCGCTAGTAAGCTGTCAAACAGGCAGATCTACTCAACGACGCAGTAACGATCCAGCGATACGTATAACGACCTCAGCGGTCGTTGGGACCTGGTCACACAGCAGCTATTCTGACGACTCAGACCTTGATAGGCGTGCTTCAGCATTGCCTTTTCCACGCCCCTCTGCTCCGATTGGTGGCCACTATTGCGCTATCACTATGCGGTTTGCTTCAGCGTCCCTGTCTGAGTCGCTAGTGCGCTATTTATTCGTGGATCCACAGTCACTGACACGGGGTCACTAGAGCGTTATTATTCGTGGATTTCCCTACGCTTCAGTGTCCCTGTCTGAAAACCATATAATACGATCCACAGCGCTCAGGAACAAAGGATGGAAGCGCTACTACATTGTCTTCTTTTATGACGAGGTCACCCAATCAGAGAATGATAACGCAGTAGTGGCCACCAATCGGAGCTGAGGGGGCATTGAAAAGAAAAAGCAAAATCACGCCTGCGTCGCTGAGTTCTGAGTCGCCAACGAGGTCGCTCGCCGTTATTATGGCGTCAAACACAGCGATGCATGCTGGCCAGCGGGACGCCAACGATCAAAAAATGGCCTAGGACATTCGAGCACGATCAGTGAGATCGCAGCGGGGGGCCGGTCGCTGCTATGTGTCACACGTAGTGAGATCGCTGGCGAGGTCGCTGTTACGTCGCAAAATCTGTGACGTTTCAGCGATCTCGCTATGTGTGAAGTACCCTTAATAGCTATTCACTACTGAGCTGTCACACACTATCTGTAGTGTTTATTTAGTGTTTTATGGATTCCACATGACAGAAATGAATCCCCCCTCCTGTGGATCAATGGTATGCAAGTTAGGGCAAATCCACTCAGCGTTTTGGTACTGACTCCAGTCCTCTCTTAAAGGGATCCTGGGTATGGAAGTCAGGTCAATTGCCTTCAAATGCTCTGGTACTGACTCCAGGCTCTCTTAAAGGGATCTCCTGTACACAAGTTAGGGCAAATCCACTCAGCGCTCTGGTTCTGACCCCAGGCTGACGGGATGACGTGGGATATTAGGGGTAGTAGTCCGGTGGCTGTGACGAGATGATGTGGGATATTAGGGGGAGTAGTCCGGTGGCTCTGGCTGACGGGATCATGTGGGATATTAGTGGTAGTAGTCCGGTAGCTCTGGCTGACGGGATGATGTGGGATATTAGGGGTAGTTGTCCGGTGGTTCTGGCTGACGGGATGATGTAGGATATTAGGGGTAGTAGTCCGGTGGCTCTGGCTGACGGGATGATGTGGGATATTAGGGGTAGTTGTCCGGTGGCTCTGGCTGACGGGATGAGGTGGGATATTAGGGGTAGTAGTCCGGTGGCTCTGGCTGAAGGGATGATGTGGGATATTAGGGGTAGTAGTCCGGTGGCTCTGGCTGAAGGGATGATGTGGGATATTAGGGGTAGTTGTCCGGTGGTTCTGGCTGACGGGATGATGTAGGATATTAGGGGTAGTAGTCCGGTGGCTCTGGCTGACGGGATGATGTGGGATATTAGGGGTAGTTGTCCGGTGGCTCTGGCTGACGGGATGAGGTGGGATATTAGGGGTAGTAGTCCGGTGGCTCTGGCTGACGGGATGATGTGGGATATTAGGGGTAGTAGTCCGGTGGCTCTGGCTGAAGGGATGATGTGGGATATTAGGGGTAGTTGTCCGGTGGCTCTGGCTGATGGGATGATGTGCGATATTAGGGGTAGTAGTCCGGTGGCACTGGCTGATGTGGGATATTAGGGGTAGTAGTCCGGTGGCTCTGGCTGATGGGATGATGTGGGATATTAGGGGTAGTAGTCCGGTGGCTCTGGCTGACGGGATGATGTGGGATATTAGGGGTAGTAGTCCGGTGGCTCTGGCTGAAGGGATGATGTGGGATATTAGGGGTAGTAGTCCGGTGGCTCTGGCTGACGGGATGATGTGGGATATTAGTGGTAGAGTCCGGTGGCTCTGGCTGACGGGATGATGTGGGATATTAGGGGTAGTAGTCCGGTGGCTCTGGCTGACGGGATGATGTGGGATATTAGGGGTAGTAGTCCGGTGGCTCTGGCTGACGGGATGATGTGGGATATTAGGGGTAGTTGTCCGGTGGTTCTGGCTGACGGGATGATGTGGGATATTAGGGGTAGTTGTCCGGTGGCTCTGGCTGACGGGATGAGGTGGGATATTAGGGGTAGTAGTCCGGTGGCTCTGGCTGAAGGGATGATGTGGGATATTAGGGGTAGTAGTCCGGTGGCTCTGGCTGAAGGGATGATGTGGGATATTAGGGGTAGTTGTCCGGTGGTTCTGGCTGACGGGATGATGTAGGATATTAGGGGTAGTAGTCCGGTGGCTCTGGCTGACGGGATGATGTGGGATATTAGGGGTAGTTGTCCGGTGGCTCTGGCTGACGGGATGAGGTGGGATATTAGGGGTAGTAGTCCGGTGGCTCTGGCTGACGGGATGATGTGGGATATTAGGGGTAGTAGTCCGGTGGCTCTGGCTGAAGGGATGATGTGGGATATTAGGGGTAGTTGTCCGGTGGCTCTGGCTGATGGGATGATGTGCGATATTAGGGGTAGTAGTCCGGTGGCACTGGCTGATGTGGGATATTAGGGGTAGTAGTCCGGTGGCTCTGGCTGATGGGATGATGTGGGATATTAGGGGTAGTAGTCCGGTGGCTCTGGCTGACGGGATGATGTGGGATATTAGGGGTAGTAGTCCGGTGGCTCTGGCTGAAGGGATGATGTGGGATATTAGGGGTAGTAGTCCGGTGGCTCTGGCTGACGGGATGATGTGGGATATTAGTGGTAGAGTCCGGTGGCTCTGGCTGACGGGATGATGTGGGATATTAGGGGTAGTAGTCCGGTGGCTCTGGCTGACGGGATGATGTGGGATATTAGGGGTAGTAGTCCGGTGGCTCTGGCTGACGGGATGATGTGGGATATTAGGGGTAGTTGTCCGGTGGTTCTGGCTGACGGGATGATGTGGGATATTAGGGGTAGTAGTTCGGTGGCTCTGGCTGACGGGATGATGTGGGATATTAGGGGTAGTAGTCTGGTGGCTCTGGCTGACGGGATGATGTGGGATATTAGGGGTAGTAGTCCAGTGGCTCTGGCTGACGGGATGATGTGGGATATTAGGGGTAGTAGTCCGGTGGCTCTGGCTGACGGGATGATGTGGGATATTAGGGGTAGTAGTCCGGTGGCTCTGGCTGACGGGATGATGTGGGATATTAGGGGTAGTAGTCCGGTAGCTCTGGCTGACGGGATGATGTGGGATATTAGGGGTAGTAGTCCAGTGGCTCTGGCTGACGGGATGATGTGGGATATTAGGGGTAGTAGTCCGGTGGCTCTGGCTGACGGGATGATGTGGGATATTAGGGGTAGTAGTCCGGTGGCTCTGGCTGACGGGATGATGTGGGATATTAGGGGTTGTAGTCCGGTGGCTCTGGCTGACGGGATGATGTGGGATATTAGGGGTTGTAGTCCAGTGGCTCTGGCTGATGGGATGATGTGGGATATTAGGGGTAGTAGTCCGGTAGCTCTGGCTGACGGGATGATGTGGGATATTAGGGGTAGTAGTCCAGTGGCTCTGGCTGACGGGATGATGTGGGATATTAGGGGTAGTAGTCCGGTGGCTCTGGCTGACGGGATGATGTGGGATATTAGGGGTAGTAGTCCGGTGGCTCTGGCTGACGGGATGATGTGGGATATTAGGGGTTGTAGTCCGGTGGCTCTGGCTGACGGGATGATGTGGGATATTAGGGGTTGTAGTCCGGTAGCTCTGGCTGACGGGATGATGTGGGATATTATAATGAATGTGGCTATGCAGAGTGGGTGGGGCTATACACTCAGCTTTATATATATATATATATATACATATATATATATATAATCATTATAATTTGTTATAACTAACCGTAGTTAGTTAATATGCCCAGGCAGCGCCGGGCTTTTCAGCTAGTATACATATATTATTAAAATGTCCAATCTAGACTCCCAGAGAAGTTAAAATATTAGTACTACTAAGCATTGAACCATTTTGGATATTACAGGAGTAAGGCTGGTTTCACATTTGCGTTTTTTAGCGCTGGAAAAAAACGCATACCTGCGCATGCGTTTTTTCCCCTATATTTAACATGGGTGCGCATACCTGCGCGCTGGTAAGCGCATGTATGCGATTTTCATGCGCTGCGTTTTTTTGGGGTGTGCGTTGGTATTTTCCAGACGCAGCATGTTGCATTTTTTGGCCCTGCAAAAAAGCGCATGCGCACATATGCGCACGTTTTGCGCTAAAAATGGCCATTATAGCCTATGGATGCGCATATGTGCGCACTGGCATGCTCATGTATGCGTTTTTTTGCATATGCGTTTTTTTTTTTTAACCATGGAATTTAGGGGTTTGGGTTAGAGTTAGGGTTAGTTAAGGGGGTTTAGGGTTAGGGTTAGGGTCAGGGTCAGGGTTAGGGTTGGGGTTTGGGTCAGGGTTAGGGTTAAGTATGGTTTGGTTAAGGGTTAGGGTCAGGGTTAGGGTCAGGATTAGGGTTAAGTATGGTTTTGTTAAGGGTTAGGGTCAGGGTTAGGGTTAGGGTTAGGGTTAGGGTCAGGGTTAGGGTTAGGGTTGGGGTCAGGGTTAGGGTTAGGGTCAGGGTTAGGGTTAAGTATGGTTTTGTTAAGGGTTAGGGTCAGGGTTAGGGTCAGGATTAGGGTTAAGTATGGTTTTGTTAAGGGTTAGGGTCAGGGTTAGGGTTAGGGTTAGGGTCAGGGTTAGGGTTAGGGTTAGGGTTAGGGTTAGGGTCAGGGTTAGGGTTAGGGTTAGGGTCAGGGTTAGGGTTAGGGTTAGGGTTAGTTAGGGTTTAGGGTTTGGGTTAGGGTTAAGTATGATTTGGTTAAGGGTTAGGGTCAGGGTTAGGGTTAGGGTTAGGGTCAGGGTTAGGGTTAGGGTCAGGGTTAGGGTTAGGGTTAGGGTTAGGGTTAGGGTTAGGGTCAGGGTTAGGGTTAGGGTTAGGGTCAGGGTTAGGGTTAGGGTTAGGGTTAGTTAGGGTTTAGGGTTTGGGTTAGGGTTAAGTATGATTTGGTTAAGGGTTAGGGTCAGGGTTAGGGTTAGGGTTAGGGTCAGGGTTAGGGTTAGGGTTAGGGTCAGGGTTAGGGTTAGTAAAGTCATGGTTTGGGTAGTGTGAGGGGCCACCTAAAAATGTTGGAAAAAACCGCAAACGCGGTAAAAACGCACTAAAAACGCATACAAACGCATAAAAACGCTGCGTTTTTTTCATGCATGCTCATAAAAATGCTTGAAAAAAACGCAGCAGTTGTATGCTTATGTATGCGTTTTTTCAATGCGTTTTTTTGCGGGAAAAATGCGCTGCAAAAAAAAGCAAGTGTGAAACTAGCCTTACAACACTAACCCAATGTCATCCAGGGATATTGCAAAAATACAGTCAGTAATCACTAAAGCAATTCAGACTTCCCTTGTGTATTCCAGAAATGTGTTCACTAACCTTTGAACCACTGTAGACCCCCAGAGATATTGCAGGAATATTTTCACTAACCTCCAAACCAATCCAGGACCCCTGAGATATTGCAAAAATGTGGTCACTAAACTCTAAACCATGTCAATCATCCCGGAATATTACAGGAATATGATCACTAACATCTAAACCACTAGAGAGCCCCATGAATCTTACAGGCATAGTATTACTAGAGACTAAACCACTCTAGACCCCCAGGGATATAACTAGAATAATATTAGTAACCTCTAATCCACTATAGATGCCCAGAGATATTACTGGAATACCATCAGTAACCTCTAATCCCCCTGGGATATTGCAGGAATACTATAAGTAAACTATAAACCACTATAGACCACCAGGGATATTACTAGAATACTAATATTAATATATAAACCACTCTAAACCCACAGGAATACTACAGGAATGCTATCGCTAACATCTAAATCACTCTAGACCCCCAGGGATATTACTGGAATACTATTAGTAACTTCTAAACCATTCTAGACCCCAGGGAATACTTTTACAATGCTATTAACCTGTAAACCACTCTAGACCCACAGGAATATTAAAGGAATACCATAACTAACCTCTATCTAAACCAACCTAAAGCCTCATGTATATCACAGGAATACTATTAGTAATCTCTAACCCACTCTAGACCCCTAGAAAAATTACAGTAATACTATTAGTAACTTCAATACTACTCTACATCCTCAGGGATATTACATGAAAACAAATGGTAACCTCTAAACCACTCTAGACGTCTAGATATACTACTTCCATACTATCACTTACCCTAAACAACCTTAATCCCCTAGGGATATTGTAAAAATGCAGTCAGTAAACTCTAAATACTCTAGACCCACAGGAATATTACATAAATGTTATCATTAGCCTCGAAACCATTCTAAACCCCCAGGAATATGTCAAAAATGCCACCATAAACCATTTTAGACCACCAGGGATGTTTCAGGAATACCATCACTAACATGTAAACCTCTCTAGACCCCCTGAAATATTACAGTAAAACTATCACTAACCACTCTAGAGCCCCAGGGATATAACATGAATACTATGATTATCCCTAAACAAAGGGTGGGCAATTAATTTTCCCGAGGGGCCACATAAGAGACCGTGACTGTTGTGGAGGGCTGAACCAAAAGGCAGAAATTAATTCTACTCAATATTAATATTGATATATTATGATTATATTATCAATAATTATATTAATATTAATTGTATCAGAATTAAGCATGCTGGCATCCCACTATATGCTGTTTGAACCTGAGTACAGCCCCTTCTGTAAATCGTATGAGCCTCCCACAGGCCCTTATATACTGTAAGAGCCAGTCAGCGCAGATGGAGACAGCGAGCGGGCGTGCACGGTGCGGCCCGTGGACCTCTGGTTTCCAGCCCCACGGTTGTCTCAGTCCGTACTTTGCCCAGGTCTGCTCTAAACCACTCCAGACCCCCAAGGACATTACATACATATATACATAGTTACATAGGTTTAAAAACGATCCATATATTTATAAATGAGATCTCCTCTGAGGCTAAACAAACCCAAATATTCCAACCTCTCATCATATGAGAGACCTTCCATCCCTTGTGATAATCTAGTTGCTGCCTTTGTACTGACTCCATTTTCTGAATGTCCTTTTTTAAAAGTGGAGCTCAAAACTGGATCCCATATTGTAGATGTGACCTCATCAGTGATTTATGAAGGGGTAGCAATACGTTGGGATCACAGAATTTTATCTCTCTTTTTATACTCCCTAAAATCTTGTTTGCTTTTGCTGTTGCTGCTTGACATTGAGTACTGTTGCTCAGCTTACTTGTAACCAGAATACCTAAGTCCTTCCCTGTTCTGTAATCTCGAACAGAGGAGGACATAACGCCGGTGCAGCCAGCGCAGCTGCACCAGGGACTAGAACTGAAGGGCGGCTAATTATGAGGGCAATCCATCCTATTTCTCAGAGCCCGAGACTCCGGGGTCCATGGCCAGATTGCCCTCATGTGCGGTGGGCCGGGAGCAATCCCTGCATATCCATTGCCTACAGGACAAAATGGCAGCGGAGCTGCAGGAATCCGTCCTCTGCTTCCTGCTCGGCACTTTCTCTGACACAGGCGCGCGTAGCTGGAGGACATCAGAATGCAGCGTGTGCCTGTGTCAGAGAGAAAGTTGCTGGCGACGACGATGCTGCAGAGGAAAAGATAGAGATGTGAGTGGTGTTGTTGGTTTTTTATCATTACACGGGAGAGAGCAATAATGGGGGTGAAAACAATGATGGAGGTGGGGGAGAACAATGATGGAGGTGGGGAGAGCAATGATAGGGGAGAACAATTGTGGAGGTGAGGGAGAACAATGATGGGGAGGACAATGATGGAGGTGGGGGAGAACAATGGTGGAGGTGAAGGAGAACAATGAGAGTGGTGGGGGAGAACAATGATAGATGGGGAGAACAATGATAGAGGTGGGGGAGAGGACAATGATGAGATGTGGGGGAGAGGTAATTGATGAGATGTGGAGGAGAGGAGAATGATGGGATGTGGGGGAGAGGACAATGATGGGATGTGAGGACGAGGATAATGATGGGATGTGGAGGAGAGGACAAAGATGGGATGTGGGGGAGAGGTAATACATAAGATGTTGAGAAGAGGAGAATGATGGGATGTGGGGAAGAGGACAATTATGAGAGTGGTGGAGAGGACAATGATGGGGGTGGAGGAGATGACAATGAGGGATGTAGGGGAGATGACAATGAGGGTTGTGGGGGAGAGGACAGTGAGGAGGTTGGGGAGAGAAAAATAAGGGATGTGAGGGAGAGGTCAATGAGGAATGTGAGGGAGAGGACAATGATGGGAGAGGGGAGAAGACAGTGAGTGGGGAAACGACAGTGTGACGACTCCTGGAGTGGACCCTCTGGGTTGTGGCACCTACCCTCCCAGGGCGAGCTGGCCTAGTGAGGACCACCCCCTATACAGGGAGTGTCAGGAGAAAGCCTCAGGGGATAAGGTACCACGACTGCTGGCACCAGGCGGCCGGCTCACAGGAGACACGCGTGAGTGTGTCTGCAGGGAGGTGGAGGGTGTACTCGGGAACACAGGGTGTGTACATGGGAGTGCGCTAGATACAGGATAGTGCAAGACGGGTACACGAGAACACGTATGGCGTGCAGCGACTAGTACGTCCGGAGATGAGCAAAACAGGACGCGTGCAAGGAGCACATCAGAGTACTGAGTGGGGCAGCAGGTGTGCCAGGAGGTGTAACAGAGTACAGGGACAGAGTGTGTGCCAGGAGGCACAACTGAGTACAAAGCAGAGAGCGGATTCAGAGCGTGTGCCAAGGGGTACAATAGGGTCCAAGACAGAGTTCAGGTTTAGAGCGAGTCCCGAGAGGAACGGCATAGTATAGGACAGGGCCTGAATACAGCGCACAGCCAGGCAGGGGCACACCAGACCAAGCCAGGAAGCACAACAATAATCAGGCACCTCCCATAGTGGGAGGTAGCCTGATATAGCACATGACCACTAAAGCTTCCGGGTCAAGTCCTCCATTACCATAGAGAGGACGGACCTGGAGACTGAACTGAGAAGAGCGCGCAAGCGCATACCCAACATGGAGGAGGTGGGAGCCTGGGTACGAGAAGTGCGTGTGCGCACCCGACGGGACCCCTGGAGCGACCGCGGCTCCGGAAGAGATGACATCGGGACCAAAGTCCCGCCTCCAGATGAGCACGGCGTGAAAGTCCCGACGCCAGGTGAGCGCGGCGTGACAGACAGTGAGGGATGTGGGGAGATGACAATTAGAGATGTGAGGGAGAGCATAATGAGGGATGTGAAGGGGAGGACAATGAAGCATGTGAGGGAAAGTACAATGAGGGATGTGAGGAAAGGACAATGATGGGAGTGTGGAGAGGACAGTGAGGGGGAGAGGACAATGAGGGATGTGAGGGAGAAGACAATGAGGAATATGTGGGCGGCACTGTGGCTCAGTGGTTAGCATTGCAGCGCTAGGGTCCTGGGTTCAAATCCCACCAAGGACAACATCTGCAAGGAGTTTGTATGTTCTCCCCGTGTTTGCGTGGGTTTCCTCCAGGTTCTCCGGTTTCCTCCCACATTCCAAAGACATACTGATAGGGATTCTAGATTGTGAGCCCCATCAGGGACAATGCCAATAATGTCTGTAAAGTGCTGTGGAATTAATGTCGCTATGTAAATGAGTAAAATAAATAAGAAAATAATTATGTATGGCACAGTCGCTTAGTATATAGTATACTCACTTATCATGTATAGCTCAGTCCCTTAGTATATAATATACTCACTTCTTATGTATAGCACAGTCTCTTAGTATATAATGTATTCACTTATCATGTATAACACAGTCCATTAATACATATTGTACCCACTTATGGCGCTATATAAATGAGTAAAATAAATAAGAAAATAAATATGTATGGCACATTCGCTTAGTATATAGTATACCCACTTATCATGTATAGCACTGTCCCATCGTATATAGTGTACTCACTTACGTATAGCACAGTCCCTTAGTATATAGTACTAACTTATTATACACCGTCCTTGTTACATAGTTTCCTCTTTTACTATGTATAGCACCGTCCCTTATTACGTACCATCCTCTCTAGTTATACATGGTGCCATCCCTTATTATATAGCTTGCTATGCACAGAGCTGTCCCTTACATAGTCTTCTCTTGTTAGATATAAAGTGACTGCTAATCGAGCAGCATCTGACCAGAAAACCCGTCCATCAGCCATCATTGCAGTATATTATCTAACAAAAGAGGACGGTATGTAATAAAGACGGTTCTACATAATCTGATACGTAAGGGACAGTGCTGTACATAGCAAGAAAGGACACTGTCTAATAAGGGATGGCAATATACAGAATAAAGGAGACTATGTAAGATATATATACAGTATGTTCTGCAACATTGTCGACATAAAAGGAGGGGGATCCAGACACATTTCTTGCACAGGGGCCCCAAGTTTTCAGTGTCCACTCCTGGTCTCGCGTATACTACCATTTAATGTATATGCAGCAATAGGATTACTCCATCCTAGGCGCATTACTCTGAAATACTCTCAATAGCTCAGAGCGTTCTCTTAAAAAAAGTTCATGGAGAAAAGTGACATTTTGTCATCCCTGTTTGGGCACTAATGCATTTGGAATCCCCCATGTGCAAATCCTGCCTAAACCTACTAGTAGGAAGAATATCTTATAATATGGGACGTTTTGTAACCCTAAGGGTCTCGCTACTTCAATGGAACACTTTGTTATAAATGTATCTCAGGTAGTGGAACCGTCTCCCAATGACAGATATAACCCAGATTAGGTAGTGACCTACTGGAACATAGAAAATACAGTTTACAGATTATTATAAACCTTCCCAAAGACCCTGGACGTCTTGCTGGTATTTTTGATGACATTTTCTGTCTATTTCTGATGTAGACGTATTCAGGCTACAAAATGAGCACTGATACCAGGAGCTTCTTTTGGACTCTACTTTATATTGCACCAATGCTCAGACGCAGCAGCATATATTGAGGATGAGATGGATAATTTGCCAAGACAAACCTCAAATGTCAGGTCCTCCCTGTGCTACCTTATTTTACCTCCAGTCACAAATAAAACTGTATGGCATACAGTATAGGTAGTGTGCTTATAAAGTCCTGTGGAATGGGGTCAAATTTCTGAAAAACAAGACCCCATACCTACATAGTCACCTCAGTCATGACTCAACCCAACATCTACTGTAACTAAACAAATGGCTTAGGAGATGGAAAGGGTATGTAGACTTTGCCAACCAATAGTTTCATTATGACTTGTATTATTATTGCTCCAATACTTCTATAATAAAAAAAGTATCCACTTTGAATATAATCGTTAAAAAAAAATCTTGTGCCGTTCTGAGTAGAGATGAGCGAACTTGCTCAGAAAACATTCGCCAATCTCAAATGCATCACAAACATTGCACATTCGGATTTGTGTTCGGATTACTGAGCATTTTTCCTCAAAAACTGGCAAAATTCAGCCACAGTTCAGTAAATCATTGAGTTTCCACTCATGATTAGGACTTTGGCTAGTATAATGGTTGTGATGGTGTGATATGTTATGTGGGTATCATTTTGTGTATATTTATATTTTACAGATTTCCATAATGTTCTCTTGTTGCCCTGTATCATTCCGTGTATTCCCATATTGTCTAGAGTGTCAATTACCTTCCAAAAGTCTGATAATTGAATTAGCTCACTTAAGGCCCCGTCACACTAAGCGATATCGCTAGCTATATCGCTATAATGTCACAGGTTTTGTGACGCAGCAGCAATATCGCTAGCGATATCGTTATGTGTGATACTTACCTCTGACCGGCTCCCCCACTGATTATCGCTGATCGCGCGAGAACGGCCTGGGCCGTTTCTCGTCATCAGCTTCCTGCTGGGCTTCCTGCTGTGGAGAAGAGCGACGCGTGGACGCGGGCGGGAGGACGTCTTCATCGCCTCGTCTGACAGGTAAGTAGCGACCGCCGACCGCTGCTATGTCGCTGGTGAGATCTGCCTGTTTGGCAGCTCACTAGCGACCACTTAGCGATGCACCAGCGATCCTGACCGCATCATACCGTTGTCGGGATCGCTGGTGCATAGCTAAGTGTGACGGTACCTTAACTGTGTGCAGTCTGACTGTATCTATGCCTCTTGATGAACCCCCTGTAGTGCCTTAATCCCCAAGGCACCTTTGTCAGGTCTGGGAGGCCTGAAAACCTCCCCAACCTGTCTGACTACCCCTGGACATAGGAAGGGGGATGGGGAGGACAAGAGCTGTTCAAGTCAGACCCTGTGTCGTGATGATCGTGTGAAGACGGCACGTCAGAGAGAAGGGGAAGCATATGGACCCATTTTATCCTCTGTCTGCTGGATTACTGGACTCTCATCTCCTTGGACATTCATCCTGTTACTGAACTGCATCCATGTTCTGGACTATTGTATCCTCAGTGTGGTGGATTGTTTATGGACCTTTTAGTTTTGCCTATAATAAAGATCTTGGGATTGTTCACACTTCCCTTGCTCTGTTGATTGTGTGGTATCGGAGAAGGACCCCGTGACAATGGTGTTATATCATGAGCGGTTCTGGGGGGTCATGTTTGATGATTTTTTTTACTAACTTAATATGTGGAGATTTCGGCAGAAAATCAGGGTGCAAAAACTATCCACAATGTCCAGACACAAGGGCTTCTGTCATTGAATATGAATATGAAGCATTTAAGGAAACCAGGATGGATGAACACAGAACTTAAACACATGCTAAAAAGGAAGAAAGAAATGTTTATCAAATGGAAAGAGGGAGGCATATCTAAAGAAGAATATAATGCTGTCTGCAGGACCTGCAGGGCAAGAATCAGATTTACTAAAGCTGACAATGAATTAAGGCTTGCAAGAGACGTCAAAAGCAATAAAAAAGGATTTTGGAGATATGTTAAAAGTAAAAGAAAAGTCAAAAATACAATAGGATTTTTACAGGATGAAAATGATGAAATGGTAAGAAAGGATGTTGAGAAGGCCGAACTTTTAAATTCCTATTTTGCATCTGTTTTCTCTAAGAAAGGAAATGTAACATCAACTGTTCTTCACTGTCCTATTAAGGGAATAGAAGAATTCAGGATATCTTTAAACAGATAGTGAGGAAACACTTGGCTAACATAAATGAATTCAAGTCTCCAGGTGCAGATGAATTGCACCCCAGAGTACTCTATGTACTCTACATAATCTTTGAAAATTCTTGGAGAACAGGAGAAGTCCCAGAAATGTTGCTCCTATCTTCAAAAAGGGGAAGAAGGTGGACCCAGGGAACTATAGGCTGGTGAGTCTGACTTCTATACCAGGAAAAATCTTTGAACAAATTATTAAACAACATGTATGTAAGTACCTGGATAAGAATGAAGTGATTAACCAGAGTCAGCATGGGTTTGTAACTAATAAGTCATGTCAAACTAGCTTAATTTCCTTCTATGACAGATTCACTGACTGTGTGGATCAGGGAAATGCTGTAAATATAGCAAATCTTGACTTCAGCAAAGCGTTTGACAAAGTATCTCACACCATCCTTATTGAAAAAATTACAAAGTATGGAATGGACAAGGCAACTTTTAGGTGGATTCATAACTGACTTAGTGATCGGACCCAAAGAGTGGTCGTAAATGGCTGCACATCCAGTTGGAAGAATATCTCAAGTGGGGTACCACAGGGCTCTGTCCTGGGCCCTGTATTGTTCAACATCTTTATCAATGATTTAGATGAAGGAATTAAGGGTAAACTGATTAAATTTTCTGATGACACAAAGCTAGGAGGAATAGCTAATACTAGAGAAGAGAGAGAGAGGAGTCAAAATGATATAAATAAACTGGAGCAGTGGGCAGCAACTAGCAGAGTGGTTTTTAACAGGGAAAATGCAAAGTACTACATCTGGGCAATAAAAATGAAAAAAGCATATACAGAATGTGAGGAATAGGGTTAAGCAATTGCACATGTCAAAAAGACTTGAGTATACTAATAGATCACAGACTGAATATGAGTCAACAGTGTGATGCAGCAGAAAAAAAGGTAAATGCAATTCTAGGATATATTACCAGAAGCATACAGTCTAGATCACATGAAGTCATTATTTCCCTCTACTCCTCTTTGGTCAGACATCATCTGGAATACTGTGTCCAGTTTTAGGTACCACATTTTAAAAAAGACATCAACAAACTGGAGCAAGTTCAGAGAACAGCGACCAGAATGGTGAGCGGTCTGCAAACCATGTCCTATATGGAGCGGTTACAGGATTTGGGAATGTTTAGCTTGCAAAAAAAGAAGTCTGAGAGGAAACTTAATAGCTCTCACATTGTAGAAGGATCATCTTTATTCTCATTTGCACAAGGAAAGACTAGAAGCAACGGGATGAAACTGAATGGGAGGAGACACAGATTAGATATTAAAAAAAACTTTTTTGACAGTTAGGGTGATCAATGAGTGGAACAGGCTGCCACAAGAGGTGGTGAGTTTTCCTTCAATAGAAGTCTTCAATCAGAGGGTGGGCAGACATCTGTCTGGGATGATTTAGTGAATCCTGCATAGAGCAGGGGGTTGGACCAGATGACCCAGGAGTTCCCTTCCAATTCTACCATTCTATGATTCTATGTCACATGTACCTCTCCATATAAAAAGCGAACATGGTGTTTTTGTGCCATTTTGTCAGTATAACAGCACAGACAGTTTGCTCCTGCTGCTGCAAGTAGTCACATAGTTCAGATAGATAGTGTTCTGTATGAAATCCATCTTCCAGAATATAAATTATTTATGCCAATAGTTTAGGCCAGACATCAAGCCACATTTCAGAATCTAAATCTTTGTGCTAATAGTGTGGACCATACACCAGGCCACATTTCAGAATCTAAATCTTTGTGCTAATAGTGTGGTCCAGCCAGAAGCGAACATTTCAGAATCTAAATCCTTTCTGTTAATCATGTGGGCCATATACCAGGTCACATTTCATAATCTAAATCATTTGTGCTAATAGTGTGGGCCATACACCAGGCCACATTTCAGAATCTAAATAATTTCTTATAATAGTATGCGCCATACACCAGACCACATTTCTGAATCTGAATCCTTTCTGCTAATAGTGTGGTCCAGACACACTATCTCAGCAAATACTGATTGTTAATTTAGTTACAGGTGACTGACAGGTATGGGCATAGGGTTGTGAAACAGCTGGTTAAAAGAGTGGGAAAAAGCGAGGCCGTGGTAGAAAGGGGAATTTGCTTGGCGTTCAAGGTGTATGTGGGTTAGGAAGTAATGTAACTGAAAGCTCTACTGAACAAACATCGTCTCATACTGTCCAAAGACAACTGTCCGCATCTGTTACTGGACGGGCTATTTGACTCACAGGGGTATGCCTGTGGATGAGGGCAAGAAAGAGTAAGTGCTCAAGTGGATGGCAAGTGCTGCATCACGTGACCTCTCATTCTCCACCGTAACATCACACACAGTACAATCCTCAGATATGGCGCCCCAATTACCCTTGTTTGTCCCTGTGTAACATCTCTCCAACTGCCCAACTGACTTTGGGGATCCTGAGATGGGCTAGTTTGCAGAGCTGTTCACTCATTCTATTCCATGGGCATTAGAGGTCTGCTCCAAAGAGTCACAGAATCAAGAGGAGGAAGGCATCTGCACCGATGCCCCCAATTTTTTTTCAGTTGAAACCTGGGCAGGACGAAGTAGGGTCTGAGCAGAATGCAGACCCTCGTCACCAGACGTTAACTCCCGGGGGGTGGAGATGATCCAGATGAGACTCAGATACTTGAGGTCCACGCGGACTGTACTGTGCTGTCAGGGCAGGAAGAGGAGGAGGGTGACTCTCAGGGCGAGAAGTGGGAGAACTGTCACGGTCACGTGTGTCTGGACGCAGATGATACCGCAAGGCGGACCCATAACACACGTGACCCTGGATACAGCGCCTCCAGTGGGGCGAATTTAAATAATAAAACGTGCAGATGGATACACCGCCTCCACCTGGCGAATTTAGGAATTACACTTTATATACATTCTGGAAACCCCGCCTCCAGTACGGCGAATTTAAATAATAAGGGGGACCTGGGAAACATTAACAATGGTGGGCATTGCAATAGGGAATAGGGAAGTGGAGACCTCCTGAGCTCCCCTGGGCCAGCGTCCCTGCACTCCTAACGTTCCCTATACAGGCTCCGCACCTGTCGCCGCACGCGAACCTCAAAGCCCTTGCTCGCCCTGACCCTAAACCCTCACTAGGGAATAGGGCGGTGCGGAGACTAATCCCACCACTGCACTAATAACACACATGAGGGAAAGAGACAATACAGGGGGACACCACTTAGCTTTATGCTCTGTGCTTATGCTCCTGCAACAGAGCCCTCCACCTGCGTGCGTCTTCTCCTCCACCCGGATCCATCACCATAACAGGATCCTTCACCCTAGTGCAGCCTTGGAGCAGAGTCCACCACCAGTTGCTGCTGCTTAGTAACAGAGTCCCAAGGATGAGTTCAGCTTCTGCCACGAAGTCAAACATGCTTGAGTCCAGCTCAGCAGCCAAGTCCCACATGGTGAGTGCCACTCTCCATAGTCGCCACTCCACCAGTCCATGCAGACACTTCCTGCCAACACCATCACTGCGACCCCACCACGCCATGCCAGCCCTTCGTCCAGACACCATAGCTGACACACGTCCCCCTGGCTAAGCTGCGCAGGACTCCTCCTCAGCTCCATCCTTCCACCAGGCTCTCACCAACTCAGAATATAGGGAATGAATGAATCAATGCATGAATCAATATCACCAGCCGTGATTACACACCCTGAGACTCATTTATAGAGCCCCACACCTGATTCCTAATTACGTGCACATTAAACTGAAACCTAAGGTGAGATACCACTAACCACCACCGGGGACAGTCAAGTCACCTTGGCAACTTGCCAAAAGGAAAAAAAGTTCACTCTGTGCTTTTAAAACTGTCAGATCACTTCAGATCATGACAAGAACATAGAGGATGATGATGCGGTTGGAGATCCCACTTGGTGTGAACCCTGAGGCATGCAGCTGAATAGCTCAGCAGAGGAGGTGGAGGAGGAGGAAGGCAAAGCGCTTATGTTGCTGCACAGACACAAAATGATGCAACCATAACAAGCACTGCATCCTCAGCCACAACTTTGGCTGTAGCCAGCAGAGTTTGAGGGTCTGCAGTCCACAGGGTTGGCAAGGATTGCTTAGATTGGGCCTTTTTTGAGACTGCAAAGGATGACCAAACACACGTTATCTGCCAACTTTGCAAAAAAACAACTCAGTAGAGGCAAAAATTGCAATAATTTGACTACTACATGTATGAACCAGCACATACGTGATCAATATGTGTTAGTCTGGGAATCTCACTGCGCTAAAATATGGTCTAAATTGTACACTAGAATCAACAAGCACAAACATATACACTACCGTTCAAAAGTTTGGGGTCACCCAGACAATTTTGTGTTTTCCATGAAAACTCATACTTTTATTAATCAAATGAGTTGCCAAATGAATTTAAAATCTAGTCCAGACATTGACAAGGTTCGAAAAAAAGATTTTTAATTGAAATAATAATTTTCTCCTTCAAACTGTGCTTTCGTCAAAGATTGCTCCCTTTGCAGCAATTACAACATTGCAGACCTTTGGCATTCTAGCAGTTAATTTGCTGATGTAATCTGGAGAAATTTCACTCCATGCTTCCAGAAGCCCCTCCCACAAGTTGATTTGGCTTGATGGGCACTTTTTGCGTGCCATACGGTCAAGCTGCTCCCACAACAGCTCAATGGGGTTGAGATCTGGTGACTGTGCTGGCCACTCCATTACAGATACAATACCAGCTGCCTGCTTCTTCCCTAAATAGTTCTTGCATAATTTGGAGGTGTGCTTTGGGTCATTGTCCTGTTGTAGGAAGAAATTGGTTCCAATCAAACACTGTCCGCAGGGTATGGCATGGCATTGCAAAATAGAGTGATAGCCTTCCTTATTCAAAATCCCTTTTACCTTGTACAAATCTCCCACTTTACTAGCACCAAAGCAACCCCAGACCATCACATTATCTCCACCATGCTTGACAGATGGCATCAGGCACTCTTTCAGCATCTTTTCAGTTGTTCTGCATTTCACAAATGCTCTTCTGTGTGATCCAAACACCTCAAACTTGGATTCGTCTGTCCATAACACTTTTTTCCAATCTTCATCTGTCCAATGTCTGTGTTCATTTGCCCATATTAATCTTTTTCTTAAATTAGCCAGTCTCAGATATGGCTTTTTCTTTGCCATTCTGCCCTGAAGGCCAGCATCCCGGAGTCGCCTCTTCACTGTAGACATTGACACTGGTGTTTTGAGTATACTATTTAATGAAGCTGCCAGTCGAGGACCTGTGAGGCGTCGATTTCTCAAACTACAGACTCTAATGTGCTTGTCTTGTTGCTCAGTTGTGCAGCGGGGCCTCCCACTTCTCTTTCTACTCTGGTTAGAGCCTGTTTGTGCTCTACTCTGAAGGGGGTAGTACACACTTTTGTAGGAAATCTTCAGTTTCTTGGCAATTTCTACATTTCTAAGAACAAGAATAGACTGTCGAGTTTCACATGAAACTTTTTTTCTGGCCATTTTGAGAGTTTAATGGAACCAACAAATGTAATGCTCCAGATTCTCAACTAGCTCAAAGGAAGGTCAGGTTTATAGCTTCTCTAATCAGCCAAACTGTTTTCAGCTGTGCTAACATACTTACACAAGGGTTTTCAAGGGTAATCTAACCATCCATTAGCCTTCTTACACTGTTAGCAAACTTAGCAAACATGAAGTACCATAAGAACACTGGAGTGATGGTTGTTGGAAATGGGCCTCTATACACCTATGAAGATATTGCATTACAAACCAGACGTTTGCAGCTGGAATAGTTATTTACCACATTGACAATGTATAGAGTGTATTTCTGAATCATTTAATGTTAGCTTCATTGGAAAAAACTGCTTTTCTTTCAAAAATAAGGAAATTTCTAAGTGATCCTAAACTTTTGAACGATAGTGTAAATTTTTATTAAATGCTGAAAATTTATTTAACATATATAGACCAAGCATATTAAAAAGTGGGAAACCACAAGGTGGAGCAAAAATCCTAAAAACCTCTACACTCGAAGCTTAGAGAGTCATTATTAAGTTGTAAGTGAAAATAGGGCAGTTAAACAGATACCTATGGTGGGGATATGCATACGAATAAAGGAGTAGGTACCTATAGTTAGATATTAACCCCTTAATGACCGCCTATACGCCTTTTCACGGCGGCAGTTAAGGGTACTTAAACCACAGCGCCGCTTTTTAACAGCGCTGATGTTTAAGTGTATTGCATCCCCCAGAGTCGGATTTTCTCCGGGATCTCAGCTGTCGGGGGTAGCCGAGACCCCCAGAGAACATGATTCGGGTTGGTTTTTATCGACCGCGGTGTTGCGATCGCCGTTATTAACTGTATAACAGCAACCGTAAAAAAAAAAGTCTGATGTGTTATTTAATTTCTCTCTCCTCTGATGTGATTGCACATCAGAGGAGAGAGAAAGAGTGTCCCCGATCCATGCTCGGTACCTCTCGGTGACCCTGAGTCACCTGACTTCCCCCCATGACCGCCGGCATCTTCTTCCAGTAAGAAAATGGCGGGCGCAAGCGCAGTGTGCCTGCCAAGATCTGCCGGCCGGCACCCGGCAACAATAGGAAGATTTTTCCTACTGGTTCATTTTGGTCACATTGATATACCCTATCACAGTGATCAAAATAAAAAAAACAGTACATAACCCCCCCTTTATCACCCCCTTACTTAGGGGAAAAAAAGAAATACATAAAATATATTTATTTCCATTTTCCCATTAGGGTTAGAGTTAGGCTAAAGTGAGTTGTGTTAAAGTTAGGGTTAGGGCTGGGATTAGGGTTACAGTTAGGGTTGGGATTAGGGTTAGGGTTGGGATTAGGGTTAAGGTTAGGGGTGTGATGGGGTTAGGTTAGTGGTTAGGGTTATGGTTGGGATTAGGGTTAG
The DNA here is from genome assembly GCF_039654945.1 of Dendrobates tinctorius. Lineage (NCBI taxonomy): Eukaryota > Metazoa > Chordata > Amphibia > Anura > Dendrobatidae > Dendrobates > Dendrobates tinctorius. Next base: position 7,758,184 of record NW_027361803.1, on the reverse strand, counting down.
GGTTGTAGTTAAGATTATGGTTAGGGTTGGGATTAGGGTTAGGGTTGTGATTAGGGTTATGGATAGAGTTGGGATTCGGGTTAGGGGTGTGTTGGGGTTAGGGTTGGAATTAGAATTGGGGGTTTTCCACTGTTTAGGTACATCAGGGGTTCTCCAAATATGACATGGCGCCACCATTAATTCCATCCAATTTTGCGTTCAAAAAAATCAAACAGTGCTCCCTCCCAAACAATGGTTTACTGCCACATATGGGACATCAGCGTACTCAGGACAAATTGCACAACAACTTTGGGGAAAAAAGTGATTTTTTTATTTTCACGGCTCTGCGTTATAAACTTCTGTGAAGCACTTGGGGGTTCAAAGTGCTCTCCACACATCTATATAAGCTCCTTAGGGAGTCTAGTTTCCAAAATGGGGTCATTTATGGGGGATTTCTACTGTTTAGGCACATCAAGGGCTCTGCAAATGCAACATGACGCCCACAGACCATTCCATCAAAGTCTGCTTTCCAAAACGTCACTACTTCCCTTTCGAGCCCCGACGTGTGCCCAAACAGTGTTTCCCCCCACATATGTGGTACAAGTTTATTCAGGACAAATTGGACAACTTTTGGAGTCCAATTTCTCCTGTTACCCTTGTGAAAACAAAAAATTGCGGACTAAAAATCATTTTTGTAGTAAAAAAATTATATTTTATTTTCACGGCTCTGCGTTATAAACTTTAATGAAACACTTGGGAGTTCAAAGTTCTCACAACACATATAGATAAGTTCCTTGGGGGTGTCTAGTTTCCAAAATGCGGTCACTTGTCGGGGATTTCAGCTGTTTAGGCACATCAGGGGCTCTCCAAATGCAACATGACGCCCGCAGACCATTCCATCAAAAGTCTGCATTCCAAAACGGCGCTCCTTCCCTTCCGAGCTCTGTCATATATTCCCCCCACAAATGGGGTATCAGCATACTCAGGACAAATTGGACAACAACTTTTGGGGTCCAATTTCTCCTGTTACCATTGTGAAAATAAAAATTTGGGGGTGAAAAGATCATTTTTGTGGAAAAAAAGATTTTTTATTTTAATGGCTCTGCGTTATAAACTTTAGTGAAACACTTGAGGTTTCAAAGTTCTCACAACAAATCTAGATAAGTTCCGTGGGGGTTCTAGTTTCCAAAATGGGGTCATTTGTGGGGGTTTCTACTGTTTAGGCACATCAGGGGCTCTCCAAACACAACATGACACCCGCATACCATTCCATCAAAGCCTGCATTCCAAAACGTCACTACTTCCCTTCCGAGCTCTGCCATGCACCCTATTCACCCCACATATGGGGTATCAATGTACTCAGGACAAATTGGACAACAACCTTTGGGCTCCAATTTCTCCTGTTACCCTTGTGAAAGTAAAAGTTTTGGGGTGAAAAGATCATTTTTGTGGAAAAAATATGATTTTTTATTTCCACGGCTCTACGTTATAAACTTCTGTGAAGCACTTGAGGGTTCAAAGTGCTCACCACACATCTAGATAAGCTCCTTGGGAGGGGTCTAGTTTCCAAAATGTGGTCACTAGTGTTGAGCATTCCGATACCGCAAGTATCGGGTATCGGCCGATACTTGCTGTATCGGAATTCCGATACCGACTTCCGATATTTTTTCAATATCGGAATTCGGCATCGGAATCGGAAGTTCAAAGTTGATTGACAGACTGACGTCATCATGATGCGCGGTGTGTGCGCATCATGATGTGCCGTCATTTCGGGCCTTCCGGGGGTCTCTGCCGGCCTGCCGGGGGGCTGTGCCGGCCTGCCGGGGGGCTGTGTGGACTGCCCGGGGTCTGTACCGGCCTGCCGGGGGGCTGTGCCGGCCTGCCGGTGGTCTGTGCACCCTGTGGGGGTCTGTACCGGCCTGCCGGGGGGCTGTGCCGGCCTGCCGGGGGGCTGTGCACCCTGTGGGGGTCTGTACCGGCCTGCCGGGGGGCTGTGCCGGCCTGCCGGGGGGCTGTGCTGATGTCCGGGGGTCTGTGCAAGCATCGTCCGATGGGACTACAAGTCCCATCGGGCGATGCCTGCTACCATGACAGTGATTGACACATTAGCCAATGATGGGACAGTAGTAGTCCCATCATCCGGCTAATGTGTTAAATGTTAAAAAAAAATACTACATACATACTACATATATACTACATACATACTACATACATGCTACATACATACTACATGCATGCTACATACATACTACATGCTACCTACATACTACATATATACTACATACATACTACATACATGCTACATACATACTGCATGCTACATACATACTACATACATACTACATGCATGCTACATGCATGCTACATACATACCACATACATACTACATACATACTACATATATACTACATGCATGCTACATACATACTACATGCTACATACATACCACATACATACTACATACATGCTACATACATACTACATGCTACATACATACTACATATATACTACATGCATGCTACATACATACTACATATATACTACATGCATGCTACATACATACTGCATGCTACATGCATGCTACATACATACTACATACATACTACATGCTACATACATACTACATATATACTACATGCATGCTACATACATACTACATATATACTACATGCATGCTACATACATACTACATGCTACATACATACTACATATATACTACATGCATGCTACATACATACTACATATATACTACATGCATGCTACATACATACTGCATGCTACATGCATGCTACATACATACTACATACATACTACATGCTACATACATACCACATATATACTACATACATACAATACATTCATACAATACATACATAGACATACAGTACATATAACATAGAGTAACATACTTACCAATACTTGTCACATTGTTCCCCGAAGCCATTGTCGTCTACGGAATAAATATTAACATAACAAACCACAAAAATACTCACCCACGATCCGAAGCAGTCCACGAGTGTGTCCCACGACGATCTTGGGTAGAGAACTGCAGCATCAGATGATGCTGCCGTTCTCTACGGGCTGCAGGAATCCAATGACGGAAGGTAGGTATCCTTCCGCACTGTATTCCTCCGCCACTTAAAAAAAAAAAAGTCCCTAGTCTCACTTTATGCCATTGCTGCGTGGGAAATTCCCACACAGCAATGGCATAAAGTGAGACTAGGGACTTTTTTTTTTTTTAAGTGGCGGAGGAATACAGTGCGGAAGGATACCTACCTTCCGTCATTGGATTCCTGCAGCCCGTAGAGAACGGCAGCAACAGCTGATGCTGCAGTTCTCTACCCAAGATCGTCGTGGGACACACTCGTGGACTGCTTCGGATCGTGGGTGAGTATTTTTGTGGTTTGTTATGTTAATATTTATTCCGGAAAAGACAATGGCTTCGGGGAACAATGTGACAAGTATTGGTAAGTATGTTACTCTATGTTATATGTACTGTATGTCTATGTATGTATTGTATGAATGTATTGTATGTATGTAGTATATATGTGGTATGTATGTAGCATGTAGTATGTATGTAGTATGTATGTAGCATGCATGTAGCATGCAGTATGTATGTAGCATGCATGTAGTATATATGTAGTATGTATGTGGTATGTATGTAGCATGTAGTATGTATGTATGTAGTATGTATGTAGCATGCATGTAGCATGCAGTATGTATGTAGCATGCAGTTAGTATATATGTAGTATGTATGTGGTATGTATGTAGCATGTAGTATGTATGTAGCATGCATGTAGTATATATGTAGTATGTATGTAGCATGTAGTATGTAGCATGCATGTAGTATGTATGTAGCATGCATGTAGTATGTATGTAGTATGTATGTAGCATGTAGTATGTATGTAGCATGCATGTAGTATGTATGTAGCATGCATGTAGTATGTATATGGTATGTATGTAGCATGTAGTATGTATGTAGCATGCATGTAGTATATATGTGTTATGTATGTGGTATGTATGTAGCATGCATGTAGCATGCATGTAGTATGTATGTAGTATGTATGTAGTATATATGTAGTATGTATGTAGCATGTAGTATGTATGTAGCATTCATGTAGTATATATGTAGTATGTATGTTGCATGTAGTATTTATGTAGTATGAATGTAGCATGTATGTAGTATGTAGTATGTATGTAGTATGTATGTAGTATGCATGTTGTATGTATGTAGCATGCATGTAGTATGTATGTAGTATATATGTGGTATGTATGTAGCATGCAGTATGTATGTAGCATGCATGTAGTATACATGTAGTATGTATGTTGCATGTAGTATTTATGTAGTATGAATGTAGCATGTAGTATTTATGTAGTATGAATGTAGCATGTATGTAGTATGTAGTATGAATGTAGCATGTATGTAGTATGCATGTTGTATGTATGTAGCATGTAATTTTTTTTTTTTTTTTTACATTTAACACATTAGCCGGATGATGGGACTACTACTGTCCCATCATTGGCTAATGTGTCAATCACTGTCATGGTAGCAGGCATCGCCCGATGGGACTTGTAGTCCCATCGGACGATGCCTGCACAGCCCCCCGGAGCCGGCACAGCCCCCCGGAGCCTGCACAGCCCCCCGGCAGGCCGGCACAGCCCCCCGGAGCCTGCACAGCCCCCCGGCAGGCCGGCACAGCCCCCCGGAGCCTGCACAGCCCCCCGGCAGGCCGGCACAGCCCCCCGGCAGGCCGGCACAGACCACCGGAGCCTGCACAGACCACCGGCAGGCCGGCACAGACCACCGGAGCCTGCACAGACCCCCTGGCAGGCCGGCACAGCCCCCCGAAAGGCCCGTACAGACCCCAGAGAGGCTGTACAAGGGCAGGAAAGGGTTTTTCTTATTCCGATACCGGAAGTCCCATAGACTTGAATGGGACTTCCGGTATCGGAATCGGCGATACCGATACTTTTTTTAAAGATCGGCCGATACCATCCGATACGATACTTTGAAGTATCGGACGGTATCGCTCAACTCTAGTGGTCACTTGTGGGGGATTTCTACTGTTTAGGTACATCAGGGGCTCTGCAAATGCAACATGATGTCCGCAGAACATTCCATCAAAGACTGCATTTCAAAAAGTCACTACTTCCCTTCCAAGCCCCGACGTGGGCCCAAACAGTGTTTCCCCCCCCACATATGGGGTACAAGCAAACTCAGGACAAACTAGACAATGACTTTTGGGGTCCAATTTCTCCTGTTACTCTTGTGAAAATAAAAAAAATTGTGGGCTAAAAAATCATTTTGAGGAAAAAAGTGATTTTTTGTTTTCACGTCTCTGCGTTGTAAACTTCTGTGAAGTGTGTTCACCACACACCTAGATAAGTTCCTAGTTTCCAAAATGTGGTCACTTGTGGGGGTTTTCCACTGTTTAGGCACATCAGGGGCTCTCCAAACGCGACATGGCATACAATCTCAATTCCAGCCAATTCTGCATTGAAAAAGTCAAATAGTGCACCTTCCCTTCCGAGCTCTGCTGTGCACCCAAACAGTAGTTTACCCCCCCATATCAAGTATCAGCGTACTCAGGACCAATTGCACAACAACTTTGGGGGTCTAATTTCTCCTGTTACCCTTGTAAAAATAAAAATTTGGGGGCGAAAATATAACTTTTGTTGACAAATATGATTTTTTATTTTCACGGCTCTACGTTATAAACTTCTGTGAAGCACTTGAGGGTTCAAAGTGCTCACCACACATCTAGATAAGATCTTTGTGGAGGGTTTCCACTGTTTAGGCACATCAGGGGCTCTTCAAACATGACACGGCATCCAATCTCAATTCCAACCAATTCTGCATTGAAAAAGTCAAACGGCGCTCCTTCCCATCCAAGCTCTGCTGTGTCCCCAAACAGTGGTTTACCCCCACATATGAGGTAACAGCGTATTCAGGAGAAATTGCACATCAAATTTTGTGGTTCATTTTCTCTTTTTACACTTGTAAAAAAAAATTGGTTCTGAAGTAAAATGTTTGTAAAAAAAAAAGTTAAATGTTAATTTTTTTCCTTCCATATTGCATCAGTTCCTGTGACGCACGTAAAGGGTTAATAAACTTCTTGAATGTGGTTTTGAGCACCTTGAGGGGTGCAGTTTTTAGAATGGTATCACTTTTGGGTATTTTATGTCATGTACACCCCTCAAAATGACTTTAAATGTCATGTGGTCCCTAAAAAATGGTTTTATAAATTTTGTTGTAAAAATGAGAAATCGCTGGTCAACTTTTAACCCTTATAAGTTTCTAACAAAAAAAAATTTTGTTTCCAAAATTGTGCTGATGTACAGTAGACATGTGGGAAATTATATTTATTAAGTATTTTGTGTGACATACAGTACAGACCAAAAGTTTGGACACACCTTCTCATTCAAAGAGTTTTCTTTATTTTCATGACTATGAAAATTGTAGATTCACTCTGAAGGCATCAAAACTATGAATTAACACATGTGGAATTATATAATTAACAAAAAAGTGTGAAACAACTGAAAATATGTCTTATATTATTGTTCATCAAAGTAACCACCTTTTGCTTTGATTACTGCTTTGCACATTCTTGGCAAGTTATATCAAAGAAATTTTAAAACTAACATGAAGTACAATATGTCACGAAAAAACATTCTCAGAATCAGCAGGATCAGTTAAAGCGTTCCAGAATTATAATTTCATAAATTGACAGTGGTCAGAATTATAAAAATTGGCCTAGTCATTAAGCTGCAAATTGGCTCTGTCACTAAGGGGTTAACCAAGGACCTAGTGGGCGGGGTTTTCACAGGTCCTGTGGCTCTGGCCCTTCCCTTGCCACAATCATGTGATACACTTGCCAGACTGGCTGGAGTGCGTGCGCCACTATGGACTGGATGGGATATGGACCCCTGTGCGATCACTACAAATGGGACCTCTGAAAGAATAAGTACTTCTCTCCAGTCCTTTTCTCTCTTGTAGGCAGGGGCTTAGGCCCCTTTCACACATCAGTTTTTTGTCGTCAGTCACAATCCGTTGTGAAAAACTGATGAGACGGATCCATTTTTTCGACGGATCTGACTAGTGGATCCTGTGAAAAAACGGATCCGTCACATCAGTTTTTTCATCCGTTTCTTCCGTTTTTCGACGGATCCGTTTTTTAAACCATGAATTTTTTCTATTTTAACGAAAGTTTTTACCTTGTTACCCCAAATATTGTACCTTGCTACCCAAAGTATTGGACCTTGTTACCCAAAGTATTGGACCTTGTTACCCAAAGTATTGGACCTTGCTACCCAAAGTATTGGACCTTGTTACCCAAATTATTGTACCTTGCTACCCAAAGTATTGGACCTTGCTACCCAAAGTATTGGACCTTGTTACCAAAAGTATTGTACCTTGCTACCCAAAGTATTGGACCTTGTTACCCAAAGTATTGTACCTTGCTACCCAAAGTATTGGACCTTGTTACCCAAAGTATTATACCTTATCATTAAATAAATGAAAGACAATAAAGCTTTTTATAAAAAAAAAAATATTTTTATTTATTAAAAAATTATAAATTAAGATAGTTTGGGGTGGAGATCGGACCACTTCGATAGTGGGATTATGGAGATCGGATTGTGGTGGTGACGAATCGGAAGGTAAAGGTGAAGGTGTGGAGAAACCAAGAGGATGGGTGAAAAAAAAACGGGAGTAGGGATGGGATTTGGTAATGTTTGAGGGGTGGATGGATTGGGAGACAGAAGAGGTGGTGGGTGGAGAAGAGAGTTGTATTTGGGGCATGATGGGTGTGGAAGGAGACTGGTGGTAGTGGGCAAGGAGTACAGGTTGGGCAGGGAGTACAGGTAATAATAAATTGGAGCATGCTCAGTTAAAAAAAACGGAATCCATCGTAGGATTCCATCATTTGATGGATTACGATGGATCCTGCACCCATAGGCTTCCATTCTAGCAAACGATTTTTCGACGTAGACAAAAAATGTCACTTTGTCCGTCATCTCCGGCCGACGGACAAACAATTTTGGACGGATCCAACGACCGCTGGATGAAATGTGAGGCCATCCGTCGCTAATACAAGTCGATGAGTAAAAAACGGATCCGGCGACTGATGTTTATTCAAAATTCGACGGATTGCGACTGATAGCAAAAAAACTGATGTGTGAAAGGGGCCTTAGTGGAGGATTTCGCATAATTCATTAAGGATCTGGTGTGTATGGGCACTTTGATTGGTGCCTGGTTGTGTTAAGTAGTCATGTTTGACAGTGTTATATCACCCCGGATGAAGGCAAACTGCCGAAACGTGTGTCGGGTCTTTTGGTGTGTGCTGTATCCTACACTACAGGTGTTGCTTCATGTGTAATACATTTGTATACTGCTGCTGAAGTGGAATGGATCTTTTTGTTTTGCATTAGGTGTGGGTTTATCAGAGTGGCAAGTAATGTTTGGCCATTTAGGGTCCTTGGTTAATATCTAATTATAGGTACCTACTCCTTTATTTGTATGCATATCCCCACCATAGGTATCTGTTTAACTGCCCTCTTTTCACTTACAACTTAACAATGACTCTCTAAGCTTCGTTTGTGGAGGATTTTAGTATTTTTGCACCACCTTGTGGTTTCCCACTTTTTAATATGCTTAGTCTATATATGCTAAATAAATTTTCAGTATTTAATAAAAATGTATATGTTTGTAATTGTTGATTCTAGTGCACAATTTTTTCCACTATATGATGGCATTCTAATTTTGTACTGAATCCATTATGTCCATATAATATTTGTTGTGGCATTGGGTATTTTTCATCATTATGTAGCTACAACGTTGTGTATGTGGATATTTGTATTTAAAATGTGGACTAGCGGGACTCGCCAAAAGTAAGGATGTATACAACTGTAGATCCCGTAGGTAGAAGAAAATGCCATAGTCACCTCCATATGGGGTTGTCTTTGTTACAAACTTTAAGGATCATCATTGCCTAATGAAGAACCCAATGATATGCTGGGGAGCTTGTCCAGTCCTGAACAATACTAAGAATGGTCTATAGGCTTAACCAAGTGGTGCATTGCCAATGGCGTCAGTCCACGTTACCTCTGTTGGGTCAAATGCTGGACAGGCAAACCCCTGCCCGGAATACGCCCACTTCTCCAAATATCTGCTATTTATGTACGGCAAAAGTCGGGAAGCTTTATATGGAGTGGGCTCGTGTGCAGTAATTGATGCGTTTGGAGCTTGCTCTGATTTCAGCAGTATAACCCCTTTAGATGCTTTAGTTGACATCAACCATGGCATTCACGCAGTTAGACAGTGAAGCCCTCAGTCACCCACATTTGGCCCCTGCAGCATGAACATTGTAACCAGTGAGCTTTTTAACGATAGATAGAGGCACAATTCAGACTATAAGGCTCCCAAGTACGCCACTAGCTTCACCATAGCGCAAAAGGGCATCCATGGCACAAATAAGGCCAAAACTCAAAGAAAAATATTGTATTCTGGACAACTGCCCCACAGCACGCAACTCCTCCGCTGTTAAATTCCCAGACGAGCGTATAAATCAGGGTGTTACATGGGCGAATGCTTTCGCTTTTTGTTTTTTTTTACCCTTTTTTTTTGTAATATTCCAGTAAGCTGTTAAATAAGAGCAGGAGCATTTTGCGCGATGCCTCCAGCTGAGTCACGAGACGTCGGGATTTTTTTTTTTTAATGAAATAAAGTGCATAACAATTTGGTATAAAATCCCAGCAGGTACACGGCTTGTAACCAGCTTTAGGATTTGTAAAGAAAACACAACAAAGGTCAAGATCCCAACATTGCTGGAGACGATGGTAACTTCTAAATCAACAAGCATTTTAAAGGGCAACGTCAACGTGACTACGGACCATAAAAGTATATACAGAGTTTATTGTGGCTCTGAATCGGCAGCCGGTTTAATAGGATATTTGACATGTTTATAGACGAAGATTTACGGCCTCGGTAATAAACACCTTATTACTTACAATCCTGTCTGTTACCCTAGAAACTTAAGAATGTCACTTTGTTAAGAAAATGGATTCTTTGACATAAGTATCTTGACTGAGTTCGCCACTGCGGTTAACCAAAATGTATTTGCTCCTGAGGAAGAGGACAAATCCCTTCTTGTGCTACAATAAGGTTCATTGCAAAGTCACAACAACATAATGGCTACCGGCAAATCCCCGACACCCCCACCCCATCCCTGGCCGTACGGGTAGTCAAAATGTTTTGGGTTTTTTTGTCTTTTTTTGTAGTTACGGTGAAGGATCATTTTGGAAGGATAAACATGTTCCTCCGACACTTTAGGTGCTGATAGTTAAAAACCGCAAGGCAATGAAAAAAGAAAATAAACACTAAGAAGTCGAGACGGCAAAACTGTCCGAAAATACGAAAGGATCTAATATTAAAGTTTATATTTGCTTCCATAGATTCCAAATGATATAAAGGATGAGTAACCATCAGGAATAGCCTCCCTAAATATGTATCAGTCGGCTGTGGGGTCTCACCACATCGGGTGTCCATTTCACAAAAACAACTCTGTGTCCCGTAGTCTTAGCCACTTCTTATGGCATTTGAAGTAATGTCCGTAGGGAGGAGAAATGGGTGGATGACTAACAAGTCAAGGCGAAGCCATTGGATTAAATTGTCTTATCACTGGGGCTTTATAATGATGGGATTCGCTCTTGGAAACTCTTGGAGCACCACTTTTTTTTAATATAAATGTATGTGAAATATGTCATGAAAAATATTTTGTGATCACTAAGTGATATCTTATTATGAAGCATAAAATGAGCCCAAATCAATAATACAAGCAAATGTGAGAAACTTTCTTATACATCTTATCAGAAAAAATATGATTCTTTCTCCGCTACTGAGCCACTTCTTCTCCCTGGCTCCTGAATTCATCATTGCTGTGTACTGCTATATAGTGTTTTCCATGGTACTGTTTTCTAATAAGTGTTTGTCTCTCCTCTATTGCTGGAGTCACTATTACACTGCTGAGTACTGCTTTCTAATGTTTCATGTAGTTGTCTTCTAATAAGTTTTTGTCTCACCTTTATTATGGAATTCATTGCTGCACTGATGGGGCTCCTATGTAGTGTTTTCCATGGTGCTGCTTTCTAATAAGTGTTTGTCTCTCTTCCATTTCTGTAGTCACTGTTACACTGCTGAGTACAGCTTTGTAATGTTTTTCATGGTGCTGCCTTCTAATAAGTCTTTGTCTCACCTTCATTATAGGACTCACTGTTACACTGCTAGGTACTGCTATGTCGTGTTTTCCATGGGACTGCTTTTTAATAAGGGTTTGTCTCTTCTCCATTGCTGGAATCACTGTTACATTGCTGGGTACTGCCAAATAGTGTTTATCATGGTGCAAATGTCAGGATTCCTGATGTCTTTCTATAGTTTAACCACTAGTGGCTGTTATTGTTCACCTTGATAATTGTGCTGGAATTCCACTCCTTACCACTGGAGGCTTCTATTGTGTCCTGCAATAGTCCTTTACTAAGATGGCAGATTCTGAACCTGTGGAATCCATCTTGTTTCCTGTTTTTCCACCTTCTTATCAATTGTCCTTTTTGACTACATAGGCAGTGGAAGTGGATCCCAACTATTCCAATGACGAATCAGTCTTGTCTGAACTAGCGCTTGCAACGAATGCCGTTATTCATTCAATTTCCTCTATGGCACCCAACATTAAAAAAACAAACCAAGGGCTCTCATTGCTTCGTTTCTATCAAGTTTCAAGTTGATTCTCAACGGATTTCCATATCTGCCATGGTTGATTTAGGAGAAAACAGAAATTTTATGGAAATCTCTTTCTCAAAGGAACACGGGAAAAAATTAAAAACAGACTTTCATCTATTATGGAATTTGTTGATGGATCTCCACTAAATTCAGGACCAGTGAATCAAGAGACTGAACCCTTAGAGATAATTATGGAACCTAATCACCATGAGGTTTTATCCTTCTTGCTAAACTCATCTCCACATTTTCCCAAAGGCTTCGCCAAAGGAAGAGGTTGTAGAGGATCCTGAGCAATCTTCTAGGCCACCATCTATATATAAGGATTTTGCTGATGTATGGGACAAGAAAAAAAGACAAAAAACTCCCTACTCATCGGCTGTATGATTGTCCATTTCATCTATTCCCTTTGGAAGTATTTACCCACTGGCAGAACAGGAATTAAAAACACTCACGCAATACCTTGATGAAAATTTAACTAAAGGGTTTATTCGCCCATCTTCATCACCACCAGGTGCTCCTATATTTTTTGTCAAAAAGAAAGATGGTTCCTTGAGACCCTGCGTGGAATAAACAGAAATGAAAAAATTACTGTAAAGAATTGTTACCCTCTGCCTTTGATCCCTGAGTTGCTGGACAGAGTTCGTCATGCAAAGTTGTTCACAAAACTAGAACTTAGAGGGACATATAACTTGGTTTGTGTTAGACCAGGTGAGGAACGGAAAACATCATCTAGATTACATTATGGACACTATGAGCACTTAGTCATGTCGTTTGGACGTTGCAATGCTCCTGTAACTTTTCAGTATTTCGTTAAAGACATTTTCTGAGACTTGCTTGATCAATTTGTAGTCATTTATCTGGATTACATACTTATCTTTTCTAATTCTGAACAAGAACATCAGAATCCTGTGAAAACTGTGTTGGAGCGTCTAAGAACTCGCCATCTCCATACTAGCTGGAGAAATGTGAGTCCTATCAAACAGAGATCCAGTTCCTAGCAAGATTCAAGCTATCACTGAGTGGCCAATATTGAGAAACGTGAAAGAAGTCCAACGATCTGCGGGTTTTACCAATTTTTACAGACAATTCATTAAGAATTTTTCAGGTATAATTGCACCAATCATCAAATTAGCAAAAAAAAAAAGCATATCGTTTGTTTAGTATCCTCAAGCACAATATTCTTTTTCTTGCCTGAAGATGAAGTTTACTACAGCTCTTATACTGATTCATCCCAATTCTGAACATGATTGAGCCACCTCCATGCTTAATGGTTGTCGAGATGTTCTTTTCCTGAAATTCTCTGCCTTTTTTCTCTACACATACCTTTGATCATTGTGGCCAAGGAGTTCTATTATAACTTTATCGGTACATAGGACTTGTTTCCAAACTGTATGAGGCTTGTTTAGATATTCTTTTGCATACTTCTGACACTGAATTTTCCATTGAGGACGTGTGGCGCCCCTGAGGGTTCAGTCGCCACAGAGGTATTGAACCTCCTCCTGAGGTGTGGTACCCCACCATCCAGGTTATGTGGAGACACCTGACCACGCTCCAACACCTGCATCCCACACAACATAGTAGTGTAGCAAAGCACCCTTTGGTGGCTCCCTGCTTGGAACACGAAGCGTGCTGGGAGGCGGGTGGAGTTAGTTAGCATCAAAAGAGCGGGAAGAGTTTAGGATTTAGTCAGTCTGACTCAGGGAGTCAGAGAGTGAAGATCCCCTGAGTGGGATGGATTGATGGAAGTGCTGCAGCCGACCTCAGTGACCTGGGTCCGCTGGCACAGGAAAGGAACATTGATAGAAAGCCTGACTCTCTCCATAAGAAAGAAGGATTAATACGGAACATGAGGAGAAGAGAACTAAGGATTAGGGTTGGAGCAGAACCCTTCTCAAGTTCACAGCACAAGGCCGGGGTCCGGTCCCCGAGGTTGTATGGATACTAATGGTCCTGCGACAGACACCGGAGGAATAGAAGTTGTCACCACTTTATTCCCACACAAGACTTGGGGGCTAAACAGCAACGATAGTGAGCCGGGACTTGGTAGCAAGGAGTCCCCGAAGCAGGCTACAGCTGTCTGTCGTACAAGTAGAGTTCATAGGAACATCTGACAGTAGGAACTCCAGTGTAACTCAGTACTGAGAGTACTTCACTATAGGCGCAAAAGGGAGACGTTCAGAAAAGGCACATATGTTGGCGGAGTGTTGGAAAGGAGTACTTCATCTTGCCTGGAAGTTGGCTGAGCTCCTGACCCGGAGGACATGGCACGGATGCGGGCTCTTGTGCCACAACAGACTGTGAATAAAACTTTGGAACTACATGCCCTGTGTCCTCCACTTATTCCTGCGTCAACCTGCCCAACACTGCTACATCCCCTGTGCCCGACACTACACCATCTAAGTGTCACTTCACCTACTCTGCCCTGGGACTACAGCCCTGCCTGTGGAGGGCTATAACATCACTGCTGCACCACACCATCTGTCCCAGAGGATCTGTCTGCAGCGTCGGCTTAACATCTTCATTGCCGAACACCACAGGAGGCGTCACAAATCATTCACTCATAAACTTTATTCCCTTTTACATGGGCGCTCAGGGCCACGGACCGGGTCAGCGCTGCTGCGACATTCCCCTCTGAGAGACCGGCCCAGTACCGAGTACCCCACAGCCCTGGGTGTGAGGGCGTCCCAACTTGGCGTCACAAACAGGATGACGAAGCCCGGTGCCATCGGGTTCTGTGTGCCTATGATTTATTGTACTTGAAAATTTGTGGAAATATGCAAAAGACCCAATTTGATAGACTGTAAAATGAACGCTAAAAATGGCCGCCGGCGCGGAGAATAAGGGCGTGACAGTATGGGAGGTCTTAAGAAAAGACTGCGAACCGTCCTTGGCCTCCCCTGCCTGAACTTCTATGCAACTGCAACATGGCCCACCCCCCGAGGGGTTCGTATACTGGCCTGGTATGGAGGAGTAGGAAGAAGACGCTGCCCCCAGAAGGAGGAGAGAGAGCCGGTGGCGGGAAAAGAGTCTAGACAGGAAGAAGAAGGAGAGAACACCATGATGGAAGAAGAGAGGAGGCCTGAAGAGCGCAAGGAAGTTGAACTGAATCTCCCCGGCGTAATGGCTGAAGGCTCCGATCTGGCTTCCGGCATGAACCGTCAGCAGCTGGAGGAAGAGATAGCCCAGCTGACCACCCGTCTGCGACTGAGGCAGGAGGCGTTATGGAGGATAAACTGGCAGCACGCCCAGGAGGGGACTACATCAGCGGTACCGCAGTCACCGGTACCCTCCACTGCTGCACCGGACCTCCCCCATGCAGACCCTGTGGAGCCCGCGGCTGCTGCAATACCACCGGCAGTGTCTATCACCAGCTCCCCGCTGTCATCACTGCTGGGTGAGGCCTGCCAGGAGGGGTTGTCCGAGGGCCTGGGAGCTGAAGTGGAGGAAGAAGTTGAGCTCCTGCCTGGACCTGACGCGGCTGCGCAGGTCCCACCGGAGACCCCTGCGGACTCGGAACCACCAGCCGCCCCACCATCGTCTCCGACCTGGAGTCCGGCGATGCCGGTGAACGTTGTACGCCGCCGGGAGGCTCCAGGTAAGATCGCTACCCCTCCCAACGGGTTACCCCTCGAGTTTTCATATAGTGAGGCCGGCCTGCTTGAACTCCACATGGGACAATTAGATGAGCTATGCTCTCAATTCTGAAGCACTAAGCTTACTGCAATGGGGAAGTGGAAGAAATCCCTGCTGAAAAGAGTGAGACTGGAGCAGGCGCACCCCATTCGACATCTTCTGATCTCAGCAGAGGAGTCTGAGCAGCTGATGGGTGTCACCGTACATCATGGGTTTCCTATACCACAAATTCAGGATCCCCGCCTCAACCCCTACAAGCGCCCACAGACGCCAGTGACATCAGACGTCAGGCCAAAAATCAAGACAGTGGTGCCGTTAACTGCAGTGCCACCTGAAATTGAGGAATCACATCCATTGGTACCAATTGCAACTTCTGCAGAATTACAGGCA
Source organism: Dendrobates tinctorius (assembly GCF_039654945.1). Classification (NCBI taxonomy): domain Eukaryota; kingdom Metazoa; phylum Chordata; class Amphibia; order Anura; family Dendrobatidae; genus Dendrobates; species Dendrobates tinctorius. The sequence continues at coordinate 7,742,409 of NW_027361803.1, read as the reverse complement.
GCAGGGATACCACCAGCCGCAGCTGAAGTATTACCCTCACAGGCAGCAGGTACTCCCGCTGCCATTCCATTTACACAGCCAGATGCCCATTTCACTCCAGGAGAAAAAGAATACCTGCAATTTGTCGACAGTAAGCAGGAAGAGGAAGCTCACAAGTTCTTCCCTGTAAGCAGCCCAAGTCATCAGCTTTCCCTAGGAGGGGACCACCAACACTAAAGATAAATAACTAACTCTGTTACCCAGGAGGGTATTTGCACCGTTATGCCCTATTGTTTATTATGTTTCTTTGATTCCAGTTTTGTTGCCCAGTTTTATTGGCAGCGTTTTTCTTACTGAACTGTGGAGATCATGGACACTGAATGATGCAGAACTTTAATGTATATAGTTGCACCTCTTTAGGTGCCATCTCTTGGTTTTACATAGACCTTTTAGGATAAGAACTACCTCATCATGGAGCATAGCTCCACCCAAAAGGACACTGCAAGAAATCCCGGCTGGGAGCGGTGTCCAGCACTTACAAGAATTATTGAAGTTTTGATGTGAAGTATTTGATAATGTGCCTTATGAAAGTATTAATAGTTAGAGAATAGCTTTTCTATAGAATCTAGTTAATAGCAATAACTTTTAGGAATGTTTTAATAAAGAGATGAAGGATTTGAATAAAGATGAAGATTTGAAAAATGCAGGTGACGAACTAGGCATCTGCAGTTGTCACTTAGGCCTCTTTCACACTTCAGTTTTTTGTGTCAGTTAAAATCCGCCAAAAAGGCGGACAAGCGGATCCGCTCCTAACTGATGTGAACGGATGCCACAGGATCCGGTTTTTGACGGATCCGCAGAATGAGGAAATTTAAAGGAACCGCTGGCTGGGAAGGAGAGAGAGAGAATTTTTTTTCCTGTGCCAGAAAGGATTTCAGGGTTAATTTTCTCCCTGACTTCCTTTCTCCGGGCATGTGCACTGGAAAATACGGATCCAACCACAAAAAAAAGTTGCAGGGTCCGTCCAGGCATGCCGACGGATGAAAAAAATTTCAGATCCTCACAAAAACGGATCCAACGGATGCCCATTAGTCAAGATCCGCCTGTAATGCTACTCAATGCGGAAAAAAACGGATCCGCAAAAAAATTGCGGATCCGTTTTTTTCAAAACTTGGCGGATTTTGACTGATTGTCAAAAACGGAAGTGTGAAAGAGGCCTTAGGGTTAATAAAAAAAAGTAGAAAATGTGAAAAGAAGAAATGTGTTATAATACTTGAAGTGGTAGTGAGTTACTGCCAATAGCACTTTTGAAGTAGGAACTGTAGCAAGATATAGTTAGTTAAAATTGTTTGTAACGTTCAAGAATCAGTGCCTCCCACATTGGGAAGTTTAGATAAGAACTGTTTATGTATGTATTATAAAAAAATTTGTATGTTCCTGCATGTGTCTATCTTTGCTTCTTTTACAGCTCGCGGATGTGCTGTGTTTAACGGGGGGTATGTGGCGCCCCTGAGGGTTCAGTCGCCACAGAGGTATTGCACTGCCTCCTGAGGTGTGGTACCCCACCATCCAGGTAAGGTGGAGACACCTGACCATGCTCCAACACCTGCATCCCACACAACATAGTAGTGCAGCAAAGCACCCTTTGGTGGCTCCCTGCTTGGAACACGAAGCGTGCTGGGAGGTGGGTGGAGTTAGTTAGCATCAAAAGAGCGGGAAGAGTTTAGGATTTAGTCAGTGTGACTCAGGGAGACAGAGAGTGAAGATCCCCTGAGTGGGATGGATTGAAGGAAGTGCTGCAGCCGACCTCAGTGACCTGGGTCCGCTGGCACAGGAAAGGAACATTGATAGAAAGCCTGACTCTCTCCATAAGAAAGAAGGATTAGTACAGAACATAAGGAGAGGAGGACTAAGGATTAGGGTTGGAGCAGAACCCTTCTCAAGTTCACAGCACAAGGCCGGGGTCCGGTCCCCGAGGTTGTATGGATACTAATGGTCCTGCGACAGACACCGGAGGATTAGAAGTTGTCACCACTTTATTCCCACACAAGACTTGGGGGCTCAACAGCAACGATAGTGAGCCGGGACTTGGTAGCAAGGAGTCCCCAAAGCAGGCTACAGCTGTCTGTCGTACAAGTAGAGTTCATAGGAACATCTGACAGGAGGAACTCCAGTGTAACTCAGTACTAGGAGTACTTCACCTAAAGGCGCTATAAGAAGAGATGTTCAGAAAAGGCACATATGTTGGCGGAGTGTTGGAAAGGAGTACTTCATTTTGACTGGAAGTTGGCTGAGCTCCTGACCCGGAGGACACGGCACGGATGCAGGCTCTTGTGCCACAACAGACTGTGAGTAAAGCTTTGGAACTACATGCCCTGGTGTCCTCCACTTATTCCTGCGTCAACCTGCCCGACACTGCTACATCCCCTGCGCCCGACACTACACCATCTAAGTGTCACTTCACCTGCACTGCCCTGGGTCTACAGCCCTGCCTGTGGAGGGCTATAACATCATTGCTGCACCACACCATCTGTCCCAGAGGATCTGTCTGCAGCGTCGGCTTAACATCTTCATTGCCGAACACCACAGGTGGCGTCACGAATCATTCACTCATAAAATTTATTCCCTTTTACATGGGCGCCCAGGGCCACGGACCGGGTCACCGGTGCTGTGACATTCCCCTCTGAGAGACCGGCCCGGTACCGAGTACCCCACAGCCCTGGGTGTGAGGACGTCCCAGACGCATGAGTTGTTTTTCTGATGACTCTTCCATGAATGCCATATTTGTGCTGGTGTCTCTGAACAGTAGAACAATGTACCACAACTCCAGAGTCTGCTAAATCTATCTGAAGGTCTTTTGCAATCAAGCGGGGGTTCTGATTTGCCTCTCTAGCAATCCTACAAGCAGCTCTCACTGAAATTTTGCTTGGTGTTCCAGACCTTATCTTGATCTCCACTGTTCCTCTTAACTGACTTTCCTTAATTGCATTTGGAACTGAGGAAAGGGCAACTTGAAAACACTTTGCTGTCTCCTTAAAGCCTTTTCCTGCTTTGTGGGTCTAAACCATTTTTATTTTCAGAGTGCTAGGCAGTGCTTATGTAATGACCGGAGGTCCGAATAAGATCTAGTGGGTCACAAACCGAGACTGAGGCAGAAATCCCAAAAAAGTGATTTTACTCAAACAGCAGTTAAAGTAGAACTCAGTATATGGAAGAAACAAATTAAGTACCCTTATACTGTACACTCACTCAGCCGGAGCTGAAATCACTATGCCAATCCAAGGCTCCCTGAAGAATGTGTTCCACAGGGATTTGAAATATATTTACCTATCAGAAAGGTCAATTCAGGTACTCAGAGAACAGGTGTAAATTGGATGTAGTGATATCAAGGGACCCCCTGGAATGGCACACTGAGTATAACCTACAAAAACCTACAATAACAATACATATAAATATAATACAAGGTCCTTAAGCGCTTCAACTAGGGATACCGGGGTATCTATGACTATGGTACCTTTAACCTGAGGTGAGTCTCCTCTCAGGCGTATAGATTGCATAGGCTGCAGTCAGTCCCAAATCTTCGGCGCCAATCAGTTGCAGCAACACAAGGTTCCTTGTCTTGTTGGCTGATGCTGAGCCCAAACGCCAGGGACTTATAGTTCTGCAGTCTCAAGATGCCGTCTCTCCTCCTGTAGTTACTCACAAATTCTCCTAGAAGCAATACGCCTGTTTCTGTATAAAATGTCAGTCCAATATTGCTTCTCAGCTCATCACAACAGGGACTCCACAGAGCTCCACAGTCACACAGCTCTCAGGAACGCTGTCTTTGCTCTACAGCAAGGTTTCAGGCTCCCAAGATGAAGGGTTGCAGTACACAGTCTCTTACAGCATTCAATCTCTTTGCTTCTCACAAGCTGCTCCACACACACAGTGTCTCTCAGGGCAGTCTCTCTTCCTCTTCTGGAAGTTTCCCTTACAGCTCTAGACAGCCGACACTAGGCCCCACCCCCAGCACACAGATTCATGGGCACTCGCAACACCTGCTCTTAGCTGCAGCAAGCAAACACCACAGGGTCCTAGTGCTCTTTTTTGGCACAAGGTTAGAGGAGGCTGGGTTTTTATGAAGCTGGGAAATTTGCATCACTTGGCCTTTCCTAACGATGATAGTGAACATGCCATAACCCTAACAGGCTAATTAAGGTCTGAAACCTTGGTCAAAGTTATCTGAGCATGCAAACCTCCAAGGGTGCCCAAACTTATATACTGAATCATTGGATAAATCTAGCAGACCTTCTCCAAGATTCCAAGTTGGTTGATGAAGTATGGCTTTCCACCAAGAATTTGAAACTCTATCAAATAATTTTCCAGGACATCATGTGCCCCCACCTGATCCTATTGAAGTGGATCGGCAAGAACATTACACAATTGAAAAGGTCCTGTACTCCCGAATCTTCAGAAACACGTTGCCGTACTTAATAAAGTGGCAACGGTACGGCCCTGAAGATAATTCCTGGGAACCTGTAGAAAATATCAATGCTCCTCAACTGCTAAAAAGAATTTCACCAAAAATACCCACATAAGCCAACTCAAGCATCGTCTGAGGTCGCTGTTGAAGGGGGAGAGTAACGTCAGGATTCCTCTTGTCCTTCTACAGTTTGACCACTAGTGGCAGCTATAGTTCACCTTGATAACTGTGCTGCAATTCCACTCCTTACCACTGGAGGCTGCTGTTGTGTCCTGCAATTGCCCTTTATTAAGATGGCAGATTCTGAACCTGTGGAATCCATCCTGTTTCCTGTTAGGGCCTACTTAAAGCCACAAGGATCCTTCACTCATTGCTTGAGTATTGTGTCCAGCTGTTAGTCTAGTTCCAGCCTCCAGTTTCGGAACTGTCTTACCTAGATTGTTTTTACTTATCACCGGATTATTTCTTGCAACTCCTATTGCTTCCTCCAAGGACTTCTGTTACCACTTGCTGTTCCTGCTCGTGTTCCTTCGGCAACTGGATTCCACCAGTATCATAAGAGCTGCTTTCTAATAACTGTTTTCCTCACCTCTGTTGCTGGATACTGCTATATAGTGTTATCCATGGTGCTGTTATCATGACTTATGGATATGGGACGGACCCCCACTCCATCTTAAAACCACCATAACTACAGTAAACCTAGGCACTAGAATAAATACACAACACATTATTTTGGTTGTCAAAATGGCCACAGCTTTATTTAAATCACAGGATTAAAACAATCACAGTAGGAATCAGGTGAAGTGCTAGTACATTGGGATTCACAAGTCCTGTGATATCCCCAGCTGTCTGACATACAGAACCAGGCCAGACAGCCATAAAGGGGCGGCACGCACTGGCTTGCCATTCAAGCAGAGCCAGTAAACTTTCAGGGCACCAATGACCCTATTATCCTCACTCCTGTGCTGAACCACTGTGCCCGCCCCTGATTGACGTTACCATTACAACATCCTTGAGGCTGGCCACCAAAGCCGAGCCTGTTCACCACCATGAGGTTTTACATCCTCTATTAGTTAAAATGAGTCCCCCTTAACTTGCCTGCAACTTCCACCTGACTCCTAAACCGCAAAGCTGTGACGGGTTATAAATTCACATTTGACACTTTTTTTTTTTTTATAAATCACTTTAGTAAACTTATAAACTAGAAGTCCCTGCAAAAGCATTAGGGGGACTAACTTGGCAAACCTCCGACTCACAAAGAGTCATCCTACAGCACTCAGGAGAGGAAAAACCCCCTGTGGAGGAAACCTCTAGGGAACCATGGCTGAAGGATGGCCCTTCCCTTGGGCTTAGAAGGTTAATGCCGTTAACTCTTTATAGCCATGATAAAATTGAACCTGGAACAAAATATACAATAAAGCATTCATCATACAAGCAATAATTAAAACGTTTTAGGACAATGATTATAAACAGGGCGGGTGGGCGGGAAATGCTTCCTCCTGTTCATCCTGTGCATGAAAGAGAGAGAGAGAGACACAGATTTCCTGCTCTATATAAGCCCCACCCTCCTCACAGTAACCCCCAGGCACAGACATACTGGGCTTCTTACTCTGAAAGCAACATCCCTCGTGCTTAAAAATCTATACCACTACACCAAAAAAGCTGCAGGAGTAAAGGTCCACCCATCCCCAATTCATGTCCTCCTCCGCCTATGGCTCCAGTGGTTTCTTTCTGTGATGGTCTTAAGTAAGGGAGAGAGGCCTCAGACTGTTCCTGGAAGTGGGACCCTAGCTATCCATGTCCCGGGGGTACACTTGAAGGTAGAGATGCCCAGGTCTCAAACCTTACTATGTTCCTGTTAAACCTTATTCAGTCCTCTCAACTACCATATGAGGCATGAGACAGGAATGTAAGGTAAACAAGACACCAAGACAAAACAAGGATAACAGAAAACCTCTTTCATGCAAAAGCACTCACCAACAATAGAACAATAGGGAGGAGGATATGGACAGTGAGGATTTAACTAAATAGGAATAGGGATCAGGAGATAGACACTCATGTACCGTACTTCAGAAAACTACAGATGACTACAACTGCAACTTCCACTTCAACTACTCAGCTTAGTACAGGAAGAAGAATCTTTCACTGGCAAAAAAGAGATGCCCAGGGCTGGTGTATGTAGAGAGTAGAGATGATTAGAAGCAGCAACAGGTGTGTGTACAAAAGCTGAATGTTCGTAGCCAACATGGAAAGAGTCCTTAACCCCTTCATCACTGAAGGAAAGGAAACCCATTTAAAATAGGACACGAATCACACCATCTCTAAAGAGGACTTGTGATTCATTACCTGTTGGGACCTTCTAACTCCAGTTCTCCCAGCGGGACGTGACAGATGCTTTTTAATAAGTGTTTGTCTCTTCTCTATTGCTGGAGTTACTCTTACAATGCTAAGTACAGCTAAATAATGGGCAGCACGGTGGCTCAGTGCATAGCACTGCAGTGCTGGAGTCCTGGGTTTGAATCCCACCAAGGACAACATCTGCAAGGAGTTTGAATCTTCTCCCCGTGTTTGCGTGGGTTTCCTCCGTTTTCCTCCCACACTCCAAAGTCATACTAATAGGGAATTTAGATTGTGAGCCCCATTGGGGACAGTGATGATAATGTGTGCAAAAACTGTAAAGCACTGCGGAATACGTTAGCGCTATATGAAAATAAAGATCATTATTTATTTATAATGTTTTTCATAGTGCTTCTTTCTAGTAATTCTTTGTGTCACCTTCCTTGTTGGATTCACTGTTACTTCGATGGGCACTGCTGTACAATGTTCTTCATGCTGCTATTTTTTAGTAAATGTTCGATCTCTGTACCAGTGCTGGATTCACAGCTACATTGCTGGCTAATGCTGTATAATGTCCTCCATGCTGCTACTTTTTAATAAGTGTTTGATCTCTCCATCAGTGCTGGGCACTGCTGTATAATGTCCTCCATGCTGCTGCTTTTTAATGTTTATCTCACCCCCCCGAGCTGGATTCACAGCTGCAGTACTCAGTACTTCTCTATATTGTCCACTTGCTGCTGCTGCTTCTGAATATGTGCTATATGGAAACAGGAGAGCAGCAATCCCTCATGTGTACTGTAACATTATAGATGTTAGTCAGCCACTAGAAATATAATCTACAGAGGGTGAGAAATACAAGATACAAGTCATATAATGGCAAAAAATAGTGTTATTCCTCATGTACAAACAAACATGACATCCAATAACTCTAAAAGGTCATTGGAAATGAAACATATTTATATATGTGGGCTTTGACATATTGGGTCACCCTTGTGACAATATATTGTTCTTATTTTCTGTAAATTACATTCTCGGCTTTAGAATATTTTGTGTCATTTGAGGCATAAAGTAGCCTTTACCTAAATAGACTTCTGTGTAACAAAATGAAAATAATGTGACTTCCAAACAACTTCAAAGCCCTCCTTTTTCCTCCCGTTATGATGCAATCTTATTTTTGGAAGGAAGAAAATAACCATAAATTTCCTGCCGCCCTGTATGTTAATATCATTTACCGTAGTTTGTGATATTTCTTTTCTATTATGTAGGGAATGGTGAATATTTTGTTTATTCTGTTTTATATAAAGTATCACGTGTTAAAAAAAAAATACATCCAACTGATAAAAAGTTATTTTTGTGAGCACAATATGCATTTCTTGGTGCAAAATAAGCCCCCCTGGGTCAGACACAGAGCTCCTCACTTACCTTGTCAGTAGTTAACATCTCTCCATGTGCTGAAAAATTAAAATAAACAAGTCAAACCCATTAGTTCACTAAGAGCCATGTGCAAATAAAATTATCGCTCTCGTCTCCAAGAAATTACCAGCTGAGATTATTCTCCTCTCACAATGGCCAGGCTAAACAACATTTCTTGCATTCGGTGATTCCGATTACCAAAATGAGGGGATAATTTTATGCTGAAAAATTAAAAAAAAAAAATATAAAGAAAACATTTCTGGTAACCAATGCTGCGGGAAATGTTATTACACAAGAAGTGACCGAAAAATGTACCGCGATTTAAGCATCACTTCAGAGATATCAGCCCATCCAGTTAGGAAGCATCAGCGATGGGAAATTAAAGAGTTAATTCCAAAATCACCCTTATCCGTAGCATATGGGATAACTTGCGAGGCCTCAGCGATCAGCCCCAAAAATGGCCTGGTGCACCTGGTGGCTATAGACAATTCTGCTCTCATTATCCTTGCTTGACTAGTTTTTCTATAATTTTCTATTTTGCTGTTGTCTTGTTCACTACTGCAGACATTGAGGATGTACAGTCCAGGATGGCACATCCATTAATGATGTCAGAAGAAGGCTTGCTTCGTCTCCCACCATAGACTCCAAAGCATGGAAAAATACCAGGTAGGAGAAGAGCTGGACAGGAACGTAGAGCAGCCAGAACGGTATCTGCTCTTTTCTGTGAGGAGGAACAGGAGGAGCAATTACAGAGCCATGGAAGTGACCTCAAATGGATTACTGATGACCACACTGTCAGAAACAGACTGTATTAAGGTGGCACAAGGTCCTGACATCCTATAGTGGGACCTCTACTCACAGCCCTACATCAGACAGCTCGATTACCATTCACCAGTGAATACTAGGATTGGCAAGACCATCGATGGCACTCCATTCTCTGCACAGGTTCACACTGACAGAAGGAAAAGATTCTAGAGATCCTGCGCTTAACATCAACTACCATGACCGGCTTGGCGGTGGATCATGGATGGTGTAGAACATAACCTTGAGGGGACACACAAACCCCTATGTAATGGCCAATAGATTCCTGACTGCTTTTAGGAACTGGGAGGAAATCCTTGGGACCATTGTCAGACCTTGTGCTGGTGCAGGAGCCCTGGGTTCCTTCTGGTGCAGGAAATTGCTTGGACTGTAACCAAAGGCTACAAGCATTTTATGGAATAGGAAACCATTAAAGGGAACCTGAAGGGTGATACATTTTACCTAATCCTTGGGCAGCATGTATAAGACACTGGCTGTATGACCAAGTTGCACGGGAGACTAGGCGACCAGGCACGTCTCTGGTGGCTTCTCCATGTGAGAGACCTGTCACTCAAGGTAAAGGAGGAAGGAGGAGCTACCAGACGCCACCATTCTGACTAGTCTCCTGTGCAGCTCAGTTCCCGCCTATATGTTTCTTTCTAAAGTGCTGCAGTGTTTTAAAGTTAAACATGGCGGCAATTATACAGCCGGTGCCTGATAGAGGTTTCCATTACTCCTGTTGACGGTTCCTCCCATTTTCTAGACCGGAATCCAGTTGGTAACATTTGGGACATTATTTATTCCTGTACTGTGTTGCATGTGCTGCTATTTAGTGTTGAGTGAACATGCTGGGATAAGGCGTTATTCGCTCATGCTCGGGTGCTAACAGAGTGTCTTCAGGCTGCTCGAAAAAAATATGTTCGAGTCCCCGCGGCTGCATATCTCGCTGCTGTTCGACAGCCGCAACACATGCAGGGATTGCCTAACAAATAGGAGATTAGGAAAAAATATACAAACTGAGCATGGAAACAGGAAAATAGGGCAAAAATGAGCTGGCATTCTCTACAGTAGTGATCACCAGCCGCTGTAAGCCGACATCTCCCAGCAGGTGCCAACAGCCTCATGGATCATTGGTAAAACCCATTTACATGTTCTGGCTGGCATGACTCGAAATTAACAAAGTAATGAATTCAGGGCAGAGAACCCAATTCTAAATATCGGACTAAGGATAATAAGGAAATATTGTATTAAAGAGACATTAGGTAAGTAAAAACATAACCTTAAAGTGCTATTACAGTCTGCAAAAATTATCACCTGTCTAGTGGAGAGAAGATAATTTTTGGACACTGAAATATCCCTTTTAAGTCGTCATCTTCTGTCAAAGTGTGAAGTATCTAATTAATGGAATTTGCATACAATATCAGCTTGTGTGGAGGGTTAGGAAAATGACTCCAAACCATGGACAAATGAGGGATTCTGAATCTGCATCTTTGGGCACCAAGAAAGCTTGACCCTCCCATGCCTAGACCTGGTACGGTGTAAATTATTTATTCTCTTTTACCCAAATAATTAAAAAACATTTGCAACAGAATTGTGAAAACCATTTTTAGTCTCTAACTTCTATGCTTTCATAAGTCTAGAGCCTGAGCCAGCACTGATGAGCCTGAGGCTGCATGACTGAGGCTATACTATGAGCTCCAGGCAGCACTACTGAACCAGAGGCTGTACTACTGAGCCTTAGGCAGCACTACTGAACCCGTGCCTGCTCTTCCAAACCTGAAGCTGTACTCCTAAACCAGAGGCTGCACTCCTAAGCCCGAGGCTACACTACTGAGTCTGAGGCTGCACTCCTGAGCTTGTACTACTGAACCTGAGCCCGCAATCCTAAGCCCGAAGCAGCACTACTGAGTCCAAGGCTGCATTACTGAGAGATTCTGATGACAACATATTTCTTTGTTATTTATTAGGTGCAATATCTTTCCTGGGGATGTGGATCCCAATCACCAATTTCCATGATATCTGCACCCACTCCTGGCAGATATATACCTGGTATGGCTCCACACAAGGTTCCACTACAACACTGCAAAATCTGATCAGAAACCCCAGGATTTACGCTTTTTGAAGAGCTTGCTTACTCCGTAAACAGCACCACTCCTGTCCATATCTGGTATTGCACTAAAGTGTTTGGAGCTGAGCTGTAGTAACCACGTAACCTCTGGACCCATCGGTATAACTGCGCCATTGATGCCCTCTTGTAGGACATAAAAATCGAGAAATTGCCAGTGATAAGCTACCACAGAACTCAGACCCGATTTGACTTTTCTTTTTTTTTTTTTACTTAATTTTGACATTTTAATTTCCAATAACAATATCCCATCTCATCGTGATATTTTTGGCCGTCACAATATCAACAAACTAAAAATCCCATTAAATTGATGAAATCCTTATCTAGATTGAATCTTGGCCGTACGTCGTCCTCCGGATATGTTATACTATGACTGACACATACCAGTCTTCATTGGAAAAATAATACATGCTAAGCACAATTTCCTATATGACTGTCGCTGACGGCCGGGTGGGAATTTACAACCCCTGAGGCCAAAAATTTACAGGACATCTACCCGGTCTATGGCTTTAAGATGAAAGGAATGTAAATGATTTTTCTCAGTAGAAACATTTTGCAGATATTACTCATTTTCCTGTCTCAAGGCGACTCCTAATAAAACGTATTTTGCTGCCATGCGGATGGCATTCACACACCAGATTTTTTATTTTTGGCTATCTGTCAAGACACAACAATGTGAAACCTGCATTTCTGGGTGTTTTACCAAAGGAAACAGTTTTACTTAAAAAATTGTTTTTGCCAAAATACTTTCAAAGTGTCTGGAGAGAAATCAAACCACAGTGGTTCTCAGCTGTGTTTCCTTTTAGTATTCCCCAAGGTACTCGGAAGACAGCGTTCTGTAATTGGATATTCCTTGAGAAAAAAAAACGAAAAAGAAAAAGAAAGAAATCGCTTTATGTAACTTTTGCATATCTGGATTGTTCGGTCTGAGAAGAAAGGGGAAACATTGGACATCTGCACCGGCAACTGAATCCAGCGCTACGGCCAAGTTGTTCCAGTTCTCAAAAAAACAGATGCAAAACTGAAAAAGTCACAACATCCATAATCATTGAAGCAATCAAGGATAAAGAAGGTCTCCAGGATCCAATGTATTGCTTAAGAATAGTGTCATCACAGTACCAGAGGATACTACTATGACCCTGACACAATGAAAAGTCCCCAACAGTTTAACATAGGTGACTTTGGAGCAATCTCTTACAATTAGGGTCTTTTTTTACAAGATGATTCACAAGAGATTCTTGCCTTTATATAGCACATGTTGAGAAACTGTAGCAACATGAAGGACAATATACAATAGTACTGAGCAGCATAGCTGTGAATCCAGCTTTGGAATGAGTTGAAACACTTACTAGACGGCAACAGAACAATCTAATAATCTGTCTCTTGCCTTTCTACTTGTTTACGTCTTATTTGCCCCACCTTATCCCTCCATAGACTTAAAGCAGTACTCCAGCTGTATTTTTTTCTTTAACTATGGAGTTGTGCTTTATATGTAAGGCACCTGCACCTTGTCATATGCTCACCTTCTGCTGTGTTTCCCGTTTTCCGCTGCTGCTATGGTCCCATGGCACCAACTTGGTGACAGTAGCTTCTGACTGGCTGGAAGTCAAAAGCTACATCACAGGCTAACAATGCAAGTCTATGAGCACGTGAATCAGGCCAGAAAGAGGTTCTATTAGGCTTGTATTGGGAAGTGACTTCTGCTCAGCTCCTTTAACCACTTAAGCTGCAGGCATGTCACTTTTCGCCGGAGACTGATGGGAACGACAGCGAAAGTGAGTATCAGACAGGGGACAAGGGACTTATATTTAATGCACGACTCCAGGGGTGCAATTAAAAAAAAAAACGCTGGAGTGGTTATTTAATTAGGAAGCTGTAATCTGATTCCTCAAAGAACTTGAATTCTTGGACAGATGGATTTGAGCTATTTTTCAAAGTGAATGATATGTTGAGGAGGTAGAGGATGGAGAAATGTCTCATAAGTGGAGAGAGAATTAAAAAAGAAGACTTCTCTGATAAGATAAAATCTTATATTCACTTGTGTGACGACAAAGCATTTATTCTTAATTAGGCTAGACATAATTTTCTTTGGTGGGTCAAGAGACATAGGCCATTGTTCATATGAGCCTTATTATTGACTCTTGAATTGATTATTGTGTTGCTATCCTTGGAGAACAAGGGATGCTGGATAATTGAACAATCAGTGTTTGCTAATATGTTGATTACCAGGCAGTCTGTTAACTTGCAAATATTGAAGGATAAACTATGAAAATTTAGTGAATGCTCAAACAATGAGAGTTAACTTCATCCCACCTTCCGCCTGACTTGAGGATGAAGGCCTGAAGTACAGATGTGGGTATAAAAAGGGAATTTTATACTGTTGCAAAAAAGACACTACAGAACAGCAGCCAAGACACATTGGCTGCAACCAGAGGGTTACAGATTTAAAACATTCTACAAGATGCCAGCATAAGGGACCACGGCCCTAGCTAGAAGAATACAGATCAGCTCCATTGACAATCACTAAACCCATGGAAACATTTGGGGGAAGCCAGGTTGGGACCATCTGATCACCTGGACCCATGGAGACGTTCGGAGAAGCCAGATGAGGACAATCAGGTCACACGGCCACATGCCTCAATGGACTATCAGCTTCCTAAGCTTGTCATTGTCATGATCCATTCTTGGATCTATGGCAGAGTCTGGATTCTCTTTTATAAGTCTTTTTTCCTTTCATGCCTCAGGAAGGGGGGTTAATATGAGTTTTTGCCCCCGGTGGCCGCTGATGTTACTACAACTGTGGTTGCTCTGCTGCTGGTCCCCCCCACGGTGGCCACTGGTGTTACTACAACTGTAGTTGCTCTGCTGCTGGTTTTCCCCCATTGTAGCCGCTGGTGTTACTACATGTTTAATTAGCCAGCAGGTCGTGACCACCCCCCTTCTTCCTATAAAAGGTCAACAGGTGCTTAGCTCATTGTTGGTAATATTGGTCATTCACTAACCAACCTTGAGAAGAGAGGAGCCATCTGGAGCGGTGCATTTTGCAGCCTATTTGGAGCAGTGTGTTTCTGCTGAATGCTGAGTTCGGGTGCCTTGCTCTGAGGCCTGGGAGCATTGGTAGCAGAGAAAGCTAAGTTGTTTGTTTTTCCCTGTCTGTTGTTTTTCCCTGGTGTTTATTAGTACAGCGGTGGGGACCAGTGTCTGCACGTGGCAGTTCCCTAGTAAGGGATAGGTGCAGGGCAAGTGAGGGACTGAGGTATCCTGGTCGGCGACAGGTTGAAAGAACCTGTATAGGGAACGTGAGGAGAGTTCAGGGCTCTTCCTTAGGAGAGTGCAGGAGGTGTCCACTTCCCCGTTCCCTATTATAGGGCTCACCGTTGTAATTGTTTCCCCGGTGTCACCTTGTCTGTCTTGTTTTGTGACCGACCGATCGTCGGGTCGCGTCACGCTGAGCCAGACATACCGTGGCAGTCGTTGTTCCCTCTTTGTGGGTGCCTGTCAAAAGTGTAGAGCCACTGGTGGAGGTATTCAGCCCTGAAAACCCCAAAGTTACTCTAACCTTTGACAAGCCAGTGGAAGGGTGAGACCCTGTAATTTGAATAATCTTTTGTAATTGCTGGGGACTGTACTATATGCTATTGTGTGTTGGTGGTTAAAATAAAGTATTGCCACACTGTTTTACCCTCGCCTTCTGTTGTCTGAGTAGTATTGTGCCCACAGGGAAGGAGTGTGGGTGTTCAGTGGGATGAGCCCTGGTCAATGTGGGCTTTCTACAGACAGCAGGGCCAGCGGACGAAAGCAGACACTGACCCTTGTATATCCACAACTTGTATTATTGATTTATATGAAGTTTGTTGAATCTACAGCTAATAAAGTGGATTTTACATCATTCAGGATCATCTCTTAGCTTTACTGGATAGTAAAGGAAAAGAGTCTCATTGGCGCATCCGGCATATCATGTACATGGATCAGCTCATCACTAGTGTGGAGGACTCTCATATTGCACGGATCCACAGACTCCTTAATAAAAAAACATAGAAAAGGTCCAGCAATGCAGAGATGACCCCATAAAATTTAACTTTCATTCCATCATGGTCAAAATAAGTTTTGAAAAAATACAGGCCTACATGTTTCAGCAGGTCATGCCTTAGTCAAGGCCAACATTGGTCAGGAATAAGTCATACCCTGCCAAAGCCTGAACATTTTTTATAAAAAATTGTGTATGATGATTTCTTTTGTTTCTTTAGGAGGCTGCATGGCAGTTAGGCTCACCATCATCCATGGAAAATATTTTGCTTGCTGCTATAGCCTTGTTGTAAATTTGTAAATGCCTTAAGAAGCATAGACCGTGCACTAACATCCTCTCACCCCCAAACCTAGTTATGCCCTTGAATGGGGGAAGCGATGTACAAAACAATGGGTTTAATTGTCCATATGCTATGAGATATCGACATGAACCTGTCTGGGCCTTGGCGTTCCTCCAATTGCATGCTACATGACTTTTGGTGTAGATACAACTATAACAGAAGCAAAGTACCAGAAAGCAATTATTCCTACAGTATTTGAAACCCTAAAATTCATCTTGGAAATGGAATTACGGTATGTTCTAAATAAATTGCTACAGTATACAAAGATATACACTGATGAGTAGTGTTGAGCAATACTTTCTGATATTGTGAAATATCGGATCGGATTGGATCGGACCGATACCCAAAAAGTATCGGGTATCGCCGATTCCGATATCCGGAAACCCATGCAAGTTAATGGGACAGAAATATCGGAATTAAAACCCTTTCTTTAGTTGCACATCCAATTCGGGGGGGGAAGAGTGTGGGCGGTGCGTGGGCGGACACTGTGTGTGTCTGTGTGTACGGGCGGGGTCTGTACGGGCCTGCCGGGGGTCTGTGCGGGCCTGCCGGGGGTCTGTGCGGGCCTGCCGGGGGTCTGTGCGTGCCTACAGGGTGTCTGTACAGGCCTGCCAGGGGTCTGTGCGGGCTGCCGGGGGTCTGTGTGGGCCTGCCGGGGGTCTGTGCGGGCCTGCCGGGGGTCTGTGCGTGCCTGCCGGGGGTCTGTACAGGCCTGCCAGGGGTCTGTGCGGGCTGCCGAGGGTCTGTGCGGGCCTGCCGGGGGTCTGTGCGGGCCTGCCGGGGGTCTGTATGGGCCTGCCTGGGATCTGTGCGGGCTGCCGGGGGTCTGTGCGGGCCTGCCGGGGGTTGTGTGTGTGTGCAGGAATCGTCCGATGGGACTACAAGTCCCATTGGGCTATGCCTGCTACAATGACAGTGATTGACACATTAGCCAATGATGGGACAGTAGTCGTCGCATCATCTGGCTAATGTGTTGAATGTAAAAAAAAAAAAAAACATACATACTACATATATGCTACATTCATACAACATACATACTACATACATACTACATATATACTACATTCATATCCAAAGAAAAAAAGATGATTAAAAGGCTTTTATTACTAATATAAAGACTTTATTGTTTGGAACCATAGATAAAATATTACATATCACCAATTAGGGGAATAAGGGGAAGTAAACATACACATATGTATATTGTGATTACACATCTAAAAAGGCGCACATAACCAGCACCTGAAGATGTAAACTATACAACTCCAATTATATGACTATCCAAAAATAGCAGTTTTGTGGAAAAATAGTACATCAACCTCAAAGTAGACAATACAATATTATGCCCTCATATCCTACAACTGATTTAGAGAATTCATATTATGGATGACTATTATATTATGCCTCCACCGCCGAGAAAATAGCCGTTATATATAATAGACGTTATCACTTGTAATAGTAAATCTATATGGTGTGGTACCTAAATGCAGCCACTAATCCTGGCTAATCACCCATAATGTTATCTATAATACCGCCAGCAAGTGGCCACTAAACATGCCATAGTGATTATCATCAGCAATAGCCGCTATATACAGAGAATAACATCCACACCATAATGACCATTATCAGCAATGGCCGCTACATATATAGAATTAACGTCCATACTATAATAATTATTACCGGCAGTGGTGGTCAGGAGGTGCTCAGGTGCCTGGATAGCGCGTCGCCCCGACGCGCGTTTCGGACCTGCCTTTTTCAAGGGGCCTAGTCGGTATATACACTAGCGTCCTTAAATAGTGTGCCCGGACACCGCAAAATCGTCGTTACCGGAAGTCATGTCCGCGGCCCGGAAATGACGCGCTCCGTCACCATGGCAACCACAACACCGGTCCGCACTGGCGTCACACAGTGGGAGTGGCCGGGGCGGGCCAACCCCACCATGTAGAGATGCCACATGCAGACAGGGGCAGCGGTGACAAGGGGACAGGCGTGTACAGGGCCGCTGGCACCGACCCATAGCTACACAGAGCACACGCATGTTGTAAACATACAAAGAGCATATTTATTATAATATACACATACTACCAATTATATATAGGATCAGCAACCATCTATAAGGACACTACCATATATATTTTTTATAAGATATAACAATTATTTCACCATAAACAATAATCATTGCATATCATTATTAAACTAAGGATATATATAATATAAACATCATGATCCTTGCTGACTTCTTCATTTCTTGGCAACAATTATTCACCCACAAAGGGCTAGATTATATATGATGTCCATAGATATATGGTTCACTTTATCCATCCTTATAGATCCCAACACTAAAGTAATAAAATAAAACATTAAAAGAAATATTAAAATAGTGATATCACAAATCATAGGTGATGCTTACCTACAGAGCAGTGTTCATAGGAATGGGGCATAACTGATGTTTTCATTGAGTCCAGATGGATGGACTGATCCAATTGTCCATATCCATCTGGACTCAAGTTGGGCCAACTTCTTGGAGATCCCACCCCCACGAATCCCTGTCTCGACCATGTCGATGCCCCTCACCCTAAGGAGGCTGCCATCGCAGCCATGATATCTCCGAAAATGGCGTGGAATGGTCTTTAATGATGTTATATCTTCCGCGGTCGCTGCTGCCTCTATGCCCAAAACATGTTCCCGCACTCTAACCTTTAGCTGTCTGGTAGTCATACCCACGTAAATCATATTACATGGGCAGACAGCATAGTATATTACATTTTTGCTAGTACATGTAATATATTTTTTTATTTTAAACTCCCGGGATCTATTTTGGGTAACAAAAACTTCTGTGCGATCAATGTTTGGGCAAGCGACGCAGCGACCACACGGAGTGCTACCACAACGACCAGCCATTTGATCTAAGAAGGTGACCATTGGCTCACCCACATAGTGGCTTTGAACCAACTTGTCACGCAAATTCCTTGATCTTCTGGCCGCGACAGCAGCCCTATCCGGCAGGAGACTCGACAAGACCGGATCAGCCTTCAATATGTGCCAAGATTTATCAAGAATCTTACGCATACGCGGGAAGTGTGAATGATAATTGGTAACAAACCTCACTTTACCCGACTCCTTACTAGATTTTGTACCATATAGGAGTGTGTCTCTTGACGAATATCTGGCCATATTGAATGCCTTTTTGATCATTCGGTTACTAAAACCACGTTCAAGCAGCCTTTCCTTTAAATCTTCCGCCTGCCTGAAAAAGTCTTCATTGGTCGAGCACAACCTGCGTAATCGCAGGAATTGTCCGGTGGGAACCGACTGGACCATATGTCCCGGGTGGGAAGATGATGCATGGAGCAACATATTGGTAGCAGTTGGCTTACGGAAAATATCCGTTTGTATCTCACCCCTATGATCTTTCTTCAAAACTATATCTAGGAAATCTATTGACACCGGATCATATTTATAAGTAATGTAGATGTTTAAGTCATTAGTATTTAAAGATAGCATGAAGGACTCAAGGTCATCCCTGGACCCCTGCCAGATCAACAGTATGTCATCGATGTACCGCGTCCAAGAGAGGACACGGCACATCGGCATCTGCTGATCCGGCAGGGAGAGGTCTCTCTCCCACAGCCCCAGGAACAGGTTAGCATAAGCAGGGGCGAAAGACGCCCCCATAGCTGTTCCCTGGAGCTGTAGGAAGAAAGACCCCTTAAAAACGAAAAAGTTATGCGTCAATGTAAAACGCAATAACTCGATGACCAACTCTTTAATCTCCACAGGTAAATTGGACATACCAAGAAAGAATGTTGTAGCCCTAATGCCATCCTCATGCCTGATGCTTGTGTACAGGGATTCAACATCTCCTGTCACCAGCATCATATCATCTTCTAAATGCAAGCCATCCACTCGCCTCAACAGCTCACCCATATCTTTTAGAAATGATGGCAACCCCTCCACTAGCGGTTGCAGTTTGGAGTCTACAAGTCCCATTGGGCTATGCCTGCTACAATGACAGTGATTGACACATTAGCCAATGATGGGACAGTAGTAGTCCCATCATCTGGCTAATGTGTTGAATGTAAAAAAAAAACACAAAAACATACATACTACATATATGCTACATTCATACAACATACATACTACATACATACTACATATATACTACATTCATACAACATGCACATATACTACATACATACTTCATATATACTACATTCATACAACATACATACAGTACATACATACTACATACTGTACATACTACATATATACTACATTCATACAACATACATACAATACATACATATAGACATACAGTACATATAACATAGAGTACATACTCACCATCACTTGTCACTTTGATCCCCGAAGCCAGTGTCATCTGTAAAAAATATTAAAATAACAAACTACCGATATACTCCTTGATCCGCAGAAATCCACGAGTGTCCCATGACGACCTCCCGTGGAGAACAGCAGCATCAGCTGATGCCACCGCTTTCTAGGGGCCCCAGGAATACAATGACGGGAGGTAGGTATCCTTCCGCACTGTATTCCTCCGCCACTGTAAAAAAATAGTCCCTAGTCTCACTTTTGGCATTGCTGTGTGAGAAAGTTCCCACAGCCACAACACTGGCTCATTGCATTATGGGAACTTCCGATTCCGGTATTCGATATTATAAAAATATCGGTACTCGGTAACGGAATTCCGATACAGCGAATATCGGCCGATACCCGATATTTGCAGTGTCGGAATGCTCAACACTACTGATGAGTAAAAGGATAACAAATACAGTGTTTTAACTTTTGACTATTAGGCTCCATATCTCACCATCCACTACAGATTTGAAGGTAAGACTCCTGGCTCATGGAAAGAAATATTGGCAATTATTAATTTGACCTGCAACTACTTAGCTAAATTTGTGTGTTTTTTCATATGATTAGTTATGCAGTTTCTTGTCATATCACTCGATTGTTACTGTTTTGCTCCTAAAAATCTAAATTTACATTTTTATTATTTTGTTAAAATTTTGTACATTCACCTTTGGCTTTCAACATTGATTGAATCCTTCTCAGCCGCTCTAGATCAGATTCAAACATGTCTTGACCGAAATCTGATCTCAGGTCTCTTCTACACGTTTCCAAAGCTGGTGCATACTGGTCGATTCACTTGAGTATGTACTGTATACATATTCTTCTTCAACTCTACGCACAAGTGTTCGGTTGGGTTGAGGTCTGGGGACTGTGAGGGCTAATCCAACTCTTCTACTTGGCTGTCATTGAACCATTTCTTTGCCAAACTCAATGTTTGCTTCAGGTCGTTGTCCTGCTGGAACACTATGTCATCCTTTTCATACCCATAGTGCTCGAGTGTATGAAGTAGTCCTCTACGATACTCACATAAAGACCACCAACGATTCTAATCAAGTATCCAATGCTTTTGGCTGTGAAACAACCTCATATCAGGCTTCCTCCACTGAACTTGACAGTTCCTTCAATTTCTCGATCCGTTAGCCCCTTTTTCCCTTGTCTCTTCCAAACCCATTTGCACCCATCAGGGCCTATTCTATTGAAACTCGAGACGCTGCTTCTTGTGATGATAAAGAAGTTGAGGCTTCTTCACCTTATTCAGGCCACCATTCCAGACTTGCATAATGTGTGCCTCACGGTGCTTGCATGGACATCTGCTATCTCACTATTATGAAACATAAGAGCCAACTCCACTGTCGTGTTTGTCGCTCCAGAACTTATAGACCTTGTGATGAGCCGACTTGATGACTCCGATGTTTTGCCTGGATGTCCTCCTCTTTGCTTCTGAATGGATGGATGGACTTCATTTCTCATTCTTCCAACTGTCATGCCGCTCATGTGATGCAGTTTGTCAATTTTCTTGACCAAGAGACCGCTATCGATGAGCTGGATGATGCCGTTTCTCTTTTCTTGGGAAATCTTCATGGTGGCTTCTCGATTCAAACCAGTGACCTTTCATTTGGGAGTCAACCTAATAACATACTGAACTATTAGGGAATGTAAGAACAGGTTATAATTTGTGGTATACTGGAAGAATTTTCCACCACCAGGAGCAAAACAGTAACAATGCAGTGACATGACAAGAATCTGCATAACTAATCATATTAATAGCAAGGGTAGTGAAACCCGGTATATACGACATGTGGGGCAATCGAATATAATAAAAAATATCTATATAATAGTATTAAGAAGTGTGCCGCCAACATGTACACCCACGGACTATAATTGACCAGTTGTACTATATTTAATAGCAAAAGAGGGGGGGACGAATCCAGAAAAACAACTCATGGTCATGATAAAATTGCTTTATTAAAGTGGTCAGGCAAGGTACAAAACAACATGCTGAAGAGCCATAAAAGAGTGTAAAAACATAAACAGCAGGTAGGGACACAGAGATCCAGGTCACCACTACTGCACATTAGATACTAATAAATACATGGTGAAATTATATTCCCCTCAATGAGAGAGACACACAGTGAGTCCGGGCAACAATCAAAAGTGTATATTCATGTGAATAATAAATTACCTGGACAAAATGACAAATGGCAACCGGGGGGTCCCTGTGACCGCCCCAACGCGCGTTTCGGAACACCTTCGTCAGGGTTTTTTTTTTTATAACTAATCATATGCAAAATAGTTACAAGTCAAATTTACAGTATGTATGAGATATCCAAGATGACTGTCTATAAGATAATGGTAGTCTCACGATCTAAACAGCAGCAGATGGAGAGATATGGAGCCTGAAAGTCAAAAGTTCAAAACATTGTTACCATTTTGCTCATCAGTATATGTTCTTTACCTGTAAGAATTGCCACCATATATTTCCATGCACCCGGAAGTTTTGTAACATTCTCACCTGAAAAGTAAAGCCTCTGAACTTTTGGTTCGGTGCAAAATCTAAGGAGTCTCCCCATTGTTCAATGTTAGCTCCCAGGAGGTATGGATTTACTCAATAATATGCCTAGGATGTGGTCCCTAAAATATTTACGGAATGGAGTCAAGAATTGGTACTACATCCAGCGAACTCTCAGGACCCATGAAATGCCCAGTGATCAGAATGTCACCATTTCATGACGTTTCCTATCAATAGGAAATGAAATATAGTAGAAAAATCACTGGATTCTCTTAAGGAAACCATTTAAAAAATTGCAAAAAAAAAAAAGAAGTGCATCCATATAATTGCATCCCTTGTAGCAAATTTTAAGAAGACTTTTCTTGCAATAGTTAAATTGAAATCTCAAATTCGGGACAATGTAACAACATACCTTGAACATGCCATTCATCCTTTGCTGACATGTAACAGAATCCTGATTTAGTACAAAAAAATAAACCTTTGTAATTTTTTTTATTGTTTTAAACACCCCCCTGCAGAATTGTAGAACTTTATAGGTATCGACTTTCCCATTGTTGAATTCCTTCTCACATGTCCTTGCCGAATGTTGATCTTGCACAGTGGGTAATATTTAAAATTCTTCTAACTTGAATAATTATAAGAAAACACATTATCTGAATTCCAAAATTATAAGCTCGAGCTTCAGCCCACTGCTCAATTAGAAAGCAGCATTGTGGTTAGCAACTCGTTTTACTGTCACCCACACATGAGCTTCATCAGACACTACGTGCACGTAGACTAGACCCGATGAAAATGCTTATTTTATCCTGAAGATGTGCCTACATTGTAGATTCTTGGCTTCTTTGTACTGATGGAGCAGAGAAGAGTCTGCCATTTGGCTTGATAGGCTGTCATATCACAATCTATTCCATGCTTCTGTGAGGGCAGGCCAGGGCCGTAGTCGTGGCTGAGAGTATTTGCTTTAGTGCGCCCTGGCCTCCCGTCACAAGAAAGTACTGTCCCCCTTGTAGCATACCTTCTGCTTCAACCTCTACACCATCAGGGTCCCATCGGGGTCGCTGAAGTTCTGCTGTGGTCGCTGTTGCGCAATAAGAGACAGAGTCCAGTTCAAACTCAAAACGTAACACTTTACTTTCTTTGTTTCACAGCACATCCTTGTCGGTAACAAGATCAGCATAGGGTTTCATACAGTCTACATTCTCAACGTTCCAGGGCGCTCCTTTCTATGTCCTTCAGTACATTATAGGGTCGTACCGCCTCTTGCGGTAATGCAGCATCCTCTCTGTTCAGACTCTCTACGCTTGGGGGTTCCCTCAGCCGTTTCACTCCGGATCTGAGGACATCAGCCCATGCGATGATCTGCCACATAATGAGTGACCTGCGTCCCTGTACTGCTTAGGACCACTTCTCAAGCTTCAGACTGCTGTTGTCTTTGCTGCTGTCTCTGCTGATCTCCTTAATGGCTGGGCTATCTTCCTTGAATGTTACGGAGTTCAACTGCCCTACACGGGCCCTCTGGCCCTTCTGGGCTCACAGGCCTGAATAGCCTGACTCAGATCCCAAGCTTCACTGACTAGAAAACAGGAACTTCCCCTAGATTACCCATGGCTGGCTCCTATATTAACTATCTGCTATACTAATTTCCTATTCCTACTATACAATGTACCCCCATCTAGTGTCCTAACTGAGGTACTACGCTTTCACTATGAAAACTGTACAAATTAAAGCACTATATAAAATACAGTAATAAATACAACACTACACAGCATATATATATATAAGACAACATATATACATGTGGTAAAGGGGTGGGCCCGGTACACCCCTTACACTTCCAAGGGACTACAGGTCACAATACCATGTTACAGAGTTTGTATGTTCTCCCCGTGTTTGGGTGGGTTTCCTCCTGGTTCTCCAGATTCCTGCAACACTCCAAAGACATACTGATAGGGAATGTGGATTGTGGACCTCAATGGGGACAGTGATGATGGTACTCTGTAAGTATAAGTGCAATACAGTTACTCTGCAGGTCAATTATAGCATTACATCCCATCTTTTCAGAAGAATGGAAACCATGTATGGACAGAACTCATCCAACTCCATGTCACTGGACTTCCTCTATGGCTAAAGGACTGGGGTTCTGAGTTGGAAATCCCTACTATGATGATGAAATTGTCTCAATAGATATATGGGAAGGGGTTGTTTTAATGAGAAAACAAAACTCCTGCAATAGCCTCTGTTTAGGGGGAAGACGGTCTAATAATTTTAATGGGTACCAAATAAGGTTGCGATAAAAAGGGCCACAAGGAGGTACCACATAATAAAGTGCCAATGCAAATAATATATACATCACAGATAAAGTGCCAATAGTGCTTAGTTTGTGAAGGTACCTTGTTCAGCTTGTGAGAAAACCCCTGCTAGGTCCAGCAGGCCGTAAACCTAATATGGTACGACCAAACAGGAATACAAGACTCTTATACAATGGGTACGCAAAGTATTCAGACCCCCTTAAATTGTTTACTCTTTGTTTCATTGCAGCCATTTGGTAAATTCAAAAAAGTTCATTTTTTTCTCATCAATGTACACTCTGCACCCCATCTTGACTGGAAAAAACAGAAATGTAGACATTTTTGCAAATTTATTAAAAAGGTAAAACTGAAATGTCACATGGTACAATTATTCAGACCCTTTGCTCAGACACTCATATTTAAGTCACATGCGGTCTGTTTCCTTGTGATCCTTCTTGAGATGGTTCTACTCCTTCATTGGAGCCCAGCTGTGGTTAATTAAACTGATAGGACTTGATTTGTAAAGGCGCACACCTGTCTATATAAGACCTCACAGCTCACAGTGCATGTCAGACCAAATGAGAATCATGAGGTCAAAGGAACTGGCCAAGGAGCTCAGAGACAGAATTGTGGCAAGGCTCAGATCTAGCCAAGGTTACAAAAGAATTTCTGCAGTACTCAAGGTTCCTAAGAGCACAGTGGCCTCCATAATCCTTAAATGGAAAAAGTTTGGGACCACCAGAAGTTTTCCTAGACCTGGCCATCCAGCCAAACTGAGCAATCGTGGGAGAAGAGCCTTGGTGAGAGAGGTAAAGAAGAACCCCGAGATCACTGTGGCTGAGCTCCAATGATGCAGTGGGGAGATGGGAGAAAGTTCCACAAAGTCAACTATCACTGCAGCCCTCCACCAGTCGGGCGTTTATGGCAGAGTGGCCCGACGGAAGCCTCTCCTCAGTGCAAGACATATGAAAGCCCGCAGAGTTTGCAAAAAAACACATGAAGGACTCCCAGACTGTGAGAAATAAGATTCTCTGGGCTGATGAGACGAAGATAAAACTTTTTGGTGATAACTCTAAGTGGTATGTGTAGAGAAAGAAGGCACTGCTCATCACCTGCCCAATACAATCCCAACAGTGAAACATGGTGGTAGCAGCATCATGCTATGGGGGTGCTTTTCAGCTGCAGGGACAGAACGACTGGTTGCAATTGAAGGAAAAATGAAAGCGGCCAAGTACAGAGATATCCTGGATGAAAACCTCTTAAAGAGTGCTCTGGACCTCAGACTAGGCTGAAGGATCACCTTCCAACAAGACAATGACCCTAAGCACACAGCTAAAGTAACAAAGGAGTGGCTTCAGAACAACACTGCGACCAAACTTGACTGGCCCAGCCATAGCCCTGACCTAACCCAATTGAGCATCTGAAAATGGCTGTCCACTAGTGATGAGCGAGTATACTCGTTGCTCGGGTTTTTCTGAGCATGTTCTGGTGTCCTACGAGTATTTTGGCATGCTCGGAGATCTAGTTCCGTCGTCTCATCTGCATGATTTGCAGTGACTGCTAGACGGCTTGAATACATGTGTGGAATGCCTGTTTGTTAGGGAATTCCCACATATATTCAGCCTGTCTACAAGTCGCAAATCATGCAGATTAGACAAAGAAAACTAAATCTCCGAGCACGCCAAAATACTCAGAGGACCCCAGAGCATGCTCTGGAAAACCCGAGCAACGAGTATACTCACTCATCACTACTGTCCACCAACGTTCACCATCGAACCTGACATAACTGGAGAGGATCTGCAAGGAAGAATGGCAGAGGATCCCCAAATCCAGGTGTGAAAAACTTGTTGCATCATTCCCAAGAAGACTCATGGCTGTACTAGCTCAAAAGGTGCTTCTACTCAATACTGAGCAAAGGGTCTGAATACTTATGACCATGTGATATTTCAGTTTTTCTTTTTTAATAAATTTGTGAAAATGTCTACATTTCTGTTTTGTTTCAGTCAAGACAGAAGAAGAGTGTACTTTAATGAGAAGAAAATGAACTTTTTTGAATTTACCAAATGGCTGCAATAAAACAAAGAGTGAAACATTTAAAGGGGTCAGAATACTTCTCGGTAAGGATCCCGGAATAAGTGTAACTCAGTCTTTCGGTTTGATAGTCCATAGGACAATAGTACAATCTATTAGCTCATCAACATTCCTTAGGGCAGGAGAACAGTCCAAAAAGTGTAATATTAATCCTAGATATGACACAGTCAATAACTGAGGATGTAGGACCCTCCAGCCACTGTAACGCCTTGTAATCCAGCAGAAAAAAGGTTCAACGGGCGCAACAAAAAGAAAACAACAAAACATTGTAGCAGTAGTTCAGCCAAAGGCTTGGCAGTCCTCCTTTTTGTCTTCGGCCGCTGTGACGCTGTGACCGTAGGAAAGTCAGGGAAGGGGGGACCCTATACTATCCCTTAATCTAGGGAGGTCCTATTCTATCTCTAACACCTGGGTTACCCTAGAAGGTCGAGATGCCCAGGTCTCATACCTCTCTGAACTTCCACAAAGTCCTACCCATCTCTCACCCTACCCCCAGGGTGCAAAAAGGTAGGAGTAAAAGGGTAACACCGGCTGGACAGACAGGGGGCAACAAAGCCAATCAAATGATAGACACACAGGATAAAATACAAAGGGGAAATGGTATTAATACAAACTGTCTCACACAGGATAAAATACAAAGGGGAAATGGTATTAATACAAACTGTCTGGTACAATCTCAAGACAACTCTCCAGAGCACTTCTTCAATGAAGCCAGGAACAGAATGAAGATTCTACTGCTTGCATGGAGGAAAGCCAGACACAGATTCATATAAAGGAAGCATGTGGTTTCGAAAAGCAACACAGCCACCAATAGACCACGAGGACCTCTAAACCCTTCGCATGCCACAAGAAACCTGTTAACTCATGAATGTCCATGTAGATTTAAAGAGGACCTGTGCTCAGCTAATCTATATGATCTTCTAATCATCAGATGTACCATAGGTCCCAGCGGAATGCGGCAAATTCATGACAGTCGTAGGCCATATGGTTGACGCCGGTTACTATGGGGACACGGTATGGCCGTCTACGGGTCCTTATACTCTAAATTGTCACTTATCTGTTCTGACATCCCTCGGTGCCTCTGTGGAAGCTGCGATGTTGATGAAGCTGCTTTGGCGTCTTTGATGAGGCTGCTGTGGTGTCTTTGATGAGGCTGCCTTGGCGTAGCAGCCGCTGGGCCCAGCTGCTGGAGATTTGGAATAGTCTTCGGGTGCCCCAGTGCCCAGGAGGAGTTGGGGCACAACAGGCCCTGATGGAGTCCTGAGATGTAGTAACCCCCTGTTGTAACAGCGGGGTTGCGCTTTTTAGCGAGTTCAATGGGACTCCTGTCCCAAGCAGGGTTGTGTCGCAGTGCTCAAGAGTGGCGGTTTACTGGCCGCTCGCACAGCCTGGGGCTGTGTGCAGAGTGTCTCTGCTGATGAGGATCAGGCCCCAACTGCCGACTGCAGCGGGGTGAAGGCGGCTGTGTGCGGTGATAGACAGGCCGCAACCACGGGCTGACGTGAACCGGCAGAGTCCGCGGGTGGCAGGTGGCAGGCCGCAACCGCGGGCTGAAGGGGAATGGCAGCAGCCGGGAGAGGGAGCGGACAGGCCGCGGAGGGCTCGAGCTCAGCGGTAACGGCCGAGGATGACAGGGGGCAGATCGTAACCCGGGATCGGGGTGAAGAGACAGTCCCCTGTCGGTAAGCTCGGCGCCTCTTTCCTGAGGGCCACTGCGTATCTACCCTCTGCTGCTGGTCTCTTCTCTGAACTGTCAGTGTCCTTCCCGCTCTCTTACGCCTCCTCCGTCTCCTGCTCCATGTCTGACATATTACCAACTGCCTCCTCTGCGCGCTCCCTGCCCCTTTTATACTCGCCCCTCCCCTTGCTGTCCTGTCACTCTCAACAGTCCACTCTCCTCCTCTATCCCCCGGGTACTGTTTCCTTAGGAACTCAGATGGCTGTTCCCGTGGTTCCGGCCCGGACACTCTGTGGGGGTCCTCCTCCATACATTCTCCCATCCTGTAAGCTCGCAAGTCCTCGGGCGAGGGCCTCAGTATAATTGGGCTGATCTGCGGAGGTGTCAGTTTTCGTTGCCATATGAACTGGTCCTGTTCGTATCGTTCGGGGGGTTTGCCGGCTGTCGACCGCTCAGAGCGTCTTAGTACGACGGGGGTGGAGTCTTCTGGGGTGATGGCCGGTGGTGGGCTAGCTGGTTCGGACGGGCTAATTGTGTCAGTTGGTTTGTCATTGAGTAGAGAGCCCCTGGTTATTGTGGGGAAGTCTTCTTAGTCGTCCGAGTCCCAGAACACGGGAAATGATTCAGAAACCTGAGGAGCAGGTTCAGGTTGTTTCGGATCGGTGGAAATACGGGGGCGTAGCATATTCTGATGCACTACGCTGGTAGGCAGCGTTTCATCTTTCTCAGGTTGTATTTCGTACACAGGTCCTTCAGGGTTTATACGGCGTAGGACTCGATAGGGACCCTCTTCCCAGCGTAGGGACCCTCTTCCCAGCGTGGCTCTAATTTGTTCTGGGGACGTTGGTCTAGTACGAGTACTCGGTCTCCACTTTGGAGGTCGGGAGGCAGAGATGAACTCTTTCCTGGGTGTTCTAAATCTTGAAGTTTGGTATGTACGATTCGATGAAGAGTATGCAGCTTGTGCCGGTGATTTCGGACCCATGATGATACCCCAGTCCAGGGCTGAGGTTCCTCTGGGTCCAACTCTACCTCCATGATCCCCTTGCCCTCGCGTCCGAACAACAGGGAATAAGGGGTATAGCCAGTAACTCGATGTACTCGGTTGTTATAGGCCCATGCTAGTTCAGGGACATATTCGGGCCAACGGCCCTTCTTGTCACTCTCCAGAGTATGCAACATTTGGATTAATGTCCAATTAAATCGCTCGCAGGCCCCGTTTCCCTGCGGGTGGTATGGCGTGGTCCTGGATTTGTCAATACCATAGAGATGGTGTACACTGTGTTCCAAATTATTAAGCAAATGATATTTTTCTCTGATTTTCCTAAATAGTCGGTACAAATGACAGTCAGTCTAATAAAGGTCATCACCGGTTAGAGTATACATCAAATTTTATTGAAGAAACCTCCCAATGATAACAGTATAATCTCCAATATGAATAAAAACTCAAATTGCACTGTTCCAAATTATTAGGCACATTAGAATTTCTAAACATTTGATATGTTTTAAAGAACTGAAAATGCTCATTTGTGGAATTTGCAGCATTAGGAGGTCACATTCACTGAACAAAAAAGCTATTTAACTCCAAAACATCCTAACAGGCCAAGTTACATGTTAACATAGGAACCCTTCTTTGATATCACCTTCATAATTCTTGCATCCATTGAACTTGTGAGTTTTTGGAGAGTTTCTGCTTGTATTTCTTTGCATGAAGTCAGAATAGCCTCCCAGAGTTGCTGTCTTGATGTGAACTGCCTCCCACCCTCATAGATCTTTTGCTTGATGATACTCCAAAGGTTCTCTATAGGGTTGAGGTCAGGGGAAGATGGTGGCCACACCATGAGTTTATCTCCTTTTATGCCCATAGCAGCCAATGACTTAGAGGTATTCTTTGCAGCATGAGATGGTGCATTGTCATGCATGAAGATGATTTTGTTCCTGAAGGCACATTTCTGCTTTTTATACCATGGAAGACAGCTGTCAGTCAGAAATTCTATATACTTTGCAGAGGTCATTTTCACACCTTCAGGAACCTTAAAGGGCCCTACCAGCTGTTTCCCCATGATTCCGGCCCAAAACATGACTCCTCCACCTCCTTGCTGACGTCGCAGCATTGTTGGGACATAGTGGCCATCCACCAACCATCCACTACTCCATCCATCTGGACCATCCAGGGTTGCTCGACACTCATCAGTAAGAAGACTGTTTGAAAATTAGTCTTCATGTATGTCTGGGCCCACTGCAACCATTTCTGCTTGTGAACACTGTTTAGGGGTGGCCGAATAGTAGATCTATGTACCACAGCAAGCCTTTGAAGGATCCTACACCTTGAGGCTCGAGGGACTCCAGTGGCACCAGCAGCTTTAAATATCTGTTTGCTGGTTTGTAATGGCTTTTTAGCAGCCACTCTCTTAATCCGATGAACTTGCCTGGCAGAAACCTTCCTCATTCTGCCCTTATCAGCACAAACATGTCTGTGCTCAGAATCAACCACAAATCTCTTAACAGTACAATGATCACGTTTAAGTTTTTGGGAAATATCTAATGTTTTCATCTCTTGACCAAGGCATTGCACTATTTGATGCTTTTCAGCAGCAGAGAGGTCCTTTTTCTTTCCTAAATTCCATGAAACCTGTGCCCCGCTTAATAATGTGGAACATCATTCTTAAGTAGTTTTCCTTTAATTGAGCTCATCTTGTAAACTAATTATCACAGGCGTTTGAGATTGATTTCAGTGATCCAAAGAGCCCTGATACACAATGCCATCTATGAGTTTATTTGAAAAACAAAAAATTACATCTTTAGGACACTTAAATCCAATTTGCATAATAATTTGGAACACAGTGTAGTTCCTCCACTATTTTTCCCAAAAAACATGCTCCTTGATCAGAATGTATCAGTTGAGGGCAGCCGTAAACTTGTAGAAAGTTTCTACAAATTGTGGAGGCGGCCGACTCCGCGGTCTGGTCTCGAGTGGGGGTGACCACAGCGAACTTAGTGAAATGGTCTAACCATGACGAGGCAGTGTTCATACCCCTGGAATGCGGGACCAATGGTCAGGTAATCCACCATCAGAAGCTCGAGGGGCGCTGAGGTCACGATTGTTTGTACTGGGTCTCGCTGTGCGGGCGGTTTAGCTAATTCGCATAGGCGACAGGTCCGGCAAGTCTCGTCCACAAAAGCATGCAAGTGTGGATGGTAAATTTTCTGTTGTAACCATTGTAA
Organism: Dendrobates tinctorius; assembly: GCF_039654945.1. Lineage (NCBI taxonomy): Eukaryota > Metazoa > Chordata > Amphibia > Anura > Dendrobatidae > Dendrobates > Dendrobates tinctorius. Next base: position 7,710,763 of record NW_027361803.1, on the reverse strand, counting down.
GGTCTTTTGAGCTCCGAAGTGAGCACCTTTTTCGTGGGCTTCTCGAGCCAGTTCGTTAAGTTGGGCTCCTGGCGTAACTACCTGCCAAGTCGTCATAGATGTTGTTCATGATGTCATTTTACGATACAATAGTCCCTTTCAGATAACCAGTCTCTCCCATTGTCGTAACATCAGCGACATGTCCTGAGTCAAAGTCTGTCTTTGGGAGTCAGTGGGCAATTTGCTAGCGGTTACCCATTTCCGGAGAAGCCCAATTTCTTCGTCTTCTTGCTGCTGTTGGATCCACTTATCCCGGGATTGTTCCAGCATGCCCCTTAGGTTCTCCGTGGGAGGTACTTCCTGGGTGGCAGCTGTAAGCACGGCAACGGTGAGGGCAAACGGTATCTCTTCCCCATCTAGTTCTTTGTCTCGACTCTTCCCTGGGGTTGTATGTCGAATCCTGGAGAGAGCATCAGTGTGTACATTCTCGGCCCCTCATTTATAGACAATTTTATAGTTGAATTTCGCCATCCGGGCCACCCATCTTTGTTCTAGAGCTCCCAGTTTGGCGTTTTCCAAATGGGCCAGCGGGTTATTGTCGGTCCGCACCACTACCTCGGAGCCTGCCAGGTACTCTGCGAACCGCTCCATCATGGCCCACACTACTGAGAGGAGCTCGAGCTTAAAGGAGCTGTAATTGTCAGGGTTGCGCTCGGAATCATGGAGTGAGCAGCTTCCATACGAGATCACTCTCTCCCAGCCGTCTTGAACTTGCGACAACACAGCCACCAGCCCGTGAAGACTCCCGTCAGTGTGCAGGATGAACGATTGCGAGAAATCCGCATAAGCTAACACCAGAGCATCCGAAAGCGAAGCCTTAAGGTCTTGGAAGGCCTCTTCTTGAGGTTGTCGCCACTGGATTTTTCGTCCATTTGCCCCAGCGGGAGCCCCCTTCAGCAGGTCGTGCAGGGCTCGAGCCCGGCATGCAAATTTCTTTAAGAAGCGACGGTAGTATCCGGCCAACCCCAGGAAGGCTCGCACGTCTTTTATCGTCTCGGGGGTAGGCCATCCCTGAATGACAGCAAACTTTTCCTGGGACGGCCTTACGCCCTCCGCCGAGACGACATGGCCCAGATATTCGATCTGGGTGCGAAATAGGTGGCATTTTTGGGGTTTTACCTTCAACCCGTACTTTTGCAGCCAGCCGAGTACCTGCCCCAACCGCTTCAGGTGGTCCTCAAACGTGGCAGCATAAATGATGACATTGTCCAGGTATATCAATGTGGCCTCAAAATTAAGATCTCCCAGACACCGCTCCATCAACCGCTGAAAGGTCCCCGGGGCGTTGACCAGTCCAAACGGCATTCGATTGAACTCAAATAGTCCCATAGGAAGTATCAACGCCGTCTTAGCCCTGTCTTCTTCTGACATGGGCACCTGCCAGTACCCACTGGCCAGGTCCAAAGTAGAAAAGTACGTCGCCTTCCCCGAGGCGGACAAGGATTCTTCTATTCGGGGCAGTGGGTACGAGTCTTTGATGGTGCCAGCCTTCAGCTTTCGATAGTCCACGCAGAATCGTAAGGTGCCATCCTTTTTGCGGACCAACACAATGGGAGCTGGCCAGGGGCTTTGGCTTTCTCAAATCCCTCCCTTTTGTAGCATTTGGGCCAGCCAAGTTTTCACCTCTTGGTAGAGTTCTGGAGGAATCTGTCAATATCGTTCACAGATGGGGGCTGCTCCTGCCGTGGGAATTCCATGGGTGATGGCGGTGGTACTTCCAAAATCTTCCTCATGACTAGCAAATACCTTGTGGTACTGTCCGAGCAGTGTTTTTATCTGAGAGAGCTGGGCCTCAGTTAGTCCAGAGAGCTCGGCCCGCATTTGTTCCAGGATGTCTCGACCATTTTCCTGAGTTGAAATTTCGGTAGCCTGCAGAGTCCGGATAGTTACTTCCCAAGGGTCCTCGGACTGCACTCTCATTTGAACCGCAGGGGCCAGTAGCAGTTCTTCAAAAGGCCTTACTAGCTTGGCCAGTTCTGTCTGGGGCTTCAGGACAATGTCTTGGTCTTCAAGGTTGACGCAGCGCAGAACAGTCCCCTTCTGCACTGTGGTCAGGGAGCGAGCCACCAGTATGCCAGGGGGTAAGCGCTCCGAGTAGCATGGCTCCACCTGCATCTCCACGCCTTCCAATGGTATCGGGGCTCGGATGGGTAGGGCCACCACTGTCTGTCCAGGGGGCAGTACAAGCAGGGGAGCCGCTGGCGCAATGACTTTGCCCAGGGCCTCGCCCTCCTGGCAGTCCTGGAGGACTCATGCTTCCCGCACCAACTGCTGGAATACATGTCCTTGGGCCATGCGGGAACCCCACTGCTTCAAGGTCTCATGTGTGGGATCATTGAGAAGTAGGTTGCCAAACTCCCGCAGTATGTTCATGCCCAAAATGACTGGGTGCTGTTTAACAGCTTCTCCGTGGGTCAGAACCACTCCTCTGCGGCCGAGGAATTTACCGCAGAGCGTCACCTGTACCCACATCACCCCGGCAACAGGGACCAGTAGTTGATTGGCGGCTACCAGTCTGATCAAGGGTCCCCACTGGGGTCTCACAACTTCAGGAAAATTTTGCCGGAAATAAGTTGCAGGCATAGTTGTCACTTGTGACCCTGTGTCCACTAGGCATCGGACTGCTCGGCCCTCTACTTATGGCCATACCACCTCGGGACTTCCACCACCCCTAATCGTGGGTTCTGGCTCCGAGCGGTGTCCCCCAACCCGGAGCCCTCTAGCTTTAATGGCCGCCGAGGTGGGTATCTCCCACGCCGCGGACACTCTCAGGCGAAGAGGTCCGGCTCCCCGCACTCATAGCACCAGGTCTGTGCAGACCAACCGCCCCGGGGGGAGCAGGGTCCCCAAGGACCAGGGTTAACACTAGGCCGTCTAGTCCCGGACTCCGTCCTTTTCACTTCAGCCAACTCGCCCTGGATGTTCTTCAACTCCTGTTTCTTTTCCTCTACCCATTGAGGCTCCACAACTGCGTTCAGGGAAGCCTCCACGATCCGGACCTTCCCCACGGGGACTGCCATTCCCTGCTCTTGCTCTCGAGCGCGTGCTTGACTTCCCACCTCGGAAAAGTCTATACGTAGATTCATTCTAATCTGTTCCCGTAATTCCTGCTTTACTAACGGGTCCCGCAGTCCAGTCACCAACAGGTCGCGTAGTGTAATGTCAACAGGTCCTACCCCTACGCCGTCCTTTCTTTCGATGGCCGTGTGTAACTCTTGCCGGACATTCATATACTGGGTGATGGTCTCCCCCTGCATTCGACTGAACAACCGGGTTCTTAACTCTCCCAAGTTGGATGGATCCCCATGGGTCTGTTCTAAAATCTGCAAAACCTTATCAAAGGTGTTGCGGTGTCCCGAGGGTTTTAACATCACTGAATTCCGAGCCTCCCCGTCTAATGCCATGAGAGCTACTTCTGCTTCCAGGTCAGGAGTCATTGGGTGCATTCGAAAGAGCCCCCGCATTCGCTCTGTCCATAGCATGGTATTGGAGCCGGAAAATCTAGGCAGGTTGCTCAGCATAGCCCCCAATGAAATGCTGGAACGAGGGCCCTCGTCAGCTGTTGAGTTCACGGCCCTGCCCTGGTCTGGGGCGTTGTTGTCCGCGCTCGGAGACTGCATCCTGCCAACTACGCCAAGTGTAGGTAACAGCAGGTTCGCAGGATGCAGTGACGAGACGCGAGACTGGTTGAATTTTGAAAAGCAAACTTTTTATAATTTAAAGCCGCTAGGGCTATACTAAGCAACCAAAAAGGGGTAACAACAGTTGTCCTCGCAGGGACTCAGTACAACCAAACACTATTTGAAAAGAACATGACTAACCCGGCCGAGGCCAGTTACTATGGGGCCAGCCACGGTATGGCCATCTACGGGTCCTTATACTCTATAATGTCACTTATCCATCCTGACGTCCCTCGGTGCCTCTGTGGAAGCTGCGTTGTTGAAGCTGCTTTGGCATCTTTGATGAGGCTGCTGTGGCGTCTGTTGTGAGTTCATTCTCCCCTTCACCTTTGATGTCTGATGAACTCCCTCTGCTGGTGAAGAGAGGTAGTGAAATTGATTGGGATGGGAAGAACCTTTCATCTGAACAGGCGGAGTGTGATTGGACATCTGGAATTTCTGAGTGGATATAAGGCAGGTGATGCCCTGCATGGCTGCTGGTGATCCTTTCTGCTCTGAGCTCTTGCAGCCAGTTTAGTTCCTGTCTACTAAAAGCTAGTTTTTGCCCTGCTATTATTCCATGAGATTTTGTCTGGTTTCCTTAGTGTCTGTATTCAGCCAGTCCTGGTTGGGACTGGCTGAATTCCATTTTTGTCTCTGATCAGTTGATCTCTTTGCTCTGTTTTCAGAATATACCTGAGTGCTGATATAGTGATTTTGAAGTCCTAGCGACTTCAGGGCCTTTTTCCCTATCAGACGGTTGGGACATTTTTGGTAGGGTTTTTTTGCGGATTGCAGCCAGCATCTTTTCTGTCCTGTCCTATCTAGTTAGTTGGGCCCCATCGTTTGCTCAGCCTGTCTTTCTGTCTGTGTTTGTGTTTTCATCTGTATTTCACCGACAATACATGTTGGGGGCTGTCTATTGCTTTGGGGTCTGCTCTGGGGCAGTTTAGATTTCCTCTTTCCTTCTTTAGGCTTATGTAGTTCTCCGGCTGTGACGAGGGGTCTAGGGCACCGTAGGAACCCCCACGGCTACTGTTAGTTGTGGTGTATAGGATCAGGGGTCTGCAATCCGATAGCCACCAACCTCTCCGGTTTTCTGGACTTAGCTTGTATTTTTGTTTTCTCCTCCTCCGGTGACTCACTCATAACAGGCGTCTTTGATGAGGCTGCCTTGGCGTAGCAGCCGCTGGGCCCAGCTACTAAAGATTCGGAATAGTCTTCGGGCGCCCCAGCGCCCAGGAGGAGTTGGGGCACAACAGGCCCTGAAGGAGTCCTGAGATGGAGTAACCCCCTGTTGTAACAGCGGGGTTGTGCTTTTTAGCGAGTTCAATGGGACTCCTGTCCCCAAGCAGGGTTGTGTCGCTGAGTGTCTCTGTTGATGAGGAACAGGCCCCAACTGCCGATTGCAGCGGGGTGAAGGCGGCTGTGTGCGGTGATAGACAGGCCGCAACCACTGGCTGATGTGAACCGGCAGTGTCCGCGGGTGGCAGCGGGCAGGCCGCAACCACGGGCTGAAGGGGAATGGCAGCAGCCGGGAGAGGGAGCGGACAGGCCACGGAGGGCTCGAGCTCAGCAGTAACGGCCGAGGATGACCGGGGGCAGATCGTAACCCGGGATTGGGGTGAAGAGACAGTCCCCTGTTGGTAAGCTTGGCGCCTCTTTCCTGAGGGCCACTGCTTATCTACCCTCTGCTGCTGGTCTCTTCTCTGAACTGTCAGTGTCCTTCCCGCTCTCTCATGCCTCCTCTGTCTTCTGCTCCGTGTCTGACGTATCACCAACTGACTCCTCTGCGCGCTCCCTGCCCCTTTTATACTCGCCCCTCCCCTTGCTGTCCTGTCACTCTCAACAGTCCACTCTCCTCCTCTATCCCCTGGGTACTGTTTCCTTAGGAACTCAGATGGCGGTCCCCTTGGTTCCGGCACAGACACTCTGTGGGGGTCCTCCTCCCTACAATTCCACCAAGCACATGTTTGGGTACAGGAGCAGTTTTTCACCTTCCTGGTAACCAGCAATAGAGGACACCTCATATGGCGGCAATGGTTTCACCTCCTGGGTTTTCTCCTCCTTTTCCAACCCCACAACCAAACGGGAGACAGCCACCACGTACCACACCCTAGGACCATCTTCCTTCAAGAACCTTACCCACTCCCCAGGCTGTAAGTTTTGTATGGGAGAGGCTAGGTATTGACATTTAACAAAGCAAGTCCTTGTTGTGCTGCACACCAACCATCATTTTAGAGTCTACTCTGGACACCATCTTGAAACCCATTTGATTTATCTTTTTAAGTGTTTGTTGAGTCTTCCTCACTTCTCTTTGTTCTTTTCTTTGTGAGGCTCGATCCTGTCGACTACACCAAAGGTAAGCCGGAGTGTGACAGTAGCTGTGGGAGAGGTACTCGTCTTCGAAGCCCTAGCACTCTACATCAAAATGGGGGCCATGGCTGTTTGTGTGCTCTTGTTACCTGAGTGATACCTCTTTGCAGACTACATGGTGTCACTAGATAAGAAAGGCCAGGACCAGATGTTAGCAAACTGAGGGAGACCAAAGTCCAACATTAAACTTGTTTTTACTGAACATGAACTTGATAAGAACTATGTATATCAGATAATAGGCATGTTTCTTCACATAGGTTTCACTTGCTCTAAGCAGACATGGGCACCTCTCAGTTACATTTAATAACACTTCATTTCTCTTGCACTTCACACTCTTGCATCTCATCACAATCCAGCAAACGATTATGTCAGACTTACCCTGAGAGGGCTCCACGAGTTGAGGTGTAAGGCTACGGCTCTTCCCAGCTACTCTCAGTTCCCAACTGACTAATGAGGATACCACTGCTTGATGGACGTCGGTATAACTCCTCACTAGAACTTTGAAAATCCACTGTTCTCCCTCCATAGGAGAGTTTAAGTCCCAATATGGGGACAATTGCTTCCTTTCAATACACACAATTGAGTTCCCTTTGACTGTAGACAACTGTTCATCAAAGTACTGCTGATACATACAATCCTTTCCTAGGTCTTTAGGGCGTAGTATCTGATGCCCTGAGGTCTTCTGTCTTTACACCCAACACACTATAACATGTCAGTCTGCCAACTGTCAGACCTTAGGTTTGTCTTTGCTGTACACAGGGCTCTAAGTAACTCACTATCAGGAAGTAAGAAGAAAATCCAAACCTCTTTGGACAATCATGACTTTGCCACCATTGTACATTGCATATAACTGGGAATTGCTTGCAACCTGTTGGCAACTGAATTGTGTTTTTACAGTCAAATCGCAACAATAGGCAAAATCAAATTGCATAAAAAAATGTCATTTTTTGGATGTGCGTCTTGATATCATGCAACCAATGGCACCACATAGCCTTAGTTTTTAGTTGATATAATGCTCCCGAAGACAGACAGTCCCCTTGAGACATTGACATTGGCAGGATCCACCAGCAGTTATCTAATCCTTATAAACAGGTGCAAACAATTAGCTGTCAATGCCTCGTAGGATCTGCATGCAGACAGTTCAGGTCTAGACTGGTTACATAAGGGTTTATTATTTATGGAGCTCATTTATATTCTGGTGTGATCAGTTCATCCGTGTCATGTGCACATAAGAGGAGTTACATAATGTGTAATGATGAGGAGAGCACAGCTATTCTAGTTTGTAATGAGGTCGTGTAGCATGCATGGGCAGGAATTAGGTTGTGTGTGCAGGACCTGTGTATTATGAAATGTGTAGCTCGGCGGGCGCCATGTCTTGCGTAATGGGCCCAGGGATGATATAATTAGTGACATGTTATGCGTTTATAGAAAGGGAGTAACTTGGGATCGTTGCTGTGTTTAGTCTTGTCCTAAGCAAAAGATTGGTGCTGGGGTAGCACCCTCATGGTGATTGTAAGAGGGACGGGAGTACATGACCATAGAAGAGACGGAGACCGAAGAAATAGGGAATAGAAAGAGTTCAGGTGCATGAATACAACTATAAGGAGTGCAAACATTACAAATGAGACAATTTGCAGACTTTTCTTTCCAGTTCAAATTGTCCAATTTTGCAAAAAAAATTGGGTTTGAACCAAATGAATTCTTCACAAATTCAGACATTAGTAACTGGTGCATGAGTTCCCCCTCCAATTCTCAAAAAAAATCCACATAAGCTCCTTTTAAAGGAAACAGCACTTCCATAACCCACTTCACACCCCCTGAAGTTGCAATTTGATGTTGTATTATAATGGAGCTCCGAAAGCATGGGTTTCTGATGCGAAGGTGCACAACCTGGGTATCTAGAGGCTTGCCTGCTCTTCTAGGTGTCTCTAGTGGTGACAATATAAATCTGTATGTAGTGAGCTCCTCCTAGTGGTGACAATATAAATCCATATATACAGGGTGGGCCATTTATATGGATACACCTGGGAGGGCCATTTATAAAGTTGGATCCAAAATGGCCAACTTCAAAATGGCCACCATAGTCACCACTCATCTTGAAAAGTTTCCCCCCTCCCATATACTAATGTGCCACAAATAGGAAGTTGATATCACCAACCATTCCCATTTTATTTAGGTGTAGCCATATACATGGCCCACCCACGTGTATCCATATAAATGGCCCACCCTGTAGTGACACCCCCTTGTAGTGGCTGTATAAATCCATACTTGTAGAGAGCATCCTCTAATGGTGGTTCTATAAATTCGTATGTAGTGAGCTCACTCTATTCGTATCTGAATAAATCTATTTGCAGTGAGCTCCACCTAGTTGTGGCTGTGTAAATCCATTTGTAGTGAGCTCTAGTGATGGTTGTATAAATCTGTATGTAGTGAGCTCCTGCTAGTTGTGGCTGCTTAAATCATTATGTAGTGAGCTCCCCCTAGTGATGGCTGTATACATCCATATATAGTGAGCATCCTCTGTGTGCGGCTGTATAAATCTATATGTAGTGAACTCTCGCTATGGGTATCTGAGCAAATCTATATGCAGTGAGCTCCCCCTAGTAGTGGCTGTATAAATTCATATATAGTGAGCTCCTGCTAGTTGTGGCTGAATAGCTATTTATGTAGTGAGCTCCCCCTAGTGGTGACTGTATAAATCTGTATGTAGTAAGCTCCCCCTAGTGGTGACTGTATAAATCTGTATGTAGTAAGCTCCCCCTAGTGGTGACTGTATAAATATGTATGTAGTGAGCTTCCCCTAGTGGTGGCTGTATAAATTTGTATGTAGTGCGCTCCCCCTAGTGGTGACTGTATAAATCTGTGTTTGGTGGCTGTGTAAATCTGTATGAGGTGAGCGCCCCCTGGTGGTGGCTGTATAAAGCTCCATATAGTGACCTGCCTAAAGAAATGGATGTATAAATCCGGATCCAGTGAGCTCCCCCTGATGGTAATTTCAAATGAAACAACATTTTAGGATTGAAGATTATGAAAATCCAGTTTAATCTATGGGCAGCAGTTTATAGGGCAGTAGAAGTTGATGTAATTGATATATATACAGTAAGAAGTGCGTCGGCTTACCATAGGGGTATTATTCCGTCCTTACTAATGAACCTGGATTCATATAGCTTATACAGGCAGCTAAACCGCTATACCGGGGGTCCAATAAGAAGACTGTAGGTTGAATCTGTGCTTTATTGAAGTGATGGTATATTGGCACAGTGAAACTACAAGTGAACATATAATACAATCAGTCAGTATGGGTACATAGAAATACATAATATACATTACATAGATTACCTGCACTAATAGCTAACCAGGGGAGAGCTAACTAAGGAGGGTGATCTAGGACAGGGATTAGATATGGGAAGCGTGATTACTCACCGACGATGCTGACGCAGGGGGAGTAGAGGGATGAGGTGCTTCTAGTATGCAAGCAGAAGGAAAAAATGGTGGACTGGAGGGAAATGGGCTGAGCTACCCACAATGCCTTGCAAACCTACCCAGGATGCATTGGGAATTGGATGGAAATCAAGATCAAAACCAAATAGAAATAACACTGTAGTTATTACTTTGGCCACTAGATGGAGCCAAAACGGAGAACATAAAAATCTATGAAAAACTGAGTATTAGCATTGAATTTATGTTACCAAAATGGACAGTCAAGAGTCATTAATTATGCCGGAGACAGAACAGGTATAATTGTGTATAGCTGTAAGCACACCAGTATAACACTGGACCTGTTGTAAATAGATTTGCCCTTCTACAGTAATGTTGTTATTTGGTCACAAGATGGCACTGTTGCCTATTTATTGCTGAAAGACTGTGAGATGCTTGTAAAATATCAGAGGTGGGACTACAATGTGACTGATGTGAAATACAGGAAGAGGAAGTGCGGCCATCTTAAAGGCAGTATGCAGCTAATGAGAAAAGAGAGAGGATGTGCTGGAGAGGAATCCAATAACATCCTCTCGTGAAAGCACCTCATCGTGACCAGAGCAGCACCAGATTGTAGCTGAACCTGTCCATGACCAGAACCTGTCCAGATGTAAGGAGATTTCTGCTAGGAACACTGATAAGAGATGAAAAAGGCCAGGACCTAGCGTGAGAGGTGTTGGACGCCGCTGAGGAGTTAAGCCACAAGCATCAATGGTACCGCTCACCTATTGGAGTGGCCCTGCATCCGTCTGTACACACCGAATGTCCAGAGCTGACCCTAGTCAGTAAGAACACTAAGGCCCACTGCGCCGTCGCAGTAGGTAACCATGCACGCACCATGCTACATTCTGGAGCCAAAAGACTTAAGGCTGACATAGAGCCTGTGGTCAGAGAGTTAGGCATAATGACTGTTCAGGACACGTTTATTGCCAAGATCAGCATACAGAACTTTCAGATTTGTTGCCACATTTCCTGTTCATTTGGTAATTCAGAATCCTAAGGTGCCTAGGTGCCGACACGGCACACAACAGACTCTACACCAAACTTGAACATCCTTTTGTTTCAGGAGAGAGTGTTTCTGTGGAACATTATAGTACGGGAAAGTTGTTCAACTACTATATAGCTCAATCACAACTAATTAGCTGATGGATAGCTTTTGGGGTATTTTCAATATAATCGAGGAAGGACTATTCCTCTGAGTTCATTGAGGTTACATCAGGACGGGACAGGGATATTTGGATGGGGAATAGGAAAAATTGTTTGCAAGATTCTCAACTGTTGTGCTGTACCGCAGGTGAGCCCATACGTTACACTCATATAATTGATTCAGTTTCAAGGTGTAAGCAGGTAACCGGTGGCCTGTTTGGACAGGCACGCCAGTAGGTAGATGTATAGAAAGTACAGTAGGTACAGATTGTTTGGGTGACATGCTGTACAGCACAAGAGTTTCAGCCTTCTGGCCAAATGTCTGTATAATGTTTTGAATGTTTCCTATTGTCTGGTTAAATTACTCTCATGACTAAGTAAATAGTTCCGGTGAGGTGAGTGAACTGTGTAGAAGTTGGTTTTCTCGCCAGTGACTCGGCTGTATCCTGCAGAACACTCCTTGGTACACGACTTACAGTCTGAGGAATGTTCTGTCACTGAATGCACTTGGGTAAATCATCAAGATTCCCTGCCGGCAGCTACTGTGTAATCACTGACCAATGACATTCAGATGTGGTCGATGGGAGACATATCCGGGAATGCTGCAGCCATGAAAGTATGTTTAAGCCATGCAGACTGCTCACAGTAACATGAAGAACATCGGCCTGGTGTTCTGTTGAAAAAAGGCTCTCGGTACACTATGTAGAAATGGCCGTACCACTTGGTCCAACACAAAATCCATACAATTCCAAGCTGTTACTGAACCTGAAATGAAAATTAAGGAGGTCCGGCTACCATACATTATGTCACCCAAGCTCATAATCCCGGGAATCGGGCCGGTGTGACGTTCCATCATGAAAGCCTCTTTGTGGCCTTGCCCACCTGTGATTTCTATAACTCCATGACTTTTCCTTCTTTGTGCTGTAATTTCAGTTTAGAAGATGATTGTATTTTCACTTCTACTCATTCTGACCTTAAAAGTCTAATGGATGGTCCTACTTAAGAACTTTCTATATCCCTTCAAGCTGAAACGCTAGAGAAGAGGTAAAAACAATTCATGATCTAATTGTAGTTGAGTGACATTCCCTACACACTATTGTAGTGGACCTGATTGTAAAGACGCATTAAAACCTTAACATTAATTCAGCCATATTCTGATTATAGACACGCATAATATCTGTTTAATGGTATGGGTGAGACTTTTATAGAAAAGGCACAGCAGCTGACGACAGCGTGATAGTCTAGTCTACTGCCCGATAACCCTACGTCTCAAAGAGGTAGCCGAAAATGTAACAGTCAGAGATCAATCAAGACAAGGATAAGTAAAAATAACGTGCCCGTGCTCCTGTTTGGGGTATATGGACATCATAGAGGGTGTTCCCTAGTGTGCGACCCCCTTTAGTGAGTCAGGCAGATTTGAGTAATCCTTAATACATGGACCATACTTGCTGTCTGGAAGTATAGTGAATGCGACTTGCAAAATGTTTTTTAATGTTCCTTTGCAAGGTCATGCTCCTCCATTTTTCTTCCACGAAACCTTCATGTGAGACGCCTTCCAGAATTGGAGCTTTCGGGGAAGTTTTGGTGGCACCTGAGAGATTTTCCAGTTACTTGAGGAAATCTGCTTTTTTTCCTGCAGCTGGGAGAATTGACAAGTATGATGAATGGGCACCATGTATTGCTACATTATCACGTCTGGCTGACTGCAAAAGGAGTATTTGCCAGTGGAGTCGGGATCTGAACCTGAATAAATCCGCTGATCGCTTTTGCCGATCCAATCTTGAATTTCTATGGCTGTGAAATTCCTGATTACAACCATGGGCAAGAAATGTATCTGGAACCACATTTTTTCCAGCAATATCTTGATGAATAAATAACCTGCAATTAACACTATCATGATTACAATTAAGGACGAGTGAATCAATTGTAAACTAATCAAATTAGTTTAGAATTTCTTAAGACTTTGTGCATTCTAACGTATCAGAATTTTTGGGAAACCAATTTCTGCAAATGCAACAGCGAGAATGGATTTATATGAGCCGAGAAAGTCTTAATGAAAATAAATAAAAAAATCGCAGTCACCTAGCCCCTCATCTGTCATGATGCCAGAATGTGTTCCAAGGACTAACGGAAGGGCTGCTGAAGAGGAGACCATTGCTGGAGCAGGGGCTTAAGCTACTTTCACATATCAGGTTTTTTCCGACAGGCAGGATCCGGCTATTTTTTAAAAAACATGCCGCCGGATCCGGTTTTCTCTCATTGAATTGTATTAGCGCTGGATCGCGCCGCATGGCCTTCCGTTTTTTGCCAGATCCGACTAAGATTTTGATTCTGGAAAAATGTCTTTTTGTCTGCGGCGCTTCTGGCTTTTTGCTACAATGCAAGTCACTAGAATACGCCCGGCTACCGGATCCGTTTTTTTAAGTCTGAGCGTGCTCAGATCCAATTGGCCAGGCCCCAGGAAACAGATATAATGAGGCCCTCATCCATTACCAGCCAGCTAGATGGATCCAGCGGAAAAACGGATCTGTTTCATCAGCCTTCCACAATTTACGCCGGATCCATCGCTCCAGAGCGACGGCGGAATCTGCCTGTTGGAAAAAACCTGATGTGTGAAAGTAGCCTTAGGATGTCAGTGGAGGACCGATGGGGAGCTACAATGGCAGGGGCTATGGGAGTAGAATTTTTTATTGTTTTTTAACCCCTTTCTGATAAATTTGAATTTCGTACGATTTTATCATTTCTAATTACAACATAGCTAAATGGTGGACGTGTCCATGTTCTCTATGTATACAGGGTGGACTTCATAATCATATTTTTCTGAAGGAACCTCAGTCAAAAACTGAATTTAGCTCTTTCCCAAGGTTGCTTTGCCTCTCCTTTTTACGATAGCTTCTAGCATATTCTCTGGCATATTCCAGCTGATACCGGCGGCGGCGGCTACATATAAAGTTTGCATAAACAGGTGGTTATACTTACTGGAATGTAATCCACACAATAAATACGGAACAACAATAATTGCATTCATTTGGAATGAACGTATATACATGTAGCTATCTTATGTTACCATTTACATTAAAATGTAGGATTGTATAAACCCAAGCCTTCCAAAGATTTCCCCTGCTGCTTAACGAAAGGATATTTCACGTGTGTTCCCCAGTAAAAGAGTTGAAATACCGACGTTTTTTGCATTCCTCTCATTCCAGATGTGCTGAGCGGACTGCGGGACGACCCGGAGAAAGTTATTCTCTTTTCAAAGTTAGTCCACATAAATATTGAAACAGCAGATGGAAAGGAAAGCCCTATAGGGTAAGAAACACAGACAAGCTTACACAGCTAATATTGGGCAAGTCTGTATTAGCAAGGAGACATTCTTCATCAAGGGACGGAGCTTTTCTTCACACTCAAAGTCATGCAATCAAAACATTCTCTGTAATCTGCAGGCTTAAAGGCAAACACTACGGTTTCTTAGTAACTGTATAATAATAAAGAAGTAATTAGGGACTAAATACTGAGAACTGTGAAAAACAATGTGCCCCCCTAACCAGGTAACAGAAGAAAAACAATGTCACAAAATATTCAAGGACATTGCTCATAGTGTTGTGGAAAAGTATCCAAGAGTCCTGAAATAACGTTGCGCGAATGAACAACATAATACTAGGCACAGAATTGGGCACAAATGATGTTGCATTACCCTCCCAAAAAATATCTTCAAGGCACCTTCTACTAAATGACTCCACTCGGTCTAACTTACTGTCCACTGCCTGTTGCAAAGCATAATCCATCTGTATCAGCAGAGATGCTGAGATAGATGGTAGGAAGTGAGTGGGAACAGGTCTTTGTCTCTCTAATCTCTCCCATCGCTAAAGCTACATGCAGGCATAACCAAGAGGGGAGTTTTCAGTTCAGGGAAGGCAGGCCATCAGACAATAGCAGGAACAAACCATGCTGGGAAGTGAGGGAAAGGAAGTGCCAGTATCTGAAGTGCTGTCAAAAAGTTAAAGAAGAGAACCTTCCTTTTCAAAAGAGTGAACAGAAAGTTACAGAACATTAGAAGAGAGTTTATTTATTTATTTTTCTCGATTACTTAGCGCCATTAATTCCACAGCACTTTACATTCATAATTATCTCAGTCCACTTTGGGGCTGACAATCTAAGTTCCCCATCAGGCTATCTTTAGAGTGTGGGAGGAAATCGGAGAACCTTTAGGAAACCCAGACAAACATGGGGAGAACATACAAACTCCTAGCAGATGTTGACCTTGGTGGGATTTGAAGCCAGAGTGCCAAGGCTGCGAGGCTGCAGTGCTAACCACTGAGCTGCCATACTGCTTACTCTTCTAATCAGAATTATATGTGCACAAAAAGCGGGCTTTTATTGTTGAGGGATAGTGGTTTTGGGAGGAGCGAATGAAGGCAGCAGGACCATGCTTTTCTGCAGTATTTGTGTAAAATGACAGGCAATGCTGCACTGTGGTATTTTACACTTCTGGGGAGGGATGTTGTGCTGTACTGTGGTATTTTACACTTCTGGGGAGGGATGTTGTGCTGCACTGTGGTATTTGGCACTTCTGGGGAGGGATGTTGTGCTGCACTGTGGTATTTGGCACTTCTGGGGAGGGATGTTGTGCTGTACTGTGGTATTTTACACTTCTGGGGAGGGATGTTGTGCTGTACTGTGGTATTTTACACTTCTGGGGAGGGATGTTGTGCTGTACTGTGGTATTTTACACTTCTGGGGAGGGATGTTGTGCTGCACTGTGGTATTTTACACTTCTGGGGAGGGATGTTGTGCTGCACTGTGGTATTTTACACTTCTGGAGAGGGATGTTGTGCTGCACTGTGGTATTTGGTACTTCTGGGGAGGGATGTTGTGCTGTACTGTGGTATTTTACACTTCTGGGGAGGGATGTTGTGCTGTACTGTGGTATTTTACACTTCTGGGGTGCGGATGTTGTGCTGTACTGTGGTATTTTACACTTCTGGGGAGGGATGTTGTGCTGTACTGTGGTATTTTACACTTCTGGGGAGGGATGTTGTGCTGCACTGTGGTATTTTACACTTCTGGAGAGGGATGTTGTGCTGCACTGTGGTATTTGGTACTTCTGGGGAGGGATGTTGTGCTGTACTGTGGTATTTTACACTTCTGGGGAGGGATGTTGTGCTGTACTGTGGTATTTTACACTTCTGGGGAGGGATGTTGTGCTGTACTGTGGTATTTTACACTTCTGGGGAGGGATGTTGTGCTGCACTGTGGTATTTGGCACTTCTGGGGAGGGATGTTGTGCTGTACTGTGGTATTTTACACTTCTGGGGAGGGATGTTGTGCTGTACTGTGGTATTTTACGCTTCTGGGGAGGGATGTTGTGCTGTACTGTGGTATTTTACACTTCTGGGGAGGGATGTTGTGCTGCACTGTGGTATTTGGCACTTCTGGGGAGGGATGTTGTGCTGTACTGTGGTATTTGGTACTTCTGGGGAGGGATGTTGTGCTGTACTGTGGTATTTTACACTTCTGGGGAGGGATGTTGTGCTGCACTGTGGTATTTTACACTTCTGGGGAGGGATGTTGTGCTGCACTGTGGTATTTGGTACTTCTGGGGAGTGATGTTGTGCTGCACTGTGGTATTTTACACTTCTGGAGAGGGATGTTGTGCTGTACTGTGGTATTTGGTACTTCTGGGGAGGGATGTTGTGCTGTACTGTGGTATTTGGTACTTCTGGGGAGTGATGTTGTGCTGTACTGTGGTATTTTACACTTCTGGAGAGGGATGTTGTGCTGTACTGTGGTATTTGGTACTTCTGGGGAGTGATGTTGTGCTGTACTGTGGTATTTTACACTTCTGGGGAGGGATGTTGTGCTGTACTGTGGTATTTGGTACTTCTGGGGAGGGATGTTGTGCTGTACTGTGGTATTTTACACTTCTGGGGAGGGATGTTGTGCTGCACTGTGGTATTTTACACTTCTGGGGAGGGATGTTGTGCTGCACTGTGGTATTTTACACTTCTGGGGAGGGATGTTGTGCTGTACTGTGGTATTTTACGCTTCTGGGGAGGGATGTTGTGCTGTACTGTGGTATTTGGCACTTCTGGGGAGGGATGTTGTGCTGCACTGTGGTATTTGGCACTTCTGGGGAGGGATGTTGTGCTGTACTGTGGTATTTTACACTTCTGGAGAGGGATGTTGTGCTGTACTGTGGTATTTGGTACTTCTGGGGAGGGATGTTGTGCTGTACTGTGGTATTTTACACTTCTGGGGAGGGATGTTGTGCTGTACTGTGGTATTTTACACTTCTGGGGAGGGATGTTGTGCTGCACTGTGGTATTTGGCTCTTCTGGGGAGGGATGTTGTGCTGCACTGTGGTATTTTACACTTCTGGAGAGGGATGTTGTGCTGCACTGTGGTATTTGGTACTTCTGGGGAGGGATGTTGTGCTGTGCTGTGGTATTTTACACTTCTGGGGAGGGATGTTGTGCTGTACTGTGGTATTTTACACTTCTGGGGAGGGATGTTGTGCTGCACTGTGGTATTTGGCACTTCTGGGGAGGGATGTTGTGCTGTACTGTGGTATTTTACACTTCTGGAGAGGGATGTTGTGCTGTACTGTGGTATTTGGTACTTCTGGGGAGGGATGTTGTGCTGTACTGTGGTATTTTACACTTCTGGGGAGGGATGTTATGCTGCACTGTGGTATTTGGTACTTCTGGGGAGGGATGTTGTGCTGCACTGTGGTATTTGGCACTTCTGGGGAAGGATGTTGTGCTGCACTGTGGTATTTGGCACTTCTGGGGAGGGATGTTGTGCTGCACTATGTTATTTGGCACTTCTGGGGAGGGATGTTGTGCTGCACTGTGGTATTTGGCACTTCTGGGGAGGGATGTTGTGCTGCACTGTGGTATTTGGTACTTCTGGGGAGGGATGTTGTGCTGCACTGTGGTATTTGGCACTTCTGGAGAGGGATGTTGTGCTGCACTATGTTATTTGGCACTTCTGGGGAGGGATGTTGGGCTGCACTGTGAGATTTAACACTTCTGGGGAGGGATGTTGTGCTGCACTGTGGTATTTGGCACTTCTGGGGAGGGATGTTGTGCTACACTATGTTGTTTGGCACTTCTGGGGAGGGATGTGGTGCTGCACTGTGGTATTTGGTACTTCTGGGGAGGGATGTTGTGCTGCACTATGTTTTTTGGCACTTCTGGGGAGGGATGTTGTGCTGAACTGTGGTATTTGGCACTTCTGGAGAGGGATGTTGCGTTGCACTGTGGTATTTGGTACTTCTGGGGAGGGATGTTGTGCTGCACTATGTTTTTTGGCACTTCTGGGGAGGGATGTTGTGCTGCACTATGTTTTTTGGCACTTCTGGGGAGGGATGTTGTGCTGCACTGTGATATTTTACACTTCTGGGGAGGGATGTTGTGCTGCACTGTGGTATTTGGCACTTCTGGAGAGGGATGTTGTGCTACACTGTGATATTTGGCTCTTCTGGGGAGGGATGTTGTGCTGCACTATGTTATTTGGCACTTCTGGGGAGGGATGTTGTGCTGCACTGTGGTATTTGGCACTTCTGGGGAGGGATGTTGTGCTGCACTGTGGTATTTGGTACTTCTGGGGAGGGATGTTGTGCTGCACTGTGGTATTTGGCACTTCTGGAGAGGGATGTTGTGCTGCACTATGTTATTTGGCACTTCTGGGGAGGGATGTTGGGCTGCACTGTGAGATTTAACACTTCTGGGGAGGGATGTTGTGCTGCACTGTGGTATTTGGCACTTCTGGGGAGGGATGTTGTGCTACACTATGTTGTTTGGCACTTCTGGGGAGGGATGTGGTGCTGCACTGTGGTATTTGGTACTTCTGGGGAGGGATGTTGTGCTGCACTATGTTTTTTGGCACTTCTGGGGAGGGATGTTGTGCTGAACTGTGGTATTTGGCACTTCTGGAGAGGGATGTTGCGTTGCACTGTGGTATTTGGTACTTCTGGGGAGGGATGTTGTGCTGCACTATGTTTTTTGGCACTTCTGGGGAGGGATGTTGTGCTGCACTATGTTTTTTGGCACTTCTGGGGAGGGATGTTGTGCTGCACTGTGATATTTTACACTTCTGGGGAGGGATGTTGTGCTGCACTGTGGTATTTGGCACTTCTGGAGAGGGATGTTGTGCTACACTGTGATATTTGGCTCTTCTGGGGAGGGATGTTGTGCTGCACTATGTTATTTAGCACTTCTGGGGAGGGATGTTGTGCTGAACTGTGGTATTTGGTACTTCTGGAGAGGGATGTTGCATTGCACTGTGGTATTTGGTACTTCTGGGGAGGGATGTTGTGCTGCACTATGTTATTTAGCACTTCTGGGGAGGGATGTTGTGCCGAACTGTGGTATTTGGCACTTCTGGAGAGGGATGTTGCGTTGCACTGTGGTATTTGGTACTTCTGGGGAGGGATGTTGTGCTGCACTATGTTTTTTGGCACTTCTGGGGAGGGTTGTTGTGCTGCACTATGTTTTTTGGCACTTCTGGGGAGGGATGTTGTGCTGCACTGTGATATTTTACACTTCTGGGGAGGGATGTTGTGCTGCACTGTGGTATTTGGCACTTCTGGAGAGGGATGTTGTGCTACACTGTGATATTTGGCTCTTCTGGGGAGGGATGTTGTGCTGCACTGTGGTATTTGGCACTTCTGGGGAGGGATGTTGTGCTGCACTATGTTATTTAGCACTTCTGGGGAGGGATGTTGTGCTGAACTGTGGTATTTTGTACTTCTGGGGAGGGATGTTGTGCTGCACTGTGGTATTTGGCACTTCTGGAGAGGGATGTTGTGCTACACTGTGATATTTGGCACTTCTTGGAGGGACATTGTGCTGCACTATGTTATTTAGCACTTCTGGGGAGGGATGTTGTGCTGCACTATGTTATTTAGCACTTCTGGGGAGGGATGTTGTGCTGAACTGTGGTATTTGGTACTTCTGGGGAGGGATGTTGTGCTGCACTGTGTTATTTAACACTGCTATTAGGTATTTTATGTGTGAAGATCTGAGGTTGTGGGTTGTAATAATCATCTAGGCAGGTTAAATGTGCAACTATTTTTTATTCCTTATGTCCACGGTCTGACAGCAACTCCGGGCAGATGGCCAAAATACAATGTCCCCAGTCCACAAGATTCCAACCCGGGGCCTATAGTTCCACTGCCCCCATGTCAGGCGATATCCGCTGTCTCTCAACTTTTGGTTGGCCCACAGCTTTTGAATCACCTGCCAGTATAGTATGTAGTCACAGTATATGCTCTTCCAGACGATGGATACCACAAACATAGCAAGTGCATTCAGATCCAGCCGGCACAAACATATGGTACTGTACCATCTCAGCAAGTACACTTGTTGCAAAAGATGGAGTCTTACCCTTCTGATGGCTTTCTGGGGATTAGAACCTCTGCAACTGGCATTCAGGGCCAACTACTCCAACCAGTAGCACCCTGCTTTTGATGGGCACCCATAGAGAGGATGTAGTGGCAAGCTTAAGAGGTGGACCAAGCACAGGGAGATATATATTGCCAGGTGACCTGATTGTCCTAATCTGGATTCTCCATACATCTTTGTGATTTCAGTGATGGGCAGTGGAGCATGTCTGAATTCCACCAGTTGGCACCATGGTTGGTCTCCTTGGCTAATGTCCTGTACAGTCCCTCTGCAGAGTGAGGCAGAGACTTTATACTCACATCTCCCATTCAGGACATTCTCCCACAGGACTGGTGGAAGGTAATTCTTCATTGTTCGATTGTTCAAATAGCCTGCATTTTGTCCTTCAAGGTATATAGACTAGTAGACTGCAGGGAGCTGATGCAATACCTAATCAGCAGGTGTGGATACATGGGGGTCAGTGTGTGCGCTCGTCCTCTGGCTCTGCTGTCCTTAGAAAGACCGCATGGACCAGGGCTCATCCCACTGAACGGCCCCTCTCCTGTTCCCATTGGCATAACACTATTCAGACAACAGAGGATGACAGTAAAACAGAGTGGAAATACTTTATTGAATCACAAAACAGACAATAACTTATAGAACAGTCCCAGCAAAATACCCAAGATGGTGCAAAATTACAGAGTCACACCCTTCCATTGACTCACGGGGATTAGAGCAACTGCGATTTCTGGACTTCAAAGGCTGACTACTCCCACCAGTGGCACCTCACTTTTCGCAGGCACCCACAGAGAGGAGATAGCAACAAGCTTAGGAAGCTTACAGTCCTTTGAGGTATGTGGCCAGGAAACTGGAGGGTTACAACCTGGCTTCTTGAACGTCTTCATGTAGCCAAGTGACTGATGGGTCCCAATCTTGGCTTCCACCAAATATATCCATGGGGCTCAAGTGAGTGGTGGGTCCAAATCCTGGCTTCCCCAAACATATCCATGCGTTCAGTGATGGTCAATAAAGCAAATCTGTATTCTTTCAGCTGGGACCATGGTACCCTAAGCTGGCATCCTGTAGAATGTCAAATCTGGGTTCTTCCTGATGGAGCCATGTTGTCCTGGTAGTGTGTTCTTTTATGGTGTCATGATGTCCTTGTTTTTGTTCTGTCAAGTCACTTGATTCTTTTAGCAGAATGATAGAAATCCCTTTTTATACCCACACCTGTGGTTCAGGTCATTATCCACAGGTCAGAGAGTAGGTTTAACTCTCATTGTTTGAGTATTTAATCAATTTGCAAAGTGCATCCTCCACTGCTCTGCAGGTCAGCAAACTAGCTATCCTAGTACAATGTGTAATCAACATGTTAACAAACATCTGTCAGGAACACCGCACTGTACTTGCTCACTGAGCCAGTGCGCGTGTCCTGAGTGTCAGGATCCTGTCAGCGCCGGCGTGCAGCCTCCGCTGAGCAGGGATCACCCGCACTGTAGGGGTACCGGGGTCAGGTACAGCCAGAAAGTACCGATGCACAGGACCTGTGGATGCTGAAGTTTAGCAAGCAGACAGGGGACCTACGGTCATCTGACTGCAAGGGGCGGGGCTTAGCATCCTGCTTCGTGAGATGGAAAGACACTATACAGAATTACTCAGAGTCAGGCAAAACGGGGTTCATACACAGAGATAGCCGTAACGTACCAAGGATGAGACAGAGCGGATAGTCAGGGCCAAGCAGCAGTCAAAACCAAACAGACATAGAAGGTACCAAGCAGAATCCAAAGCAATATCCAGAGAACAGACCGAGTCATACACAGATTATCAAGCAACCAGAACACAGCAAAAACACACTCACGGGTCACCACACTATGCCAAGGGCAAGAGTATAACTGACAGGGATGGGAGCGTCCTGAGGCTATAAGAAGCCTCTCCCAGAACCAGCGAGAGGCCACAATCATAGCCCCAGGTGTGCAGGTAAGCCTGCACCGGGATCACAACCTTTAACCCCAGAAATGCCAGTCATCAGCACTGGTTCCAGACATTAACTCCACGTGTGCGAGTCAAACCCGCACTGAGATCATGACAGTACCCCCCTCTCAACGGGGGGCCTCTGGACCCCCAGGCTTGCCCGGGTACTTAGCATGGAAAGCCCGCACCAGGCGATCAGCATGCATCAACCGGGCCGGTACCCAGGACCTGTCTTCCGGTCCATACCCCTTCCAATGAACCAGGTACTGTACCGACCGCCGTACCAACCTGGAATCTACGATATGACCAACCTCGTACTCCACCTGCCCCTCGACAAAAACAGGAGACGCAGCAGACTCGGAGTCTCCCCGGACTGCTTCAAAAGGTTTCAGTAGAGATTTGTGGAAGACGTTAGGGATCTTGAAAGAGGGTGGAAGGCACAGCCTATACGCCACTGGATTGATTTTCTCCACAATCTTTTATGGGCCAATGAATTTGGGCCCCAACTTGGCTGAAGTAACCTTCAACTTAATGTTTCGAGTGGAGAGCCAAACCTTGTCTTAAACCTGAAACGTGGGCCCTGGTGTTCGTTTCCTGTCCGCGAAAAACTTATACCTGCCCTGAGACCTAGATATACTCCGCTGAACTTCTGCCCACGTATTCTGTAATCGCTGAACAGAGCCCTCAGCCCCGGGACACCCCGAGTCCAGACGAGAAAACTCACCAAAATGAGGACTGAACTCATAATTGATCAAAAAAGGAGTCATACCTTTCAAACTCACATTTAGCGGCCAGTGTCAGGCAGCTGCTGCAAAGGCAAATAAAATAATGGGATGCATTAAAAGAGGCATAGATGCTCATGAGGAGAACATAATTTTACCTCTATATAAGTCACTAGTGCGACCACACTTAGAATACTGTGTACAGTTCTGGTCTCCGGTGTATAAGAAAGACATAGCTGAACTGGAGCGGGTACAGAGAAGAGCGACCAGGTTATTAGGGAACTAGGGGGTCTACAATACCAAGACAGGTTATTGCACTTGGGGTTATTTAGTTTGGAGAATCGAAGGCTTAGGGGTGATCTTACTACAATGTATAAATATATGCGGGGACAATACCAAGACTTTTCTAATGATCTTTTTACTCTTAGACCTGTGACGGGGACAAGGGGGCATCCTCTACGTCTGGAGGAAAGAAGTTTTAAGCATACTCACAGACGCGGATTCTTTACTGTAAGAGCAGTGAGACTATGGAACTCTCTGCCATATGATGTTGTAATGAGTGATTCCCTACTAAAATTTAAGAAGGGACTGGATGCCTTTCTTGAAAAGTATAATGTTACAGGGTATATACACTAGTTTCCTTAATATTGCGTTGATCCAGGGAGCTAGTCTGATTGCCGTATGTGGAGTCGGGAAGGAATTGTTTTCCCCAATGTGAAGCTTACTGTTGCCACATGGGTTTTTTTTGCCTTCCTCTGGATCAACATGTTAGGGCCAGTTAGGATAGGATATGGGTTGAACTAGATGGACTTAAAGTCTCCCTTCAACCTTAATAAATATGCTAATATGTTAATACCCGTGGATTGACTCACCCGACTATTGAAGGCAAATTCAGCCAACGGCAGTGCATCGCACCGGTCATTCTGTCTAGCAGAGGTTAGACACCTGAGGATCTGTTCCAGGGACTGGTTAGTGCGCTCTGTCTGACCATTGCTCTCAGGATGGTATGCAGACGAAAAGGACAGAGACATCCCTAATTTTTTGCAGAAAGCACGCCAAAACTTAGCCACAAACTGCACACCACGATCAGACACCACATTCAGGGGTATCCCATGCAACCGGATCACATGCTGCACAAACAACCTGGACAACATCTCGGCTGACGGTAGTGCGGACAGGGGTACAAAATGAGCCTGCTTAGAAAACCTGTCCACCACTACCCATACCACTGTATTACCCTTAGATGGAGGGAGATTGGTGACAAAATCCATGGATAAGTGAGTCCATGGTTTCGGGCACTGCCAAGGGCATCAGCTCCCCTGCCGGCCGGCTATGAGAGCTTTTAGAACGAGCGCAGACCCCACAACCAGCAATGAATTTTTTTATGTCCGAACCAAGGGTAGGCCACCAAAAGATCCTAGCCACTGCCAGACGTGTGACTGAAATACCAGGGTGAGCACTCAGCTTGGATTCATGGAACTCCTGCAAGAGTTTCAGGCGAAGTTGCTCTGGGACAACCAACTTCCCCTCCGGCTTGGCCGCCGGGGCCTGCGACTGGGCCCCCTGAATCTCCCGTTCCAATTCAGATGAGACCTCTGCTATCACAACCCCAGGGTGAAGAATGGAGGACAGTGGCTCAGGGGGCGACACCGGCTGAAAACTGCGCGATAAGGCGTCAGCCTTGACATTCTTAGACCCTGGACGAAATGTAATCGTAAACTGAAAACGGGAAAAAAAAGTGACCAACGGGCCTGTCTGGGCGTTAGTCTTTTAGCAGACTCAATGTATGACAAATTTGTGTGATCCGTGATCACCGTAACCGGGTGACTGGCCCCCTCCAAAAAGTGCTCCATTCTTCAAACGCCAATTTGACCGCAAGAAGCTCTCTATTGCCTACGTTGTAATTTCTTTCCACAGCAGAGAACTTCTTGGAAAAGAAAGCACATGGCCTGAGGTTGGTTAGAATGGCAGGCCCTTGGGACAACACCGCCCCCACCCCCACCTCAGAGGCGTCCACTTCCACGGCAAATGGTTTGGATGGATCTGGCTGTACTAACAAAGGAGCAGACATAAAGCTTCTTTTCAGGGTCGAAAAGGCCTCTTTTGCGAGCAAGGACCAGTTTCTCACATCCGCACCTTTACAAGTAAGATCTGTGAGTGGTTTGTCCACCTGTGAAAACCCCCGAATAAATTTCCGGCAATACCTGGCGAACCCCAAGAAGCGCTGAAGACCCTTAAGGTCTCGGGGTTGCACCAAATCCGCAATGGCCTGCACCTTCTTGGGGTCCATGCAAAAACCCTCACAGGACACAATTAATCCCAAAAAAGACAATTCTTGAACAAAAACACACATTTCTCCAATTTGGCATACAGATGATTTTCCCTCAGTCTTTGGAGAACTGTTCGTACATGATTCAGATGAGATTGACTGTCGTGTGAGTATATCAGAATATCGTCTAAGTAAATGACAACAAAACGACCAATGAGATCCGAGAATACCACGTTGATGAAATTCTGAAATATGGCTGGGGCATTGGTAAGACCAAACGGCATGACTAAATTTTCAAACAGTCCCTCCATCGTGAGGAACGCGGTTTTCCATTCATCCCCCTCCCGGACCCTTATCAAATTATATGCCCCCTGAAGATCCAGTTTGGAGAACCATTTTGCCCCTGAAAGTTGGTTACACAAATCGGGAATCAACGGCCGGGGGTCCGTATTTCGTACAGTAATCTTGTTCAGCTCACGAAAATCGAGGCAGGGACGTAAACCACCATCTTTTTTCTTAACAAAAAAACCCCCTGCCGCCACAGGTGAGACTGAGGGACGTATGTGTCCTTTGCGAAGACTCTCAGCAATGTAATCTTTCATGGCCAAGCACTCAGGGCCAGATAAATTAAGCAGACAGGCTTTAGGCAATTTAGCCCCCGGGACTAACTCGATAGTGCAGTCAAAGGGTCTATGTGGCGGCAACGTCTCGGCCTCGCTTTCAGAGAACACATCTTCGAATTCTTTCAGGTACTCCGGAATACCTTCCAGCTCGACATATGACACAGATACAGATTTAACAGGTTCAACCAATAGTGCAGACTTATCACATAACATCGAATCATTAAACCCCCACTGAACAATCTCCCCCATTTTCCAGTTAATGACTGGGTTATGGCGTTGTAACCAGGGCATGCCCAACACCAATCCTGCTGGTAGATTGTCCAGAACCAAACAACTTCATTTTTCCACATGGGTAGCTCCCACTTTGAGTGAAAACAAGTCAGACATAAAGAGAATTCCCTCTTTAGTGAGGGGGGAGGAGTCAATGGCCACCACTTTGATCGGAACCTTAAGTCTAACTGTCCCTATCTTACAGCGTGTGACCAATTGGGAGTCAATGAGATTGATGCATGTTCCACAGTCCACGAAAGCTGTAGAGGGAGAGCAACAATCGTCCACTAACAGTTCCACATGAAGCAACACCTTAGAAAACCAGGAAAAGGGTACCTGAGGGTCTGAGTAGTCTCCCCGCTGACTACCCAGACCTAGTCGTTTCCCGTCGACCGGGTTGAGGATGGACAATCAGGACACTCCCTTTTCCAATATCCCGTTTTACCACAGTAGAAGCATAACTGCTTTTCTCTCCGGCGTTGTCTCTCCTTTTCCTTCTGGGAGAGAGCCCCTACGTCCATGGGTACAGAAACAGTCTCTTTTCCACTAGGGAACAATGGAGTCTCCGCTTGCGTCACCCCCCCCGGCCCACAGCCTGCGGTCCATCCGGACGGCCTGGGTCATGGCGTCCTCGAGAGAGTTAGGTGGGGGATGTAATGCCAAGGCATCCTGTAACCGCTCGGACAAGCCTCTGCGAAAGAGTCCTCGGAGTGCGTCGTCGTCCCAAGAGACCTCTGCGGCCCAGCAGCGGAATTCTGTGCAAAACCACTCAGCCGAATGTTTCCTCTGACAGACACTCATCACCATGTCCTCTGCCAATCGCACTCGGTCCGGCTCATCATATATGTGCCCGAGGGCCTCAAAAAACGCATTCACAGACTCTCTCTCAGGGACAGTGGGAGGAAGGGAGAAAGCCCAAGCTTGTGGGGACCCTCTTAACAGAGACATAATGACCCCAACCTTCTGACTTTCGTCCCCAGAGGAACGTGGCCTCAAACTAAAGAAGAGTTTGCACCCCTCCATGAAGACCCTGAACTCCTTTTTGTTCCCAGAAAATAAATCAGGCAGTTTAACAGGTGGTTCTGGGGACACCAAAACAACATCACTTGACCCAGCCCCTAGAGACCCAGCAGCTAAAGCCCCTCGCACTGTCTCAGAAACCTGCTGCTGAGAACGAGCCAGAGCTTGCTGCTCCAGAGATAAACCCTGAAACATCTGACTCAGATTTTTCATTTGCTCACCAAGAGATTGTATGGGATCCATATTTCTCAGCAGAGAAAAAAAACAAAAAAACCCCCCAAAAACTTAATGGTCAGTTATAATGTCAGGAACACCGCACTGTACTTGCTCACTGAGCCAGTGCGCGTGTCCTGAGTGTCAGGATCCTGTCAGCGCCTGCGTGCAGCCTCCACTGAGCAGGGACTCACCCGCAATGTAGGGGTACCGGGGTCAGGTACAGCCAGAAAGTACCGATGCACAGGACCTGTGGATGCTGATGTTTAGCAAGCAGACACGGGACCTACGGTCATGTGACTGCAAGGGGGCGGGGCTTAGCGTCCTGCTTAGTGAGATGGAAAGACACTATACAGAATTACTCAGAGTCAGGCAAAACGGGGTTCATACACAGAGATAGCCGTAACGTACCAAGGATGAGACAGAACGGATAGTCAGGGCCAAGCAGCAGTCAAAACCAAACAGACATAGAAGGTACCAAGCAGAATCCAAAGCAATATCCAGAGAACAGACCGAGTCATACACAGAATATCAAGCAACCAGAACACAGCACAAACACACTCAGGGGTCACCACACTATGCCAAGGGCAAGAGTATAACTGACAGGGATGGGAGCGTCCTGAGGCTATAAGAAGCCTCTCCCAGAACCAGCGAGAGGCCACAATCATAGCCCCAGGTGTGCAGGTAAGCCTGCACTGGGATCACAACCTTTAACCCCAGAAATGCCAGTCATCAGCACTGGTTCCAGACATTAACCCCACGTGTGCGAGTCAAACCCGCACTGAGATCATGACAACTTCTATTTTCAATTACCCTGCATCCCTGTCATCCAAGATAACAACTCAATATGGTGCAACAAACTTCAATGCAAGAGCAAGTTTTAAAGGATGAACAATAGTCTGTGTTTCTTGACCAACCAAAGAAAAACACATACATTCAAAAGCCTACTTAAAAATAATAGTCTGTCTCCTGGCCTACTGTAAATAGACGTCTGGATAATTAAGATTAAATGCTGTGTCATCACAGCAGGCATTCCACATAATAAAAAACAAGACAACATACAGGCTCATATGAAACAGTGGCTCATGTCCAATGACCTACTGTATTTGTAAGAAGCTGCAGTCACGGATAAGTGCTGCGGCTCCATACAACTCTATGAGGGGATATGATCACAAGTGAGCGCTATCACAACCCCAGCTCCATACAATCTCCTCTTCACCTCAGTCATTTAGTGTGGGGAGAAGGACTATACTCATTTTTTGTGTCTGGTTTGCAGCATCATTGAAGTTCGCCAGGCTAACCTCCGATGCTGTACAGGTACACACATGTGATCCGGGAGGAAAGCAGCCACATTTTTCTAATCGTAGACAACCACTTAGATGCTTTCCCGTCATTTGCCTGCAGCTGTTTAGCTCCCAGACACATTAGACTTTGTGGAAGTAACTCGCATTTCCAGCACTGTGATTCTGTGCTGCTCCTAGGACTTGATTTGCAGCAGATCGCCGGCTTGTTGGCGTGTACAATTCTCTTGCCGTGTAATCATTTTCATTTAACATTCTTCTTGTCTCTTTGCATATGGCTTCAAATCTGTCTGCACTTTCATTCCAGGCAAATTATGGTCAGTAAGACTCACATCCTTTCATCGCTCCTGGAACGGACGCAGTATGCTTCATGTAAAGATTTCCAAAACAAAAGATGTTCTGCGTTTGCACTGATTTCCCTGCTGTTGTCGGGGCAGTGGGGATGCTCTGCGCACCTGTAATGCAGGACGCAGGGTTTTGTTATTTTGCATATTTAAAGTGGTCGTCTACTGCTGGATAACTAAATGTTTAATCCTTGCCAAGCCCCGTAGAAAGTAAAAACTATTTAGGCCGGAGTCACACACAGCGAGATACGGCCGAGTCTCGCAGGTTAAAACCAAGCTCTGGCACCGGCACTCCGGAGCGGAGCGTGCAGCTCCATGTATTGCTGTGCGGCTGCACGCTCCGCTCCGGAGTGCCGGTGCCAGAGCTTGGTTTTAACCTGTGAGACTCGGCCGTATCTCGCTGTGTGTGATCCCGGCCTTATACTCAATCTCATATCGGCACCGCTCCAACGACGTGAGTGTTGCTGCACATGTTGGGTGATGCGCCATTTTTATGTCACATGACTGCTGCAGTCCATCAGCGACACGTTAATAATACATCGGAGCGGTTGTCCACTCTTGCAAAATAGTAAAGGCTGCAGTTGGTCAGCAGACACTGATTGGTTGCAGTGATACATACATTCTGGAGTGATATAATTTTTCCAGTTAGTTACATGCAGCTGTCACGCTTGGGTGAGGATTGCCGCCGGCCAGTCCGTGTATTGCTTTGTGATCTCACTCCAATTTATACGGCCGTCTGACTCTGCTATTAGAATGCATGTACTGCAGATTGGCTGCAGGCTTTACTATTTCATCAGAGTGGATGTCCACACAGATGGGATATTGGTGACCTGTAAACAGTCAGTAGTCACAGATTGGCTGCAGTGGTACATGCATTTTATGAGTGATACCTGAAAAATTATATTTGCAAGCTTTTGGAGCACAGAGGACTCTTCATAAGGAAAGTTTACAATTTTTTAATTGCGCATGAGTTGCATTGACCAATGTAAATGATCTATGCTTGTATTTAGGCTGGACAATATATAGGGTTAGGTGGCTTTACTGTTATTGGGTCTCGTGGCTGGTAGTCTTTTTGGAGTTTCATGGCTAAGGCCTCTTTCACACATCAGGTATTCGCCGTCAGGCGCGATCCGGCGCTTTTGACAGAAACCGGATCCGGCGAAATGCAATGCCGGATCCGGTTTCCCCCCCATTGACTTGCATTTGCGCCGGATCGCGCCAGATGGCCATGCGTTTCATCCGGTTTTCGCCGGATCCGGCAATGTGTCGCAATGTGTCGCGATCCGGCGTCTGGAAAAAACGTCTACTGTAACGTTTTTTGTCTCCGGCGAAAAAGCCATACCCGCCGGATCCGGCGCGTCCGGCTTTTTCACACAATGAAAGCCTATGAGCGCCGCAATGCGCCGGATCCGGCGAAAGCCGGATCCGGTGGCCGGATCCGGTTTTTTTGGTCTGAGCATGCTCAGTAGCTCTGCCCACAGGAGATATATAAAAGCAAGACAATGGGACCCTCAGCCACACCCAACATGCCACCCAAGCCAAGAACCAGGAGCAGGAGAAGGCAGCAGACATCTGCAGCAACAGCACCATCAGCACCACCCCAAATGGAGCAGCATGCTGAACGGGTGGGGGGGGTCCAGAAGCAGATGAGAGACGGTAATTATCAAATCCCCCATTCCTCCAAACTAGGGCCATGGAATATCAAGATATTCATTGGCCCTTTGTTTCTCTTTATTCAACAGCCGCCAAAGAGATGCAGCAGCAGCAGCAGCAGCAGAAATGGCATCACTGGCAGCAGCAATACCCACAGCCATGGAGTCTGGCCTTCAACAGGACAGCACATCTTCTTCTGGGAGCCCTCCCTCGCATCGTCAGCGTTTGACGGTAAGTTTTTATTTCCAAAATCCATCATCTCTGTAATATATGTCTATTCATTGCCTTTTATTTCAAAACAGGAATCACAAGATGAAGAGGAGCTCCCAGAAGAAGAAGGAAGGGGTGGACAGACACCTGGAGTGGGCTCACAATTGGTAAGTTTTTTGCATCAAACACAGAAACACAACATCACACTACACACAACACATAGAAAACAATGTTCTGCAGACCACACACAGCAAACAAATGCCTACATCCAAAGACATAACATTTTTTGTTTTCTTCTCTAGTCTTCCCAATCTGGTGCTCGGCCAAGAGGTCCTCGCAGTGCCTCCCAGGGTCGTCGGCGACAGCAACGCGGCGGTCACCAGCGTGTAAGTATAAATATTTTTGCTTTGTTTTTTTGCACTTTTTATTTCATTTCTTTTGTGGAGGCTAATTATGTTATTTTTGTCTTTTTCTTTAACAGCCTTCACAGCGTGCTCCCGACTCTGACGGTGAGGATGGAGGGATTGATGTGGACCGCCTCATCGATCTCGTCAGAGAAAGGGAGCCGTTCTGGAATATGGCTGACCGCCGCCACGCTGACCTGATCATTACCCGACGACTCTGGGAGGAAATCTGTTCTCTCCTTGTGGGCCGCTGGGAGGACCTCGAAGCTCGGGCCCAGATTAAAGAGCGTAAGTATATACAGTACCGGTTACTTGATGTAAACCAGTGTTTCCCGAACTCCAGTCCTCGTGGTCCCCACGGATCATGTGTTCAGGATTTCTATTTACTATGGAAATCCAGAAAACATGACCCCTGGGGACCATGAGGACTGGAGTTTGGGAAACACTGATGTTGTATACTAACCACTCCTTTCTCGTTTCAGGGAACAGAATTGTGAATCGGTGGCGGTCTGTGAGGGATCGTTTCAAGAAGGAGTTCAATAAAGAGATGCGGGCCCCGAGTGGATCGGGAGGACGCAGGAGCAAGTACAAGTACGCACAAGCCCTGTCGTTCCTCCGGGAAACAATGCTCACCAGAAGGTAAATATTACACACCACATGTGAAAAAAATGTTAGATGTAACTTTTTTTTTTCAGCCAGGGCCATACCATGTCAGTATTTTAATTGTTTTTTTTTTCTCTTTATTACACAGCACGGTGAGCAGCACTCGGGAGCCTGCACGATTGGACCCTTCTGAGGCGATCCCTGAGGAGACCGGCACCGAGGGACACTTCG
Organism: Dendrobates tinctorius; assembly: GCF_039654945.1. NCBI lineage: Eukaryota > Metazoa > Chordata > Amphibia > Anura > Dendrobatidae > Dendrobates > Dendrobates tinctorius. The sequence goes on along the minus strand of NW_027361803.1, from coordinate 7,678,846 downwards.
ACCGCCCCGGTACATCTGCACCTTCCCAGCCTTCCCACACATTCGACCCATCTGTCCCATCCACCAGCACAGGAGCATCGTGGCCGCCTACATTACATGAAGCTGCTGGTGAGGAGATCGCTTTCCCTTTACCCCACCCTTCTGGCCCTGCCGCCTCTAGTACACCTGCGGGTACTGGGCGGCAGCGGCAGAGGGGTCAGGAAAAGAGTTATGCGCAAGAGTTATTGCATCTGAATGCATCTTTCCAGAACTGTCTCAAAGTCTTGTCAGAGCAAATCTCCGCAGGCTTTCAGCAGATCAACTCCAGCATTCTGGAGGTGAAGACACTTCTGCAAACCATGCATTCAGAAGCAAGATCTTCGCCAAACCACACCTTTTTCAGGTCTGTTGTGGAGCGCATGGATCGCTATCTCCTACCCAGCAGATGCATGTAATGCATTCGTGCCACGGTGCTCTACAGCAGGTTACCTCCCAACCTCCACCTCCCACCACTGTAGTTCCTCCACCTGCACCCCCTCCAGCCACTTTCCATCCTCCCCCTCCTATTACATCTGCACCCCCTCCAGCCACTTTCCATCCTCCCCCTCCTATTACATACCAGCAACCTCACCAGTACCAGACATCTCCCCACTTCCAGCAACCTGCCCCGTACCAAACTCCTTCCCCGTACCAAACTCCTTCCCCGTACCAAACTCCTTCCCCATACAACTTTCCATCAACATCATCTGCTCCTACAGTCCCTGCCCAACCCTCCACTCCACCGCCCACCACCTCTTCTGCCTCCCACATGTCCACCCATTCTGTAGCTTTTTCCACACCTTCACCTCTAACTGTTCCTTCCCCACCACGATCCCAGTCCTCTCTCCACACACCCAGTGTCGAAGTGTCCCGCAGCCCCTCCAGCAGTATTTCCACCCCACAGTACACAGATTTGTAATGTTTTTTTGTTGTAATAAAAATGCCCATTGGGTTTAAAACCTTTATTAAAAAAGTTTTTTGCACTTTAAAAACATAAAAAAAAAAAAATTTAAATAAAAGTTAAATTATCGTTTCACAATGGTTGTCTGTCATTTCTTTCTGCGGCGAACTATGTTTTAAAAAAAGGTTAAATACAGGGTATTTCAAAGGTAAAAAGGTATTCAAAACCAGGTATATAACTGTGGGTAAATTTTAGCTTTTTGCCACAGTTGTGTTCCTGGTTGTGTTTGAAGCAAAGTATTTCACCTGAAAAGTTGTGTTTATTGTTGGTGATTTCCTAACAATGAACACAACTTTTGTTAAAAGGTGAAATACTTTGCATAAAACACAACCAGGTACACACCTGTGGCCTAAAGCTAAAAATAGTAAGACCATGACAAGATAGCCAACTTTGGTTGGCAAAGGTATATACTGTTGGTCCAGAAGGTACACAAGTTTAGGGCACAAATCTTTCACACTCTGTCATCCCAGTGTACTCTGCCTTGAGGTGACATAAAGTATAGTGGAAAATTGTCCCTGAAACCGTCACAGAACTTCTAGTGGTAATATTTCCAATGACAACATCCATCTTCGCCAGTAACTTGCTCTTCTCTCCAACCTGCACTTTCTTCTCTACAACCTGTCAAAGAAGGGCTGTAGGAACATGCTATATCTAGTTTTCCAGTAGCCAATCCCGTTCGGAAGGCCACAAGGGTCAATTTTAAAAACCGGATCCGGCGTAATCCGTCGAAAAACGGATAGGAAAACGGATAGAAAAACGGATGAACCGGATGAGACGGATCCGGTTTTGTCTGTCAAGAACAAGATGGATCCGGCAGAAAACCGGATCCGGCACTTCAGGTTTTACAAAACATTTGCCGGATCCGGCATTCCGGCACGACGCCGGATCGCGCCTGACGCCGAAAACCTGATGTGTGAAAGTAGCCTAATACTGCCTTTGGAGTATGTTGACTGGTAAATTGTAGGCGCACAACACTGGTATTGTTATTTTAGCATACTCATTGGTACTGGTGATTACATTATGGTGGCTGGTACTGTAATTTCATAATATTAGCTGGTACTGTATGACTGTATAAAAGCATGTACTGTTATTGAGGTATGATGGCTGGTAAATTATGAGTTTATGGTGCCTGGTACATGGCATTGTGATCTACTGGCTGGCATTGAGTGAATAGAAACTCGTACTTTTTGGGTTATGGTCACTGGTGCTGGTTATTGGGGTACAGTGGCTAATAATGATTATTCATTAATGGTGTCTGGTACAATAATAGTGTGTAGTAGCTGGCACGTTATTTGTCGTATGCAGGTTGGTACTGGTTTTTGGAATATGGTGGCTGGTACACTATTGCATGGTGCCTGATACAGTTCTTGGGGCATAGTGGATGGTAAATTGTGAGTATATGGCGGCTGACACTGCTATTGGAGTATAGTGAATGCTGCTGGTTATTGAGATGTAGTCTCTTGTCTCTTGTAGTCTCTTGTACACTACGGGTGTATGGTAGCTGTTACTGTGGCAGGGGTATGTTGGCTCATACTGAATAATGGAATATAGTCAATGGTTCGCTATGGATGCAGGTTGGCACTGCCTCCTGGAGCAAATGGAGGCTGATCTCACAGAATTCTCTCCTGGGCAAGTGGGGCAAATAGAAAAGTTGCTGCAGCGCTACCAAAGAGTGTTTGCCTGTCATGAGAACAATTTTGAATGCACTGAGGCCATTCAGCACAAAATTCCCACGGGAACCACTGCTCTCATTTGAGAAAGATACCATCAGATTCCCCGGCAAATGTACCAAGGCATGATGGAGTTATTGTCGCACATGCTGCGAAACGGAGTCATTCGGGAAAACCAGAGCACCTGGGTCCGGACGCACCAACGTGGACTCCAGTTGGTGAGGCAACTAGTGGAGCAAAAGCACAGAGAGGTGGAGCACCAAGACAAGACCCCAACCCTTTGGGTAGGAGATTAATATGGCATAAGAGGCCCAGAAGTAAATTGAATGATCAATGGGAGACAGTACTTTACCAAATTGTAAAGAGAGTTCATGCGGATATCCCAGTTTACGAGCCTGATGTTGAAGACGGAGTCCTGATGCAAGTGCTGCACAGAAACATGCACCAGCCATGCTTTTCCGAGATGGAGAAGGGTGAGAAGATGGGTCTTCTGGAAGATTCTGAAGCCAATACAGGGACCATGACTGAGGAGTAAGAGGAGTGGGTTGTTGTGCCGATGGAACCACAAGAGCCGGCATCATCACCTCTAACCAAGATAGAAGATAGATCAGAGGAAGATCCACTCAGTGGGGTAACTGAAACCCCAGATCTCCATGGAGAACCTTCACCTAAGGAAGTGCGCAGGACAGACTGAGCTATTGCTGGCATTCCTCCTAATCGATATGCGCAAGAAGAGTTTGTCTGCTGACAACAAAAGACACAGGAATGTGCACAACTATTGCTACAGCTTGTACTGCCCCAGAAGAAACACCTATCATCTAGAGACTCTCCTTGCCCGAGGACTGGCAAGATAAAAGGAAGGAGGAATGTAGGAGAACGGAGCATAGGAGACAAAGGGTTGCAATGCTGTGTGGCCTTAAGATTTGAACAAAACTCAGCAGAACAATTCTCAAGGAGAAGAGTTACAGAAGGGACAGAATTAGGAAGTGCCTCATATCAGGTGATTGTGACAAAACAAACCTCCAATATAAAAGGCCAGCGCACAAAAAACAGGAGATTTGGTGCCAAGAGAAATGGCAGAAGCTTCCACAGCAGCTTCAGCATCCGAGAAAGGCTTCAAACGCGGGTACCAGCTAGGCCCAGATGAGACAATGAAATTCATGCATCGAAAACTTGAGCTACGCCGATCAAGGTCTAAACTGAGCTCGTCAGCGGTCAAGCACCAAAGATCCTAATGACGCTGGTCAAGGTTCCCGACCTAGACAATGCTGGTCAACAGTCGGGGACCAGCCCCCGCTGATATGGACCAAAGAGACACTAGTCGATGGTCAAGCGCCGAAGAAGCCCAGGGAAAACCTGGCAAGAGACTCCAGCCTGGACCAGTGATTCAAAGAGACATGTGAGACAAGCCATCATTTCTACCACAGATTTACGGCACTGGGTATGGGCATGGGGGTGGCTGCGTACAAGATGGGGTCCAGCTAATGCTAAAGCAGCTCACAGAGCGTTGATAGACTTTGTAAGAAAAACATATGGCTAGTGAGATAGAGCAACGGCCCTTGTCAACACCCAGAAAGCCGCAGAAACTTCAGAGTCTGTTCCCACTAAATACTGGGCTTGCCACCCACTAGAGCTAGGTTGGACTGCAGACTCGGAGCTGATACTGAAGATTCCTGTTGTATATGAATCCATATACCTCTGTTATATAATTACTTGTTAAATGCTCTGCAAATATTGTCCTTCTGTGATCTGTCAAATTCAGTATCCCTGTTTCTAGTTCATACTGTCAATACCATAATTAAATTGTTGCTGTTGCATTTAGTCACTTGCTTACACCTGGCAGAATATGGAACTTTTATCCCCAGCGGTAATTAAGTTATCATCTTTCCTGTGGAGCCCATCTATCAGTGATAACTAGTTTTAACCAAAGAAACCCTTTGCAAACTACCGGAATTGTACATCCCAGTTATGGTGGCGCACAGTAGATGTGCAGGAGCCTCCTATGTTTTACAGTCGATGCTCCACAATTACGGGAGTAATGGCTAACAGGTATTTGCATATAGCTGTAGGGTGGGCCTCTAGTGTCAATTCCTCCTGTGGGCCCCAGACACCCCAGTACGACCCTGGTCTTAAGGGGGTTTTACACATAGCGATATCGCTAACAATATCGCTAAAGCTTCACCGATTTGGTGACGCAGCAGCGATATCGCTATGTGTGATACTTACCTCCGACCAGCTCCCCCGCTGTCCATCGCTGATCGCGCGAGATCGCACGGCTCCATTTCTCGTCGGGCGCTTCCTGCTGGGCTTCCTGCTGGCGCCGACGAGCGACGCTGGACGTGGGCGGAGGATGTCAGGATCGCTGCGTCTGAAAGGTAAGTAACGACCGCTAGATCGCTGCTGCATCGCTGGTGAGTCTGCCTGTGTGACAGCTCACTAGCGACCATTTAGCGAAGCACCAGCGATCCTGATCGTTGTCGGGATCGCTGGTGCATCGCTAAATGTAAAGGGGCGTTTAGACGACACTAACATTTAGCCCATAGAAAGTGAATCAGCTTCTAATTTTACTCATTGTATTACAAGGTGACGTCAGAAGTCTAATGCAGAAATGTGGCCCATGGGCTTTCCACAGCAGGTGAAAATCTGTAATGCTTTTTCTGCGTACGCCCAAAAGATCGAAATGATAAGAACAAAGCTAATAACATACAGAACGTTGGTAATAAAGAACTACTCTTATTTTCCATATTGCCAATGTGTAACTGTCAGATACTTAAGTGTTGGAGAATTAGCTTTCTTGATTAATATATAACCATCATTTAACCCTACAATGTGGATCGGGGGCCTTTTAGGCCCCCATGCTTACTTTTTTGCTATTATCTGCAAAATTACTTTAGTTGGAATTTTGAAACTCTAGGTATTCCTTAAGTATGCCGTTGTTGTTAATATCCAGTTGTTCACATTTTTTTTGATAGGCATTTTGGTGTATCAATGCTTTTTTGGGGAAAACCACATCTGTATGCAACGGGACCCTTTTAGGCCCCTGCTATTTTTGTCATGTACTCAGCAGTGTTTGTGTCTCAAGTTACTTTATTTGAAGTCAGGGTTGCTAAATAAAATGGGAATGGTTGGTGATATCAACTTCCTGTTTGTGGCACATTAGTATATGGGAGGGCGGAAACTTTTCAAGATGAGTGGTAACCATGGCGGCCATTTTGAAGTCGGCCATTTTGGATCCAACTTTATTTTTTTCAATGGGAAGAGGGTCATGTGACAAATCAAACTTATTGAGAATTTGACAAGAAAAACAATGGTGTGCTTGGTTTTAACGTAACTTTATTCTTTCATGAGTTATTTACAAGTATATAACCACTTATAAAATGTGTTCAAAGTGCTGCCCATTCTGTTGGATTGTCAATGCAACCCTCTTCTCCCACTCTTGACATACTGATAGCAACACCGCAGAAGAAATGCTAGTCTAAGGGGGTTAGATTCCTTGTAGGAATTCTCGGACCTGACATCCATATTGTGGTGGTGCACCATCTTATTGGAAAAATTCAGGGAACATGCCATCTTCAGTGCATAAAGAGGGCAACACATCATCATGTAGCAATTTCAGATATCCAGTGGCATTGAGGTTTCCATTGATGAAGAATGGCCCCACTTTCTTTGTACCCCATATACCACACCATACCATCAATTATGGGTGTCAGGCACTTCTCCGGCCTGTAGAGCTGTCCCTCGTAGAGGAGTTTTCTTAGAATGCTCCAACTCTTAAACCCGGGTCTGTACCAGAAATTTCGTGTGCCTCCACGGCCACTTTGTGCAACAGGGTCTTGGGAACAACCACCTGCCAAGTGATGGATAGGGCTCGCTGTAGTTGAATTTTCCTGTACAACAGTCCATTCTTTAGGTGTAATCTCTCCCATTGTCAAAGAATTTGTAGGGCTCCAGGACACAGAGCCTCCCTTTCATTCTTGCTAGGCAGATGTTTGCGGGCCACCCACTGCTGAATTTGTGCAAGCTCTCCATCTTCCTGTTGAATCTGCACCCACTCATCCCGTGGCTGTCCCAATACATCTTCCTGGGGCTCCGCTTGTACCCGTTTCTGCGTGGCTGCCAATGTCCTGGCAGGACTCCGGAACCCAGGGACCTCTTTAGCCTCAAGTTCTTTGTCTCGGCTAGGACCAGGTTTCTCATGTGTCACTCTGGACAATGCATCCATGTGAGTGTTTTCAGCTCCCCTTCTTATACCGGTATTTAGCCATTCTTGCCACCCACCGTTGTTCCAGGGCCCCTAACTTGACGTTTTCCAGGTGGGCCAGTGGGTTGTTGTCGGTGCGCACCAGAACTTCAGATCCCAACTGGTATTCCACGAACTTCTCCGTCATGGCCCACACTAATGCCAGCAGCTCCAACTTGAATGAACTGTAGTTGTCCGGATTCCGTTTGGATTCATGAAGAAAACAACTTGCGTGAGCAATCACTCGCTCCTTCCCGTCCTGAGCCTGCAACAACACAGCTCCTAGTCCATGCAAGCTTCCATCAGTATGTGGAATGAAGGGCTGAGAGAAGTCAGTGTAGGCCAGGATGTGTGCTTCTGTTAAAGCCACTTTTAAGGCTTGAAATGCTTTCTCCTGCTGTTCTCCCCACTGGATTTCTCAGTTTTTGGTTGCAGACAGAACTCCTCTCAGTAGCACTAAACGGACTCAGGACAGAAAAGCTCGGACATCCTTGACAGTCTTCGCGGTGGGCCAATCTTTCACTATTGCAATCTTTTCACGGGACGGACGTACTCCTTCCGCAAAAACCACATGTCCTGGGTATTCGATTTGGGCGCGGAACAAATGGCACTTGGACAGTTTTACCTTTAGTTCATGTCTCTGGAGCTGGCTCAGTACTTGCTCCAAACGCTGCAGGTGTTCTTCGAACGTGGCTGCATAGACAATTATATCATCTAGATATATCAAAGTGGCTTCAAAATTCAGGTCACCCAAGCACCTCTCCATCTGTCGCTGAAAAGTTCCAGGAGTGTTGGCCAGTCCGAACGGTATTCTATTAAACTCAAACAGGCCCATAGGTAGTATGAAGGCCGTCTTTGCTCGGTCCTGTTCGGACATTGGCACTTGTCAATAACCACTGGCCAGATCTAGGGTAGAGAGGTATCTCGCTCGTCCCAGGGCAGATAAGGACTCTTCAATCCGAGGTAGCGGGTACGAATCCCGCACAGTGCAGGCATTTAACTTGCGATAGTCTACACAAAATCTCAGAGTGCCATCTTTTTTTCGTACTAGAACTATAGGAGCAGCCCATGGGCTTTGACTTTCCCGGATGACACCATTCTATAACATCTATGAGAGCATTCCCTTCTCCTCCTGGAACAGCTGTGGAGGAATTTGACGGTAGCGTTCTCTTATGGGTGCAGCATTACCCGTAGGGATCTCGTGAGCGATTGCAGTGGTACAGCCAAAATCGTCCTCATGACGAGCAAATACGTCTGAGTACATGTTCCACCTGCTGTATCTGCTGCGGTGTGAGCTCTGTTAATTCAGCCCGCATTTGTTCTAAGATTCTTCCCCCTTTTTGCTTGCCATGGGGGTTCCGACATTGAATGAGTTTCTACTGCTACAGTCCAAGGGTCTCCGTTTTTTGCTGTGAACTGTACGGTCTGTAATGGTATCAGCTCCTACGGCATGCCGACTATTTGTGTTATTTCACGCCTGGGTAAAAGTGTCAGTGTGTCCTCTCTCAAATTTACACATCTCACGGGCACCTTCCCATCTCGTATGGTAGCCAATGTTCGGGCAATTAGGAGTCCGGGTGGTAGGTTCTCTATAGCAGCTGGTTCTAGTTGTACTTCCACTCCTTCCAGAGGAGTGCAGGCCCGGACAGGGAGCATGGTCTGCCCCAGAGGTATTTCAAGACTGTTCGCAGCCGGAATGACCACTCTGCCCAGCACTTTTCCATCGCAGGATATTTCTTGCGCATGAGCCATCCGAATCAACTGTTGAAATATTTTCCTTTGAGGTGTTTGGGGGCTCTGTTGTCTCAGAAACAGGTTTGGGGACTCGTGGTAAGCAAACTACCGATCTCCTTAAGCACATTCATCCCCAGGGTAACAGTATATCCACGCTCAGTGTCACCCGAAGTTAGTACCACACCTCTGCAGCCCAAGCCTTTGCCGCAGGCTTTAATTTGCATCAATGCCACCCCTGCGACCGGGATGGGGAGCTGATTGGCGGCCATCAACTTTATCACCTGTCCCCATTCATGCCTCATCGCTTCAGGGAAATGGTCTCTGAAATACTTCTCGGGCATCGTGGTTACTTGGGAGCCAGCATCTACCTGACGAAGGACGAGCATCCGAAACGTGCGTCGGGGCAGACGCGCGGACCCCCCAGGATTCTCTCACCTACCGACATACTTTGGTAAGATGTTACCGTTATCGATTCCTGGTATTATGCTGCCCTTTTGGGTTAACATGGTCATACACACTGCATGAGCGGCATTTTGAGGTAACAATACTAGGACTGGTACATTAGCCAGAGGTATATTATGTCGATTTCGATATGATAGGATGACGGTGGCACCTATATCCCTTTTATAATCTCCCCTGTATGGCATTTATTTGATCCTTATGAGGTAGTGATTTATGGGACTTACTCGGATGTTGTGATATGCCTTTAGGGTTGATTTGATTTGTGATTGATATGATTCACATTAAGTATTAGGAATTTAGGTGCCTACAGATGTATGTATGCATATTTCATCTGATCTGTAATACAAGTCTGTGAGTTCCTGTGTCGGGTCTGCCACGTTTTCCATGCTACGTGGGTTGTTCTATGTGTATTATCACACTGTTTTTGTCTTGTTCTGCATACTTGTCACAATAAAGATATTCTATTTTTATACTGGATCTGTGGTTGTATATTAGTGGTTTTTTCCACCTCCTTTTTTATCTACCAGACAGCGTACGGCCCATCCATCTATTTTGGCCCAGACTAACGGACACATTGAAATTAAACTGGTGGGACTTCTGGTTCTTCTTACTGGTTGTTCTGGCTCCGGGCGGCGCTGGAGAGGCTGCTACCATTGTGGGCACATCCGGGCCATGTGCCTCAGCTCTCCACAGAGGAAGCAGGTAGCGTTGCTCTCAGATGAGTTCAGCGAAGTCACCTTCTTTTTAGTTTCTGTCAAGCCTTCCCTCATCTCTTGGATTTCCCTCTGCAAATCTTCCACCCATCCGGGCCCAGCCACTGCATTCACGGCCACCTCTCCGCTCCGGACCTTCACCACCAGAACTGTCACCCCCTGTTCTTGCTCATGCGCGCACATGGGTCGCCCTCCAAGGGCTGTGGGGTACTTGGTACCGGGCCGGTCTCTCAGAGGGGATTGTCAAAGCAGCGGTGACCCGGTCCGTGGCCCTGGGCTCCCAAGTAAAAGGGAGATTGAATGATGTTTAGTAATGGAAATGAATAGTTCATGACGCCACCTGTGGTGTTCGGCAAGGGAGGTGTTAAGCCGACGCTGCATGCAGATCCTCTGGGACTGATGGTGTGGTGCAGCAATGATGTTATAGCCCTCCACAGGCAGGGCTGTAGTCCTAGGGCAGAGTAAGTGAGGTGACACATAGTTGGTGTGGTGTCAGGCGCAAGGGATGTAGCAGTGCTGGACAGGTTGGCGCAGGAATAAGTGGAGGACACCAGGGCATGTAGTTCCAAAGCTTTACTCACAGTCTGTTGTACAAACAGGTGCCCGCCTCCGTGCCGTGTCCTCTGGGTCAGGGACTCAGTCAACCCCCAGGCCAGATGGAATACTCCTTTCCAACACTCCGCCAATATGTGCCTTTCTGAACGTCTCCTCTTATAGCGCCTTTAGATGAAGTACTCCTAGTACTGAGTTACACTGGAGTTCCTCCTGTCTGCTGTTCCTATGAACTCTACTTGTACGGCAGACAGCTGTAGCCTGCTTCGGGGACTCCTTGCTACTAAGTCCCGGCTCACTATCCAGTTGCTGTTGTGCCCCCAAGTCTTGTGTGGGAATAGAGTGGTCACTACTTCTATTCCTCCAGTGTCTGCTGCAGGACCATTAGTATCCATACAACCTCGGGGACCTGGCCCCGGCCTTGCGCTTTGAACTTCTAGGAAGGGTTCTCTTCTCACCCTCATCCTCTGTTCTCTTTTACTGTTCATGTTCCGTACTAATCCTTTCTTTCTATGGAGAATCAGGCTTTCAGTCTATGTTGCTCTCTCTCTCCCCTTCCCGTGCCAGCAGACCCAGGTCACTGGGATCTGCTGCAGCACTTCCATCCATCTATCCCTCTCTCCAGGGATCTTCTTCTCTCTAGCTCTCCAACCAACTGACTGACTCTAATCCTAAACTCTTCCCGCTCCTTGTAATGTAATCTAACTCCACCCACTTCCCAGCACGTTTCGTGTTCCAAGCAGGGAGCCACCAATGGGTGCTTTGCTATACTCCAAGCAGGGAGCCACCGAAGGTGCTTTGCTACACTACTTTGTGGTGTGGGGTGCAGGTGTTGGAGTGTGGTCAGGAGTCTCCACCTTACCTGAATGGTGGGATACCACACCTCAGGAGGAGGTGCAGTACCTCTGTGGCGACTGAGCCTCAGGCTTGCCACACACACCTCTCTTCCAACTTCTGCAAAAGTCATATGAGGGTTCACAAGCAAGCGCTCCCGCAGGGCCTGTTTCAGCAGCGCATCTCTCAACTCGGTCAGTAACTGATCACTCAGCACCACGTCAGTCGACCCTACCCCCACACGTCTTTCCAGATATGGCAGTGTGTATTTCCTGCAATACGTTCATGAACTCTGTCACCGTCTCCCCCTCTTTTTCAATCCGGCTAAACAGTCGCATGCGCAGCTCTCCTACATCTGTAGGGTCCCCATGTGTTTCCTCCAGTATACATAACACCTTGTAAAGCAGCATGTCCCACTGTCTGGGGGGCCGTAGCATCACTGAATCCCTCGCTTCCCCTTCAAGGGCCATCATGGCAACCTCTGCCTGTAGGGCGGGTATCATAGAGTGTATTCTCATCATCCTTTTAATACGTTCAGTCCAGCTCCAAAACATGGTATTACTCCCATTAAATTTAGGTAGGTTGTTTAACATTGCCCCCAGAGAAATGCTGGACCTAGTGCTCTCCCCAGACACTTGGTCTGCCTCCTCCATGCCAGTAGACTGCATCCTACCGACTGCGCCAAGTGTGAGCAGGTAGGAAGATGCAGTAACGGGTCGGAGGCAAAGCAAGGGTTAACGTGGGGTTTAATTTAACAGGTATACTCCTCGCAGGAAGAAAACAGGGAAAACAGTATAAAAGGACACAGGGTACATAACCCAGGAGAAACGGGTGTGATGAATAGGGAAGGAAGTTCAAGATTAGCAAACTTATCAGTCTGACGACTTCAGAATGCAGTTAGTTCAGTAGGTGGACGTTGGTGCCAAAGCAGTGGGATCCGGAATGGTCCTGGAAAAGATGGTGTCCTGGATTCTGGTGGCGACGATTCCTCGTGGTCCGGTGTAGTCCTGGAAAAGATGACGTCTTGGCTCCTAGCAGCGATGGTGATTCTTTGTGGTCCGGACGGTGATCGGTGTGTCAGGAAACGATGAGCCGGACAGAGCACAGTCTTTCCCCCTGTCAGTGTACAGAGACAACGAGCGACTTGTCTCAGGTACAAAGGGAAACCCCTCACAGCGGGTGTCCCAATTCTGCCGTCGGTGCGTGCGCGCACTGATGTCCTGACTGGGCGTCCTGTCACTCACAGTCAGCGTTGTCAGCGGGGACCAGGTACGTCGTTGTCGGCAGTCTCTGTTAGCAGCTTTTTGCCTCTGCTAATTTTTGCCCGCTTTGGTTTATTCGCAGAAGCCCTGACACTGGCATCCTCTGCGCTGTATGTTCCCGTGGCAACCAACTGATTTTCTGCACGCTGTCACCCTTTTATTTTAGTCACGCCCCCTACTGCTAGGTGCAGAGGTCTTTCCGGGGCCTTAAGCTTTCCTCCGTGAAACCTGGGTGACAGCCCCGACAGTTCCGGATCCGTCACGGAGAAGGTAGGCCTGGTCCAGGTCTTCTCCTTACACTTAGAAGAACCCATGGCTGCTATTTTTTGGCACAAGATTAGAGGATGCTGGGCTATTATAAAGCTGGTAAATATGCATCATCTGGCTTTTTCTAACGATGATCGTGAACGAGCCATAAACCTAACAGGCTAATTAGGGTCTGAAACCTTGGTCAAAGTTATCTGAGCACACAAATCTTCGGGGATGCGCGCGAGCCCTAAGCTTGCTGCCAGGAGACCTGCTAAGAGCCCTGGCGCATGGGAGCAGTGACCGGAGACGGGTGGCCAGAGAATTGAGTGAGTTTGCGTCCCTGTTGGGAGAAGGGAGCAGCGGCAGGCAGGGATGCCGGAGCAACACTAACACTGCTCATGATCCTGAAAATACCATCTCCACCGTCACACAACTTACAGATATTCAGATTTATATTTTTAAAATAATTAAAAAAACATGTATCATTTCCTTTATACTTCACAAATGCCTGCTACTTTGTGTTGGTATCAGATAAAATTCCAATATAATATATTTAAGTTTGTGGGTATAATGTGAAAAAATATAGAAAAATTCATGGGGTATGAATACTTTTTCAAGGCACTGTAGACAGATAATGGATGGATAGATAGATTAGAATTACTTATTTGCAGGTTGAGTAATAGATGTCTTGAATATTGGAGACAGGTCATTTTCTTTTCATCCTGTTTTCAGTCCTCGACAATATTATGAGAATAGTCGGCATTTTTTGGTTTGCTGTTCCTCCTCATTGCAGACATTCTTCTACAGTAGGCTCGTCGCTCGCTCGGAGGTGGTTTAATCTCTGCTGTCAGAGTGAGTTATTATACATCAAAAGCCTCTAATGTTAACTTTGAAACCGTCCTTCTTCTTTTACGGTAAAAATGTGTAATTACCCAAAACCGTATTTCAGACATATTGGAATCACTTCCTCATGGAAATCCAACTTAGCTGGGACTACAGTCCGCACCTCTACACTGGCCGCGACGTGGTATGTCTACAATTTCCTGCTAATACAAACCTTCAAGATGGGGAAACATGTAAATGTAAGAAGATCTAAGTGCTTCCAGAGGGAAATGAGGCATCGGCGGTGGATTTGGGGAACTACCAGCAAGGGAAACATTGAGTCAACGAGAGTTCGTAAGCTTCTGATTAAATACATTCTATCAAAACACGACTGTTGCAGTCTCCTACAGTAGAGGAACGTGGCTCTCCTCTATGTAGGGTAAGCACTATACTTCTCTGATCAAATGGATAGGTGCCATTTCCACAAATATGACCTAAAGATTAGCGTGGTCACGGTCTGTCAGCTCTCCAGTGTACAGTATATAAAGCAGGGGTGCACGACCTGTAACCTAGGGGGAACACGCAGCCTGCCATGCATTCTATGTGGCCCCAACCTTCTGTATACAGTAGTTTTCATGTCAAAGGGAGAAGAGTATTGCACGACTCAGACGAGGGATGGAAAAGCAATAATACAGCGATGTGGAACCAGATCTGGGTCCTTCATACATCATGAGATTTGGGTTCCTTGTCTCACACTCCAGAAAGTCATATGTGAGATAGAGAGATGACATCCTACCACAGGCAACATCTCCGATTTTGTTATTTCAAGAGAACAGAGAAACGCAAACAGCTACTACAACACTCATAGTCTTCTTTGGGGAAAATTACTTGCGTGCAAGATCTACTTTTCTCTAAAATACTATCTGGTTGCAGTAGCATAATTGCCGGAGACCACCTGCGTCTTGCCACTCTATGGCAAGTACAGCTGTGCTCAAAAGTTTACATACCCAGGCAGAATTTTTGCTTTCTTGGCCTTTTTTTCAGAGAATATGAATGATAGCACCAAAACTTTTTCTCCACTCATGGTTAGTGGTCGGGTGAATCCATTTATTGTCAAACTACTGTGTTTTCTCTTTTTAAATTGTAATGACAACCCAAAACATCCAAGTGACCCTGATCAAAAGTTCAGATACCCTGGTGATTTTGGCCTGATAACATGCACAAAAGTTGACACAAATGGGTTTGAATGGCCACTAAAGGCAACATCCTCACCTGTGACCTGTTTGCTTGTAATAAATGTGTGCATAATAGCTGAGTGAGTTTCTGGGATCCAGATAGACTCTTGCATCTTTCATTCAGCCACTGTTGGCAGCAGATTATTCAGGATACTCTCCAAGCGTGTGACAACAGAGCTTCTTTATTCAGGAACAATCAGGAACAATATTATTATTATTATTTATTTATATAGCACCATTGATTCCATGGTGCTGTACAATATGCGTAATAGATCAAGAATAAATCCTTTGTGTGTCTCTATCTGTGCAGCATCTGCAGCAGGCTGCTTCTCTCATACACAGAAACAGGAAATACAGTCACATGCTCTCCCTGAGTGAGCCTCTGTGAGTTTTTTTTTTGCTATAACTTTATGAACAGCATACAAATCTAGCAACTAAACACTCGTAGACAGGAATGGAGTTGTTGCACCAAACATATTCCAACACCCCCACTCAACAACTACTTATCCTGTTAGTCCCATTGCGATTCTGAAGTCCACAAACTTGACTCTTGATAATGGCTTTGTCATACCATCACCTATCATCTTGTCAGACTCACAATAAACAAACTCGGGTAAACCACGTTCCACTAAGTCATGTAAGTGGTGATGTTTTACATCAATGTGCTTTATCTGAAATGAGCCTGAAGTGACCAGAAGGTACGACTAAACGCTGCGTTTAAATGTACTAAATTTCTTTTGCCTTCTAAATTACTCTCACCATGCTGACATACACTCTAATAGTTTTGGCTCCTTTAACCCTCACTCTCCTTCGCTATCCACAATCCTCAGCACCCGCTAACCAAATAATAATCTCTCCTTCCCTCTTGCCTCCCCACCTGACCTCATCTGCTGACCTGCTCATCAACCTCAGAGCTCTCCTAATAAAATTCAAAACAAGCCGCCCACTCTCGTTCTCCCACATGCTCTCCCTATCTCTGCTTCTGTGGCGCCCCTGAGGGTTCAGTCGCCACAGAGCATCCAGGTAAGGTGGAGACACCTGACCACACTCCAACACCTGCACCCCACACCACAAAGTAGTGTAGCAAAGCACCTTCGGCGGCTCCCTGCTTGGAGTGTAGCATAGCACCCCTTGGTGGCTCCCTGCTTGGAACACGAAACGTGCTGGGAGGTGGGTGGAGTTTAGTTTAGCGGGAAGAGTTGAGTCAGTCGGTCAGTCTTTCATTCAGTCAATGAGTGAGGATGTAGAAAGACAGAGAGTGAGAAAGAGAAGATCCCCAGGAGAGGGATGGAAGAAGGAAGTGCTGCAGCAGGCCACAGTGATCTGGGTCTGCTGGCACAGGAAAGAGACAGAGAAAGGAAGCTTGATTCTCCATTGGAAAAAAGGATTAGTACGGAACGTGAGGAGAATAAGAGAACAAGGACCAGGGTTAGAGGAGAACCCTTTTCAAGTTCTAAGCGCAAGGCCGGGGCCCAGTCCCCGAGGTTGTACGGATACTAATGGTCCTGCAGCAGACACCAGAGGAATAGAAGTAGTGACCACTTTATTCCCACACAAGACTTGGGGGCACAACAGCAACATATTACTGAGCTGGGACTTAGTAGCAAGGAGTCCCCGAAGCAGGCTACAGCTGTCTGCCGTACAAGTAGAGTTCATAGGAACCCAACACCATCTCCACGCTGCAACCGCCTCTGAGCGTTGTCTGCCCGGAGGAGTCATCTGAGGGCCTGTGGCCTGAAACGGAGAAAGCTGAGCCCTTGCCTGGACCTAGCGTGGCTGCGCAGGTCCCACCGGAGATCCCCACGGATCCAGAGCCAACATCTGCTCCACTGCCGTCTCCAGTACTTAACCGGGCAGTGCCAACCGCCACCACTGCCACCAGGAGCCGCACCGTGCCTGCACTGGAGCCAAGACACCACTGGGAGGCACCAGGTATGATCGCTACCCCTCCTAACGGGTTATCCCCCGAGTTTTCATATAGTGAGGCCGGCATGCTTGAACTCCACATGGGACAATTAGATGAGCTATGCTCTCAATTTAGAAGCACTAAGCTTAGTGCGATGGGGAAGTGGAAGAAATCCCTGCTGAAAAGAGTGAGACTCGAGCAGGCACGTCCCATTCAACATCTTCTGATCTCAGCAGAAGAGGCTGAGCAGCTGAGGGGTGTCACCGTACATCATGAGTTTCCTTGGTCACAAATTCAGGACCCCCGCCTTAACCCCTACAAGTGCCCACAGGCGCCGCTACCACCAGATGTCGGGCCAAAAATTAAGGTAGTAGTACCGTCAACTGTGATACCACTGTAGATCGCAGAGCAGCACCTATCGGTACCAGCTACAGTCCTTGCTGACTTGTTGGCAGCAGAGATACCACCAGCAACAGTGGATGTGCTATGTATACCAGTAGATGCCAATCTCACGCCAGGAGAGAAGGAATACCTGCAATTTGTAGACCGCCAGCAACAGGATGAAGACACCCAGAGCATTTCCCATGGAAGCAGCAGCCAAGAAAACCAGCTTCCAGTACCCCAGGAGGGGACCCCCAATAAAGAAACATTCCATTAACTTTGTTGCCCAGGAGGATATTTGCACCGTTGTGCCTTCTTTGTTATCATGTTCACTTTGGTTTTACAAGTATTTGCCTAGTTGTGTTGGCAGCATATTTTTCATTGAACAGTGGAGATCATGAACACTGAGTGATCCAGAACTTCATTGTAAATAGTTTGCACCTCTTTAGGTGCCCTTTCTTGGTTTTACATAGGTCTTTTATAAATAAGAACTACCTCATCGTGGAGCATGGCTCCATCCTAAGGACACTGCAAGAGATCCCGGCTGGAGCGGAGACCAGCACTTATAAGAATTATTGTGAAGTATTTTATAGTGTGTCTTATGACAGTATTAATAGAGAATAGCTTTTATAAAGAATCTAGCTCATAGAATGTTTTAATAAATAGATTTGAATAACGATGAAGATTTGAAAGATGCAGATGACGAACCAGGTATCCACGGTTGTCACTTAGGGTTAATAAAAGAAAGTAGAAAATGTGAAAGAGGAAGTGATGAAGAAATGTGTTGGTGATAATGCTTGAAATAGCACTTTAAATAAGGTAGCATAACTTTAAAGATAGTTAAAATTGTTTGCAATGTTCAAGAGAGAGTGCCTCTCATATTGAGAAGATTAGATAAGAACTGTTTATTAGCATTACAAAAATTTTGTATGTTCCTGTATTTGTCAATTTTTGTTTTCTTGCAGCCCACAGACGTGCTGTGTTTAATGGGGGGGTATGTGGCGCCCCTGAGGGTTCAGTCGCCACAGAGGCACCATCCAGGTAAGGTGGAGACACCTGACCACACTCCAACACCTGCACCCCACAACACAAAGTAGTGTAGCAAAGCACCTTCAGCAGCTCCCTGCTTGGAGTATAGCATAGCACACCTTGGTGGCTCCCTGCTTGGAACACGAAACGTGCTGGGAGATGGGTGGAGTTTAGTTCGCACAAAAGAGCGGGAAGAGTTGAGTCAGTCAGTCTTTCATTCAGTTAATGAGTGAGGATGTAGAAGGACAGAGAGTGAGAAAGACAAGATCCCCGGGAGAGGGATGAAAGAAGGAAGTCCTGCAGCAGGTCACAGTGATCTGGGTCTGCTGGCACAGGAAAGAGACAGAGAATGGAAGCTTGATTCTCCATTGGAAAAAAGGATTAGTACGGAACGTGAGGAGAATAAGAGAACAAGGACCAGGGTTAGAGGAGAACCCTTTTCAAGTTCTAAGCGCAAGGCCGGGGTCCGGTCTCTGAGGTTGAACGGATACTAATGTTCCTGCAGCAGACACCGGAGGAATAGAAGTAGTGACTACTTTATTCCCACACAAGACTTGGGGGCACAACAGCAACATATTAGTGAGCCAGGACTTAGTAGCAAGGAGTCCCCGAAGCAGGCTACAGCTGTCTGCCATACAAGTAGAGTTCATAGGAACATCTGACAGGAGGAACTCCAGTGTAACTCAGTACTAGGAGTACTTCATTCAAAGGCGCTATAAGAGGAAACGTTCAGAAAAGGCACATATGTTGGCGGAGTGTTGGAAAGGAGTACTTCATCTTGCCTGGAAGTTGGCTGAACTCCTGACCCGGAGGACATGGCACGGATGCGGGCACCCTTACCTGCAACAGACTGTGAGTAAAGCATTGGAACTACATGCCCTGGTGTCCTCCACTTATTCCTGCGCCAAACTGCCCAGCACTGCTACATCCCTTGCGCCTGACACTACACCATCTACGTGTCACTTCACCTACACTGCCCTGGGACTATAGCCCTGTCTGTGGAGGGCTATAACATCACTGCTGCACCACATCATCTGTCCCAGAGGATCTGTCTGCAGCGTTGGCTTACATCTTCATTGCCGAACACCACAGGTGGCATCACGAATCACTTATAAACATTCACCACCATAAGCACACTGAAACAACCCCCCTTTTTGTAATGGAGCCCCAGGGCCACGGACCGGGTCACTGCTGCCGTGACAACCCCCGTTGAGAAGATCAACCAGCCCGGTACCGAGTACCCCACGGCCCTAGTGAGTGAGGGCGCTCCACTTCTCCTCACTGCTGGAGACATATCTCCCAGCCCTGGACCCCCTCAGCTCATACCTCCCATTACTACCCCCTTCTATCGATCCCAAACCAACACACACAAGAAATCTTTCCCACCTCAAATCCGTGCCCCTGACAACCACCACTGCTATGAATGAGTCACCGGAGGAGGAGAAAACAGAAATACAAGCTAAGTCCAAAAAACCGGAGAGGTTGGTAGCTATCGGATTGCAGACCCCTGATCCTATACACCACAACTAACAGTAGCCGTGGGGGGTTCCTACGGTGCCCTAGACCCCTCGTCACAGCCGGAGAACTACATAAGCCTAAAGAAGGAAAGGGGAAATCTAAACTGCCCCAGAGCAGACCCCAAAGCAATAGACAGCCCCCAACATGTATTGTCGGTGAAATACAGATGAAAACACAAACACAGACAGAAAGACAGGCTGAGCAAATGATGGGGCCCAACTAACTAGACAGGACAGGACAGAACAGATGCTGGCTGCAATCCGCAAAAAACCCTACCAAAAATGTCCCAACCGTCTGATAGGGAAAAAGGCCCTGAAGTCGCTAGACTTCAAAATCACTATATCAGCACTCAGGTATATTCTGAAAACAGAGCAAAGAGATCAACTGATCAGGGACAAAAATGGAATTCAGCCAGTCCCAACCAGGACTGGCTGAATACAAACACTAAGGAAACCAGACAAAATCTCATGGAATAATAGCAGGGCAAAAACTTAGCTTTTAGTAGACAGGAACTAAATTGAATGCAAGAGCTCAGAGCAGAAAGGAACACCAGCAGCCCTGCAGGGCGTCGGCTGCCTTATATCCACTCAGAAATTCCAGATGTTCAATCACACTCCGCCTGTTCAGATGACAGGTTCTTCCCATCCCAATCAATTTCACTACCTCTCTTCACCAGCAGAGGGAGTTCATCAGACATCAAAGGTGAACTCACAACAGTACCTCCCCCTTGAGGAGGGGTCACCGAACCCTCATCCACGCCACCAGGGCGATCAGGATGGGCCCGATGAAAAGCACGAACCAATCTTTTGGCATGAATATCGGATGCAGGGACCCAAGAATTATCCTCCTGGCCATAACCCTTCCATTTAACCAAATACTGGAGTCTCCGTCTAGCCAGACAAGAATCCAGTATCTTCTCAACCTCATATTCCACATTACCTTCAACCAATACAGGGTCAGGAGGTGTCACCACAGGAACTACTGGCTCAACAAACCTCTTTAACAGAGACTTATGAAACACGTTATGGATCTTGAATGTAACAGGAAGAGCCAATCGAAAAGAGACCGGATTAAGAATCTCCAAAATCTTGTAAGGTCCAATAAATTTAGGTTTAAACTTTGGAGAAGCCACCTTCATAGAGATATTCTTTGATGACAACCAAACCATATCACCCACCTTAAACCGGGGACCAATGGTCCTATGCCGGTTGGAAAACCACTGGGCCTTTTCCTGGGAGAGAGACAACTTATCCACCACTTGGTCCCAGATCTGGTGCATTCTCTCCACCACAGTGTCAACACCTGGGCAGGCAGAAGACTCCACCTGCCCTGAAGAGAATCGAGGATGAAACCCAAAGTTAAAAAAAAAAGCTGACATCAAAGTGGCAGAACTAGCTCTATTATTTAAAGCAAATTCGGCCAAGGGCAAAAATGAAACCCAATCATCCTGATCAGCAGAAATAAAACATCTCAAATACGACTCCAATGTCTGGTTTGTTCTCTCCGTCTGCCCATTGGTCTGAGGGTGAAACGCAGAGGAGAAGGACAACTGAATTCCCAGCTTGGAACAGAAAGTCCTCCAAAATCTAGAAACAAACTGAACTCCTCTGTCAGATACAATGTTCTCAGGAATCCCGTGCAAGCGAACCACCTGTTGCAAAAACAAGGGCACCAACTCTGAGGAAGATGGCAACTTAGGGAGTGGTACAAGATGGACCATCTTAGAGAATCTACCACAAATCACCCAAATAACAGTCATTCTCTGAGAGACAGGCATATCAGAGATAAAATCCATTGAAATATGGGTCCATGGCCTCCGGGGCACCGGCAAAGGCATCAACAACCCAGTAGAGCGAGAACAAGATTTAGACCGGGAGCAAGTCCCACAGGACTGCACAAAATTCCTGACATCACAAGACAAGGCGGGCCACCAAAAAGACTGACTCACCAAATCTCTAGTACCAAAAATACCTGGATGACCAGCTAATGCGGAGCAATGAACCTCAGACATCACTCTCTTCCTCCACTGGTCAGGAACATACAATTTTCCAATGGGACAACGCTCAGGTTTGTCCTCCTGAAACTCTTCCAGAACACGTCTCAAATCGGGCGAGATGGCAGAAAGAACTACCCCCTCACCTAAGATGGTAGCAGGCTTGGTCACAATAGGAGAATCAGCAAAGAAACTCCTAGAGAGGGCGTCTGCCTTGACATTCTTAGTGCCCAGAAGAAAAGAGACCACAAAATCAAAACGTGTGAAAAACAAGGCCCACCTAGCCTGTCTAGGATTCAAGCATTTGTCCGACTCCAGGTAAATCAAATTCTTGTGGTCAGTAAGGACCACGACTTGATGTTTAGCTCCCTCCAACCAATGTCTCCACTCCTCAAATGCCCATTTCATGGCTAACAGTTCCCGATTCCCCACATCATAGTTACGTTTGGATGGGGAGAACTTTCGGGAAAAGAAAGCACAGGGATTCATTTTAGATGTTACAGGATCTTTTTGGGACAAAACAGCTCCTGCACCAATCTCAGAAGCGTCCACCTCTACCTGAAACGGGAGTGAGACATCAGGTTGCCGCAAAACCGGAGCAGAAGTGAACCTTCGCTTCAGCTCCTGAAAGGAAGAAACAGCCTCCGGAGACCAATTCAGCACATCAGCCCCCTTCTTAGTCAAATCAGTCAATGGTTTGGCAATACCAGAAAAATTAGCAATAAATTTACGATAAAAATTAGCAAAACCCAAAAACTTCTGGAGTGCCTTCAAAGAAGTGAGCTGAACCCAATCATAAATGGCCTGTACCTTGGCTGGGTCCATTTCAATAGTTGACGGAGACAAAATAAATCCCAAAAATGAAATCCTCTGTACACCAAAAAGGCATTTCGATCCCTTGACATACAGGGAATTCTCCCTCAAAATCCGGAACACAGTCCGAACATGTTCCACATGAGAGTCCCAATCCTTGGAAAAGATCAAAATATCATCCAGATAGATGATCAAAAATGTATCCACAAAGTCTCGGAAAATATCATTCATGAAGCACTGGAAGACAGAAGGGGCATTAGTGAGCCCAAAAGGCATCACCAGGTACTCAAAATGTCCCTCCGGAGTATTAAATGCCATCTTCCATTCATCCCCCTGCTTAATGCGAATAAGATTATACGCCCCCCTGAGGTCAAGCTTGGTAAACCAGCAAGCACCTTTAACTCTGGAGAATAGATCAGAAATCAGGGGTAACGGATACTGATATTTAACAGTATTTTTGTTGAGGGAACGATAGTCAATACAAGGCCTTAATGAACCATCTTTCTTGGCCACAAAAAAACCCCAGCACCTAAGGGTGAAGAGGATGGTCTAATATGACCATTCTCCAACGACTCCTTAATATAGGATCGCATAGCCTCGTGCTCGTGTACAGATAAATTGAAAAGTCGACCCTTGGGAAATTTACACCCAGGGCTCAGCTCAATTGCACAGTCATAACTCCTATGAGGAGGCAAAGACGCAGACTCATTCTCACTAAATACATCATAAAAATCAGCCAAATAGTCAGGAACATCATGCGACTGGGGAGAGGTGGAGAAAATAGGAGCGTCACTAAGGGCACACCGACAACCCCAACTCACCACAGACACAGATTTCCAATCCAAAACTGGATTATGGATTTGCAACCAGGGAAACCCCAGAACGATGGTATCATGCAAATTATGCAACACCAAAAATCTGCAATTTTCTTGATGGTCTGGGGCGACCCGCATTACCACCTGGGTCCAAAACTGAGGTTTATTCTCAAAGGAGTAGCATCAATACCCCTCAAAGGGATAGGCATCCGCAGAGGTGTCATAGGAAACCCACAACGTTTAGCAAAATCCAAGTCCATCAGGTTCAGAGCTGCTCCCGAATCCACAAAAGCCTTAGCGAAAAATGTGGACAGGGAGCAGATCAGAGTAATTGCCAGAAGAAACTTAGGTTGAACACCACCCACAGCAAATGTGTGTGCAAAACGTTTCTCTCGTTTAGGGCAGACAGAAATAATATGAGAGGCATCTCCACAGAAAAAACACAGCTTATTACGCCTTCTGAACTCCTGACGTTGCGCCCTAGACAAAACTCTATCACATTGCATAGGTTCAGACATTTGTTCAACAGGTGGCAACACCTCTCGTGCAGTTTTGCGTTCACGCAAACGCCGATCAACCTGAATGGCTAATGACATAGAATCGTCAAGACCAGAGGGAACAGGAAATCCCACCATAGTATCTTTTACGGTTTCTGACAAACCCTTCCGAAAGAGAGCTGCCAAGACACCATCATTCCAGGTAGTAAGGACCGCCCACTTTCGGAATTTTTGACAGTACAACTCTGCAGAATCCTGACCCTGGCTCAATGCCAACAGGGCCTTTTCAGCCTGATCAATAGCATTAGGTTCATCATACAACAACCCCAAGGCCTGAAAAAATGCGTTCACATCAGTCAGAATAGGATCATCAGGTTTCAAAGAAAACGCCCAATCCTGGGGATCGCCGCGCAGC
Source organism: Dendrobates tinctorius (assembly GCF_039654945.1). Lineage (NCBI taxonomy): Eukaryota > Metazoa > Chordata > Amphibia > Anura > Dendrobatidae > Dendrobates > Dendrobates tinctorius. Next base: position 7,654,727 of record NW_027361803.1, on the reverse strand, counting down.
AAAGAGATGACAATTTTAACCTGCTGCGCGGAGCTCCCCGATGAGTTAGGCTTCAAGGCAAAAAATAATTTACAATCATTCTTAAAATTCAGAAATTTAGACCGATCCCCAAAAAACACATCAGGAGTAGGAATCTTTGGTTCAGCAGCATGTGAATGAACAATATAGGCGGAAATTCCCCGCACTTCAGCAGTAAGCTGCTCCACATGATCAGACAATTGCTTAATCTCCATTGAGAAAAAATTCCCCCTACGGCCTCAGAGAAATAGAGGAAAAAATATAAAAAAAAAATTCTGACACTTTTTTACCTTTTTCCTTTTCCTTTTTTTTTTTTTACAATTCTTTCCTGCTATTGAGTACCCTAGAATCTGCGGTATGGCTGTTGATTCTGTTATGAATGAGTCACCGGAGGAGGAGAAAACAAAAATACAAGCTAAGTCCAGAAAACTGGAGAGGTTGGTAGCTAACAGATTGCAGACCCCTGATCCTATACACCACAACTAACAGTAGCCATGGGGGGTTCCTACGATGCCCTAGACCCCTCGTCACAGCCGGAGAACTACATAAGCCTAAAGAAGGAAAGGGGAAGTCTAAACTGCCCCAGAGCAGACCCCAAAGCAATAGGCAGCCCCCAACATATAATGACGGTGAAGCAAGATGAAAACACCAACACAGATAGAAAGATAAGTTGAGCAAACAATGGGGCCCAAGCTAACTAAAAAGGACAGGATAGAAAAGCTGCTGTCTGCAATCCGTAAAAAACCCTACCAAAAAATATCCCAACCGTCTGATAGGAAAAACAGGCCCTGAAGTCGCTAGGACTTCAAAATGACTATATCAGCACTCAGGTAAATTCTGAAGACAGAGCAAAGAGGCAAACTGATCAGAGACAAAAATGGAACTCAGCACACCCCCGACCGGGGATGGCTGAACTCCAAAAAACAAGGTAAACAAAACAAAACTAATAAGTTCAATTGCAGAGCAAAAACCAGTCAGCAGCCTCCAAACGCCTGTCCCTTACTTCATCCTTTGGACTTACTCAGTGGTCCTCCTCAGCCACCCACGCAGACGGACATACACTAGACCTGGTCTTCACCCGTCTCTGCTCTCTTTCTAACTTCACCACCTCCCCTCTTCCTCTATCTGACCACCATCTGCTCACTTTCTCATCCCTGTCCTCCTCACCTGTCACCCATGTCCAGCAGCATGCGCACCCCCGCAGAAACCTCGCACATCTAGACACTCACACACTCTCTGACTCTATTCTACCACTGTCCTCCACAGCTTCACTCCACGACACTGACACTGCCACTAGTTTCTACAATGCCACTCTTGCATCAGTCATCGACTCAGTCGACCCTGTCATGCATAACAGAGTGCGACAAATCAATAGACAACCCTGGCACAATAACACCACTAAAAAGCTTTGGCAAGCATCCAGAATTGCATAACGGCGCTGGAAGAAAACGCATTCACAAGACGACTTCACTGCACTCAAACAAGCAACACTTGCATTCAAATCAGTTCTCACCTCTGCTAAACAGGCCTTCTTTACATCCCTTGTATCTTCCTTATCCCACAACCCCAAACAGTTCTTCAATACTTTTAACTCCCTCCTCCGCCCACCACTGCCCCCTCCAACTTCCCTAATCTCTGCCGAGGACTTTGCCGCACACTTCAAAAACAAGATAGACCAAACACGGCAAGTCTTTATTGCCCAACCACCACAACCCCTTTGTATACCAGACCAATGCCCAAACCCCATAACCTTGTTATCTAACATCACTGAAGGGAAGCTTGCTCATTTTCTCTCCAAATCACACGTCACCACTTGTGCACTTGACCCTATCCCGTCCTACCTCCTCCCCAACATCACCACCACTCTTATCCCATCCCTAACCCACCTCTTCAACCTATCACTAACTTCTGGTGCTTTCAAACATGCCACAATCACGCCTATCCTTAAAAAGCCAACCCTCGATCCAACAGACACGTCCAGCTATCGCCCAATATCGCTACTCCCATTCGCTTCTAAACTCCTGGAGCAGCATGTCCATGCTGAACTTTCCTCCCACCTCTCATCTAACTTGCTCTTTGACAATCTACAATCTGGCTTCCGCCCCCATCATTCCACTGAGACAGCCCTGACCAAAATTACCAATGACCTACATACAGCCAAAGCTAACGGACAATACTCTATACTCCTACTTCTAGACCTGTCCTCTACTTTCGACACAGTTGACCACTGCCTCCTACAACAGATCCTCTCCTCCATTGGCATCAAAGACCTCGCCCTATCCTGGATCTCCTCATACCTTTCCAACCACACATTCAGCGTCTCCCACTCCCACACTACATCCTCATCCCATTCTCTCTCTGTTGGAGTCCCCCAAGGCTCTGTTCTAGGACCCCTACTCTTCTCAATCTACACACTTGGCCTGGGGCGACTCATAAAGTCCCACAGATTCCAGTACCACCTTTATGCCAATGATACTCAGATCTACCTCTCTGGCCCAGACATCACCTCTCTGCTCTCCAGAATCCCAAAGTGTCTATCAGCCATATCCTCCTTCTCCTCTCGCTTCCTCAAACTCAATGTGGACAAATCTGAACTGATCATCTTTCCCCATCTCACAGATCTTCCTTACCCGACCATTCTATAACAATTGACAACATCACGCTTTCCCCGTACCAGAGGTCCGCTGCCTCGGAGTAACCCTTGACTCTGCCCTGTCCTTCAAACCGCACATCCAAGCTCTCTCCACCTCCTGTCACCTCCAGCTCAAAAATATTTCCAGAATCCATCCCTTCCTCAACCCTCAATCTACTAAAATGCTTGTGCATGCCCTCATCATCTCCCGCCTCGACTATTGCAACATTCTTTTCTGTGACCTCCCTGCTAACACCCTTGCACCTCTCCAGTCCATCCTCAACTCTGCCGCCCGACTAATTCATCTCTCTCCTCGCTACTCCCCCGCTTCTCCCCTCTGCAAATCTCTTCACTGGCTCCCATTCCCTCAGCGTATCCAATTCAAATTACTAACACTGACCTACAAGGCGATCTACAACCTGTCTCCTCCATACATCTCTGAACTAATCTCCCGATACCTTCCCTCACGTAATCTCCGGTCCTCCCAAGACCTTCTTCTCTCCTCCACACTATTTCGCTCGTCACCCAACCGTCTCCAAGACTTCTCCCGAATAGCCCCCATCCTATGGAATTCCTTGCCCCAACATGTCCGGCTATCAAACACACTCTGATCCTTCAGACGGAACCTGAAAACCCATCTCTTCAGGAAAGCCTACAGCCTGCAATGATCCCTGGTGCCTCCTCACCACTACTGGAGCTACTGCCTCACCATCACTGGAGCTGCTGCAACCCCCCAACCTACTGTCTCCTTCCCCACCATCCTGTAGCATGTAAGCCCAAAAGGGTAGGGTCCTCTCTCCCCTTTATATCAGTTTGTGATTGTTAGTTTGTTTACTGTGATAATATGCTTAGTCCTTGCACTAATATTCTCACTGCTGGCAAGTTTAATGCATCCTTGGTTGTCCTCATAGATAAATGTTGGTTGAGCTAATGGCTTGCCGAAATCTTCCAAAAGTTATTTCAACCAAATTTCTTCTTGACTTGCACAAGCAGCAGACATATATTCTGCTTCTGTAGAAGATAATGTGACTGACACTTGTTTTCTGCTGGACCAGGAAATTGAATTTTCTTCTAACTTGAACAAGTAACCACTTGTTGATTCCGATCACTTGAATCTCCAGCCCAATCTGCATCCACATAACCTCTGAGAGTGAGATCTCCTGATGTAGATATCTTAAGATTTAACCTTTGAGTTTCATTAAGATATTGAAGAAATCTCTTAAAGTTGCTAGAGTTCTCTCGCAAGTTGTGGTTGCTATGTACAGAAGCGCCCCTACTGCTTGTCTGTAACTCTCATTGCTGGGTAGCAGATCTTCTCCTTCCAACTTTAAGTAGGATGGATCCATTGGTGTTGACGCACCTTTGGCTCAGGGCCGCCATCAGGGCATGACAGCCCTTACTGCTGTATGGGGCCCAGTGAACAGCAGTACAGAAGGGGGGGCCCGCATGTCAGGGGCCCCGCTCCTGTGCTCCTAGTCATTGGGCCCCAAGTGCTGTGCACTGCGGCCGGGCCCTAAGTGCTGTGTGCTGCGGCCGAGCCTGCGGGCCAACATCAGATGAGAGCTGCACAGAAGTGGAAGAGGTGAAGAACCTGTGGTGATGTCATCAGCTCCACCCCCTGATCACATGATGACATCACCACAGGTCCTTCAGCTCACAGTAGGAGCTGCATCTTCACTTCAGGAGCGCGGCCAGGTAAGAAGAAAGTTTGTTTTTTTTTTATTTAATTATTGAAAGCGTCTAATATGTTTCCCCGGCAGGATGGAGACTCATGGACCATGTGTCTCCATCCTGCCAGGGCAGATTGAAGGCACATGGGCAGATTGGAGTGTGACACTGGGGGCAGGATGGAGACGGGGCATGATTGGAGATACAGGGGGCAGAATGGAGATGCGGGGCATGATTAGAAACAGGGGGCAGGATGAAAGACATGGGGGCATGATTGGAAACATGGGGCAGAATGGAGATGCGGGGCATGATTGGAGACATGAGGCAGAATGGAGATATGGGGCATGATTGGAGACACGGGCAGAATGAAGATATGGGGCATGATTAGAGACACGGGGCAGAATGGAGATGCAGGGCATGATTAGAGACACAGGGCAGATTGGAGATGTGGGGCATGATTAGAGACATGGGGCAGAATCGAGATACTGTGCATGATTGGAGACACGGGGCAGAATGGAGATACGGGGCATGATTGGAGACACGGGACAGAATGGAGATACTGGGCATGATTGGAGACACGGGGCAGAATGGAGATACGGGGTATGATTGGAGACACGGGAGCAGGATAAAAGACATGGGGGCATGATTGGAGACACGAGGGCAGTATTGGAGATATGGAGCATGATTGGAGACACGGGGCAGAATGGAGATATGGGGCATGATTGGAGATACTGGGCATGATTGGAGACACGGGGCAAAATGGAGATATGGGGCATGATTGGAGACATGGGGGCAGGATGAAAGACATGGGGGAATGATTGGCGACACGGGGCAGAATGGAGATACTGGGGGCAGGATGGAGACACAGGGGGTAGAATGGAGATACTGGGGCAGGATGGAGACACGGGGCAGAATGGAGAGACGGGGCATGATTGGAGACACGGGGTAGAATGGAGATACGGGGCATGATTGGAGACACGGGGCAGGATGAAAGACATGGGGGAATGATTGGAGACATGGGGCACAATGGAGATACTGGGGGCAGGATGGAGACACGGGGCAGAATGGAGATACGGAGCATGATTGGAGACACGGGGCAGAATGGAGATACGGGGCTTGATTGGAGATTCAGGGGGCAGAATGGAGACATGGGGGCATGATTGGAGACCCAGGGGCAGTATTGGATATACTGGGTGCAGGATGGAGACACAGGGAGCATAATGGAGATACGGGGCATGATTGGAGACACAGGGCAGAATGGAGATATGGGGCATGATTGGTGACACAGGGGGCAGAATGGAGATACGGGGCATGATTGGAGACACGGGGCAGGATGAAAGACATGGGGGAATGATTGGAGACACTGGGGGCATGAATGAAGATACAGGGGGTATGATTGGAGACACAGGGGGCAGGATGAAAGACATGGGGGCATGATTAAAGACACTGGGGGCATGATTGGAGACAATCGGGGCAGGATTGAAGACAGATGGGGCAGAACTGGAGACAGATGGGGCAGGGTTGGAGACAGATCATGCAGGATCATGGGGCAGGATGGATATGATGGAGACAGATGGAGCTGGATGGGGAGATCATATGGGGCAGAATGGATACTCATGAGGGCAGGATGAAAGAACATATGGCTGAAGCCAGGAATGAGACACATGGGGTTCAGGATGGGGGGATATTATTACCATAGGGGCTAATTAAGGGATATTATTACTGCAGTGATGTATTTATTTTATTTTTTGAGTATACTGTTTTAAATGGGGGGGTGGTCCTGTTACCGTGCAGAGTGATACTATGTCGCCTTTTTTTCTTTGTTTGGTGTAATGTAGAAGTTTGGAAAAAAAATAAGTAATGTGTTCTGCAAGTGGAGCTCTAGATAACTGTGTTATTTCCTGCAGAGACAAGTCCTGGCTGGAAGACGTGATGGCGGTCTGTGCTGGATGAAAGATGAAAAGCAAAGATGAAGGACTTCACCTAGAGACGTCACTGGTGAGTCAGTGTGTTACCTATACACTGACACTGTACACTATGCTATATACAGAGTTCCTGTGTATAATGTCATGGATCACTGTATTACCTGTACACAGACACTGCATACTAAGTACAGATCCCCCACACATTAACCCCCATCCCCACTCATTAACCCCCACACATTAACCCCCATCCCCACTCATTAACCCCCCACACATTAACCACCATCCCCACTCCAAATCCCCCCACACATTAACCCCATCCCCACTCCAAATCCCCCCACACATTAAGTATCCCCCATCCCCACTCATTAACCCCCCACACACATTAACCCCCATCCCCACTCATTAGCCCCCCACACATTAACCCCCATCCCCACTCATTAACCCCCAACCCCACTCATTAACCCCCATCCCCACTCATTAACCCCACACACACATTAACCCCCCACACACATTAACCCCCACACACATTAACCCCCATCCCCATTCATTAACCCCCCACACATTACCCCCATCCCCACTCATTAAGCCCCCACACACATTAACCCCCTCACACACATTAACCCCCCACAAATTAACCCCCATCCCCTCATTAATCCCCCAACACATTAACCCCATCCTCATTCATTAACCCCCCCACTCATTAACCCCCACACATTAACCCCCATCCCCACTCATTAACCCCCCCACACACATTAACCCCAATCCCCACTCATTAACCCCCCACACACATTAACCCCATCCTCACACATTAACCCCCCATCCCCACTCATTAACCCCCACACACATCAACCCCCATCCCCACTCATTAACCCCCCACACTTTAACCCCCCACACCACATTAACCCCCATCCCCACTCATTAACCCCCTTCCCCACATTAACACCCCCCATCTTCAGTGTCTTCAGCTCCAAAGTGGAGCACTTACCACCAGCGTTTGCTCTGGGCGCCGGGGAGTGACGTCAGCAGCGTGATCACATGACCTGATCACGCTGCTGACATCGCTCTGGCCCGGCGGTCAGAGCTTCAATTGTAATGGCGTCTGTATACGCAGCCGCCAGGGAGGACACTGCGGACCGCTGCATTAGGCGGCCCTACTGCGCCCCCTGCCGACTGCGCCCGGGGCAACTGCCCCGGCTGCCTCCCCCCCTAGATACGCCCCTGCTCAGTAAGCTCCCATGTCTGGAGTTGGTGAAGGATATTCCATCTCATCATTAGCAGCAATTATCCACTTCTGCTTCTCGTGAACAGGCAGTTTTTGCATCTCTTGCCATGACTGTGTCTCTGGTTCAGGAAGTGTTCTGACCGTATAAGAAAGGCGTCTAGCTGGGATACCTTTGCTTGGCCTTTCTGATCTCCTGACTGGAGGTTGACTTGGTTCTTCTGTGTCTTCCTTATTTGCTTCAGCATTTATCCACACTTCAGTGTTTTCCTTTTCAGCATCTGGGTTTGTTGATTGAGATTCTTGTTCTTGCTTTTTAGGTTAAATAACTGGTGTAACTTCATGGAATTTGAGTGATGAAGAGTTTTCATCAATCATTACATCTCTGCTGATTGTTACTGTGTTGGTCTCTGGGTGCAGGATTCTGTATCCCTTTTGAGTTTCGCTAAAGCCCACCAAGACTCCTTGAACTGCATGTGATTCCCACTTGGAACATTTTTCTTTGGGAACATATATAAATGTTTTGCTTCCAAATAACCTGAGGTGCTTCAGGTTAGGCTTCTCGCAGTTCCATAGCTCATATGGAGTTTTATTTGTGGCTTTACCTGGCACTCTGTTTTGAAGATAGCAAGCTGTCATGATGGCTTCTCCCCAATACGTTGTGGGTAGATTCGCATCAAACAACATACTTCTTCCACTTTCACAGAGAGTACGGTTCTTTCCTTCTGCAATGCCATTTTGTTCTGGTTGTATGGAATGGTAGTCTGGAACGCGATTCCATCCTTTTTCAAAATGGTTTACACCCTACCACTTGTATATTCGGTTCCATTATTTGCACGCAGGGCTTTTGGCATTCTTCCAAATTTGTTAAACACTACAGCAAAATATTCTTTAAGTGTCTGTGGAACTTCGTCCTTACTGTGAAGCAGGTAGGTGACTGTATATCTGGAATAGTCATCAATAAATGTGAGAAAATATCTCTTCTTGCTAGGAGTTTGAACACTCATTGGACCATATACATCTGTATGTATCAGATCCAATGGCCATGCAGATCTAGTGGTGCTTATTTTAGGAAAGGATTTTCTGGACATTTTCCCTTTAAGACAACTAGTGACTACACTGGTTAATTTCAATACCATTTGCAAGTTGAGCTAGCTTCCTTACTGCTTCTGGGTCTCTGTGCCCAAGACGTCTGTGCCATACTTGCATACAGTTCTTATGCAGATCTTGTCTAGCACTGTACACTCGTTCTTTGCATTCTAGCTGATAAAGTTCATCTTGGATTTTTCCTTCTGCAAGTGTGTGACCCTTCTTTGAGATAATGCAGCTCTTATTGCTAAAAGTAACTACATTCCCCTTTTGCGTGATCTTTACTGACAGAAGATTGCTTTTAAGGCTGGGAATATAGAGAACATCCTTTATTGGGATCTTTCTGCTTTGTGCTGAGGAAACTGGACAGTGAAGGTAGGTGTCTCCTACTCCTTCTGAAGTTATATAGTGACCATTAACTAAGATTACCTTTTCTGCCTTGCTTTCATTAAGGTCAGTGAAGAAATCCTTGTTATTTTTTCTATGACTGCTTGCACCAGAATCTATACACCATATATGTTTTGCAGATGGGTATGTACTGGCATTAAGTGCAGTTTCAACACAAGCAGAATCTTCCCGTACAGCTGTTTTAACCCTTTGATGACTGTTTTGCTTTTTAAGCTGACTCATTCTTGCTTTCCAAATTCTGTAGTCTGCTTTAAGGTGGCCAGGCTTTTTACAGGCAAAACATTCACGAGTTTCTCTTAGATTGCTCTTATATTTAGGGAAATCCTGTGTCTTTAATGCTGTTTCTGCTCAGGATTCATTACTGCTGCTTACATGCTGCGTTTTTCTCTTGAATTCATCCACAAATTTTCCTTTAACATACTCTAGTGTCAGCTCATCATCTGGCCATACATCTAATGCAGTCACGAGTGTTTCATAACTTTCCAGAAGACCACTTAATAGAAGTGCAGCAATATGAAAATCTTTAATTTTATTCTCCAAAACCCCTGAGACGCTCCACAGTCTCTAGGGTGTTTCTTATATTCTGCATATTCTGTCAATCACTTAGCTTAGACTGATACAGGTTTCTCATGAGATAAAGCTTATTGCTGAGATTTGATCTTTCATGCATTTTCTGTAACTCACCCCACATCTCCTTTGCAGTTGCACGCTTTCATATATGCACAATCTGATTATCATCTACACTGAGGGAGATTGTGCTTTGTGCTTTCTGATTATTCTCTATCCAGCCATCTGGTTATGGATGAGGCACTTGTTCCTGAGTATATTTCCACGTACCTTCTCTTATGAGCAGCATCTTCACCTTGAAATCCGAGGACTGGTAGTTCTGGTTAGTGAGGCTTGGCACTGAGAACTTGACAAGATTGCTGCTAGTGGACATCTTCTCTGATGCTCTGTGCTGCTTTTGCTCTGGGCATCTGTTGCTGTGTTACTCTGGGGTTCTGTGTCACTCTGGGCTCATAACCTGCGGATTATTCAGGATACTCTCCAAGCGTGTGACAACAGACCTTTATTCAGGAACAAACAGGAACAATACATGATAAGCTTAATAGAGCAGGAATAAATCATTTGTGTGTCTGTATCTGTGCAGCATCTACAGCAGGCTCTTTTTCTCATACACAGACATAGGAAAAAGGGAAATACATTCACATTCTCTCCCTGTGTGAGCCTCTGGGAGTTTTTTTTTTTCTATCTTTATGAACAGCACACAAATCTAGCAACTAAACACTCAGACAGGAATTGAGTTGTTGCACCAAACATATTCCAACAGTCACTGACGTTTCAAGAAATTGATAATGCCAGTCAACTGCATTCAAACTATGATTAACAAATTGAAAATTAGGGGCTCTGTAAAAACAAAACCACGATCAGGTAGACTAGCAAAAATTTTGTCCACAACTGCAAGGAAAATTGTTCAGGATGCAAAGAAAAACCCACGAATAGCATCATCTGAAATACTGGAGTCTCTGAAAACTAGCAGTGTGGATGTTTCAAGATGCAGAATAAGGAGGCACTTGAAGTAAAATGGACTGCATGGTCGAGTCGCCAGAAGAAAGCCATTACTGCGCAAATGCCACAAAGTATCTCACCTACAATATGCAAAAGAGCACAGAGACAAGCCTCAAAACTTGGAGTGATGAGACCAAATTGAACTTTTGGCCGCAACCATAAATGTTACATTTCCAGAGAGTTCAACAAGTCCTATGATTAAAGGAACACCATTCCCACTGTAAAGAACGGAGGTGGATTGCTGATGTTTTGGGGATGTGTGAGCTACAAAGTCACAGGAAACTTGATAAAAGTTGAAGGAAAGTTGAATGCAGCACGTTATCAGCGGCACATCACGCAGCCACTATGGGGCCCCTGTGAGGCAGGGGGACCCGCCTGCCCCCAGCGCCAACCCCACCACCCCCCCGCATTGAAGGAGGCAATGATGGAGGAGAGAGTGTCAGCTGATGCTCCCTCTCCCATCATTCCCCCCTCTGCCTCTCACACACTGGGTGTGCAAAGACGTCATCGCACTCTCACTGTGTACCAGGCAGTACAGGAGAGGAGACAGTAGCCGGGAGCAATGCAGGCATGAGGAGAAGGTGAGGTGTGTGTTTTTCTTTTTTTTTTTTTAAATCAGTGTGAGTACTGGACTGTGGGGCCATGCTGGGGGGGGGGGCTATATACCATGCTGGGCTGTATTATACCATGCTGGGGGGGCTATATACCATGTTGGGCTGTATTATACCATGCTGGGCTGTATTATACCATGCTGGGGGGGCTATATACCATGCTGGGGGTCTATATACCATGCTAGGCTGTATTATACCATGCTGGACTGTGGGGCCATGCTGGGGGGCTATATACCATGCTGGGCTGTATTATACCATGCTGGGGGGCTATATACCATGCTGGGCTGTATTATACCATGCTGGGGGGCTATACACCATGCTGGACTGTATTATACCATGCTGTGGGGGATATATACCATGCTGGGCTGTTATATATTACACCGCTCTGACCTACTCACCCGGCCTCCGATCCCACGCCGTCTCTGCATACTCACCCGGCCTCCGCTCCCACGCCGCAGCCGCTCGCCACCCGACGGCCACGGTGGTAATCTTTGACGGGCTCGCGGCCGACGCCATCTCTACATGCAACGCGCCTCCCTTCTGCTTCTTGTGCTCCTGCTGTGACCTGATCCGGAAGCACCTTCAGACCAATGGCAGACCAGACAGGGCCATATCAGGCCGCTTCCCCCTGAGGGAGGCGCCTGATCGTTGTGTTACCTTGCACACTGGGCCCTGCTTCCTCCTGTGCTCTCTGCAGCCTCTCGGTGCCGTCCTCGGTGTTTCCTGCAGCAGCCTCGCAGCCTGTCTTCTGTGTTCTCTGCAGTATTCTCAGTCCTGCTCCGGTGTTCCTGTTCCATCCTGCTCCAGTCCTGTCGTCCTACTCCAGTCCTGCCTCCGGTGTTCCTGTTCCATCCTGCTCCAGTCCTGCCGTCCTACTCCAGTCCTGCCTCCGGTGTTTCTGTTCCATTGTGCTCCAGTCCTGCCGTCCTACTCCAGTCCTGACTTCCGGTGTTCCTGTTCCATCCTGCTCCAGTCCTGCCATCCTACTCCAGTCCTGCCTCCGATGTTCCTGTTCCATCCTGCTCCAGTCCTGCCTCCGGTGTTCCTGTTCCATCCTGCTCCAGTCCTGTCGTCCTACTCCAGTCCTGCCTCCGGTGTTCCTGTTCCATCCTGCTCCAGTCCTGCCGTCCTACTCCAGTCCTGCCTCCGATGTTCCTGTTCCATTGTGCTCCAGTCCTGCCGTCCTACTCCAGTCCTGCCTCCGGTGTTCCAGTTCTATCCTGCTCCAGTCCTTCCGTCCTCCTTTATTCCTGTCTCCTGTGTTCCAACTCTGTCCTGTCATCTACACTTCAGTTCCTCCACGTTCCAGTCTATACTATTACTCCATTCCTGTCTCCTGAGTTCCAGCTCTGTTCTGTCATCTACACTTCAGTCCCACAGTCCTACTCCAGTCCATCCTGAGCCGCCCCTCTCAGTACCGGCTACCGTGGGACTCGAACCCCTGGGCCTGCTCCTAACGGTCCCTGTATAGGGGTCGGTTCCACCTGGCAGCTCGCCCGGGGCCCCTCGGTGCCACAGCCCAGAGGGTCCACTCCTGGAGATTCCGCCTCAGACCAGCCTCGCTAACAGTACGATCAGGCCATGGACTCCGCCGGTACTACCGCTGCTACTGAGAAAGAGTTGCTCTTCCTGCGGGAGAATCAGGGACGCATTATGTCGGTCATGAAGTCTATGGACACCCATTTGTCGGCTCTGCAGGTGGCCGATCCTGGAAATGCCACTCAACTGGAGAGTCTCCAACAGGAGCTGGGTCAGCAACAAGATACTCAAGCCCACATTTTGTCTTACATGGCCTCCTTTGACAGTCGCTTGTCGGCCCTCCAGGCTGCCACCGCAGCCCCGACTCCTCCCTCCACGTCTACAGCTCTCCTGACGCCCCGCCTCGCCAAACCGCCTCGCTTCACCGGGGATCCCAAGCTCTGTAGGGGGTTCTTAAATCAGTGTAGCCTCCACCTTGAATGGTTGCCACAGCAATATTCCTCTGACCGGGCCAAGGTTGCCTTCATCATGTCCCATCTGGAGGGGGAGGCTCTGTCTTGGTTGAATCCTCTCTGGGAACATGACGACCCTGTAGTCTCGAGTCTCCCGGTTTTCCTGGATACTTTTCGCAGTCTTCGATGAGCCGGGCCGGTTAGCCTCTCTCACTGAGTCACTCTTTAACTTACATCAGGGTTCTCTCACGGTCGGACAGTACGCTATTCGCTTTTGCACTATCTCCTCTGAGTTTAGCTGGAATAACGCGGCTTTGGTAGGGGCATTCTGGTGCAGTCTTTCAGGCAGAATAAAAGATGAACTCGCAGGTCGAGATACCCCGTCCACCTTAGAGGACCTTATCTCGCTGACTACCCGCATTGATCCACGCTTCCAGGAGCGCGCTCGGGAGTCAGCGAGAGACAGGAGGTCCACCAGGCCAGTTCCCCTTTTCACCCGTTCTGCCAGTCCCCATTCAGCTGGGTCCTCTTCTCCCTCCTCAGTCGAGTCCATGCAGATAGATCGCCTAAAGGTGGTTGCGTCAGAGAGAGAGGCGGGCACAAGGTCTGTGCCTCTATTGCGGTGATTTGTCACACTATGTCTGCACCTGTCCTAAGAGACAGGGAAACTTCTCCACCTAGGTCAGGTAAGAGAGGCCTCCCTAGGTGATGATGATCCCTCTCAACCTCTTACGATTTCTGTGCTTTTGGTTTCAGGGGTGAGACGTGGTTCCGAGGTGGCCTACGTGGATTCGGGCTCGGCAGGTAACTTCATTCGACCTGAAGAAGTGGACAAATACCAAATTCCCGTTGTTACTCTATCTAACCCTATCCAGATTGCCGCAGTGGATGGCAAACTGCTACAGGTGACCGTCACCTTGGTCACTGAAGAAGTGGAGTTGCAAGTCGGAGCCTTACACCGAGAGAAGATAGCCTTTTACGTTTTGCCTAAGCTCTCTCACGCCATTCTACTCTGTCTTCCATGGTTAAGGACTCATCAGCCTGTTCTCGACTGGTCTTCTGGGGAGATACTCCGCTGGGGGCACCCGTGCCAAGCTCGCTGTCTGACTCCTGTCTGCCTGGTGGCCGTTCCTCGGTCACCTCCAGACCTTTCGGGTCTTCCTCCAGCCTACAGCTCCTACGCCGATGTTTTTGATAAGAAGGAAGTGGAGGTCCTTCCTCCACACCGGCCGTTTGACTGCGCAATTGAACTTCTTCCCGGTTCAACCCCTCCAAGGGGCAGAATCTACCCCCTGTCTCCCGCAGAGACCACCGCCATGTCCGAGTAGGGCAAAATTGTTTGGTGAATTGGAATGCACGGGGTTAAAATTTCGCCTCAGAGCATAGCTTAGGACGCTCTCGGGGTCCAGACGTGTGACTGTGCCAAATTTTGTGGCTGTAGCTGCGACGGTGCGGATGCCTATCCCGGACATACACACACACACACACACATACATACACACCTACATACACACTTTGAGCTTTATATATTAGACTAGCTGAAGAGCCCGATGCTGCCCGGGCATAGTAACTAACTGTGGTTAGCTATAACAAATTATAATTATCCTCCATCCCATAGTCCCGTGCCCATATACCCATCATACATATCCTCCATCCCATAGTCGAGTGCCCATATACCCATCACACATCCTCCATCCCATAGGCCCGTGCCCATATACCCATCACACATTCTCCATCCCATAGTCGAGTGCCCATATACCCATCATACACATCCTCCATCCCACAGTCCCATGCCCATATACCCATCATACATATTCTCCATCCCATAGTCCCATGCCCATATACCCATCATACATATTCTCCATCCCATAGTCCCATGCCCATATACCCATCATACATATTCTCCATCCCATAGTCCCATGCCCATATACCCATCATACATATTCGCCATCCCATAGTCGAGTGCCCATATACCCATCACACATCCTTCATCTCATAGTCCCATGCAGTGTCAGATATGCATTCCACGACTACTTCTGAAACCTCCCGACTCCTCATGTGTCACCCTTAAAAACATTTTTTATTTGTCCAGCGCTGTATGGAAATCTCTTCGGTCCGATCTGATGGGCGTTGCCTCTGTTCAATGACTCCACCCCTCCTCGGCTTGCTGTATGCATTCTTTGCTGTGAATATTAGAGATCGCGTACAGATGTCACGCGTGCGCATTGAAATGGTATTTTGCGCGTGCGCAGTATGCGATAATAACGTTTTCCTCCACCTCCACCTTGCCTAAATTCATTATAAATCCCCTTTCCTCCCTTCCCAATCCCACATTCCCCTCATTGTCCTCCTTCCCCTGCATCCCATTATTGTCCTCTCCCCCACCATTGCCTTCTCCCCCAGCACCCCCATCATTGCCCTTTCCACCACATCTATCATTGCTTTCTCCCCCACCATCACATCATTGCACATTCCACCACCTCAATCATTTCCTCCTCCCCTATCACCCCCATCGTTGTCCTTTCCACTACCACCATTATTGCCTTTTCCCCCACCACCCCCATCATTGTCCATTCCACGAGGGGTGGTGGGGGAGAAAGCAATGATGGTGGAATGCCAACTTTTATTCCCCATTGACTTGCATTGGGGTCGGGTTTCGGACGAAACTCTGACTTTTTTTTGCCCTAGTAGCACCAGTTTCATCTAAAACAAATTTTGTTTCATGAAACCCGATCCGACCAAAGTCGCTCAACTCTACTCATAGTAATTTGGCATGAGAAAAAAAAATCATAGCATCTGGCCACCTCCTGATAGGCACCATGAAGAATGTTTGTGAAGTGACCAGATAAAGTCCATTATCATCCTGCACCTTGGTTCAGCTGGACGTGGCTCTTCTTTAGCACATGATGCTCACGAAGGAGTCACAAAAGCATTTTTTTTTTACCAGGCAGATATTCTATATCCTGTTCAAATTGTTTTTATTGAAAATGTCCTAATTATTATACAAAATGGAATTAAACTACATGAAGGAAAAGAAAAGGAAAAATATGGGGAAACAAGGGAAAATAAAGGAAAATGGGAGAAGGAACTATCGCAAAGCAGTAACAGTTATTGTATCTCTGATACATGTACCAAGAGATACTAAGATCAAGGGTAAGACAATGGAATTATCATTTCTTTCACATTATCTCACCATTTTGATAATGAAACTATCACATATTTTGTAAGCTATGTTCCTGATCAGGGCTGTGAAAAGGAATTTCAGGGCCCCATACTGACAAAATTTTTGGGCTCCCTTGAGACTCCGTCCAGGCTCCACCCCAGTTCCGTCTCCACCAAGCCCTGCCTACACCCCTCAAACTTTCCACAGTCCCAACACCCACTCTTGGAAAAACTCTTCTGCCCCATCCTCACCAATCATACAGTAACTGTTCCAATGGAACCATATCACATACATAACCATCAGCTTTTGTTTTGACCAACGGATTTTTTAAGCCTGCCACCACGACAAGGTAGACTCTTTTGGCAGGGCCCTACTCTACTCTAACCTGTTAAATGTTTCTTAAAATATCCAATAATCTTATTAGGAATATTTTCTATTTATTTTTCTTTAAGGGAATGTGTCACAAACATTTTTTTAAACTAATTGAAATCCTATTGTTATAATCTTTTGTATTATCTGTATTTCTGATTGCAGATTATTGTATTCTGTGTCCTGAACATTTATGGAAGCTGCTCTCTTGCCTGTTTGGAGATATGGATGTTGGACATATACATGTTTATATATATCATAAGACATTATAGGGGACTCTATTTCCTTTGGAGAGTTTTCTATTCATGTTCTCATGCTTAGTTTCATGCAGATGTCATTGTGCAGGAAGGGGGAAGAGGAGAGCTGTGACATTACCTACTGTTAATGGTGGATTCTGTTATCTCTCATTATAATCCTGCTTGTTATGATAATGAGGTGACTGCTTATAAGGTATCTCTTCTAGAAGTGCCAGTCTATTAGAAAAGTTGTTTCTGTTTATTTATTATTTTATGATATAAGGGGTTACATACTTTAAAGTCAATTCTTGCAAAACTTTTTTAACTATGATTAAAAGGATTGGCCATGTTCTGGTTATTGTTCACGAATGTGTTTGAGATGATAGGGTTCTTACTAATATGGCCTTTCTTGAATTACAGCAACAAATATGAAATATGGGAAATAGAAATATAGTCTATGCTGAATTTCTGCACTAAATGCCTTTTAATCATCTCATATAATTGTAGATTGTGAGCCCTCGCGGGCAGGGTCCTCTCTCCTCCTGTGCCAGTCGTGATTTGTATTGTTTAAGATTATTGTACTTGTTTTTATTATGTATACCCCTCCTCACATATAAAGCGCCATGGAATAAATGGCACTATAACAATAATATACTAATCGGTTAATAATAATAATTAGAGAGTGGACAATGCCCAAAACATAAAAGATTCATAACACATTCCCACTAAATATTTTACTAACTAAATCTATTTTCATAAGAGTCATTTAGTTAAATCCTTTGGTCAATTACATAAAGTGCAAAATTACAGTGCCAATAACAAAAGAGAAAACAAACAAAGAAAACAGACAAAACAAAAACAACACATATAACAATAACATATAACACAATGAAAATAAGGTCATTTTGTGTGATCTGAGAAACATAATATAAAAACAACAAAGAGTATTGCACACAATCTAAGGAACTGAAGCAGGTCCGACCCCGCTCTTTGCTTCTGCTCACCGTGCACCATACACTAGTAAGGGCAGTAATGCCCTGATGGCGGCCCTGTTCCTGCCTACATGAAGTATGTAGCTAGTCTACATAGATCATGGGATGTCAGACATCCATTCCTGGCTACCTACAGTTGCCATTTCATCTAAGTATTCAGGCAGTCTATATTAAAAGGAAACTGTCACCCCCCCCAAGGTCATATATGACCTATTAATATGGGTACACAGGTAATAGGTACTAGTCCTACCTGTATGCCTCATATTAACGGTCTTGTTGTGGAGAAATGTTTTATTCTGTCTTTATGCTAATGATTTCTTCCAGGTTCCGGGGCATTCGGTGGCTGGAAGAAATCCCTGCCCTCTCTCATTACAATACTACCCTCCTCCCATCAGCACCAGTAATAGCCCCAGAATCCTGCGCCTGAGCCATGCACCTTGTCGGCGCACACACCAGAGATTACTGGAGCGGAAGGCGCCGGAACCTGTGCAGAAGATCCCTGAGTGCAATACCCATAGAAGGGAGGATGAGATATGTATTTCTGGGGGAGTGCAGGGCGTAGGAGTGGGATTCCAGGTCCAAAACTGCCGTGCATGAGAGGGGGTTAGTATTACAATGAAGAGAGAAGGCAGGGATTTCTTCCAGGCAATGCAGGCCCCAGTGCCTGGAAGAACTCATTTACTTAAAAAAAGAATATAACATTTCTCCATCACAAGACTGTTAATATGAGGCATACAGGTAGGACTAGCTTAACATTTCTATTACCTGTATGCCCCAATTAATAGGTCATATATGTCTCGGGGGGTGACAGATTACCTTTAAAGCATAAACACACATAGATAAGAATTAATATATATAATATGATGACAACAGCCATCCAGACCTGCATCCCACCACAAGAAACAGTCCAGAGTAATCCCTGGAGAATGCTATCATTCTCAGTGACACAGTGAGGGGCTACGTGCCTCCTTCTGATCTCAGGCTATTTACTCATTTAGGAGTGTCTGCTCAAACTGTTGGGGTACAGCTGTGGGACCCTAATTTCAGAGATGATGTCCTCCACCCAAGTCTCAAAAAGCTGAAAGGGTCTTCAGGAGAGGTGGGTAGTCGAGCTAGGCTATCAGACGGTCACCTCTGTAGCTGTAGTCATCCTTCCTATGGTACTATTCAGGGGTGGACAGGGGTGGACATGTTATTGGTACAAATTGTGAAATTGCACACGGGCCAAGTGGTAAGGGGACCCATTTCCACCTCCAAAGCAGATAAAATTGTGCATTATGATGAGTTATTGGGCTGATCTTTAGCATAAAGACATAATATATCCACAAGACCATTAATATGAGTCATACAGGTAGGTCAAGCGTAACATTTCTATTACCTGTATGCCCATATTAATAGGTCATATACGTCTCGGGGGGGTGACAGATTACCTTTAAAACATAAACACACATATATTAATTCTTATCTATCTAATAGGATGATGACAGCTGTCCAGACCTGCATCCCACCACAAGAAACAGTCCAGAGTAATCCCTGGAGAATGCTATCATTCTCAGTGACACAGTGAGCGGCTACGTGCCTCCTTCTGATCTCTGGCTATTTACTCATTTAGGAGTGTCTGCTCAAACTGTTGGGGTACAGCTGTGGGACCCTATTTTCAGAGACGATGTCCTCCACCCAAGTCTCAAAAAGCTGAAAGGGTCTTCAGGAGAGGTGGGTAGTCGAGCTAGGCTATCAGACGGTCACCTCTGTAGCTGTAGTCATCCTTCCTATGGTACTATTCAGGGGTGGACTGGGGTGGACATGTTATTGGTACAAATTGTGAAATTGCACACGGGCCAAGTGGTAAGGGGACCCATTTCAACCTCCAAAGCAGATAAAATTGTGAATTATGATGCGTTATTGGGCTGATCTTTAGCATAAAGACATAATATATCCACAAGACCATTAATATGAGTCATACAGGTAGGTGAAGCGTAACATTTCTATTACCTGTATGCCCATATTAATAGGTCATATACGTCTCGGGGGGTGACAGATTACCTTTAAAGCATAAACACACATATTAATTCTTATCTATCTAATAGGATGACGACAGCTGTCCAGACCTGCATCCCACCACAAGAAACAGTCCAGAGTAATCCCTGGAGAATGCTATCATCCTCAGTGACACAGTGAGGGGCTACGTGCCTCCTTCTGATCTCAGGCTATTTACTCATTTAGGAGTGTCTGCTCAAACTGTTGGGGTACAGCTGTGGGACCCTAATTTCAGAGATGATGTCCTCCACCCAAGTCTCAAAAAGCTGAAAGGGTCTTCAGGAGAGGTGGGTAGTCGAGCTAGGCTATCAGACGGTCACCTCTGTAGCTGTAGTCATTCTTCCTATGGTACTATTCAGGGGTGGACATGTTATTGGTACAAATTGTGAAATTGCACACGGGCCAAGTGGTAAGGGGACCCATTTCCACCTCCAAAGCAGATAAAATTGTGCATTATGATGAGTTATTGGGCTGATCTTTAGCATAAAGATATAATATATCCACAAGACCATTAATATGAGTCATACAGGTAGGTCTAGCGTAACATTTCTATTACCTGTATGCCCATATTAATAGGTCATATACGTCTTGGGGGGGTGACAGATTACCTTTAAAGCATAAACACACATATATTAATTCTTATCTATCTAATAGGATGACGACAGCTGTCCAGACCTGCATCCCACCACAAGAAACAGTCCAGAGTAATCCCTGGAGAATGCTATCATCCTCAGTGACACAGTGAGGGGCTACGTGCCGCCTTCTGACCTCAGGCTATTTACTCATTTAGGAGTGTCTGCTCAAACTGTTGGGGTACAGCTGTGGGACCCTATTTTCAGAGATGATGTCCTCCACCCAAGTCTCAAAAAGCTGAAAGGGTCTTCAGGAGAGGTGGGTAGTCGAGCTAGGCTATCAGACGGTCACCTCTGTAGCTGTGGTTCCTTTCAGGGGTGGACATGGTTGGACATGTTATTGGTGCAAATAGTGCAACTGCCCATGGGCCAAGAGGTAAGGGGACCCATTTCAACCTCCAAAGCAGATGAAATTGGGCGTTATGATGAGTTATTGGGCTGCAAAGGATCCATATATTGTTCATGCACAGTGTCCTTCTTCCGCATGTGTCTTCCAGTGGCTTCAATATATAATTAATTTCCTGCAATGAGAATCACATCACATTAATAATTTCCAGGCAATCAAGCTCAATACAATCAATCCTATCACTACTAATACTGTATGGGCTTTTGAAAAGTTGAGAGTAAATTGTTTAACCCAACTCTGATAGATCCCATCCAGAAAAAGGGACCAGAAAAAGGGATTCCATCCCTCCTTGGATATATCTCCAGCTTTTTGCTGCAGCTCCTTTATTTTATCCATTATTGAATCATGTGCATCTTCTAGGAGCAGCATTGCTCACCTATAACAGCACAAGTGCCCCCTTCAATTGCTAACAGGCAGTCAGGCGCTATTGCCTTCTGAAGGGCTACTATCCTCATTAGTGACATGACAAGTAGAAGCTGATGGAGGTGACACCAACAACCAAAACATTTGGTGACATCACAAGTAATAGCTCATGGGGGCAAAACTAACCACCAAAACATTGTGTGAAATCACAAATAAGAGCTAATGTGGGCGGAGCCAAGAACCTCACTTCCATTGAAGTGCATTGCCCAATTTACTAGAGATGAAACGATATGAATCCTACCAATGTGGGGGAATATTTGAATAGCTTTACTACATATGGAGCTAATATGTATATACATCGGTGTTGTACAAGGATTTCCCAATATTGGTTGGATTTATATTTATGATCTGGACTGTATATTACTATATGTCTCAATAACATCCGACAATTACATAGTTATCTTCATGTTACAAGTGTTCCCTTTACAGGATACAACTTTAATCTCCCAGATTTGGATGATTCTCTAACAATACATGGTTTAAAAATCGAGAAGTCGTCATGTTCCAGTTATGGCTGAGGGGATTCTCTCAATTATAACTAATCTATGGAGCTGATGAGCAAGAAAGTCAGAAACCAGTAACAGGTGATGGATAATCGGTAAATCACTGTCATTTCTGTGCTTGAAGATAAATCCCGTCACATCCTATATATCTCCCTTTACTATTGGTAGAAGTGCTGTAATGCTTGGACATCTCCTAATCTGAGGGGTTCACTATTTATTTTGGACCTGCTTGTATTATATAGAATAAAGACTCCATAATGAATAAAAAATAAATGAGAAATAGATGATAGAAGAGAATGAAGGACACAACAAGAGATGACATAGAGCCGACTTACCTCTCTCTCCACCGTCTGCAACTGTCAGACGGAATGTTGGCTCTGCAGCTCCATGCACAATGTGTGTGATGTCATAAGGCAAGGGGGCGGAGCCAGAAACCTCCACATTCCGTGACATCACCAGCAGGAGCAGCAGTTATTTAAAGAGACCAGAGCAGGCCATGCAACCAATTCATTACCATATAAATGAAATTGACTCTAATTATCCATCTTGACCTCTTAAAACTTTCAAAAAATGCCACAATGTCATTATTACCATACATTGTAATTCAGGAGTAGTTTCCACTGATTTGAACAGTGATAAATCAACAATAATAACCCATATATCCCTGTATTACAGAAGATTAGATTATATGGATGGTTGGATGTGGAAGTGAACATGCTACTGTAGGATAAATGGCCAGTAAATAGGGGAGGACACTATAGACAATCGTACTATATACCAGGATTGGGCGATTAATTTTCCCAAGTGGCTATATGAGAGACCATAACATATAAATTACAATTATTACTTTATATTAATAATAATTGTATAACTTAATATTGAGTAGAATTAAATATGCTGAAACCCCCTACATACCTTATGAGCCCATATACAGCCCTCCTTTAAACCTCTATATACTGTAAGAGCTCACACCTAGCTTCCAACATACAGTATGAGCCCTCACATAGCCCCTCCACATACATTGTAAGAACCCACATAGCCTCTCTATATATAGTATGAGCCCCCACATATCCTCTCTATATTCAATATGAGCCCTCACATAGCGCTTTGATTATAGTACTAGCTGAAGAGCCCGGCGCTGCCCGGGCATAGTAACTAACTGTGGTTAGTTATAGCAAATTATAATTATCCTCCATCCCATAGTCCCGTGCCCATATACCCATCATACATATCCACGATCCCATAGGCTCGTGCCCAAATACCCATCATACATATCCTCCATCCCATAGTCCCGTGCCTATATACCCATCATACATATCCTCCATCCCATAGTCCCGTGCCAATATACCCATCATACATATCCGCCATCCCATAGTCCCATGCCCATATACCCGTCATACATATCCGCCATCCCATAGTCCCGTGCCCATATACCCGTCATACATATCCTCCATCCCATAGTCCCGTGCCCATATACCCATCACACATCCTCCATCCCATAGTCCCGTGCCCATATACCCGTCATACATATCCGCCATCCCATAGTCCCGTGCCCATACACCCATCATACATATCCTCCATCCCATAGTCCAGTGCCCATATACCCATCACACATCCTCCATCTCATAGTCCCGTGCCCATATACCCGTCATACATATCCTCCATCCCATAGTCCAGTGCCCATATACCCATCACACATCCTCCATCTCATAGTCCCATGCCCATATACCCATCATACATATCCTCCATCCCATAGTCCAGTGCCCATATACCCATCACACATCCTCCATCCCATAGTCCCGTGCCCATATACCCGTCATACATATCCGCCATCCCATAGTCCCGTGCCCATATACCCGTCATACATATCCTCCATCCCATAGTCCAGTGCCCATATACCCATCACACATCCTCCATCTCATAGTCCCGTGCCCATATACCCGTCATACATATCCTCCATCCCATAGTCCAGTGCCCATATACCCATCACACATCCTCCATCTCATAGTCCCGTGCCCATATACCCGTCATACATATCCTCCATCCCATAGTCCAGTGCCCATATACCCATCACACATCCTTCATCCCATAGTCCCGTGCCCATATACCCATCATACATATCCTCCATCCCATAGTCCAGTGCCCATATACCCATCACACATCCTCCATCCCATAGTCCCGTGCCCATATACCCGTCATACATATCCTCCATCCCATTGTCCAATGTTGTGAGGCGAAATTTTAACCCCGCGCGTTCCAATTCACCAAACAATTTTGCCCCTATCTACATACTGTCGAGCCCCGCCCCTCATTATGATGTCACAATGGTTGCCATGGCGACGCTGATGTCATCATAGGTTGCAAGCCCTGCCGCCGCTCATTATGATGTCATAATGGTTGACTATGGGATGGAGGATGTGTGATGGGTATATGGGCACTGGATTATGGGATGGAGGATATGTTTGACGGGTATATGGGCACGGGCCTATGGGATGGAGGATATGTATGATGGGTATATGGGCACGGGACTATGGGATGGAGGATATGTATATGGGCA
Source organism: Dendrobates tinctorius (assembly GCF_039654945.1). Lineage (NCBI taxonomy): Eukaryota > Metazoa > Chordata > Amphibia > Anura > Dendrobatidae > Dendrobates > Dendrobates tinctorius. The sequence continues at coordinate 7,630,339 of NW_027361803.1, read as the reverse complement.
CGGGACTATGGGATGGAGGATGTGTGATGGGTATATGGGCATTGGACTATGGGATGGAGGATATGTATGACGGGTATATGGGCACAGGACTATGAGATGGCGGATATGTATGATGGGTATATGGGCACGGGACTATGGGATGGAGGATATGTATGATGGGTATATGGGCATGGGACTATGAGATGAAGGATGTGTGATGGGTATATGGGCAATCGACTATGGGATGGCGAATATGTATGATGGGTATATGGGCATGGGACTATGGGATGGAGAATATGTATGATGGGTATATGGGCATGGGACTATGGGATGGAGAATATGTATGATGTGTATATGGGCATGGGACTATGGGATGGAGGATGTGTGATGGGTATATGGGCACTCGACTATGGGATGAAGGATATGTATGATGGGTATATGGGCACGGGCCTATGGGATGGCGTATATGTATGATGGGTATATGGGCACTCGACTATGGGATGGCGAATATGTATGATGGGTATATGGGCATGGGACTATGGGATGGAGGATGTGTGATGGGTATATGGGCACGGGCCGATGGGATGGAGGATGTGTGATGGGTATATGGGCATGGGACTATGGGATGGAGGATGTGTGATGGGTATATGGGCACTGGACTATGGGATGGAGGATATGTATGATGGGTATATGGGCATGGGCCTATGGGATGGCGGATATGTATGATGGGTATATGGGCACTTGACTATGGGATGGCGAATATGTATGATGGGTATATGGGCACGGGACTATGGGATGGAGGATGTGTGATGGGTATATGCGCATGGGACTATGGGATGGAGGATGTGTGATGGGTATATGGGCACTCGACTATGGGATGGAGGATGTGTGATGGGTATATGGGCACTCGACTATGGGATGGAGGATATGAATGATGGGTATATGGGCGCGGGCCTATGGGATGGTGGATATGTATGATGGGTATATGGACACGGGATTATGGGATGGAGGATATGTATGATGGGTATATGGGCATGGGACTATGAGATGAAGGATGTGTGATGGGTATATGGGCACTCTACTATGGGATGGTGAATATGTATGATGGGTATACGGGCATGGGACTATGGGATGGAGGATGTGTGATGGGTATATGCGCATGGGACTATGGTATGGAGGATGTGTGATGGGTATATGGGCACTCGACTATGGGATGGAGGATATGAATGATGGGTATATGGCCACGGGCCTATGGGATGGAGGATGTGTGATGGGTATATGGGCGCAGGCCTATGGGATGGTGGATATGTATGATGGGTATATGGGCACGGGACTATGGGATGGAGGATAATTATAATTTGTTATAACTAACCACAGTTAGTTACTATGCCCGGGCAGCGCCGGGCTCTTCAGCTAGTTAGATATATTATTGGCACCAAAAATAGCTTTATTATAACATCCAAAGACAAGAGGGCATGGGGATTGAACACATATAAAACACATAAGACAATCATATCAACAAGGCGTAACATATGACTTCAGGACAATTCAGTCCCCATGTCCTCCGGTCGTCACTGTGTACCACTCCTAAAAAAACCCCCACAAAAACAAAAATGATTAAAAACATCTAATGCTATTCAAAAACCAGGAGAATGATACTGTCGAGATCTATGTGGACTATTTAGTGCAAATCTGTAGATTATAATCAATGTTCAAGCCTCTCGGCTGAAGTGTACCTAATGTCGAAATCCACTTCAACTCCTTTCTTTTTAACATAAGAGTCCTATCGCCACCACGTCTCAACAAAGGGACCCCATCAATCACCCTGAATCGCAGCTGATTAACAGAATGTCTGCATTCAATAAAATTCTTCGGTATTGGTAATTCCAGGAGTTGTGTCCTGATTGTACTCTTGTGTTTACTGATCCGTGCCCTCACCTCCATAGTGGTCTCACCAACATACATCAGCCCGCAAGGGCAGGTGATCACATAAATAACAAAGCTGGAGGTACATGTAAACCTTTCCTTAATCAAAAATTTCTTCCCAGTGTGTGGGTGATTGAAGCTGTCACCTTTAATCAAATTCCCACAACACACACATCCGAGGCACGGAAAATTGCCAAAACCCAAAGGACCTAATGTCAATTGCCGCGGAATCCTACTCGGTCCCACATCTGCTCTCACCAATTTATCTTTCAAATTGTATCCACGCCTATAGGATGAGATTGGTCTAGTGGAGAATTCGGGGACATCAGGCAACCCTTTACTTTGTAAACCCCAATGTTTATTCAAAATTCCATTGATTCTACCACTAATAGGGCAAAAAGTTGAAACAAAAGGTACTCGTCGTTTTTTCTTGTTGAACAGTCATGTGACTATGTCATGTGATCAGTGTATATTATATATCTGCTGTGGTAGCTTTTAAAAAATCTTTCCTTGCTAGATTTATCCATACATATTATTAGTATTCACTAATCCTAAATTGCCATGGAGTTGGTTTTGAGTAGTTTATTAGCGTTGCTGGATTGTGGGTTTGCGATCATGTGACCTAGTCATGTGACCGCGCTCTCACTGGTAGGTGATTGCTTAGATTGCGGCCATGTGATTTGTCACATGACCGCCGTTAGACTAGCATAGGTTTATTTTGCTGCGATGTTGTGCCGGCGCTGAGCGCTAGTGCGCCTGCGCGATATTTATGACAGGTTACCGTGGGACATTTTGTTCATTATGTGAGTCTGTGTGGCTAGATTGATGGAGTTCGCGCTGAGCGCTGTTACACATGCGCGATATCTGCAATGTGATAACGCGAGATTTGGGTCCTACATTGGACGGGCGCGCTGTGATGACTCTAATGGGTGGTTGCTGAGCAATGGACGGCGATTTCATGATACCATGGGATATGTAGGTAAATCCAACTGGTTACTGGGTTTGGCGCCTTTTTTTGTGTTTACATTCATTGGCTGACTGGCTATGTTGTGGACACCCTTATGTATGATTACATATGATTGGTGGAGGGTTGCTAAGATACATGGGGGACACTGATATACCATTGGTGATTGTATATTTGTGATTGGTTGTTTTTTTGTTTATCTTTACCATGTGCTGCTGAAATTGTACCATTTCTGAATTACATTTTATAATTTATGTCTATATTGTATTGTGATGTATTTATTATGTATCTATGTTTTTTTTTATATTTGACGACTATATATTTATGAATGGGCGGATACTTGATGTTGGTTGGCCATTCTGGCCTATTTAAGACCGCCATATTTGTTATGTAGTATGCTTGAAAAAGACCATGTGATGGTCGAAACGTTGTATGTTCTCATGGCGCAATAAATTTCATATGTTTCTTCACCCGGACTGGATGCTGCTCCTCTTCATTTTTGTGACTTCTGATGTCCAACTGGGTCCCTGGACTTAGAGCGTGCATCCCTTGATCCTGGAAGTGCTGTCAGCCAAATTTTGCATGTTTGAAGTGTGACCAACCTGTCAGTCAGTTCTCCAAGCGATACTACAGATCGCTTGGAAAACGCTAGCATTCTGCAAGCTAATTACACTTGCAAAACGCTAGTTTTTCCGTGGGAAAATCGCGGGAATTTAAAATGCGATTTTCCCGCGAATGGAATTCCGGAATTCTCGCGGTAACTTCCGCGGGAATTCCGCTACGTGTTAACCCAGCCTTATTGTTCATAAGGAAGGACAGTCTGGTGGCCATAGTTCATGGGGAAGGATGGGATGGCATTATAATACGTAAGGGGGAGAGTGTGGAGGCAATGTAGGTCATGTACATTGCAGGTCATGTATCATAAAATGACAGTGTGGTGTCACTTTTTTGGGCAGAGAGCACAGTGAGGGTGATGAAAGGAAAAGGGATGCATAATAAAATATAACCTTTATTCATAATTAGGTAAAATAAATTAAGAAGGTAAACATCTACATAGGATATAGATTGGATCACAGATATTGTATAATTATTTTGTGCTCCACTAATACCCGATGGATCGCAGTGCAAGATGTTATGTTGTTGGAAAGTTAATAATAATCATCCCTGACTATCATCCCTTATAGAATTTTCAGATTTATATTTTTAAAATATAATTTCCTTTACACTTCACAAATACTTGCTACTTTGTGTTGGTATATCACATAAAATCCCAATAAAATACATTTAAGTTTGTGGTTATTACAACGTGAATAAATGGGGAAATATTCACAGAGGTACAGTTGTGGCCAAAAGTATTGACACCCCTGCAATTCTGTCAGATAATACTCAGTTTCTTCCTGAAAATGATTGCAAACACAAATTCTTTGGTATTATTATCTTCATTTAATTTGTCTTAAATGAAAAAGCACAAAAGAGAATGAAGCAAAAAGCAAAACATTGATCATTTCACACAAAACTCCAAAAATGGGCCAGACAAAAGTATTGGCACCCTCAGCCTAATACTTGGTTGCACAACCTTTAGCCAAAATAACTGCGACCAACTGCTTCCGGTAACCATCAATGAGTTTCTTACAATGCTCTGCTGGAATTTTAGACCATTCTTCTTTGGCAAACTGCTCCAGTTCCCTGATATTTGAAGGGTGCCTTCTCCAAACTGCCATTTTTAGATCTCTCCACAGGTGTTCTATGGGATTCAGGTCTGGACTCATTGCTGGCCACCTTAGAAGTCTCCAGTGCTTTCTCCCAAACCATTTTCTAGTGCTTTTTGAAGTGTGTTTTGGGTCATTGTCCTGCTGGAAGACCCATGACCTCTGAGGGAGACCCAGCTTTCTCACACTGGGCCCTACATTATGCTGCAAAATTTGTTGGTAGTCTTCAGACTTCATAATGCCATGCACACGGTCAAGCAGTCCAGTGCCTAAGGCAGCAAAGCAACCCCAAAACATCAGGGAACCTCTGCCATGTTTGACTGTAGGGACCGTGTTCTTTTCTTTGAATGCCTCTTTTTTTCTCCTGTAAACTCTATGTTGATGCCTTTGCCCAAAAAGCTCTACTTTTGTCTCATCTGACCAGAGAACATTCTTCCAAAACGTTTTAGGCTTTTTCAGGTAAGTTTTGGCAAACTCCAGCCTGGCTTTTTTATGTCTCGGGGTAAGAAGTGGGGTCTTCCTGGGTCTCCTACCATACAGTCCCTTTTCATTCAGACGCCGACGGATAGTACGGGTTGACACTGTTGTACCCCCGGACTGCAGGGCAGCTTGAACTTGTTTGGATGTTAGTCAAGGTTCTTTATCCAACATCCGCACAATCTTGCGTTGAAATCTCTTGTCAATTTTTCTTTTCCGTCCACATCTAGGGAGGTTAGCCACAGTGCCAAGGGCTTAAACTTCTTGATGAGACCGCACACGGTAGACACAGGAACATTCAGGTCTTTGGAGATGGACTTGTAGCCTTGAGATTGCTCATGCTTCCTCACAATTTGGTTTCTCAAGTCCTCAGACAGTTCTTTGGTCTTCTTTCTTTTCTCCATGCTCAATGTGGTACACACAAGGACACAGGACAGAGGTTGAGTCAACTTTAATCCATGTCAACTGGCTGCAAGTGTGATTTAGTTATTGCCAACACCTGTTAGGTGCCACAGGTAAGTTACAGGTGCTGTTAATTACACAAATTAGAGAAGCATCACATGATTTTTCGAATAGTGCCAATACTTTTGTCCACCCTCTTTTTTATGTTTGGTGTGGAATTATATCCAATTTGGCTTTAGGACAATTCTTTTTGTGTTTTTTCATTTAAGACAAATTAAATGAAGATAATAATACCAAAGAATTTGTGTTTGCAATCATTTTCAGGAAGAAACTGAGTATTATCTGACAGAATTGCAGGGGTGTCAATACTTTTGGCCACAACTGTATGAAAAGTTTTTCAAAAGACTGTATTGTAGCTCTTTGAAAAATACAAGTCCAGTGCATTCCTCTGTTACCTGGAAATTAGTGATTGAATTGATATGCAAATGAGGCTGAAGAACTAGTTGTAGATCTGAAGCCTCTGTCACTCCAACTCTATGCTTGGCCCAGCACATTCTCCTGAACTGATTACTTTTTCTTCCCTGAAGTCACACAGCACAGTGGCTTTCAGTCAAGTACGAGAACACACACATAGAGGGTTTTTGTTTTTCACAGTTCCATAGATAATCGCATACAAGGTTTCTCCCGCGCATCCCCCCTACTCTGGAACTCTCTACCACAACATATCAGACTATTGCCTACCATCAAAACCTTTAAAAAGAACCTGAAGACCTACCTCTTCCGACAAGCCTACAACCTGCAGTAACCACCGATCCACCAAACTGCGGCACGACCAGCTCTATCCTCGCCTACTGTACCCTCACCCATCCCTTGTAGATTGTGAGCCCTCGTGGGCAGGGTCTTCTCTCCTCCTGTACCAGTCATGACTTGTATTGTTTAAAATTACTGTACTTGTTTTTATTAAGTAAAGTGCTATGGAATTAATGGCGCTATAATAATAAATAATAATAATATATGGAGTCCCATTTTCTGGAACACCGGAGGGTCTAACCACTGGGATAGAGAATATCTTTGAAACAAAATTCAAAGGGAACTTGTCATCATTTTGTTGTAGAGCAGTAGTAGCTGAGCAGTGTGATATAAAGTTTTGAAGGAAGAGATAAATATGAGCCAGACGGACAGACAGACAGATAAATAGATCTATTGATTCCCTGGTGCCTTCCCCATGATTGCCCTGTGTCTGCTCATTTGGAAGCATTTAGATCAACTACAAAATATGTTCAGTTGGTTCCAAAAATACTGAATTCCAATGACCCCTGTTAACATTTTTGGAAGCGAGTTTATCAAGTCCACAAACTTCTGCCGTGGATCTAATGGCCTGTGATTGTTTTTACAATGTGCTGGAATGTCTAGTGGAACCTTTAACAAGGACGTCGTTGATAAAAGAAATAAAGATCGGCGTGCAGCAGATATCAGTATCAGCATCAGAATGCTGGGGGTAACGTTTACACGGGGAACAAAACCTAAAACAATATTGTGCAATATTCGGTAAAGAGCTTTAACTGCTTACTGTTCTGCGGTTATACCAGGGGTTCGAGATGTTCACTTGATTTCATGGCGATAGTTTGCAAAAGTTTTCTATGTTAGCAATTTAAAGCAGAAAAATCTTTCTAAAAAATTTGCTATGAGGAGATATTATTAGGTCACTTTTCCTTGTGACTGCTTTGACTTTATTATTCACACCAAATTTGTTAAAGTGTTGCACAATGTTTGATCAATTTGATGCATCTTTCAGCCCTAATCTTCTGTTGAAATTTTTTCTAAACTTTTTAGTGTACTGCCCATACTGGAATAGTAATGATCAATTTTTTCTGGGGCTGTTTGTGGATTGTGGTGGTATACTCCTTTAAAAATAGGAGACAGTAACCCCAATTTATCAAAATGAGTCTGATGAGTGGCGTCATGCCACCGCCACATCCCATTCCGACTCAGCTCCACCCTCGTTGGAGGAAGCAAAAGAAACTGACATGAAGACATCAAAAGTTGCAAAATTTGTGTTCAACTCCGAGTTGCACAAAAATGTAGCAACTTTCCAGGCAATTTACACTAGAATACTGGCAAAACTGCTTTGATAAATAGGGGCCAGTGGCTTTTGGTGGAAGAGTAGTTTCTCCTCTAGAGATTGTGCAAGAAATACATATCTAAGCATCAGTGTTCTGGGTGATTGCAGATCACAAGATGCAATGAGCTTGAACAGTCTCTGATAGTCATAATTTAGAACTTCAGTGGTATTGCACTTAAGGCACTTTATACAGAGTACTGGCAATGTTCTCAGCAGCTTCACCTTCACTCTGGCACAGTCTATTTGTGACTCTCGTTATGTCACAGTACGTCTCTCTTGGCAGCCTCTATTGGCAGCAGTGCACTTCTACAGAAGGTCTGGCAACTTACGCACCCCCTGTGGTCTTCTCAAACAGTTATTGCATATCAATCCCTTGCAATCAGGCACCAATCCCTGATGTGATATGATACTTTACCGTCAGGCACCAGCATACTACGTTGGATGTGGGTGTCACAGGGTTACCGCAACAGAGAAGCGCGAGAAGACCGCAGTGTCTGATCACAGCTACTCCTGCACTGAGAAGAAGCACTTCTCTGTTGCTTTAATGGTGTTTATTCCTTTTGGCAAAAGAGGTGCTAATCGGCGATGTTGGAAAACCCTGAGCTCTCAGCTGAGCTCAGATAGCCACTCTCATCTCCTTTATAATCTGGGTCCTGATTCAAATCATTTCAGAGCTAGCTTATGCTGCATGGCTTGGAGGAGTGGTGTTTATATGAGAAGAAATTTTGGAGGAGTTATCTGTGACTGTTGTGTGGTTTGTAAGTGTGGTAATTCCCTTCCCTCCTCTACTTTGTTTTTTTCCCCATCCTCCACTCCCCGCTGCATTCCTCTGTTATATGTGAGTGAATATTTGTATGCCTGGTGTTTTCAATTTACCCTTGTTGCGTAGCCTTGTTTTTGGGCTGGTGCACTGCAGAGCTCATTAGCATCCCCTTTCTCTGGGTGGGGAAATAGAGCAGACAGAGGGCTATCTCAGAAGAAGGCAAGGGTGGCGGCCCCGACATCTTCACCATCAGAAGTATCCTGGGGAATAGGGCGAGCAAGGACACAACCTAGTGTTAGGGACAGGGAAGAAGCCCCTGGTCCCGGGTGACAGCGGGCAGCTAATTTTTACAATTTTAGTGTATGCTACATTCAATCATAGGGAAAAAACCTCTCTGCTTACCTCTGTGGTAGAAGCCTCACTATCTGTCTCTATAAGTGTAGTGTTCTCTTGCAAGTAGGCTGTTCTCATCCACCTTGACAGACTACACCATGGCAGTACAAGCTAGAGCTCAGAGGTAGAGCACCATACATAGAGAATTTTACTCATCCCCACTGCTAGCTAGCTCTGATGCAGTCTCTCCTGGGTTCCAAATTTACTTCCTCTCTATACCAGGCTTTTTGTCTGCATGTGTCTGACCTCTACAGGTGGGAAGCAAGAGACTTTTATGATCTCTGTACATTACCAGAGAGGTGGGTATGCATGCAAATGCCAACCTCATACTGCTTTCTGATACACCCATGTTACATACACCCTTGTGTCTCAGACCCAGCACTACTGTCATCCTGTTGGCCACATACTGTAGATATAAAATAGCATAATAAGATATAACTCAACATATGCTCAGATTTGGCACGCGCATAGTAAGTAAACCACATACGATATGGGTAAAATGTAACAGATATCAACAGAGAATGACAATTGGTGCTAGTCCAGTGTTGTAGTTGTGTCAAGAGTCCTTGATTTTTCAAAGAAGGTGGTAGACCCATGTTGCACCTTTTTAAACACATACAAACTCCTGTCACTTACCACATCCTTTGGACTTACACAGTGGTCCTCCACAGCCACCCACACAGATGGACATACATTAGACCTCATCTTCACCCGCCTCTGTTCCCTATCTAATCTCACAACCTCTCCCTTCCCCCTATCTGACCACAATCTACTCACCTTCTCATCCTTGTCCTTCTCACCTGCCCCCCATGTCCAGCCACTAGCACATCCTCGCAGAAACCTCATACACCTAGACATTCACAGACTCTCAGACTCTCTTCTACCTCTGTCCTCCATATCTTCACTCCACAACACTGACAGTGCCACCACTTTCTACAACGCCACTCTCACATCAGCCATAGACTCAGTTGACCCTCTCATGCTTGGCAAAGTGCGACAATCCAATAGGCAACCCAGGCACAACAACCTCACCAAAAAACTTCAACAAGCATCCAGGGTCGCGGAGCGGCGTTGGAAGAAAACACGCCTGCCAGACGACTTCACTGCTTTCAAACAAGCTACACTTGCCTTTAAATCAGCCCTCACCTCTGCTAAACAGACCTATTTCACAAACCTTGTATCTTCACTATCCCACAACCCAAAGCAACTGTTTAGCACATTCAACTCTCTCCTCCGCCCACCACTGCCACCTCCAACTCCCCTCATCTCTGCTCTGAGGACTTTGCCACCTACTTCAAAAACAAGATTGACCAAACAAGGCAAACTTTTACAGTTCCACCACCCCAACCGCTCCACATACCAGACCTCTGCCCTTCCTTAATAACCTCCCTCTCCAACATCACTGAAGGAGAGCTTACTCATCTCCTTTCCAAATCACGCCTCACCACCTGTGCACTTGACCCCATCCCTTCCCACCTGCTCCCCAACCTCACTAACATGATCATTCCAGCCCTAACCCATCTCTTCAACCTATCACTAACTTCTGGTACCTTCCCCTCTGCCTTCAAACATGCCACCATAACACCCATCCTCAAAAAATCAAACCTTGACGCAACTGCTCTGCCCAGCTACCGCCCCATATCACTGCTCCCGTTTGCTTCCAAACTCCTTGAACAGCATGTCCATGCTCAACTTTCCTCCCACCTCTCATCTAACTCCCTCCTTCACATCCTGCAATCTGGCTTCTGCCCCCACCACTCCACTGAAACTGCCCTGACCAAAATTACTAATTACTTACTCACAGCCAAAGCTAACAGACAGTTCTCCTTCCTCCTCCTTCTTGACCTGTCCTCTGTCTTTGACACAGTTGACCACTGCCTACTGCTACAGATTCTTTCTTCCCTTGGCATAAAAGACCTCGCCCTGTCCTGGATTTCCTCATACCTCTCTGACCGCACATTCAGCGTTTCCCACTCCCACACTACCTCCTAATCCCGCCCCCTCTCTGTTGGAGTCCCCCAAGGCTCTGTCCTGGGGCCCCTACTTTTTTCCATCTATACTCTTGGCCTAGGACAACTCATAAAGTCCCATGGCTTCCAGTACCACCTGTATGCAGATGACACTCAGATCTACCTCTCTGGCCCAGATGTCACCTCTCTGCTGTCCAGAATCCCGGAGTGTCTGTCAGCCATATCCTCCTTTCTCACCTCTCGCTTCCTAAAACTCAACGTAGTCAAAACTGAACTCATTATCTTTCCTCCATCTCATGTATCTTCCCTACCCGATCTATCTATTATGGTAAATGGCATCATGCTCTCTCCCACACCTGAAATCCGCTGCCTTGGAGTAACTCTCAACTCTGCCCTGTCCTTCAAACCGCACGTCCAATTTCTTGCCACCTCCTGTCGCCTCCAACTCAAAAATATTTCCAGAATCCGTCCCTTCCTCAGTCCTCAATCTACTAAAACTCTTGTACATGCCCTCATCATCTCCCGCCTTGACTACTGCAACACTCTCCTCTGTGGCCTCCCTGCTAACTCTCTTGCACCACTCCAGTCTGTCCTCAATTCTGCTGCCCGACTAATCCACCTCTTTCCTCACTACTCCCCTGCCTCTCCCCTCTGCAAATCCCTCCATTGGCTCCCAATTCCCCAACGAATCCAGTTCAAACTACTAACACTGACCTACAAAGCCATCCACAACCTTTCCCCTCCCTATATCTCTGAACAAATCTCCCAATATCTTCCCTCACATACTCTTCGATCCTCCCAAGACCACCTACTCTCCTCCACACTTATTCGTTCCTCACACAACTGCCTCCAAGATTTCTCCCGAATATCCCCTATCCTCTGGAATGCCGTGCCTCAACAAGTCCGATTATCCACCACCCTCGGATCCTTCAAACGGAACCTGAAAACTCATCTTTTCAGGAAAGCTTACAGCCTGCAATAACCATTCTGCCACCTCACCACTGCCCAAGCCACCGCCTCAAAACCACCAGAGCTGCTGCACCCCCGACCTTCTGTCTCTTCCCCACTATCCCATAAAATATAAGTCCGCAAGGACAGGGTCCCCTCCCCTCTGTACCAGTCTATCATTGCAAATTTGTTGTGGAAATTTGTTTACTGTTAACAATATCTATAACTTTGTATGTAATCCCCCTTCTAATGATAATAATAAATAATAATAGGCTGACACATAGATGCAAAGAGTCATTATATTTTTTTTTTTCATTCATTTTTAGGGTGTGTGTCCCTTTTAAAGGACTATTATCTCTGGACTGCTCACTGGGAAATTGAGCGAGTGTTAATTCTAAGTCTAATGCTGGTAAGACGAGCCGCTTTTTGTAAATAATACTCAGTGAATCCCACTGTGTCTGACTTCCCACCAAAAGATATTACTGGAATGTAGTCCTTATGTCTCCTCTCAGTCTGAAGCCTGAGATTTGCCCCCAATGAATGCAGCTATAATCTATTATTTGGCTTAATAAATGTGCTTACAGCGTGTTTGCACTTTAGCGACTGAGTCAATATTTTATCCAAAATATTAGTTTTACCTCCTGCGTAATGAAGGTCTTAGTTAAGAGTGAATTCTCTCCGTTCTAGTCCTGTTCTGTACTATGTAGCCTTCTGCGGCACGCGATATTGCATTGTTTACATACACTTTGGTGCAAAAGCAGAACAAAGGGATTTGTAAAAAATGGAGCAAAATTGTCACAGGGTCTGATGCCAATGGCGATGCCTATTCCATTTTTTAAAACTAGACCCTTTGCCTTCCTCTTGCAGGCCCATATAAGAGAAGAAAGTATGCTTTTATCAGGGTCCCCTGTATTGTCTTGATAAATAATGGTGCCACACAGCTATTGCCCTTCCCCCAAAATAGTAGTGTCATTTAGATTGTGCCCTTCAAAATATGTAAAGTGCCTCCAATACAAGTACTCTCTTATAAGCAAGCTGTAGAGAAGATAGGACTACTTGTGGCATTCACATGGGGTAATGTTGTATAGAAACTTGACAATGCCATTAGGGCAAGAATATGAACATCCAAGTATAAACCTACATTTGTTTGCCAAACAAAATGCTTCCGTAGCACTGCCTGCCATGGTGCATGAAAGACTGGACATAAAAATACCGGCCAAAGTGCCTCCAAAACAATGGCAGCCAGTAGTACCCACATATAGTACCAGAGAACCCACACCTACTCTGTAGTACCACCCAGAGACCTCACATAATACCAGTAAGAAAGCCGGCATAAAATACTTACCAGAGACATCACCGAGAACCTAGAGCCCATATTTACTGTAATACCAGCAAGGTAACACACATAGTGCCAGCCACAGTGCCCATACCTATTAAAGTACAAGCCAGTGCCAACAAATAATGACAGGTGGAGACCCCACCTATTCTGTAGTACCATCCATAATACCAGTGAGGGAACACACATATAATACCTACTAGAGACCTCATACCTACTGTAGTACAAGCCAGAGCACATACATAATGTTAGGGCTGGCGGAACACACCAAATTATAAAATAATAGTAGGTGCGTTCGCAGCCCGGGGTCCACCGTGCAGAGGTGGTACACTGCTGCTAAGTAATGGTGGAAGAATTAAGCGGTGTGAAACCAGTCACACGTGGGTTACGTCACCCAATGTGAACAGGTGCGAACTCTGTTAAAGCACAGAGCCACACAACCGTTGAACGTAGATGCCGGAGCCTGTTAAGCTCACAGAGCCTGGCCAAAAGAGCGCATAGTGTGCGGCCACAGAACTCTACACCAAGGACACGGGGTTAGAGTCCTTCTAGGCCCACTGAACGCGCGGCGTCGTTGCCGCGAACGCCTCTATAGACGCTGGCTATGTAGCACGTGCACTGAGGCGTGCCGAGTCCCTGGTGAGGACTGATGCCTGACTCAACCTCTGTCCTACCTACGCCTAAGCCTGGGCGCTAGCAGGCTAGGCTGCACAACACATGCGTACCAAGGGTAGGAGTCATTCACCAGAGACATTCATGCGTGCATACATCACTCACTCCACATAGTCTGTAAATACAGTCTTATCCTAGCACATGGCCGAGCGGCCATGCAAACCTTTTATAGCCGCGAGCGTCCGGGACCTTCCTGGTTTCTCGGATGGGCCAATCCGAACAGGAGCAGAACCTGAGCAGATGACCTTCGATCTCCAATGGGAGATCACTCCACGGGCATGCTCAGTGGCCCGACATGGGGACTTAGTCCCTGGAGAATCTCGCTGCTGAGCAGCATGTATTGACATAGCTGTGCCAGAGGTGGTAGCAGCAAGCAAACCCACGGAGCTGGTCTGGGCAGAGAGCCTGGACCGACGAATTTGCTGAGCAACCTCCTCTGCGGCTGGAGAGGAATGGGAGACCGCTGGAAGTAAGGCTCTGGATTCCTGCTGTGCAGTGGCAGGAACCTGACTCCTAACACATAGTACCAGCCAGAGCCCATGCATACTGTAGTACCATCCAGAGCCCATACATGCTGTAGTACCAGCCAGAGCCCACACAAATTACCAACCACAGAGCCCATAATTACTGTGCTATGAGCCGGAGCCAACAAATATTTCCAGCCAATGCTCATACATATGTGGCGCCCCTGAGGCTCAGTCGCCACAGAGGTACTGCACCTCCTCCTGAGGTGTGGTGCCCCACCATCCAGGTAAGGTGGAAACTCCTGACCACACTCCAACACCTGCACCCCACACCACAAAGTAGTGTAGCAAAGCACCTTCGGCAGCTCCCTGCTTGGAGTATAGCAAAGCACCCATTGGTGGCTGCCTGCTTGGAACATGAAATGTGCTGGGAAGTGGGTGGAGTTAGTTTACATTACAAGGAGCAGTAAGAGTTTGAGTTAGTTAGTCAGTAGATGATCGAGGAGCAGGAGAGAGGAGAAGATCCCTAGAGAGAGGGATAGATGGATGGAGGTGCTGCAGCAGATCCCAGTGATCTGGGTCTGCTGGCACAGGAAAGAGAGAACGAGAGAGCAACATAGACTGAAAGCCTGACTCTCCATAGAGAGGAAGATTAGTACGGAATGTGAGGAGTAAAAGAGAACAGAGGATGTGGGTGAGAAGAGAACCCTTCCTAGAAGTTCTAAGCGCAAGACCGGGGCCCGGTCCCCGAGGTTGTATGGATACTAATGGTCCTGCAGCAGACACCGGAGGAATAGAAGTAGTGACCACTTTATTCCCACACACGACTTGGGGGCACAACAGCAACTGGATAGAGAGGCGGAACTTAGTAGCAAGGAGTCCCCGAAGCAGGCTACAGCTGTCTGCCGTACAAGTAGAGTTCATAGGAACATCAGACAGGAGGAACTCCAGTGTAACTCAGTACTAGGAGTACTTCATCTAAAGGCGCTGTAAGAGGAGACGTTCAGAAAGGCACAAGTTGGCGGAGTGTTGGAAAGGAGTATTCCATCTGGCCTGGGGGGTTGACTGAGTCCCAGACCCGGAGGACATGGCACAGAAGCAGGCACCTGTTTGTGCAACAGACTGTGATTAAAGCTTTGGATCTACATGCCCTGGTGTCCTCCACTTATTCCAGCGTCAACCTGCCCGGCACCGCTACACCCCCTGCACCTGACACTACACCACCTAAGTGTCACCATATCTACTCTGCCCTGGGACAACAGCCCTGCCTGTGGAGGGCTATACCATCACTGTTGCACCACACCATCTGTCCCAGAGCATCTGTCTGCAGCGTCGGCCTAACATCTACATTGCTGAACACCACAGGTGGCGTCACGACTTATTCATTCACACTGAACATTTACAATGGGCGCCCAGGGCCACGGGCCGGGTCACAGCTACCGTGACAACTTCCATTGAGATCCACCGGGCCCGGTACCGAGTACCCCACAGCCCTGGGTGTGAGGGCGTCCCAACTATACTATAGTACCTGGCAGAATGCACACATAATACCAGTTGGAGACCCTATGTTTACTGTAGTACCAGCCATAGCTCTCACACTTACTGTAATACCAGTCAGATATCAAACAGCACCAGCGAGTGCCCCACATAATACCAGCCAGAGCCCACGTACCTACTGTAGTATCAGCCGGAGTGCACATATAGTGCCTGACAGACAGCTACTTACAGTACCAGATACACAGTTCAACATGTGGCCATCATAGTCACTTGCCAATCTAAGTTCCCCTGTTAATCTTTTCCTCAACCATCTAGAAGCAAGACCACACAATATGGTATGGGTAGGCAATTAGTTTTCCCACACGGTCACATGATAGACGTCTGCACATAATTTTGCTCATTATTATTATTGGCTTTTTATTAACTTTTATAATTAAGTATAGTGGCTCACTGCTACTGCTAATACATTTTACGATAGGGCTTATTGTACCATGTAGTTTTACTTCTAGCAGCGAATCAAAACCCTATAATTTACTTTAATTCATTCTCCTGTTATTCACCCATATGCCTTAATCAACAGCTCCACTGTCCACACACAGTATGCCTACCGACTACCCCACAGTTCTCCATCTCCACACAGTATGATGCCCCAACAATTATGATGTCCCCCCCGGACAGTATGATATCCCTACACAGCACCTCAAACAGAATAATGCCCCCAAAAAGTTCCCCTGCACAGTATGGTGTCACCACAAAGTCACCCACACAGTATGATATCCCCGTAAAGTCCCCACATACAGTATGATGTCACCACAAAGCCACACACACAGCATAATGTCCCCACAAAGCACTTCACATATTATGCTGTCCCCTACACAGTATTATGTAACTACAAAATCCCCCTCAGAGTATGATGTCCCCACATAGCACCTCATACCATATGATGTCCCCCCACACATTATGATGTATCTACGAAGTCAGCCGCACAGTATGATGTCCCTGAAAAGTTCTCATATACAGTATAATGTACTCACAAAGCCACCCACACAGTATGGTGTCGGTGTCCCCTTAAAGCACCTCACACAGTATGATGTCCCACCACACATTATTATGTACCCACAAATGCCCCTCACAGAGTATGAGGTCACCACAAAGCAAGCCACACAGTATGATGTCCCCACAAAGCACCCCACACAGGATGATGTCCCAACACAACCCCTCACACTGTATCATGTCCACACAAAGCACCACACCTAGTATGATGTACCCACAAAGCCATCCCACAGAGTATAATGTCCAAACAAAGCACCAGACACAATATGATGCCACTAGAATGGAAACCATACAGTATGATGTCCCCACAAAGCACCTCACACAGTATGATGTACCCACTAAGCCATCCCACTCTGTTTGTAATGACTCTATATAATATACTAGCTATGAACCCGTTCTACGCCCGGGTGGCGAGCATTTTTATTGGTATATGGTCTCCTATCCTGGTATGTGCTGCCCCCCTCCTATCCTGGTGTGCATGGCACCCTTCCTCCCTATCCTGGTATGCATGGTACCCTCACCCCCCCAATCCTGGTAAGCATGGCACCCTATTCCTCATCCTGGTATGCATGGTCCCCTCACCGCCCTATCCTGGTATGCATGGCCCCCCTCATCCCCCAATCCTGGTATGCATGGTCCTCTCACCCCCCAATCCTGGTATGCATGGTCCTCTCACCCCCTTATCCTGGTATGCTTGGTCCTCTCACCCCCCCTATCCTGGTATGCATGCTACCCCTCACCCCCAATCCAGGTATGCATGGTCCCCTCACCCCCCCAATCCTGGTATGCATGCTACCCCTCACCCCCCAATCCTGGTATGCATGGTCCTCTCACCCCCCCAATCCTGGTATACATGGTCCCCTCACCCCACTTTTCGTGGTATGCATGGTCCCCTCACCCCCCTTTCGTGGTATGCATGGTCCCCTCACCCCCCTTTCGTGGTATGCATGGTCCCCTCACTCCCCTTTCGTGGTATGCATGGTCCCCTCACCCTCCTTTCGTGGTATGCATGGTCCCCTCACCCTCCTTTCATAGTATGCATGGTCCCCTCACTCCCCTTTCGTGGTATGCATGGTCCCCTCACTCCCCTTTCGTGGTATGCATGGTCCCCTCACCCTCCTTTTGTGCTATGCATGGTCCCCTCACCACCATTTCGTGGTATGCATGGTCCCCTCACCCTCCTTTCATGGTATACATGGTCCCCTCACCCCCATTTCGTGGTATGCATGGTCCCCTCACCTTCATTTCGTGGTATGCATAGTCCCCTCACCCCCCTTTCATGGTATGCAAGGTCCCCTCACCCTCTTTTCGTGGTAGCATGGTCCCCTCACCCCCCAATCATGGTATGCATGCTACCCCTCACCCCCCAATCCTGGTATGCATGCTACCCCTCACCACCCAATCCTGGTATGAATGGTCCCCTCACCCCCTAATACTAATATGCATGGTCCCCCTCACCCCTATTAAACTACACACATAAAAATAAACATTTCTACTCACCCTTCTTTCCTGTGCTCCAGCGCTGTCACCACGTTCTGCTGGAGGTCGGGGGAGGAGTCTGGCGCCGGAGTACGCGCATGCCCATAGCGGTGTCTGGCGCCATATTGCTGAAGACACACTGCAAATGTGTCTTCAGTAAAATGGCGCGGGACCGCTTGGCATCAACTGATGCCACTATTTGGTTCTTTTGGGTTGAGGGCGGTATACGCATGCTTGCAGTGATGCCAACCTTTACAAGGTGTCTGGCTGGCAGGTAATGCTGACTTGTAGGACTGGGCCACATGAAGCAGACAAGGTATGGCTCAAATAAGTGACTTCCAGGTTGAGAACCTCCTGAACCGATGAGATTCCAGGTGATGATTTGAAATCCCTGTATGCAGAGCAGACACTTGAGGACGGAGCTCTTCGTTGGCATCGAACATATAGGGGCTGTCGATGTGGGGCATCGAACGATACAAGGAAGCAGGGCCTTTGAACCATGTAGTGTCCTTAAGATGACTTGGAGCAACGGATCTAGTCGCATTGTCCGCAGGATTGAGGTGAGTAGGCACATAGTGCCACTGACTAGAGCAGTTGGATCTTCTTATCCTCAGTATCCGGTTGCTGACGTAGACATAAAGCGTCGCGTTTCATTGCAGATGTATCCTAGTACCACCTTGCTATCGGTGTAGAACTCTGCTTCTTTGATCTCCAGATTCGTCACATTTGAGATAAGCTCTGCCAACTCAACTGCAAGGACAGCAGCGCAGAGTTCCAATCTGGGTATCGTGTGTTCACGGAGTGGTGCCAATTTAGTCCGGCTCATCACAAACCCGATGTGGCTCTGTTTGTCTACATCTATGATTTTGAGGTATGCTGCTCCTGCGATCACTTTCACTGATGCGTCACAGAAGATACAAAGTCTTTGTGTCTTGACTTCTGTGGATGGCACATTAGCATACGGTCGTTTCACACGAAGGTCAGTCAAGGCCCTGAGAGACCTCTTCCACTCTGCCCACAGGTCTGCTTTTTCTGCTGGAAGTGGATTGTCCCAATCAGACATGTCTTGGGTGAAGTCTTTTAACATAATTTTTCATTAGATAGTCACTGGCGCTACGAATCCCAGGGGGTCGTATAGACTATTTACGAAAGAGTGAACTCTGCGCATGAAGGGTTTCTCGTCCTTACTGATCTGGAAGGTGAAGGCATCTGTCTTCAGATCCCAAAGCAATCCAAGGCCCCGCTGCATGGAAAGGGAGTCGATGCTTAGGTCTAGGTCCTTTAGATCGCTGGAATAGTCTTGAGAGGGAAAGGCTTCCACCAATCTCGGCTGTTGGAGGAAATCTTGTGTAACCTTAGGTTAGACTGAGCGATGATTTCTTGAGCCCTTTTTAGTAGACTGATTGCAGCCTCATTTGTTGGTGTGGACTTCAAACAGTCATCTACGTAGAAGTCCTTTTCTATGAAGGATCTGACTTCTGACCCATACTTTTCTTTCGCCCTCTTTGGCAGAATTTCGGAGGCCGTAGATAGCGACTGCTGGGCAAGGGCTGTTTCCGAAGATGTGCACCCTCATCCGGTATTCTGTGATGTCTTTGTCCGGATTCTTGTCACGGTACCAGAAGAACTTCAAGTAGATTCTGTGTTCCTCTTTGACCAGAAAACAGTGGAACATCTGTTGCATGTCAGCCATAAATGTCACCGTATCTCTGCGGAAGGAGAGTAGTACTTCCAGGAGTCTGTTGTTGAGGTCTGGACCCGACAGTAGGACATCATTCAATGAAACATCTTCGCATTTGGTGCTTGAGTCGAATACCACTTGTATTTGGCCTGGCTTCTTAGGATGGTATACTCCGAAGATGGGCAGGTACCAACACTCCTCTGAGGGCCGAAGTGCAGGTGCAATCTCTGCATGGTTGTTCTGGAATATCTTCCTAATGAAGGTAAAGAAGTGTTCCTTCGTCTCAGGTGACTTCTGAAGCTTGTGTCTGAGGGAGATGAATCGGCTATAGACCAGTTCCCTGTTGTTGGGTAGGCGCCTTCTCTGAGGTCGAAATGGTAAAATTGCGACCCAACTGTTCAAATCATCTATGACTATTTATCCATGATGTCCAGGAACATCCTATCTTCTATGGACGTCACTACCTTGTCGTCTTCCTTTGTCCTGTGGAAGACTGTACATCCCACGTGGTCTTGTTCACCTTCACAGGCATGGTCCTCGTTGGTAGGTGCTGAGAAAGGGCAAGGCAGGGGAGTGCTGTTTGGCAATTCCTTTACCAATAGACTATTGTGACATGGCCGGTATAGAGATGGACGTCCATTTTCTAGTGTGCTGGTAAGCATTCTGTTGACTGAGGCCGGCTTGTGTGCTCCTCCTAGACAGACGTCTCCTATGATGACCCTTCCAAGGTCAAGCCTCTGTGCGTACGGAGCGCTCTTAGGGCCGTTTATACATTCTCTAGTCTTTTGGACTCGTAGTATATCTCTACCCAGGAGTTGAGCTATTGGAGCATCTGGATCCGACTCAGGTATCAGGTGGGCTATACGCTTCAGATGGGGGTGATGTGTCGCCACCTCCCGTGAAGGCATCTCTGACCTGTTGTCAGGAATCTGGTTGCACTCCAGGATGGTCGGTAGCGATAGGCCATCTATGGACTCCACCTTGTATCCGGTTGCTTTTCTCCCCGCCGTCTCAACGGTACCTGAACATGTCCTCAGGGTGTAGGGAGAACCAGGGCCTACAATGCTGAAGTTGTCAAAGAAGATAGACCTGGCTAGAGACCTGTTGCTTTGGTCATCCAGGATTGCATATATCTTGAGGGCTTTGTTCTTGCGGCCTGCAGGATAGACTCGAACAAGGCAGATTTTTGAACAGGACCTTCCTCCTGTGAGTCCCTTATAGATCTCCGTACATTTAGAGCTGACCTCATGGGTGTCTTCGTCAGTGTCCTTCTGTTTCCCATTGTGCTCCTCTGCTTGCGACGACACTCATGGAGGTGATTCAGGGTGCATGGCTGTATTGTGATCCATGCTGCTGAATTCTGCACATTTCACGCTAGCTTCACAGTTCCTGGCGAAGTGAGAGGTTGTGGCACAACATTTGAAGCAGATGTTGTTCTCCTTGAGGAAACCTTTGAGATCCTCTAGCGACTTCTCCCTGAAGGCTCTGCATTTTAGTAGAGGATGTGGTTTCTTGTGTAGAGGACACTGTTTACTGACATCCTGAGGCTTGTTCTCATCTGGAGGGGGTTTATCCACATTGTGAGGAGTGCCTGTGGAAACAATGTTAGTTTTGTGGACTGCCACAGGTGTCCTATTGGGTTTGACACCGGGGGCAGTGGAACATGACAAAGTGAAGTCAAAACTAGGGTCATTTCTGATCCTAGCTTGATGGATGACAAAATCAACAAATACAGTGAAAGGAGGGAATGGTACATTATGATTTTGTTTATACCGTGTACCACATGTAACCCACTTTTCTTGTAGGTTGTAAGGAAGTTTCTGTATTATCGGATTGACACCCCGAGCGGTGTTTAAGAATGCCAATCCGGGCAAATCTCCTTCCTCTTGGGCAACCTGCAACTCTATCAATAAATCACTCAATTCTCTAAGCTTTTGATATCCTTTAGGTCCTATCTTAGGGAAATCATCAATTCTTTAATATAAAGCATTCTCTATTACTTCTACTGTCCCATAGCACTCATCAAATCTTTTGCACACTTTACGTAGACCTGTGCGTGGATGCTTTATATTAATGTCTCTTAGTCTTTAGGCATGCTCGAGTGTCTCAATTCTGAGCCACTTTGCTAGGAGGTCTATATCCTCACTACAAGAAAGGTCCAGACCATGAATGGTGTTCCGGAACGAGGCTCGCCACGACCTATTGTTCTTGGGTTTATCAGTGAACTTTACAAGTCCCTTTGTAACCTGTTCTCGGTGGACAAATAACTTTGCAAAGTCCATGGTGGCTCCGTCAGTGCTGGCACGAACCGGTGTATTATAGTCATGTCTAGTGTGTGTTGTATCACCATACCTGTAAAACGCTTCTGACTCCAGATAGTCTGTGCAGTACCTTCTCGGTGAAGAAAGTGGCTCTTTAAGGTGGGCTGGGAGCTGTACCTTCTTCTCAGTTGGACGGTAGCTGTGGTCGTCGTCTCCTTGTCTCATTGTCTGGACGTCTCCTCGTCTATGGTAGTGAAGTTCGGAATTGGATCTCTGGTGATCGGCATAGGCTGATCGATATGATGTGTCAGGGCTGTCATCCATTCCGACATGTTGACAGACGTACTCTGCGATGCGCTTCGCTGGATCTTGCTGCTCTAGATCTGGTCCGAGAATGTTGCTGCATCTCTCATAATCAGGATCCTTCATAGCTTCCAAATACTCAGCCTTAGCTATTGCAGCTGTTGTCTCTTTGTCTGCCGCAAGTCTTTCTAGCTCTGCTTGCAAACGTGCAGCTTCCACTTTTCTCTCTGCCTGCAAACGTGCAGTTTCCGCTTCTCTCTCTGCCTGCAAACATGCGGTCTCGGACTCTCTCTCTGCCTCGTGCTCTGCTTGTCTCAGCTTTAGATGCATCTCTCGTTCGGTGAAGGAAGATCTCCCTTTGGCCGCTTCTGCTTTGGCGCAAGCGACAGCAACGAGCACTGCTATTGACGACCTGCTAGAGCTTGCTTGTGACCTCGTTTTGAGTGAGGATGTGCTGTTTCGAGACATTGTGCGTTTAGCTGCGTACTGCTGAGTATATTGGCGGGAAACAGTTTAAGTGCGGTGGGCTTCCGCATCGCGGGAATGGTGCAGCACTTGTTGGCAAGCTGCACTCTCATTCTGCGGCTGTATGGCGGCTGCTGTGATACCCGTATGCGGAGCAGTGTGGGTGTTATCAGTCCCGTACAGTCTATGCAATAACCGTGTGCGACCGGCGGCCCTTTACTGAGCCCTGGGCTCTTATTCCCTGCGGCTGTATGGCGGCTGCTGTAGTACCCTTATGTGGAGCAGTCTGGGTGATAGCGGTCCCTTACAGCCTGTGTAATCACTGCCTGTGACCGGCGGTTCCGTTTTAACTGGGCCCTGGACTCTTGTCCCCTGCGGCTGTATGGCAGCAGCTGTGATATCCGTATGTGTAGCAGTCTGTGTGATAGCGGTCCCCTACAGCCTGTGTAATCACCGCATGCGACCCGCAGTCTGTTTTTACTGTTCTGCCTTCTTCCACGTATTTATGTATTGCCAACTGTTCAGCAATAAAGTTTCGGATACAGCTTTAAAGAAGGCTACTACTTGGATATAACACAATTTTATTATACAATGATTAATTTAAATGATAGAACACCAAGTTAATGGAATGGCAGATATAATATTACCCTGTCTTGTTAATTAATTTCATGTGAATCATACAATTATTATGAATTATAGTACATAGAGAAATAAGCAACCATACTATACATTACCAAGCATTGTAGCATCACCTCTCTACTGGAGGGACCGCAGTGTCAGTGAGAAGGAAAATACTCTGGTCTTGTCATCACAGAAACCGTGCACCCACGATAGCTTCTGGAAATGTCCCTCCCTCACTGACACAGGGTCCACCTTTTTATACACAACACTCCCACATTACAACTGTGCAGTATGTTTAATCTGCATCAGAATCTTGAATCTGCACAATGTCATGCATGACCATGAGACCATAAAACATTTTGGTCTCTCTTGTCTTCAAGAATCATACTATTATTGAGCACAAGACTTCCTTGTTCAAGCAGCATAAATATTCATTTTCTATACAGTTGTTATTCCTATTGTCTTTGTAACTTTCCTAGCACATGTGTAAAGAATACACCACACAGAATTAGTTGGAAAGTTCCTTCCCATCAACCACCCCCCAAGTGAAAGTATTCAGTATCTATCACTGTTTGTCAACAGGGGTCACTTGTGTGCAAATCAGGATAATGAATCTTTGAAACACAGAGCTTCAAAGACCATAGAACAATTCCTTGTCTTACGGTATTGACACAGAGCAAACGCTTTGTGGCTCAGTGTCAAAGTTCAGCATTAATGATATTACACCATAGTATATTGCAATATAGTGTTTGGATTCAAACAACCATATT
Source organism: Dendrobates tinctorius (assembly GCF_039654945.1). Taxonomy (NCBI): domain Eukaryota; kingdom Metazoa; phylum Chordata; class Amphibia; order Anura; family Dendrobatidae; genus Dendrobates; species Dendrobates tinctorius. The sequence continues at coordinate 7,606,084 of NW_027361803.1, read as the reverse complement.
TCATATTTGCAATACTTTCCATCCTTGGTCTAATGACCACACTATATCAAAGCATATAAACAATATATTACAATATGTAGGCTATAAGATATCCATATTTTTATTAGCACCACAATGGCGCTGTGTGGATTCCAGCATACAGCTAAACCCTTCATCCACTCTCAGTAAAAAGACTGTATAGGTGCTTAAGTCTATATTTATTGAGATGATGTGAACAACAATGGTAGATGATAATGGATGATAAAGTGGAGGAGATTGGTGATCACAATAGTGGATGAAATCAGGTAAAAACTATAAGGAAACAAACAATGCAGTATGTCAGTGCTGGCAGATAACATCACAAGATGCTATCACAGTGCTGTTATATCAGTAGCAGGCATTATTACAGTGTTCTGCCACACCAGCAGCAGGCATCACCACAGAGGCTGAGCAATACAACATACAATGCAGTGAAAAGAGATCCAAACAAACTTAGGCTGCTAGCCTTGTACTAACTGAACAGGGGTGCATCTGTCTAACATGCAGTGTAAAAGCATTATAAGTAGCTGAAAATGCATTGCAATATCATGGGCTGCATCATGGCCAGCTAACAGAGATACAAGCACAATACATAACTGCATTAAACCCTCACCGGAATCTGCTTGGTAGAAGCAATGATTCTGCAGGGAGCTGGACACGTGTGAATAGCTCTGGGATCCGAGGGAAAATGGCTACATGCTACAGCCCGGGAAGATGAAGGGGTGGTTCTGAACAGAGCAACAATTAAAGGACAAGGAGCCCCTATCTCCAAGAATAGGGAAAAGAGGACAACTATGACATCTAATGGCCATAGCTGGAACAGCACTTAAGAAATGTCATGCTGCACATGAATGGGCAGAACAACTGATGATGAGCGAATCTGCTGAAATTCGGACTTGGCCATGAAATTATATTTGCATCAAAGTTTTTTGGCTTTTCTAACATTTTTCACACAATCCTGACATTCCACCATCATGTCGCGCATTGTCCATGGCAATCTTTCGGGTGACATATGTTGTGACGTCATACTGAAAGATGCCGAATGCGCGGAAGATACACATGAACCAGTGGCAAGTGCAACGTTTTGGTTCTTAGGTATCGACCTTTTTCAAGCGATGATAGGATACAAATGCTGTATATTTAAAGGTAAAGTGATTAGGAAGATGATTATACAATGTTATAAAAATGCATAAAATATATGGAGTATATGCAAGTTGAATACACAATTTACAGATATATGACTATGTGCATATACAATAAAAATACCTGTAAGTGAATGCATTACAATATCACAGTGAGCAGAAAAAGTGCAATAGTGCTTAATTATGCAGGTAAATACCAAGTGAAAAAAATCACAATAATTAAATATACAGTAGAACAGATGACTCACCATATGGTTCACAGGAACATCTATAGAACAAAACCACTGTTTTCGAAGTCTTAATTAGCCCGCTGCACATGTCAAAACAAAAAGCAGGTGTGCAATGTTATTTTGCACGTGCACAGTGATGATTGAAGTCACAGGCGCAATCTTGGAAAAGCTTAGTGAGCGCTGCGAAAACGTTCCCACTCATTCAATAATATGAATGGGATGTGAAATGACATCACAGTATGTAAAGGAAACCAGATTAAGTGTTGCACATTTGATGGTGTAGGAAACGCCATATTGCTAAAGGGCAAATGTACTGGCAATAACAGCACCATTTTATAGATAGGCAGGAAAGATCCCAGGATAATAAAGAAATAACCAAAGAGGATCCCCGGGAGCCCCTCAGTGGCTGGGGCTGGTACACCTGAGATAAAAAAAATTGTGAGGGGGGCTAGATCTAATTAAAGACACATCACTCAACTCACAATCCCTAAAGGGTACAAATTACCTACAGAAACTGAGCATGAAGGGATCAATTCTAATAGCCAAAAGTGGAAATAGAGATAAACATCCCAAACAGCACTCGGTATTCATAGGTGGTCTCCCATTGAAACACTAACCTAGCCCGACCCAGCTTACCTTCCGAGATCAAGCGTATTCAAGGTGATGTGGCCATGGATAAAACATGTTACATAGAATATTTAATTAAGAAGGCAGTGTCGGGATCCCTCAGATTACTCTTTCATCTGAAGGACCGATGTTCTTAGGTGTGAAGCACCATATGTCTCTAATCAATTGCTCCGTCGAGAAGAATAACACAGACACGGCTGTATGATACCACTCGGGATGCCTGCCAAGACGCCTCTGGCTTATCAGTTAGGCTTCCGTCTTTTATAGTAAAGAATTTAAACGTTTACAGACATGCGCAGTACAAATGATTTTACAACTTGTTTTCTACAAAGAAAGTCACTTAGGCGAAAAAGCAGAGGTATTTGACCTTGGTTCACAAGGGAGATGTCTGAGACATCTCCTCGAAGAAAAGATAAGGTTTTAAACAAGAGAATGCAACATAGACAGAACTCAATTTAACTCCTTCAGTTCCTATCATTCCCCCCTTTGACATCTTCATTTTTCATCAATCTGGAACACTGGGTCCTGCAACGACAGCTGATAGTGCCCTATTCACCAGGTACTATCCCAGGCCGACGGGTTGCCTGAGGGAGACAGGTATCTTCTTTTACCCTCTCCATCCCCTGGTTACTAAGGCCACGTCTGTCATCACAAGAGTACGCTCCTTCATGCCAGAAATGAGATGTCAACCTGAAACCTAAAGAAAACAGTTATCAATTTTGGCATATGTTCTGTCATTAATTTATCTATTTCATCTATACCTGTACTTTTTCTTACATACAGAAAAACACCAAAAAACAAGTTTAAAAAATACATATATTACGAAGATACAAACAACAATACGTAATAGACTTAGTATAATCCCAGCTATCCAGCCTCCAATACCCTTAAACCAATTAGCTGGATTAAGAAAAGAGAATGTATCTGACCACCAACTATCCTTAGTACGATCATTGTCTTTATCGTACTGATCTCTAAGTCTTTGAACATCCTCTATTTTTGATCTTAACTTTAAACTACTGTTGGGATCTATATAATGACAGCAAGCGGGTCCGATGACTTGACACATACCTCCTTGCGCTGCAGTTAAATAATCTAATACTATGGTATGCTGATTAGTGACTATGATGAGCTGATTTTGGACAGCAACGGTGGTGTTCAATATATCCAATATATCCCATATTTGGTCATCTAAGTAATCTGTAGCCCTGACTAATTTATCCCACATTTGAGTGATCATAGGATAAATAAAAATAGAGCTGACAATTTTATTGGCCACACTCATCTGCACTATATGTGGTCTCCCAGAGGGACGAGGTGTATTATCAGCAGCTCTTTTGTATAATGTATGTTTGGGTATTGCCTTCATATCTAATTGTTGGTTTGGAACGATAAAGGTAGCCGGAGTCAAACGTCCCAGAGTACAAGTACCTCTTACCCCTACTGGTAACCATTTATATGCATTGTCCCCACATATCCAGTACATGTCACTAGGTAGGTCCCATAGGGCTGAATGTTGTAATACCAGTCTATGGACTAAATCTATGAACGCAGATACATTCTGAAGCATACACCAATTTGGAAGTTGTCCTAAAGGGCTACAATACCCTACATCGGGATTTCCACAGGTGGGAGTTCCTTTCTCATATCCAGATAACTCGTTACAAGGTATATTACCTGAAATATTAAAACAAGTTTCATTATTGCCCTGGGGAAATAAATTGGAATACTCCCAGGACGTATTATGCAACCTTCTTTCTAGCAGTATTGGCTTAAAGGCGTCAGTAGAGTGGGAAGTTACACTAAAACTAACTTGTAGGCTATACATTGGAATTTGCCCCAGGTAGGTTAATCGAGTTCTATTCCTGGGTACCCAAGCTCCCCCTTTATATGCCAGATATTGAAGGTATGTGTTACTTCCTGAAAGGTTACCCTGCCACCAAGGGTATCCTACCCATCCCACAATAGGTATTCCAACAGTTGTGTTCCATAACTTCACATTATTTGTGGCATTATTAGCAAGTGTATCAGAACAACTGGTCCAGGCAAATAATTCCTCGGGTGGCACAGGAATAACAAGGAACGGAATACTAGTGGCTGATACTGGTGAATGTGTGCAGATCCAGCAATCTGCTGGAGACTGAGTGTCTTTTGACCAATCATTTAGTATTTTTTCATGATGTTGTATAAACTTATTATTCAAGGACATTGGAGAATTTAAACTATCCCACGCAGCTACCATTATTACAGAAAATGCAACAAAACCAAACCAAAACATTATGCACTCTTATGCTTTTCTAATTCCTGTGGCTAGTTTGCAATGTGATGCGTGGATCCAGTTTGGTCGTCCCTCCAACTTAACAGAAGTAGGCGTTGTCAGGAGTACTTGATAAGGTCCTTGATATCGGGGTTCAAGGGTCTTTCTGGAGTGTTTCTTGACATATACGTAATCACCAGGTTGTAGACAATGAGTTCCTTCCACACTATCTGGATCTGGAATGGAAGAGAAAACTAGAGAATGCATTTGAGTTAAATGCTTTTGCAACTGGATTACATAACTTGTCAAATTATCCACATTAAGTGTTAAGACCTGTGGGTAGTACAACCCTGTGTTCGGTGGTCTTCCAAACAGTATCTCGAAGGGTGACAGTTTAGTTTTCCCCGTGGGTGTGTACCTTACTGAGAATAATGCTAACGGAAGACACTCTGGCCATGGTTTATGGGTCTGCTCCATGGTTTTCTGTATTTTCAATTTCAGTGTCCCGTTCATTCTTTCTACCTTCCCTGAACTCTGTGGGTGGTAGGGTGTATGAAATGCTTGTTCTACACCTATCATTTGCATTACATTTTGCATTACCTCAGCAGTGAAATGTGTACCTCTGTCTGATTCAATTGTCTCAGGGACACCGAATCGTGGTATTAGTTCCATCACCAGTTTCTTTGCAGTAGCTCGAGCTGTAGCCGTTTTCACCGGGTAGGCCTCTGGCCATCCAGAGAACATGTCAACACACACCAGAACATATTCATATGGTCCACTTCTGGGGAGTTGAATGTAGTCGATCTGTAGTCTCTGGAAGGGATATAGCGGCCTAGGACTGTGTTTCAGTGGAGTTTTCACCACCTGTCCGGGATTGTGTGCTAGGCATATGGGACAGGTAGTACAGTGTAGCTGCGCCACCTTCCCAAACCCAGGAGCAATCCAAACCTTCGTGACTAGGCGCGTCATTCCATTGGCGGACATGTGAGTTGGAAGGTGAACTGCTTCTGCCATCCTTGGGTACAAAACCCTAGGCAGGCAGTACTTCTGATCTTTCTTCCATATTCCGTTCGTCTTCTCAGCTCCCATCTTTTCCCAAGTTTCCTTGTCCGTCTGAGCGGAGTCTTCTTGGAACTTTTGTAAGTCTGTAAACAATTCTGATGCATCCTTGTGCACTATGTTTACTTTTTCTGGAGTCCCCAAGGCAGCTTGCTTCGCCGCCTGGTCTGCTTTTTCGTTGCCTTTTGCTTCCATGTTGTCTTTTCTGGTGTGTGCTGGCACCCTCATAACGGCCACCCCCTGTGTCTGGGCCACATTCTCGAGGATTTCTCTGATCAGTGTGGCATGTTTTATGGGTGTTCCTGCTGCTGTCATGAAACCCCTTGTGCGCCACAAGACCCCAAAATCATGTACTATCCCAAAGGCATATCTCGAGTCAGTGTAGATATTTGCTGTTTTTCCTTTGGACAGTTTTAATGCCTCATTCAGAGCTGTCAGCTCAGCCTCTTGTGCGGACATATGGGGTGGAAGTGCCTTTGCTACAATAGTCTCATGTGGTGACACTACCGCATATCCTGTGTGGAATTTTCCACTTTCATCGGCATATCTGCTGCCATCCACAAAAAGTACAAAGTCTGGATTTGACAATGGTGTGTCTGTGACATTGGGCAAGCCAACAACTTCTTGCTGCATCAGTTCTATGCAATCATGCTCAACCTCGTGTGGGGGCTCAAAAGAAAGCGATAATGTGTTCTCATCTATATCCCCCCCTTCAGAATCTGCAATTGGCAACAATGTAGCCAGATTCAGATTCTGAGTTTTGGTAAACGTAACATTAGGAGGCATAAGCAAGGCACATTGCAATCTGAGTTGTCTTGCCATAGAAATATGTTTAGAAGAAACCTGATTCAGGATACCGTATATATCATGTGTGGTACAGACAGTTAGTGGGTTATCCAGTACAATATCAGAAACTTTGTCAAGCAGCAATGCGATTGCAGAGACTGCTCTAACACAGGATGGTGTTCCCTGTGCTACAGAGTCTAATTTGGCAGAATAGTATGCAAGGGGTCTATTCTTTTTGTCATGTTTCTGTGTCAAAATGCCAGTAGCATGCCCTCTAATTTCAGCGGCCATCAGTTGAAAGGGTATATCATAGTTAGGTATACCTAATGCTGGGGCTGACACTATGGCCTTCTTCAGATACTGGAATGAGTCTCGTGCAATGTCAGTCAGTTGGAAAGGTGTTGTGTTGATGCAATCATACAGTGGCTGCATGTGTTCACTAGCATGTATGACCCATTGGCGGCAAGACGAAACTAAACCCAAAAATGCTCTCAACTGCTTGTGGGTTGTCGGTTCCTTCATTTGTTGTACAATTGTGATTCTGTCATTGGTTAAGTGTCGGGTACCATGTGATAGACAATGTCCTAAGAATATGACTTTTGGTTGGCAAAACTGTAATTTTTCTCTGTTGACCTTACATCCATTGTCTGATAAAAACATCAGTAGTGAAAGTGTATGGATTCTACAGTTAGCCTCATCAGGTGCACAAAGCAACAGGTCATCCACATATTGTAAGAGCACAATATCAGGTGGATGTGGCCAGCCGGCCAACACAGACTGCAATGCCTGCGTGTACAGTGTGGGTGAATGCTGCATGCCCTGTGGCAGTCTGGTCCAGGCATATTGTTTGCCCTTAAATGTAAAAGCGAACAGATGCCAACAGCTTTTGTGGACGGGCACTGAGGAAAATGCGTTTGACAAATCAATCACTGAAAAACATTTCGATTGACTAGGGATTTTTGCCAATAGCGTGTGTGGGTTAGGTACTACTGGTGTCAAAGGAACAAGGACCTTATTTATCTCTCTCAGATCATGTACCATGCGATATTTCGGGGCATCACCTGGTCCTCCTTTCTTTTTGACAGGAAACAATGGCGTATTAGCTTGTGATTTAATTGACACCAATGCTCCATTGTTTACAAGATCAGTGACTTGTGCCTCAATAGCAGCCTCTTGTTGGGCACTGATAGGGTACTGCCGCAGCTGTGGCAACCTTGTGTCTGCGGGCACCTCCACCACAACTGGGGATACGGGAAGTAAGCCAATATCCGCATTCCCTTTTGCCCATAAGGTATCAGGTAATTTGTCTAGGGCTGGGTCCCATGGTTGTGATGTGGTGTCATCAGGATTTTGTGACTCGAGAGCTTGAATTATCATACAAGCCTCAAGAGCATCCTCGTCCCCATCTGGGATAGTAAGATGTACTGTACCATCTTCAGCAAATTTGATATCTGCCTGCAGTTTCTTTAGTACATCCACTCCCAATAGGCAAATTGGTGCTCTTTTGACAAACAAAAATTTATTCAGGAACATTTTAGGTCCTATCTTAACTGGTAAAGGTTTGCTAAAAGGAATTAGGCTAGATTGTCCACTGAATCCTGAGACAAAAGTCGAATACTCTGAAAGGAGGTCTGGAGTTATTACTTTGTCATTGACCACCGAAGAGGTTGCTCCGGTATCTAATAGAAAGGGTACCTTTTTACCATTTACCTGAATTTTAACTACTGGTTCCCTAGAGTCGAGTTTCATTCTAATTGCATTTAGTCAGTCAGTAGGTTCTTCCCTTCTAGGCTGAGCTTCTCTATCCGCTTTCCTCTTACCGCAATCTCTTTGGAAATGACCTGGCTTCTTACAATAGTGACATGTAAAAGTTCTCCTCCTAGCCCCACTTATTGGATTTCCCTGATTATCAAACTGAGTCACCGCTACTCTTATTTTTGCTGGCGGTGCATTCTTCCTTTCCTGTACATCTAGCTCAATTCCCATAGCTTTTTGTCTTAATCCATGGGCATCAGGTACTGATCTCCAATCGGGGGTGCTTATTTTCAGGGGATCCCGTATTTCTTTGAGCAATCCTTCCATGAAGGCTTTTGCCAATAGTCTCGATACTCCCTCATTATTGGTGTCAAGACCCTCATCTTGGAAAGCTGTTTCCAATATCCGGAAGAAATCGGTTACTGATTGTCCCGGTTTCTGCGGTATGGCTGTCATGTTACCTCTCTGTCTCTGTTTTGTCTGCATAAAATTATCAAGGGCGGTTAAGAAAGGCTCTCTTGAAGCCTGAGTTCGAAGGTTACCCTCTTGGTCATCGTCAGGCGGTCTGTTTGGTCCGATAATTTGTGAGAACTCCCCTTGGGTAGTTAATGGTAATTTCAGTCTACATAGGTCTTCCCCATCCAACCAAGTCCCTCTGTGTACAGTCAGTACCTGTCTTATATATCGGGCAAACGCCATAGGAAAGGTAGTTGGATCTGGAGCATTGGACAATAATGCCATACATTCTGGGGCAGACCATGGAGTGTAATGAAGGGTCTGAATATGTCTGGTGCGGGTAACACCTTGGTCATCCACTTCTCTAAAAGGGGTGTTTTGAGTCCTAACAGGGGCTAACCTGCTAGGGTGGTGGTAACGGGGTGCTCCACAGGCTAGGCAAGTATTTCTCCAGTCTGGATTTTGTTGACCACAATTACTACAAATCCATCCTGGATTGCCATTATCAGGTGATGGTGATTGTACATTAGGGTACAGTCCAGTGGACGGTGGTGGGGGTGAACTGGGAATTGCGGCAGGAGCCATAGGTACTGGTGGTGGCACTGACAAAGGGGTTGGATAGGGTGGAGGCTCACGCATTTCCTCCACTGGGTCATCTGTCTTTCTGACCTTCTTTGAACGTATCCATTTCCCTGTCTTCTCATTATATGCCCACTTTTCCCTCTGAGCAACTTGTGAACATTTTAAACATGCTTCAACCTGTTCCCCCCATCCCGCATCTGCAATTTTTCCTGACTTTGTGTCTTTTATTTCTTTCCATTTATCCTCATTTAAAGCCTCTTTCCCTTTTACCTTGAATTTTTTTAATACCTTCTCTAGGTCTCTTGCTGCACGTCTTCCATATCTATCCTCAATTATATCACATAACCAATCTCCTTCTTCAGGTATCTTTCCCTGACTGTTCCCCATCTTATCTTTTATTCTTATCCTGTCTCTCTTGTTGTCTTCCTGTTAGTCCCCTGCCTTAGGTGGTGTATTGGGTAAGCTCAAGACTAGGCTCTACTATACCTCGTTACCTTCTTCCTAAGGTGCTAACAGGCTAAATGGAGTGTCTGTTCCTCGGTGTACTACGTGTTTCGTGTACTTATATGCTATGTAGCATCCGAACAGAAATACTCCCACAACACACAGGATTGTAAACAAAGTATCCATCTATCGGGGTTTTTCAGTCATATCTTGTCACAGGCTCATTTCACGGTCCTGTGCTCATTCAATCACACTCTTATCTGTCACAAGGTTTATCCGTAAAGGGTGTTGATTTAAGCTTAGGCGGTGAACTCCCCGGAAGGACGCTGTCACATGACCCAGTTAGGCAATATCACCACTCTTTGAACGAATACCTACTGTGCAGCTTATTTGTCTACTTTCCACAATCCTTCAAATCAAGGCAGTCACTCAACAACCTCCTCTATTCCTAACACAAAGTCATTTTTTGTGAAAAACTTGTCCGTCGGGGCTTCGCAATATGAACTGATCACCAAACCTTAAGCTCCGCAATGTTAGACCTCTCAATGTGTTACTCAATGGGACATGTGTATTCAATGCTAACAATACCCACCACTGTTCTCCCTTCTTGAAGTGGTGAAACTTTTTTATGCTTGTGTCTGGGGTTGTCCCTGCAAATGTCCAATCACCATACCCGTTATGATTTGCATCAGTTCTTCTCCTAAAAATAGCAGTGCACAGGCAGAATCTGCCACAGCCTCTCAATCGAACAGGGATACAGGAATTACATATGTGTGTCACACCCGATTTCCTCAGAGTTCTTATATGGACCTGATTTTACGGCCCCCTCCTCTACTAGATTCCCCTTTATACGGACCTCAGTTATAATGATAGATTATGAAGAGCAGAGAAGAGAAAAATTGATCTCTTACCTGGCCAGGTGTTTAGGTCTGCTGTTCACAATTTCATCAATAACCAGAGTGGTCTGTAGATCGGGTAGTCTTGGAGAGGTGCCTATATCAGGTCCCTGTTTCGGGCGCCAGGAAACTGTCGGGATCCCTCAGATTACTCTTTCATCTGAAGGACCGATGTTCTTAGGTGTGAAGCACCATATGTCTCTAATCAATTGCTCCGTCGAGAAGAATAACACAGACACGGCTGTATGATACCACTCGGGATGCCTGCCAAGACGCATCTGGCTTATCAGTTAGGCTTCCGTCTTTAATAGTAAAGAATTTAAACGTTTACAGACATGCGCAGTACAAATGATTTTACAACTTGTTTTCTACAAAGAAAGTCACTTAGGCGAAAAAGCAGAGGTATTTGACCTTGGTTCACAAGGGAGATGTCTGAGACATCTCCTCGAAGAAAAGATAAGGTTTTAAACAAGAGAATGCAACATAGACAGAACTCAATTTAACTCCTTCAGTTCCTATCAGCAGTAAATCGTCAAAGAATAACGTTCCTTGTATAAGATGAGTCGTCAGAGTGATATGTGTACTACAAATATTTCTAGAAAAGATGAAAAGAAAACTAATCACTTAAAATATACTGCAGCACTCCTAAGAAGGTAGACACTAGAGAGATAGGGACAAGCAAACATTTCATTACAGGATACAATTCATTTTACACTCCACATTGAGGCCATTAGGTCTCAAATTATTCAATGTCAAAATCCACATCAATTCTCTCTTTTTGAACATTTTACCTCTATCACCACCATCTACCAGGATGATGAAGATGAAACGAGGGTGGACATTTCAGCAAGCCAATGATCCCAAACACACAGCCAAGGAAAGGCTCATCTGGTTTCAAAGACAGAAAATGAAGCTGCTAGAATGGCCGAGTCAATCACTGGACCTGAATCCAATCAAAATTATATGAAAGGAATTAAAGCTCAGAGTTCATAGAAGGAACCACGGGACCTTTAGGTTGTGAAGAACGTTTGTGTGGGAGAATGGGCCAAAATCGCACCTGAGCAATGCCTGCAACTAGTTTCTCCATACAGTAGGAGTCTTGAAGCTTCATCACCAACAATGGCTTTTGTAAGATTTATTAATTAAATTTCAGTAAGTGTATTCAAAACTTTTTTCCTGTGTCATTTCTTATTCTTACGCATAACCTAATTTATGGACATCTATAGTTTGATTTCTTTGCCTGTGTGGATTGAATGAGTTTTTACCATCATCTGGTGAGAATTTCATATCAAGAGCACCTTTACAAATAGATTTACCTAGAAACTTGGTGACGTGTTCAATATTTATTTCACCCGCTGGACATAGTGTATATCACGCAACAGGTTGAAAATGTGGTTCGTGGACCCACTGTGCTACGGAGATAGGTTAACCTAGGTGGGGGCGTAGCTACCTGGTGTTCACTGAAGCATCTGATGGTGGAGTGATCCTTGAGCTATAGTTAGCCATCAGGTACCACTCCTAGGCAGTCCACGAAATGGAGACACGGACTGAACTTGAGCTCCGTCCGTGCAATATTCATTAGTGTGTAAATTCTCCTACTAGTGAGTTGGGAGGTCCACTGGTCCTGGTGTGGCCAGGGTCCTCAACTTGCTCACCTGGTCCGTGTGTGGCCAGTTCCTGAACCTGCTCCCCTGATATGTATGCAGCCAGTGATTGAACCTGCTTCCCTGGTCCGCGTGTGGACAGTGCCTAATCTGCTCCCCTGGTCAGTGTGCAGACAGTCCCTGAAACCTTGCCCCCTGTCCGTTTCTATCTGGCCTGCCAGAACCAGTCTCTGAATCAAACCAATCTGAAAGTAGCCCAAATCCATGTCAGTAACTATTCTGTAGAGGAGCCAGAAGTTATTAGTCTCAACAGAGCCCTGGTCCTTAATCAGTGTCAGCGAACCTCAGCAGCTGCAGTACCAGGTTCTGCCTAGGAGTGGTACCCGGTGGTTACTTGTAGTCCAGCCAGTCTACACCATCAGGAGCTCCAGGGAACACCAGGTAGCCGCTTATCTACGTCCTTTCCTAGGCAGGTCTGACCCTGTGTCACCGTGGGTCCACAAATTCACTTGCACCACCTGTGGACGTAACAGTTTGCTTCAGTCATGGGTCCTGCTGATCCCCAGTCCTCGCTGCACTCGGAGCTGTGTTAGCAGCTGAGTTGCCAGCGAGAGACTCAGGAAAAAGATTTGTACCATCTGCAGATACTTGATGCTTGTTTAGAAGCTCTGACATTAGGCCCAAGTTGCAGTACCTACGGCTACGCTAATGCAACCCAAGACTTATGCCTCTGGAGTGCTGATCCTGTATGATCCACCTCAGTACTATGGTGATCTGAAACTATGCCGTGGGTTCCTGGAGCAGTGCATATGGTACTATGAAGTTTTCAATCAGCAGTTTTCCTCTGTTTGGAACAAGGAGCTATTCCTGATGTTTTACATAGCAGGAGATGCCCTGGCATGGCTCAACAACCTGTGAGGAAAAAGGGGTCCTATCACCACGGACATACAGGCCTTTCTGTTGCCTTCCATAAGGTTTTCAACAAGCTGAACCCAGAATTTTCTGTAAAAACTTCCCTTCCCAGCTTGCAAGAGCAGACCAGACAGGTAACACGTGTGAGGAAGCCATCTTGTCTGGCCCTGTCCTTCCAAAGACCACCTGTTCCCAAGCCTGTTGAGGCAGCTACCCGTGCAGAACACGTGAAGGTCGACCATGTTTGGCAGGCTAGGCAGAAGCCGGAACTCAGTCATGAGATGGGATTGCAGTTTTGCTGCGGCTGTGTGGAACATGCTGACAGTTTTGTCCAATGAAGTCTAAAAAACTCCAAAGCCTAGGACCTGTAGGAGAAGCTGACCTTGGCGAGATTATTCCCTCTTGTACAATGACTGTGGCTGTATCTGTGACAAATAGAAACTTTGGTCCTGCAAGCCTTGAAGAGTCACTATTAGATGATTCCTGTCTGACAGATCCAGAATTTGATGAGTGTGTTGCCAGATGAAGAATAAGCCCTACCAAAAGAAGTCAAGTCATATCAAAACTCAAGATAGGAGCAGTACTTGTGGCGGATATCTCCTTCCTCATGCAGACTGGTTCATTCCATCCACTTCCGTTCAGTCATCCAGGGCTGTGAACTCGAGTGCACATTCTAGTTTGGAGATAGCAAGAAGTGTTCTGTTGGGGACAATTGAATCATAAGAGGTGTCTAGTGCCCATATGTCCAGTAGAGACATCTGTGTCGCCATATTCTTCACTAGGTCTGCTTGTCGCCGACTCACTGTACGCTGGTGTCTCTGAAAGGAAAGGAAGCAGAGGCGATGTCCGCACACAGTCCAGACAATTGTAACAATGATCTGCCTCCAGGAACCTCCTCTCCTTGTGGACGTGTCTTTTTGGAGACTAGACTGAAGACGGACCCAGAGGGGGTTTCTTCAGTTTCTAGGTGATCTAGTGAAGTGAGCGTTGAGGTGGTGGCATCTTCCAAGTATCTGCAATCCATCAACCAGGCAGAGGAACTCCAGACGGTCCTTGTATCCTCCAGGTTGGTAGCTGATCTCATCAGTTGGAGAGAGACTTCCCAATGCCAAGCTACTGGTACTACGCCGCTTTGTCCTAAAGTTGTGAAAATGGTAGAGATATCACTTTTCTTCTACTGGACAGAAAAAGTTGTGGTCCTGAAGAGAAGTCATGGGAGTCTGTGAAGAGGTGTCGGCCTCCAACATCTCTGCAGAAAGTCCTGTCAGGCTTGAAGAAGAGTGGGTACTATAACGCTATTGCCAGCACCCATGTATGGTTTCCCTTCTCCCTCCATACAGGGAAACTGGCATACTCAATGCTATAGCCACAAGGCGTGGTCCCTTTCTGTTGGCATGTCTCCTGCTTGTGCACGCTGCACTTCCTGGCAGCTAGTGTGCATACACGCATGTGCTCCATCATTCTTAGAGGGGCAGCACGTGCACATAGTGAAATGCTCCCAGCGAATGGCTGGGAGGCATTTAGTATCAAAGTACACCTGCAAGATGGCTTCCAGGCATCTTGTATAAAAGACTCCCTCTCCCTTAGGGAGTCACCAAATCAATAATATTCAGTGAGCTGTGAGGTCCCCTGGTTCTGGTGTGGCCAGTGTCATGAACCATCTCCCTTGGTCCGTGTGCAGCCAGTTCCTGAACCTTTTCCCCTGTTCCATGTGCGACCAGTGCCTAAAACCTTGTCCGTTTTGCTATTCGGTCTCCAAATCAGCCCAGTGTAAGCGTAGTCCAAATCAGTGTCATTAACCACTCTGTAGCGGTAGTGTAACAGTTATAAGTCTGAATGGAGCCCTAGTTCTTAAACAGTGTCAGCGAACTTGACCCCTGCGGTCAGCAGCTGCAGTACCGGTTATGCTAGTAGAGGTACCTGGCGGCTACCTGCAGTCCAGCCTGTCTCCACCATCAGGATCTTCAGTGAATATCAGGTAACCTCTTAGGTGTGCCCATTCCAAGGCAGGCCTGGCCCTGTGGCACATTGGGTCCACAAATCCACTTGCGCCACCTGCGGTTATAACAACAGGTCTCAGGAATAGGTTCAGGTTCTGCCAGAGCGGCAACAGAGTTCAGATACCACTGGATGCGGTTTCAGGATTTGAATACTGGCCACACATGGATGAGGGGAGCAGGTTCAGAAACTGGCCATAACACAGGCCAGGGGAGCAGGTACAGGCACTGGCCACACAAAGACCAGGGGTTTGGATTTAGGACCTGGTCACACAAGGACCAGTGGACCAAATAACTAACTAGTTCCAAACTAATTAACTAACCAATGAATCAATGTTGCTTAGGCACCTCCCTATTGGCGACAGTGTCTTTTACACAAGATGCGTCCCAGCTATTGGCTGGTGTCATCTTAGCAGGTGTGTGCGCTGCCCTTTTAAGAACATGAGGACGAGCACACTAGTCGTGCCACCGGGACGTGCACAGACACAGGAGACAGGGTCTGTGATTGTGCTGTGGCTGGGCGATGGGTGCCAGAATGGCCTCACCACCCGGATTGTGCCACTTGACAGCGGCATTTAACCACAATCGGAGTGAGAGCAACTGCCTCTTATGAAGCTAGCTCAGCTCCTGAGCCTTCTGCATACACCCATTCTCAACATATGGGAGATTGAGAAGGAGTTAAAGGAAAAATAAATATATATTTTTAAAAAAATATTCAGAATTGAGAGTCCTCGGTGGTTGATACCTTTTAATGGCTAACTGAAAAGATGGTAACACATTGCAAGCTTTCGAGACTACTCAGGTCTCTTCTTCAGGCTAGACTATATATTTTTATATTTTTTTAACATGTTTCCAAAAGTGCAAATGTGTTTTTCTATTTATCATGTGTCAACAAGCCAGATAAATAACTTTTGTGCCAGTTCTTGGAACAATTCAGCTTCATTCCAGGCAAGAAATCTGAACTTCCATCTTACTGGTGAGGCAGGAGCAGAAGTTTGGAGAATTGAAGGCATTTTTCACAGCTGAATGGATGTGGCAGACTGTGAAGATTTAATGTTTGACTTTCGGCTACTGGTTATGGATTGGGAAGAAATAAAAACAGGCAGTGGCCGGCCTCCAATCGCCATCTGTCCGGATACATTAGAAAAAGGCTTTTAAGAAAAATGTAAATGGCCGCACTTTGATTAAATAAACCCGGCTAAAGAAGTGTAGAAATGTTTATGTTCGGAGGGGCGGCCGTGTATACACAGTTTAATTGCCTTGTTTAAACAAAACCACCTAAAATAATTCTATAAAGTCCTGTGTGGCAGGACGGCTCC